>NC_086167.1:6997500-7605714 GCF_035149785.1 Candoia aspera | reverse complement strand
GTGAGGTGTTAGTACAACAAAAGGGAAAAGTTGATAAATTTTCTAGATTTTCTTTCCAGGATACGGCAGGGGTGTGGAGATTTAACTTGATATATGCACTAAATCTCGGGAGGTATTTGCAGGGGCAAAGTCATCTTTAGAACAGGTGAAGTCTTGAAACCACCACCAGCTTCTGAGCCCTTGGAGAATTCGGGAGACGTTCGGCAGAAAGTTAACGTGGTGGAAAGGTACGCACAGCTTCAACAGAATGACACGAATGAAGAGCTCTATCAATTACCAAAGCTGCAGTGAACGAAAAAAGGCCATTGATTTTTAATACCAAGAACGTTTGAAAACTTCTTCTGTTTAGTTGCACCTGCATATTATGGAGGACAATCACCAAAACATGATCAGCTCTGGACTTCCGGGTGTTACAGTCCAGACCATCTGGAGGACACCTGTTTTAGCTTTTTCTCACCCTAAGTTTGGAGAACTCTGCATAGATGCTGTCCAACTGGGTGTTCAGCGTTCTTAATGTGGAAACTGCTAGTCATATTTGAGAAGTGTAGGAGACAAAACTGCAGTTAAGTCCCAGCCAAAAGTCTTGGCCAAATAAAAATCAGATGAGTGTGGAGGAGGAGATGTGGTCCTGGATCGGTTAGAAAAGAGACTGCCAAAGATCAGGAACATGGAGATGTAATTTGCTATTTCCCTGAAGGATCAGTAGCCAAAACCGAGCAACTAAAAACAAGGTTAGGAAGATGTGAATCAGCCAAGAACCAGTCTGAGTTGGCCATTTGATTGGAAGGGTCTTTTGAGTTCTGGGTGGACTTTTCTCCCTGGAGGGGCACAAAGTTTTATTAAGCCAGGTCAAATAGATACAGTCTGAACGGCAACTCAAGCTGACTTTTGGAAGAAATGGCAGATTTAAACTCACAAATCTGCCATTTCTTCCAAAAGTCAGCTTGAGTTGCCATTCAGCCTGTATCTATTTGACCTGGCTTAATAAAACTTTGTGCCCAAACAGGGAGAAAAGTCCACCCAGAACAGATTTAAGGGCACCAGATTTTTTTTTTTAAGATTTTTTTATCCTGCCTTTATTATTTTTATAAATAACTCAAGTTGACAAATAAAGCTAATACTCCTTCCTCCTCCTATTTTCCCCACAATGACAACCCTGTGAGGTGGGTTGGGCTGAGAGAGAGGGACTGGCCCAAAGTCACCCAGCCAGCTTTCGTGGCTAAGGCGGGACTAGAACGCACCGTCTCCTGGATTCTAGCCTGGGGCCTTCACCACTAGACCAAACTGGCTAAAAGATTCCATGCCTCAAGTTAATTTGGCAATTCGGTTCAAAGATCCTTTGGAAGGGGTGATCGGAGCCAATGGCCATTCAACTGAAGCTTGGCAGAACTCTATTGCATGCTTCATTTATTTCTATATTAATATAAAAATATTCTATGTTAATTTTATTTGTAAGCTGCCAATTCCAGAAGGCTCTGTGTAGCTAACAATCAGAAATTATATGTGTAAGTACAATACCCATCCCAAACTCAAATAAACACACCCAAAGTATATCAGAAGTATGTGTAAAACCCTTGATACCAGCAATTGGTATCAAGAAGCCTGCTGCTTTTAATTCGAAGAGAAACACATAAGCATCCAGGTTGAATGTTTTATTCTCTAAGGATCTGTCCAATTTAAAGCCATCCAACTCTGAGGCTTTCATTATTACAGCTCAGCGTAATGAATTTCTCACTTAAACTGGGATGGGTTGCAGAAGGGTCTTTTTTTTCCCCCATCTGTTTTGACTCTCTTGCCATTCAGTTCAACCCACAGCACCCACCCCCTGTGCTGTGCGTGGGAGCTGTGCTTACTCACAGCATCTTTTGTGACCTTGGAAGTCATTTCAAGTTGCACTTTGCAGATCCTGAAGCGCAGCCGCTTGGTAGATTGCAATCTTCCGAGGACCATTTATAGTGAGAAGTCAATTCCATTAGCTTACGTTGATGGTTTCCAGAAGGTTTAAATTATAAGCTTAAAAAAAAAACTTTCAAGCAGAAATGGTCTTCTTCACTGCCTCCCAGCAGTGATCCTTTATAAATGAATTAATTCAGGTGGCAGCCAGTTTTATTCTCTTGAAATGCCTGGAGTAAAATAAAAGAAAATAATTGAGTGAGGAAGGCGTCACCAGATTCTGGATTCATCTGATCCAAGATGGGCTGGGTGTAAACTGAAAAAAAGTTTTCCTGATTTCGTTCCTGCCCTGGTTATTCAGCAGAAAGTCCCATTGTAAGTAGGAATATGCTCTCATTAAATCTGTTTGTGGAAAGGGATGGGGAGGGTGGGGGAAGAGGAGAAGACCCATGGCTTTTCAGAGTACAAAAACTATTTCCCAGCACTTTGGGGTGGGGGTGGGGGAGAAATAACCAGCTAGTATTTCTGTTCCTTTCTTTGTCTCTGCAGGGACAATTTAGATGGTTTTAGAAGCCAGAAGAGGATGAAGGAAAGAGTTAAAGTCCTCAGCCTTCCATGTGGATGTTTTTGGAGGAGAAGTCACAAAGATGAAAAGCAGCTGAGCACATTGAGCTTTTGAGGGTCTTTCAGGGAAGAGATGGGGGGAAAGCAATGAATGTTGATTATGGCCAACAATTCCTTTCAAAAAGAGTTGGCAAAGAAGCAAACACACACAAATCATGGCTCAGCAGAGAAAAATATTTAGAGCAGGGTTTCTCCATCAGAGTTCCATGGTACCCTAGGGTTCCACAAGAGGTCATTAGGGGTTCCCTGGGAGATCATGATTTACTTAAAACATTATTTCAAATTTGGGCAAGTTCACCTTGAAGAGGTTAGTTTCATTCTTTATTTTCAATTTAAGAACACTGTGAATGCCTGTAATACAGGCCTACCCATGAAACGAATGCAATTATTTGTAACTTCTGGCCTATATTTGAGCCCGAACATGGAGGGGTTCCCCAAGGCCTGGGAAATATTTCAAGGGTTCCTCCAGGGTCAAAAGGTTGGGAAAGGCTGATGTAGAGTATATTATACATATGCACGCACATACACACACTGATGCACATTCTCGGTAAGTGTGTGCGCCTGTACAATATATAGGTACACAGATCTATAGGGTCTCCTTTGAATTGAGTTCCGTTGTGGTGACCTCACAGACAATTCGATGTGGTTTTCTCAGCAATCATCCCCAAATGGTTAGGCATTGCCTTCTTCCAGTTTTTTGTTTTAACTTTTCAGTTTAGCTACAATTCTTTAAGCATCTGTATCTCCCATTCAAGTATGGGCCAAACCTGACCCTGCTTAGCTTTTTCAAGATCAGTCAACAGCAGCTAGATGCTGCCAAATTAATGAATGTATATTTCTCCTGGTCAAGAAAAAAAATCCATTTTTTGCTTTTAAAAGTATGTCACAGAGAGTTTTTAGTGTGGCAGCATTTATGGCATCAGAGGCTCAACTGGTACCCACATTAGCATCATTCTGGTGCCAAGCTTTAATATTTTCCCAGCCTTTTTATTGGCTTTTCCTTGCATTTTAATTTGCATTAGTTTTTGAATGACCACCTTGATGCTGCCTAGGTTGGATGGTGTTTTCATTTTGTATTTCAGTTGATTTTCTTGTATAATGCTTTCTTCAAATGCTGTGTATTTTTTTTTAGCATGTTTTCTTGTAAACTGCCCAGAGAGCTTTGTCTATTGGGTAGTTTTCATTTTTTAAGAAATAAAATAAATAAAACTGTATCATATGTTTTATTCAAATTGTATTTTGGTGTGGTGGTTTTTTTTTTTTTTGTAAACCATTCAGAGAGCTTTAGCTATTGGGCAGTTTCAAATTTTCAAGAAAGAAAATAAATAACACTGTACTATAACATGTTTTATTCAAATTGTATGCATTTTAATGGTTTTTTTTAAAATAAACTGTACCATAATATGTTTTATTCAAACTGTATTTTGGTGTGTTTTCTTGTAAACCATCCAGAGAGCTTTGCCTATTGGGCAGTTTAAAATTTTTAAGAAAGAAAATAAATAAAACTGTACCGTAATATGTTTTATTCTAATTGTATGCATTTTTAGTGTATTTTTTTTAATAAGCCACCCAGACAGCTTCAACGATTGGGGAGTTTAAAAAATTTAAGACATATAATAAATAAAATTGTACCATAATGTAGAATCTATAATTCACATGCAGAATAACATAGAACAATTTTAAGTCTAAAAGGTTGGACCTAGGGACCTCTTGGCAATCTGCGATATGTTGTATTCTACATTATACACTGCAACATGTCCACAACTGTGTGAAAATACAACAGATCACCAGCCCAAACACAAATATGCCAGACACATTCTGTAGTCTAATAAAGTATCTCAATTCTTATCAGTCATGGAATATCTCAGCATTTTGCCATAGTAGAATTTTTCATTTTTATCTCAGGTTTTATCTATCACAGGGTGTTTCATTTCACATCTACCCAGCTTCCAAATTGGTTTCACTGCACTCCTTCACCAGACAGGGAATGAGGTGTTCTCGCTGTTTTAAAAAGAAAATGTGTTCCAAGTTCCAGATGCCTTAATAGTTATTCATTTTGGCTGGGACGATGCAAGCTTTCAGAAAAGGTGAGATTTGTTTATTCTTTTAGCACATATAGCTTCTATCCCCTTTGGCTATTCAGCATAAATCTTTCCATGGATAGAGGAACAGATTTTACTGAACAGACCTCCTTTTTTTTAATGTGAAAGGGTGTGTTGTTTTGTGATTTCATTTCCCTGTAAAGTAGGGTTTCTCAACCAGGCTTCTGTGGCACCCTCAGGTTCCACAAGAGGTCCCTAGGGGTTCCCTGGGAGATCCTGATTTATTTAAAAAATTATTTCCAAATTTGGGTAACTTCACATTAAAAAGGTGTCATTATTTTTAGTTTAAGAACACCGTTAATGCATCTATACAGGCCTACCCATGAAACAAATGTAATAATTGTATAACTTCTGGCCTATGTTTGAGCCTGAATGGGCAGGGGTTCCCAGAGGCCTGAAAAATATTTCAAGGGTTCCTCCAGGGTCAGAAGGTTGAGAAAGGCTGCTGTAAAACAATCTCCAAACTTTTCATAACCAGAAAATACTTCTCTTTCCATCTTCCTGAATTTAATTTTGGAGGGACTCACTGTCATTCTTTTAGCTGAAGAAGCTTAGAATGAAATCAGGAAAAAAATGGCCTACATTAGCTTTTGCCACACTGAGGCTATCCAAAACTCCACCATTGGCACTTCCATTCAAATTTTCTCTTTCTCTAAGAAGCATTGAAGTGTGCTTTTTCCCCACCTCCAGGAACACCAGCCTCTGCTGCAGGCCTTCCTACATGTCAGGTCCATCATGGCTTGATGTTTTTTCAGTTCCTCCTCATAGCAACTGCTGATTATTTCATTCATTTATTTGCCCTGGCATAGAATCAAACAAATGCAGACAACATCTGATAAAGAGATGGAGGTGGTAAGGAATGCTGTTTATTTCATTCCCCTTTTGCATGGAGTAAGGATGAGAGGACTTGGTCTTCCCAAACATCTCAGAAGATAGGAGAGATCCATGTTCCTTGGTCTCAACATTTCAAGGTCAGGAGATGGAGGTGGTAAATGGCGAAGTTGACCAGTCTGGTCAGAGAAAAAAGATGACAAAGGTCTTTTTGAAAGACTGGAAACCTTACATGGACTTTTTGTTGAAAGAAGAAAAGACTGAAGTGATGATTTGGGGATTTGGGGATTAAGAAGAGATGAAGAGGATTGGGAAAAGATCAAGATGATAACTACTTGAAAGAAAGAAGGGCGGAAGGCATAATTGTATGTTTTCTTTTTCTTTTTTCGTTTCTTGCTTTTTCTCTTTACCTTGTTTTCTATCTGTTTTGTTTGTTTTGTACACTTTATTATACTGAAAAATTGTGTATGTGTATGTATATTTGACTCTCTGGATGTCTTCTTACTGGACTATTAAGACAAGGGGAGTGAGGAGAGAGAGAGGAGATGGAAGTAGAACAGAAGGGAAACAGTAAGAAGGAGGAAAAACAACAGGAAGAAGTCAAAACAGTTTTCTTCTGGAAAAATGGACACCTGCTTTTCAAAAGAAACATGAGCATAGGGACAGCTGCTGCAATGTTCTTGTGGAGGCCTGACATGTTACATTCCAAAGATTTGCAAAGCGGTGCTTGCTTCTAGCCTATCCTGAATTGTTCTAGGGCAGTGTTTCTCAAACTTGGCAACTTGAAGACATGTGGACTTCAACTCCCAGAATTCCTGGCCAGGGAATTCTGGGAGTTGGTCCACATGTCTTCAAGTTGCCAAGTTTGAGAAACACTGCAATCTAGTGTGTGGGAAAAGACGTTATCTCCTGTATTCAGAGAAGGAAGGGAGAGAAAGTGCTCCACTTGAGAAGCAGATACATACAGCACACAAATGAACTTCACCCTTGTGAATCGGTATCAGGAGAAGGCCCACAGTGTGGAGAGTTGAGGTGTGATGTCAGGAACCCACCAGCCAATCCTGTCCCTCTGCTGTATTTGCTGGAGCATGGCAGACTCCAGTTACGTCTTCTATTTGATGTGCGGCTTGATTAAGGTTGAGTTTTTGCTTCTCCTTCCAAGCCAAGGAAACTACACAGATGCATCCATGCAAATCCCCAAGAACCGGGCTTGATGTGAAGGCGACTTTATTTATTTATTCCCCACCCCTCCCCTTCTTGTCACAGCATGGACTTGGCTCAGCCTACCTCCAGGATCTGGTCCTAAACTACTGTATATCTTGAAGAGCCTGAAAGGGAAGGATTGAGGTCAGGAGGAAAGAGTGGCGAAGGTGAAAGTGGGTCAAATTAGGTAAGCTTTCCTTTGAAGAGGCAGCAGCTAATTAGTCCAAGAAAGCAGCAGATTTGCGGCCCACAAAGAAGCGGAAAGGCGAGGTCTTTGGGAGACGAAAAGCTCTTGTGTCTGTGTTTTTATTCTCCTCTCTTCACGGAGAAGAACCCTTTTGCAAAGCGGAAATTGCTGGAGAATGCAGACAAGAGAGCTGTGTTTTGTTCTGGTTTTTCCAGGAAGATGAAGATGCCTTAGACAGCCTCTTGAAAAATCTGGCTTCTTCCGAAATTTAATTAGGAGACGAAGTGGAGGGGGGCTGGATGCAAAATGGGGGGGGGGAGGGGACGGGGTCAGGATCGCCTGGAAAACTTTGGAGTTGGTGTCGATGCCAGGAGGCAAATAGATGGAGCCAAATTGCACCATCCAAATCAGATCGATGAAATAATTTCCTGAACTTTACAGGCTGGAGGTATTCTTCGCTTACTGACCACTAGTTCAGCGACTGTTCAAAGCTGCGACAGTGGGGGGGGGAACGAGGGGGACTTAACACACAGTTCTCGAAGTTCCACCTTGATGCAGCGCCCCTGCGGTCAAGTGATCACAATTCGGGTCCTTGGCCATCCATCCCCTGGCCTTCTGACGTAATGGTATGTGGGAAAGACCTGGGGAGACAGGGCCCAGAGACACTGCCAAGGGAACAGTCAGATAAGAGACAGCTGAGCCCTCAGCTGGATGATGGGTGGGGGAAGAGGCTCAGAAGGGACCCTCCCTAGTTTCTCAGGCTGTAAAAGACATAGGGGGATGAGTCTGAAGGGGAGGGTGATATAATGGTATGTGGGAAAGACCTTGGGAGACTGGGCCAAGAGACGCTGCCTAGGTAACGGTCAGATAAGAGACAGCATAGCCCTCAGCTGGATAGTGGGCGGGGCAAGAGGCTCAGAAGGGACCCTCCCTAGTTTCTCAGGCTGTAAAGGAGATGGGGGGATGAGTCTGAAGGGGAGGGTGATATAATGGTATGTGGGAAAGACCTGGGGAGACAGGGCCAAGAGACGCTGCCTAGGGAACGGTCAGATAAGAGACAGCTTAGCCTGCAGCTGGACAGTGGGTGGGGCAAGAGGCTCAGGAGGGACCCTCCCTAGTTTCTCGGGCTGTAAAGGAGATGGGGGAGGATGAGTCTGATGGGGAGGGTGATGTAATGGTATGTGGGAAAGACCTTGGGAGACTGGGCCAAGAGACGCTGCCTAGGTAACGGTCAGATAAGAGACAGCATAGCCCTCAGCTGGATAGTGGGCGGGGCAAGAGGCTCAGAAGGGACCCTCCCTAGTTTCTCGGGCTGCAAAGGAGAAGGGGTGATTGTACTTTCAGACTTGCAAGATTCTGTTAATGTAGCTTTACAATAAAGTAGAATTAGTTTATCTGGTCATGTTTCCCATCTGGTCTACCTGTTAAGGCTGATAGGAAGTGGTTTTGCCATGTTCCAGATGTTACATCTGTTGCCTTTTCTATCTCAAGCAGATGCTGTCAGTTCAGTTGATGCACAGCTTATTCAAGAGGGAGAAAATTGGAAGCCTTTCAGACGTTGACAAACAACACCCTTTCACCATTAACCAGGCCAGCTTAGGGCTGTTGCATTGCAACAACATCTGGAGAGCTACCATATCCTAGCTCTGTGGTTTGTTCTTTCTGTTTCTATGATTTTAAAGGGAAAAACGCCCTCAGGTTGAGATCGATTTGATTACAAAAAGATGTCCACGTAGATTTTTTTGGTAGCAATCTGGCATTTCCCCCCCCAGCTTCTCAGTCTAACTCACAAGAAGTCTCCCATCCAAGGGCTAACTCAGTCCATTTCTGCTTGGCCTTTTGAAATAAGCCAGGTTTAATTAGAACTTGACATTGATGCTTATATTTTTCTTTTGGGGCCTCGTTGTATTCTAGGCAATTGTGTTTGGAGAACCTCAGGGGGTCTTTTTTTTAGAGAAAAGGCAGGCTATTACACCAGGTGCACACACTCACACACAGACTGTGGCAATCCAGACAATGTTGAACCCAAACCCCCCCATCTTCCCTTCAACCACTTTGCACAGCTTCACGTGCAGCTTTTATCTATTTAGAAAATTTATAGGCCACCCACTCTCTTAATGGCTATGGACAGTTTAACAAGACACAGGAAGAACATTTGCCAAAGCTGCATTAAAAGGCAAAGCAGCTATAACATTAAAGAGCTCAAACAGGGGTGTTAAAGGCTTGGGCAAGGAAATAGATTTTGGAATCAGGAGGGAACTTGCTTGATTGTTGGGGCCTATGGAGCAGTTTGTTCTAGTGATTAAGGTGCCAGGATAGAAACCAGGAGACGGTAAGTTCTAGTCCCGCCTTAGGCATGGAAGCTGGCTGGGTGACCTTGGGCCAGTCACTCTCTCTCAGCCCAACCCACCTCACAGGGTTGTTGTTGTGGGGAAAATAAGAGGAGGAAGGAGTATTAGGTATGTTCGCTGCCTTGAGTTATTTATAAAATAATAATAAAGGCGGGGTAAAAATTAAACAAATAAATAACTAGATTTATTGATTTATTGGTTTGTTCTATTTTTTCCAACCTACTCCAATCATATCTGAGTCTGACCTGCCACCAGGAAAGCCCAACTGTGTAATTTATGGATTTCGTTTAAATCCTGTTCCCCCACCCACCTGGGAGCTTAAAATCTCCTTGTTCCCCCACCCCCACAAAACAACCCTGTAAGGTAGACCAGGCTGAGACTTAACACTTTGTCATGCCTTCAGTCCCCCCACTGCACTATTCTGTCTCCTTTCAGTAGCTTATCATTTCAAATGAAACTCTACATTTCCAGATAGAAATGCTGTCCTGTGCAGGGACGCCCATGGGCAGGGACAGGGAGGGGGTCAAAAACATCAAGATGGTGGCTGCAATCAATGCTCCACCCCCTTTTAACATGCATCTTTTAAAATGCATTTTCCATAAGGGAACCAGCATATCTTTCTTCCAGAATCCTAGACTTTATCCTAGGTAAAGCCCATAGCAATATCTCTTTCTTCCAGTTTGCCATTTCTCTTCATGGTGAATCTAAAACGAAATCCATGACTGCAGCATCTACTTGTTTCATGCTTCAGTGTGACTTAATCCCATCCCCTTGTAGCACACTTATTAACTTATTGTAAACCACTCAGAGTCCCTCTTTGGGGGGAGATGGGTGGAAGTAAAAATTTGAGAAACAAACAAACAAACAAATAAATAATAAACACTTGACTGCCCCGCCCAGCACCTAGTTGACCTTTGCTGGTCTCAAAAAAGCTAAGCAATGTGGTTGCAACTTGGATGGGAAACCACAGGAAATCCCAAACCATCAAATCAAACCCATTTTTATTCAGTCATAGACAAGCAGATAAAACAGAAGATCCACATCTGATTAGAATAAAAGGGAAAACGCTTAAAGTTCTAAAAAAAATCTAAGAAGAATGAGAAGAGATACTGCGGCGGATTGTGCAAACGATTGAACAATATTTGGCTGTGGTCAGCGAAATAAAATCAGATTGGTTAGGAAGTTGCAACATAAGATAAAAAGAATCTGAACAGCCTGGATGTTTAATGAAGAATGGAGATGATAATTCCTGGCGAGCACCTGCATAGAGAGGACAAGAGAAAATGATGTGTTCCCTGTTTCAATTATTCCTCTGCCACATGGGCACAGTCTTCCTTCAAAAGGGATGTTTCTGCATCTCCCTTCAATAACAGCTGTTGGAAGGTCATTGAATCTAGCCAAAGATAAAACCCGTCTAAATTTAGGAATCCTTATGCAGCTAAGATATCTGGCTGGTTGGAGAAGAGGTGCAGAATAGCCCCCCAAAATGTTTTTAGGTAGAACTGATCAATCTGATTGCAGCTCTAAATCAATGGTCCATTGTTTGAGATAATCCCAAACCGTAAGTGCCATAAAACAGGTGAAGATTCGAATCAAAGGCTATTTGAATTGATTTTGCAAACTGAATGGGAACATCCAATCTCGTCACTGAATTGAATACCTTTCAAAAGGTTTGAATTTGGGGGGGATGCTTTTGTGCATGCAGATTTTTTAAAAAAATGATTTGCAAATTGGAATCAAAACATCCTGATTAGATTTGGACACCCAGTTCAGAAAGTTGATCTGAATTCTTAAATTAGATAAATTTTATAACTCAAATACTTGATTTGATCTGGATCTGGACTGATTTGTGCATCCCCTACAGAAAGGGGACGCGGTGGCGCTGTGGGTTAAACCGCTGAGCTGCTGAGCTTGCTGATCGGAAGGTCGGCGGTTCGAATCTGCGTGACGGGGTGAGCTCCCGTTGCTAGTCCCAGCTCCTGCCAACCTAGCAGTTCGAAAACATGCAAATGTGAGTAGATTAATAGGTACCGCTTCGGTGGGCAGGTAACGGTGTTCCGTGTAGACATGCCGGCCACTTGACCATGGAACTGTCTACGGACAAACGCCGGCTCTTCGGCTTTGAAACGGAGATGAGCACCGCCCCCTAGAGTCGGACACGACTGGACTCAATGTCAAGGGAAACCTTTACAGAATGTTAGGAAACCTGGGGCGTTCTATGAAGATCTACCTCTTTCCGATTAAATTCAGATCAATCTTTATTGTAGCCCTTAGTTAGCACAAAGCAAATATAACAGTAGGCCTGAACATGAAAATAAAAGAGTTAAAATAAATGATTGAGGGTAAGTATAAAACAAACAAACAAAAAAACAAAATGAATTTTTAAAGGTAAAAAAATATTCACTTAAAAATGCAAGAAGTTTTGTCTAATGAATAGACAACCCTAAACACAGTGCTTAGGAGCAGGTCTTATCTAGCAGACCATAATCAAGCCAGTTAAGTTGCTTCTTGTCTTCATTTAGTTAGTCTTATTTTACTTGCAGCCATGAAGAATCTGGCTACATTGCATGTTGTCTCAGGTTGATGCTGTTATTAGAAACTCTGCATATTTTGGGGTGGTAAATCCTGTAATATTATTCAGAAGCAGAGTAATCTGGGCTTGGGGGTTCCCTATAAAATCAATAATAAGGGGAAACACACACAATAGATTCTACCTGTCCTGATGTAGAGGAATACAGAGATGTACCTGAAAAAAAATACATAGCAGTTGTTAGGGAAATGTGAGCTTAGCCCAGGAAAACAGGGAAGTGTTAGAAAGAGACTCAAGATTGCCATGTCTTGATTCTCACTGGTATAAGAGGGAAGGAAGAAGAAACGCTGTCAGGCTTTCAAGATACAGTTATCATACCCTGTATCAAGAAAGTAGAGTTTGAGCATTTCTTGTGGACATTGTAAGAGGAGAGTCACGTAAGACTATGGTTGCAAAACATCAAGAATCCATTAGCCCCTTTTCTGACTCAAAATTTTATTAAAAAGTGTAAGCTTTCACGAGCAGCCACTCAGATGTTAAATTACATCAGACATGCCACTCTGTCATGAGCACGGATGGCGAGCAGGAGGGGGCCCCTGTGCAGGGGGGAAAACGCATGCGTAGTAGCGAGGAATTGAGCAGTCATTCAAAGAGACACAGAACAGGATGCCTTGAGTTTTGGGGTTTATCTGTCTGGGTTTTCCCACGCTTCTTCAGCTTGTTAGGATTTTCTGTCTACTGTAGCAGTAATAAAACACTAGAGACCTGTTCCTCGTCTCAGCGTGGTTCCTGCTTGTCAGGACACACTCCATGCATCTGATGAAGTGAGCTGCAGCTGACAAAAGCTTCTGCCTTTATTAAAAGGTTCTACCAGACTCCTTCTGAGTATTTCTGGTGATCCCTGTTTCCTAAACTGGTCTACCTCAAAGGGCCAACTCACAGGAGCATACTTATAATGGCCGTGGTAGCTTCTTTGCATTCGGGTACAGTCAAAAGTGGCTTGGAATGTCCATGTGCACAAGAGATGCTGAGGGCCCAATGTATCTGATCTATTTCTTCTTACTCACCTAGCAAGTTTAACCTCCCATGCAAATTTTATGGCATAGCCTGACGCCATCTAACGAAGAACATGAAGTAACATTCTTTGCCTCTCCCTCCTCCTTTGATGAACTTACTTCTAAACTTGTTTCGCTTTTTCTCACTTGCTCATAGAAGCTTGTTGCCAGCAAATGCTATTGAAACAAGCAGGTCTGTTTGCGTCAGCACCCAAAATAAGCAGATGAGGATGATATGGGGAAGGAGAGAGATCTCTTCTGTTGATGGATGCAGTGGATTTGTTCAAAGACTCTTTCACCTCCAGAGAATTAAAGGTATTTCTACGATCAGAGACATACTTTGTTTTATGTCAGATCAACTCTACCCTCCCTACCATTAATAAACCAAGTAATTCAAGAGGAAATGATGGCATTTTGGGTGCAAACTTTCCTAAACAAACAAACAAAAAGAGTGAGCAGAACGATCCAATTATGGATCTCTCCAATCATGAAGGCTCAGCACTCTTCAATATCTAGTGGTGAAGGACTTGGGGGGCTCCAGATGTTGCAGAGCTATAATTGCCAGCATTCTCAAACAGTGTGGCCAATACTGATGGCTGGATGATGTTCTAGTATGACATCTTTGGGAAGGTTGCAGGTTCTCTGCCCCAAAGTTGGAGAATGTGGAACTTCCATGGTTGGATCAATTCATGATAGAAAACTGGATTGTTCTTCACATCGGCAGAATAGAAATGCCAGCGAGGGATGAATGGATGGGTCTTCTCCCCACCAAACGAACAAACTCAGCTTGTCACCTAGGGTTCTTCATTCCTCCATCTCCCATTTATCATCCTAACAACCCCACAAGAAAGGTTACATGCAAAGATTCAACCAAAGTCACCCTGTGATCTTCATGGCTCAGTGGGAATTTGAATCAGGAACTCCCCACTCCAATGTCTCCTTCCAGAGAAGCATGTTTAAAATGTGGCATTGCAGATCACAATCACCTTCTTGATGGAGTAGATTCAAAATTTACTCCATTTCCAGACAACTTTTCTGGAAATGCAAAAACTAGCAATCACATTCACATTCAGCATGTTGCAGATATATTGACACACACTTGGATAACTGTTTATACCACCCAAAGGCTCTTCATGCGTAATGCATGGATTATGCATGGATTATGAAGCACTTTGCAAGGGTGGGGCCATGCTAATACTCCTGAAGTCATGTTGCCAAGTGGGAGGGTGAGCATTTTTCCAGGAACAGCTTCTTCAGGTCCAACTTTCCGAGGCTGCAGCTCTTGAAGTCTTCAGGCTTTGCCCTGAAGGAAATGTGGTTGAACCTGTCAGTTTTCTCACCTTTCAGATGAGCCTAATGGTTCCTCTCTGTCTAGGTGTTTCACTGTTGGCAGCTACAAATAGTCTTTTGAGAGCACTTGGGAGGTGTGAAATAGTTTGGCAAAATCGGTGGAAAGGATATTCAGTCCATGTTTCTTCTCCAGAAATGATGAGGTTGAGTTGCACGCAAAATAATGCTGTGCCAATTTTTTCTCCTTGCGGAGAAGAGTATTTCAGGAACATCTTCGTGGGTGGCTGAAGGATATGCCAGCATGTCTTATCTTTCATTGTACAACCATCTCTTCAGCAGACTGCAGAGTCCCTGCCTTCCCATGCTTTCATTTAATCCCATGGGAAGACACCATGACCTCCTTATATTAAGAACAGTTTGGTACTGGAACCATTGACCAAAAGAGGTGATGGGATCCCTGCCATTAGATGTCTTCAAGTTGAGCCTAAGTTGCCTTCTGTTGATGTGGTTTCATTTGGATACCTTAACTGAGAAGAGGGCTGAACTCAGTAGCCCAAATGGTGCTTTCCAACTCTACAATTTCTTCCCAAGTAGAATATTTATATCAGAAAACTTAGGAGGCTACAGAGAGATGGGGAGAAAAGTAAAACAGGTAGGGGAAGAGAGGGAGAGGGAGAATCTGCTGCATTCCCCACCAGTTTCCTACCTATTGATGTCAACTATATTTTTCCTCTGAAGAGATCCACTGATCGATGTGCTATTCCAAGCAGTCTCCTATCCAGATAACAAGCCATTCAGGGCCACACTTACTCTCTGCATGAGTAGGAGGACAACATTTTGATGTCTCTCCAGCAATTCAGATCCCACCCCAACCTGAATAATTCCACTCCGGAAAAAGACTATGATGACCAGACCTGAGCAAATGGGTGCCTTGTCAAGATGATGGCTGCAAACCAAACTTCAGGAAAGCTTCAGGAAGCTTTTATACAAATCTGAACCAAGCCATAACATCCAGGAAAAAGAAAGAGACTTTCGAAGTCCAGACGTGGCAGGAACGGTCTTGGTGTAAGGAAGCACAGAGTACTAGACATTGCCTAAAGGAAGCATGTGGAGAGCTTGTACATCCCAGCTAATGATTTTGACCCAGTTAATGTGACTTCATGCTGCTAGATCCACTGGTAAGAAAATTTTGCTTGGTAACGTAATAGTCTGTAGGAAAAACCTTGGGATACTGGGTCAAGAGATGCTGCCAAAGGAACAGTCAGATAAGAGACTGCTTAGCCCACAGCTGGATAGTGGGCAGGGCAAGAGGCTCAGAAGGGACCCTCACTAGGTTCTCAGACTGTGAAGGAGATGGGGGAGGATGAGTCTGAAGGGGAGGGTGATGTAATGGTATGTGGGAAAGACCTTGGGAGACTGGGCCAAGAGACGCTGCCAAGGGAATGCTCAGATAAGAGACAGCATCACCCACAGCTGGATAGTGGGCGGGGCAAGAGGCTCAGAAGGGACCCTCCTTAATTTCTCTGGTTGTAAAGGAGATGGGGGGCAGATTGTACTTTCAGATGTGCAAGATTCTGTCAATTTTAGCATTACAATAAAGAAGAATTAGATCACCTGGCTGTGATTCCTATCTGGTTTGCCCCACGAGTCCGACAGATGATTGGATTAAATATATTGTGGGAATAGGGTCATTGGAGGGAAAAAAGATGTCAGATTGTGTTGAAGGTTGCTAGGAGAGAACATGAAAGTTAGTTATCTGAAGCCAAATGTCTGCTGAAGGAATCGTGTGAAAACATTTGAGCTGTTGAGAAATTTAAAGAAAGTTGCTAATAATAGCAACGAATGCAGTGTGTGGATAGACTTCTTCAGGCTATCCAGAAGTTTCGTTCCTCTCCTTTTGATGTTCAGAACTTGGATGTTACAAAAGATGTATGAATATATATTGGCAGCCAGCCACTGTTTGGAATGCCTGGATGGGTATTAAGAATTTTGGTTGGTTTTTAATTTTTATTTTAATGACTTGTCCTTGTTTTTCTGGTCACTGCTTCTCTTCTGTTGGCCCAGGAACAAGGAACAACACGGAGACATGAAGATGAAAGGGAGACTTGGAAATTCGGCATGCAAAAGATGGAACAGAACATCTCGGGTGCTCCCATGGCAAGCAGTGGCTGGAAACTGCTGGACAGCAGATTCTTAGCTCCTGATGGAGAGACGTCTTCAGTAATGGAACCAGCTGACTCATTAGATGGAGGGAGGTCTCCTTCACTGGGGTGTTTAAGCAGAAGGTGATCCATGTTAGGTGTTGCTGAACTACAACACCCATCAGCCCTAGGGACATGGCTAATGGTTGGGTTGCTGGGAGCTGTAGTTCAACCATATGTAGAGGGCCCTGAGTTCCTCACACCTTGCATTAGGTGGTGATGCTCTCAAAGATTACAAACCAACTACAACTTCCCAGGACGTAATACACGACTGAGCAAAAATTTATTGGTTGTGTGTTCCATATCGTACTGCGACCAGCATTCAGTAAGGGGTGACTATATTTGTCTTGCAGCAAGCATTTCTATAATCCTCCTTGTTGCAAGAAGGCTAGAAGGCTGTGGCTTTGTGGTTCCATCCCCTATTCCTTTGTTTGCCTCCTAAGTTGGAGAAAAAAAGCACTGTGGGGCAATCAGGGTGGAGCCACCATGGACATATTTCAGGGAGATCTTACCAAATCCCACCCAATTTTGTCCATTTTTCACTCTTCATGGGCTCCACAACAGACATGGAAACCACAACAGTCATAGACACAGGTTGCAAAGGGCGGCCATTTTCTCAGGGCCCCCTCTAGGACTTCTTCTCATCCCCAGAAGAGATAAGGACCAGTAAACCTTATAGCCAGAATTTCCCTTGACACAGGGAAAGTTGGTTTATGCAAGAGGTGGTCTGTGTAGGGTTTAATCTACACTGGGATTAGGTGACTAGTTCTCCTGGCATAGAAGATCTACCAAATCAGATTACCATTCTGGCAAAACGCTGCAGCAGTCTCTAGCTGTTTGCTACCAGCTAGTGGATTTTTGCAACCCAGATAGGAAATGTCTAGAAGATATTTAACCCCTTCTTGACTCAGTCGAGTAGGTTATGAGAACAGGGTCATTATCTGACCAGGGTCAAATATTCTCCAAATTCAAGCGTGACTCCTGCTGCACCGTCCATCATCTGCCCACCTTTCAGAGGGGAGACTATACCTGCAGACCATTCCAAAGCAGGAGAAGGCTCATGATCAATAATACCCAATATGGTCCCTGGTCCTACCTTGTCAGGAATTGGGAAGAAGACAGATGGAAAAATCCTTATGGCTACTTTGACAGGGCCAAGTCACTAGTCCTGGGGCAAGTGTTGTGCATGAAATCACAGACAAAAGGGAGGGAACTGCAGGATGACTTCAGAATATCTTTGTAAGGTCTACGCCCCATTCCTGTGTGGTTCTCAACCTGTATGGAAACTTTTGCTTGTTCAGGCTTGATTTCAATGGAAATTGCCATATTTTTTTTCCTCCCCAGGCAGTACTTCTCTACACCCTGCGCCCCCCTGACTTTCTCTCCACCCCTCATGTATCTTTAATGAATTGCTGTTTGTTAAAACCTTTGAAAAGACTTTAACTTCCTGTCCCTCCCCTCCAGCTCTTTGGCAACCCGGCAGGGGCTTGCAAGGGCTGTGACGGAGTTGAAGGCCTGTCTGTCTGTCACCCTTTTTTCATTGCCAAACAAGAGCCAACACATTCCTCCAACACCAGACACACCACAACAGCTTATTCCCTGAAGTTAAGCCCAAGAGAACTGACTTCCCATCCTTAACATTCCCCACCTTGGATCTTCTTCTCTGCACTGCTGATGTTTCTACAGATTGGGCTCCTAGGATGATCAGGCAAGCCTCAACATCAGAGAGGATCTGGCAAAGATTTCGTTTGTCACCAAACCTGATCTGGCCCAGGGAAGACATGATCCCCATAGCTGAATAGCTTAAGATGCACTCAGGGAGGGAAAAGAAGATTTCAGTTTTGGAAGAAGTGTGTATTTCGTTCCAGGCATGGCAAGAGCTGGGGACAAGAGTTAAGCAATATTCACCCAAGCTTCAACCCCAGACTCCAATTAATCTTGCATACTTTTGCAACCTCTAGTGGACCAGCAAGGGCTTAACTGTAATTTTAGTCGTGCTTAATGTTTCATAGCCTGAGTCCTACCAATTATTCCATCAGAGAACCTGGATTCCATCTTATTAGAAACAGAAGGTCCATTTTTTCCCAAAAGGACATTGCTACCTTGACTGGCCTTCTCTTACTGCATCTTCTGTTACTGCATCTATCATTTCCTGCAACTCTTTTTTTTAAATCCCGCCTTATGTTTTATAAATAATTCAAGGTGGCGAACTTAGCTAATACTCCTCCGTCCTCCTATTTTCCCCACAGCAACAACCCTGTGGGGTGAGTTGGGCTGAGAGGGAGTGACTGGCCCAAGGTCACCCAGCCAGCTTTTGTGCCTAAGGTGGAACTCACAGCCTCCTGGTTTCTAGCTCAGCACCTTAACCACTAGACCAAGCTGGCTCTTAAAGGCTTCAAGAAAATTTGCACTGCTTTTGAGTCTCCACAACTTCCATGGATGCTTGGTGAACCCCTGTGTTAGGAGATGTCAGGATGGGTGTGCTACAGCCTCTTCAGGGTGAGCTATTTAATTACAGGTTGCCATTTTCTCAGTGATGTACTTTCAGCTCACGGACTATCTCTTCCGATGTGGGGTCACTATTGGATCTGCCTGGACAGGAAATAACATGAAAGGGCTTTCTGCTTCAGTTAATCCTTACTGGAGCAGCATAGTCTTCCTGGCCAGGCTCAACTTTGTATCCTGGTGGTGAAAAAGACCAGGTCTTTAACAAGTTTCTGCCTCTTGGTATACTGCTATATCATGAAATGTTACCTTGCCTATATCTTGATTGAATGCATCCGTCTTGGTGCTCCTGAAAACGAAATCTGGAAAGGGTCCCGTCCTCACCTCATCTGTATATCCATGGCACCTTGGCAAAGTAGAGTTTGAGGTGATACCTCCAGCAAGCTTCACTTAGCCTTTGGTTGGTTCATGGATTCATTTCTGTTAGTTGGTCCTCATCCAAGTACTAACCAGGGCCAACCTTCCAAGATTTAGTGTGGTATTGCTGTGTGGCCCGAAATTAAGGACTTTAATTTCATTTATGTAGCTTCCTTCACTGTACCTTTCTGGGAGAAGACAGAAGACACTCATAGCTATTTTCCATCTGATCAGGGATCAGAAGGTACCAACAGTGCTGCCAAATTTTGCTTAATGGCCATATACACATAGCATAAATTTGCATGATTTTTTTTAACCTGTCAATCTTGTCCAATTCTTGGAGACTGCCTGGACAAGTCCCTGCAGTTTTCTTGGCAAGTTTTTTTTCAGAAGTGGTTTGCCATTGCCTCCTTCCCAGGGCTGAGAGAGAGAGACTGGCCCAAGGTCACCCAGCTGGCTGCATGCCTAAGGCGGGACTAGAACTATCCTACCACGCCTGATTGGCTCTTGGGCTGAGAGAGAGGGACTGGCCCACTGTCACCCAGCCGGCTTTCGTGCCTAAGGCGGGACTAGAACTCTCCTACCACGCCTGATTGGCTCTTGGGCTGAGAGAGAGGGAGTGGCCCAAGGTCACCCAGCTGGCTTTGTGTCCAAGGCGGGACTAGAAATCAGGGCCTCCCCGTATCCAGGCTGATGCCTTTACCACTCCACCAAACTGGCTCTAAGCATAGATTTGTATGATATCCTTTGTTAAATGTTTTGTTTATGATAATTTCATATAATTGTGTAAAAGTAACATTGGCTGATCTTGGACGAATATTACCTTGCCTACTTGTGGTATTTTATAAGGGATCTATATAGTGCCTCCCATTAGTTACTTATCTCTGCTTCATCTGTATTTTTCAACCATGGAAAACTTTGAGGAAGGAGAAGAAGCTGAGCTGGGTGTACCCAGTTTTTCAGATTGAAGGTTTACCCCGTCCTCTGTGTTGATCTTTTCAGCAGACGGCAGCACCAAGCTGATCTTTGCTGACCTCAGAAAAGCTAAGCAAGGTTTGGTTAGGAGATCTCCAGAGAATCCCAAAGCTGGAACCAAAACCTGGAACAAACTAATGACAAACCACTTTTCTACTGTTGCCAGAAAAGCTCCATGGATGTGTCATCAAGAGCAGAGCAGGACTTAACATGGACATTATCCCTCTGCCAGCATCCAGATCTGCACTCCCTTCATTTATGTTGACATTAACTAGCTGGGTTTGCTCAACCAAGCTCAGATGGGGTGGGGATTTTGTGGCTTACCATGTTGTGGAAAGCCAGCTGTTGTCAAGGACATGTTGGGTGAATAGGCCACCATATGCTAAACTATCTTCAGCAAAGGATCATTACCTTGTCGTGGTGCTGGAGCTTGAGCACCTCAATGATGCCATGAGCTAAACCGTGAAGGGCCACCCAAGACGGGAAGGTCATGACAGAGAGGTCAGACTAAATGCGATCCCTGGGGAAGGTAATGGCAACCCACCCCAGTATTCTTGCCGTGAAAACTAAATGGATCAGTACAACCAGAGATATGTCGGTATACCATCAGAAGATGAGACCCCCAGGTCGGAAGATGGTCAAAATGCTACTGGGGAGGAACAGAGGATGAGCTCAACTAGCCCCAGACATGATGACGCAGCTAGCTCAAAGCTGAAAGGACGGCTAGCGGCCAATGGTGCTGGTGGTGAACGGCGAATCCAATGTTCTAAGGATCAACACACCATTGGAACCTGGAATGTAAGATCTATGAGCCAGGGCAAATTGGATGTGGTTATTGGTGAGATGTCAAGATTAAAGATAGACATTTTGGGCGTCAGTGAACTGAAATGGACGGGAATGGGCCACTTCACATCAAATGACCACCAGATCTACTACTGTGGACAAGAGGACCACAGAAGAAATGGAGTAGCCTTCATAATTAATAGTAAAGTGGCTAAAGCAGTGCTTGGATACAATCCAAAAAACGACAGAATGATCTCAATTCGAATTCAGGGCAAGCCATCTAACATCACAGTGATCCAAATATACGCCCCAACCACAGATGCTGAAGAAGCTGAAGTAGAGCAGTTCTATGAGGATCTGCAGCACCTACTGGACAACACGCCTAAAAGAGATGTTATTTTCATCACAGGAGACTGGAATGCTAAGGTGGGCAGTCAAATTACACCTGGAATTACAGGTAAGCATGGCCTGGGAGAACAAAATGAAGCAGGACATAGGCTGATAGAATTTTGCCAAGACAACTCACTCTGCATAAGAAACACTCTCTTCCAACAACCTAAGAGATGGCTTTATACATGGACTTCCCCAGATGGACAACACCGAAACCAGATTGACTACATCCTTTGCAGCCAAAGGTGGCGGACATCTATACAGTCGGTAAAAACAAGACCTGGAGCTGACTGTAGTTCAGATCACAAACTTCTTCTTGCACAATTTAGGATCAGACTAAAGAGATTAGGGAAGACCCACAGATCAGCTAGATATGAGCTCACTAATATTCCTAAGGAATATGCAGTGGAGGTGAAGAATCGATTTAAGGGACTGGACTTAGTAGATAGGGTCCCGGAAGAACTCTGGACAGAAGTTGGCAGCATTGTTCAGGAGGTGGCAACAAAATACATCCCAAAGAAAGAGAAAACCAAGAAGGCAAAATGGCTGTCTGCTGAGACACTAGAAGTAGCGCAAGAAAGAAGGAAAGCAAAAGGCAACAGTGATAGGGGGAGATATGCCCAGTTAAATGCAAAATTCCAGAGGTTAGCCAGAAGAGATAAGGAATTATTTTTAAACAAGCAATGCGCGGAAGTGGAAGAAGACAATAGAATAGGAAGGACAAGAGACCTCTTCCAGAAAATTAGAACCATCGGAGGTAAATTCCAGGCAAAAATGGGTATGATCAAAAACAAAGATGGCAAGGACCTAACAGAAGAAGAAGAGATCAAGAAAAGGTGGCAAGAATATATGGAAGACCTGTATAGGAAGGATAACAATATCGGGGATAGCTTTGACGGTGTGGTCAGTGAGCTAGAGCCAGACATCCTGAAGAGTGAGGTTGAGTGGGCCTTAAGAAGCATTGCTAATAACAAGGCAGCAGGAGATGATGGCATCCCAGCTGAACTGTTCAAAATCTTGCAAGATGATGCTGTCAAGGTAATGCATGCTATATGCCAGCAAATTTGGAAAACACAAGAATGGCCATCAGACTGGAAAAAATCAACTTATATCCCCATACCAAAAAAGGGGAACACTAAAGAATGTTCAAACTACCGAACAGTGGCACTCATTTCACATGCCAGTAAGGTAATGCTCAAGATCCTGCAAGGTAGACTTCAGCAGTTCATGGAGCGAGAATTGCCAGATGTACAAGCTGGGTTTAGAAAAGGCAGAGGAACTAGAGACCAAATTGCCAATATCCACTGGATAATGGAAAAAGCCAGGGAGTTTCAGAAAAACATCTATTTCTGTTTTATTGACTGTTCTAAAGCCTTTGACTGTGTGGACCATAACAAATTGTGGCAAGTTCTTAGTGGTATGGGGATACCAAGTCATCTTGTCTGCCTCCTGAAGAATCTGTATAATGACCAAGTAGCAACAGTAAGAACAGACCACGGAACAACGGACTGGTTTAAGATTGGGAAAGGAGTATGGCAGGGCTGTATACTCTCACACTACCTATTCAACTTGTATGCAGAACACATCATGCGACAAGCTGGGCTTGAGAAATCCAAGGCTGGAGTTAAAATCGCTGGAAGAAACATTAACAATCTCAGATATGCAGATGATACCACTTTGATGGCTGAAAGTGAAGAGGAACTGAGGAGCCTTATGATGAAGGTGAAAGAAGAAAGTGCAAGAGCTGGCTTGCAGCTAAACCTCAAAAAAACCAAGATTATGGCAACCAGCTTGATTGATAACTGGCAAATAGAGGGAGAAAATGTAGAAGCAGTGAAAGACTTTGTATTCCTAGGTGCAAAGATTACTGCAGATGCTGACTGCAGTCAGGAAATCAGAAGACGCTTAATCCTTGGGAGAAGAGCAATGACAAATCTCGATCAAATAGTCAAGAGCAGAGACATCACACTGACAACAAAGGCCCGCATAGTTAAAGCAATGGTGTTCCCTGTAGTAACATATGGCTGCGAGAGCTGGACCATAAGGAAGGCTGACTGAAGGAAGATCGATGCTTTTGAACTGTGGTGTTGGAGGAAAATTCTGAGAGTGCCTTGGACTGCAAGAAGATCAAACCAGTCCATCCTCCAGGAAATCAAGCCAGACTGCTCACTTGAGGGAATGATATTAAAGGGAATGATATCCTTAAATGATATCAAACTGAAATACTTTGGCCACATAATGAGAAGACAGGACACCCTGGAGAAGATCCTGATGCTGGGGAGAGTGGAGGGCAAAAGGAAGAGGGGCCGACCAAGGGCAAGGTGGATGGATGATATTCTAGAGGTGACGGACTCGTCCCTGGGGGAGCTGGGGGTGTTGACGAGCGACAGGAAGCTCTGGCGTGGGCTAGTCCATGAAGTCACGAAGAGTCAGAAGCGACTAAACGAATAAACAACAACAATGCTAAACTATAACATAGGTCATATGTTTGGGTATAATTTACTGAGCCCAGCAATCATAGTTTGTTAATCCAGGTTGTATGAAACCCGTCATTGGGTAAATACTGTCTCTTCAATGATAACCTTTGGAAGCTGAGAGAGAATCAAAGTCGATTTCCCTGCATTTGAGGGCTGTTAATTTAGAGAGAAGTCAAGTCTTCTGCTGGGATTACAAGATTACCATCTAGTGGCAAAATGCTGTATGTACATCTGCCTTACTGCAGTTGCCAATTACCACATTGTTAGAAATGTGGGGTTTTCCTCTTGTTCTCAAAAGGAAAGAAAGATATTTATTATTTGTTTTTTAAGGGGCAAGCTAAAAACTATTTCATCAACCAAGGTGACTTTTTGGGGATACAGATATGCACACATTCTAACGATTCATGCTCATTTGTAGGCACCAAGGCAAATTCGGAAATAATCCCCAAAATGATTTACACTACAGATGCATTATAACTAGCAAATGTACCTTCCGGCTGACTTAGCCAATTGGCGAGGTATCGTCAGTGGGTTACTCCTTAAGTCTGTCAGTCTTCTGCACCAGAAACACACCCTTGACATGGCGCAGAGCAGAGTTCTTGTTTTTTCATCCTGATGCTGTCCCTCTGTGCTTTGACTGCTGGCAACATGACTGGTGAAGGCTGATGGGAACTGTAGTCTGTGCAGAATATGCCAAGGCAGAAATTTAATCCCCTAAATTTGGGCATAGAGCTCTCTAGCCTGCAACTTTCTATTTCCTCCACTTCCAAGAGTGTAGAGGAGGATGGCCTTGAAGAAAATACATGGCAACCATTAGTAAAACATCAGCTTAGCCCAAGGAAACAGGAAAGTGTGAGAAAGAAGCTGAGGATTGCCCTGCCTTGATTCTCTTTGGTATATGAGGGAGGGAAGGAGAAATGCCACCAGGCTCTAAAGATTCTGTTATTAGAGCCTATATCTATAAAGCAGAGTATTTCTTGGGGTGTCTGTTTCCTGACCTGGCCTACCTCAAAGGGCTGACAAATAGGCATTTGCATGGATGTGTAGAGGGCTGCAAACATTGTATGCCAGCGTGAAACAATTGGGTTCCACCCTTACCTGTCTGGAACTCTTGGGCAGAATCTGTGATTGCACATCCTGCTGGCACTATAAAAAAGCTAACTTGGAAGACAGGACAGTTGGATACATTTGTTTGGAAGGCACACAACCCTTCTAAGCTGGGTTTGATGTACAGATTAGTGCTCTGAAAAACTGAAAAATAGAATTGTCCGAAAGGGTCCGAGCCCTGAACAGTAATGGGTAGGGTTTATAGACATATTGTCTAAAGCATGCTGGCTGGGGAATTCTGGGACTTGAAATCCATGCATCTTAAAGTGGCCAAGGTTGAGAAACACTGGTAAAGAGTCATTTCACTTCGCAGAACAACTTTTCAGAAAGAGTGATTCCACCCCCATATCCTCCCAGCTGGAGAGCGAAGTTCATTAATTGATTGTGTCTACCGTAATGCCTTGTAATTAGTGCAGTTGGTTCCAAAGATCCTTGTTTTGGATCACTTGCCCTACAGAAACATTTCCATTAAATCACAGTTATAAGCTTTTTTAATTTTGCAAGGCTGGCTGGGGAATTGTGGGAGTTGAAGTCCACAAGTCTTAAAGTTGCTAAGGCTGAGAAACACTGACCTAGGTCATGGAGCTCAGCAGTACTGTAAGGACTGGAATCTATGTCTCTCCAGATACTGTGTGAACTACAAGCCCCAGCATCCCCAGCTAGAAGGACTAGTTCAGTGAGATCTTGAAAGCCAGGCTCATCAGGTTAATGAATTCATCTCTCCACTCTGCTTGGTTCCCCTTCAGCAGCTAAACAGGCTTGTTTTCACCACTAGAGGGCAGTAGAACATTACATATGGGTTTGTTTTTGTTTCCCAGAAAAGCAGTTTCTGTTACTTGCTATAGTTTGGACCAGTTCAGGGTCGTTTTCAGCATATAGATCCTCCCTGCTTTGTGTAGCTGTGCGAGTCTATCAGACTTCGATGAGAACGGAAATGTGGGCAAAACGCTGTGGAAACTTTGCAGCGATGCGAAGACACCTGCCTCTCTGAGAATTCCAATCAAACACCATTGGGCTGGATTGCTTTAGAAGGGAAGCTTTGGGTGGGCCTTGGGGTAAGCAGGGCTGTTTCTCAACTCTGCCCTTGGAAGCTCCTACCCAGTTCTGCTGCTTTGAAACTGTCTGTTTCTGTACTCCTGAGAGCAAGAAAAAGTGTTTCATGACAAGGATGGGCAAATAGCAGGCCAAGGTCAGACCTCTAGTAAGGCATCCGTCTTCCTTCCGTGTAGGGGGAGTGGGAAGCAAGCAAAGGAACAGAGAAAACAAGAGTATCAGAAAGAGAAAAAGAGGGAGGGAGGGAGGGGAAGGGAAGATACTGAGAGAGAGAGAGAGGGAGGGAGGGAAGGAAGGAAAAGGAGGGAGGAAGAAAGAAGGAAAAGGGGAAGGAGGAAGAAAGAAGGAAGGGTTATGTTGTGTGAAGGCTAAGGGGTATGTGAAAATATTCTCCCTTTTAATCCTGTATAGCATCCTCTCTCCAAAGACCTGCAACATCCTGGGTTCTCACATTCAACCTCATGGCACTAAACCTCATTGCCCAGACCGAGTCCTGCCCTTGAGAAATGGCTGAGAGTTTCTCCCTCTCCTGCAAAAAAAAAGGGGGGCTGGGGGATCTCATCCACCCCGTTTCTCTGCCTGCAAATCTGGGGGAGAATTTCAAAAAGCCATTTTGTTCCCCCTCTGCTTTAAGCCCCAGAAGCATTCCGTGCCGCGTCCAGAGGGCGGCAGTGTTCCAGTTTGAACCCGGTTCAGGGAGCATATTGATTCTGTCAAATGGAAAAAGAAGCCGCTGCCCTTTTGCCTCTTCCCATAACCAAGGTGATTAAAAGCCATGATTGATGGTTGCAGGGCTTGGGGGAGCCAGACATTAGCAGAGCTGTTGATAATGGCTGGTTTAGAAAAGCTGCAGCAGCTTCAGGAGAAATTATGGAAAACACCATCTTGCTGTTCTTTCAAGTGAGGTGGCCCTAAACAGGGGAAATCTCGGACGAATGCCATGGCCAGTGTGCACTTTCAAAGGGGGTGGGGGAATTCAAATCAATGTTGAAAATTAATTTAGCTTTTGAAGTGGGGAGGGAGTGTGTGTTTTTTAAAAATGAATGTCAGTTGCTTAACTGTCAGTTATTCTCCGTGGATAGTTTAGCCTCATGTTTTCAAACCTGGCAACTTTAAGATGGGTGGACTCCAACTCCCAGAATTCCCCAGCCAGCAGGCTGGCTGGGGAATTCTGGGAGTTGGAGTCCACCCACCTAAAAGTTGCCAGGTTTGGTAAAACACTGGTTTAACCAGTCTGAATTGTGATTGAACTCTGCTAGTACTGGGTGGAGAAATTTAACAAGGGAAGGAATGCAGAAATATGGCCACCTTCTCAAATTTAATGCAAATAAGACATTTTTAGTCTGGCTGTGTCCCTCTCTTCCCCTGTGTGAATTGTTCTTGTGCGAGGATCACCCGTTACGGATGCAATGTTTTCTAAGGACCCTGCCTTCCCTTAAGTATTTCAAAGAAATGAATTACCCTGTTTTACCCTTAAAATGAGGACCCAGCTTGCTGGAGAAGGTGACGGCTGGGGAAGGCAATCCACCCCACCATAGTCTGCCAAGAAAAGCAGCATCCCCCCAAAGGGTCAGACATGACTTGGTGCTTGCACAGGGGACCTTTCACCTTTCATCCTTAAAACAACCTCAGGAGATTGATGAGTCAGAGAGGGAATGATTATTCCAGGAAGTCTTAAAATATAAGGCATTTTAAAAAAATATATGATTGGTTTTCTGTTTTCCAACCAGGAGAGAAGTGTAGGGGTTAAAGTGTTGGACTGGAACTAGGGAAACCCATGTTTTAGTCCACCTTCAGCCACAGAACATCTCTGGGTGGGTGACTTGGACCTGTCACTTTCAATCAGCCCAGTGGTCAACATAGTTTAGTGATTAAGTTGTTCATGTAGGAGCAGAGGACCCAGGTTCTAGTCCCCCCTCAGCCACAGAAGCTCCATGGGGATTTTGAGCCAGTCCTTCCCTCTCAGCCTAATCTACCCCACCAATTGCTGTTTGGGGAAAAATGGAAGTGGGGGAGATGGTGCATGCCACCTTCAGCACCAGAATGAGAGGCAGCCTACAATGCAAATCAACAGATCCCTTTTATTACAAGACCCAGGGCTACAGTTGGGCCTCTTCATTTTATGTGAACCAGAAGCAAATGTGCCTCTTTCAATATCCTTGACTTTCAGAGCATAGCTCACTGGCTCCAAAAAAATCAGGGACATTTCAGCCAAGTGATTCATGCAGATGGAGAGACCAACTTGTCCTTCTTGACTCTCATTCCAGTTACCCCAATTTAAATCTTGCCTGCCAGGAGGTGGGGTGGGGGGAGTCTATGGCTGCAGACAGTTTGCCAGTCTGTTTTGGATCCCCAGACTATGACTCTGAAGAAGAAGGAATTCCTGGTAGCTCGCTCATGTCTTCCTAACGTGCGGGAATGATAAAACGCTTTTTGGAGAAGATAAACAGCCATGGGACACATGCAATCCTGGCCATCCGTTTTTAAATAACCCAATCCAGTTTGTGAGGATTAAAAACATGGCACCGAGGTTAAACGCAAATTCTTCAAAGGTGATTGCTCTGTGAAAGAGAGAAGAGACAGATTGTCTCGCTGGAGACACGGTCACAGCTTGGACTTTTGAACCCCCCATTGTACAGAAACTTTGATCAGTGATGGAGACAGTTCTTATTCCGGTTCCTTGTATCGATTTATTAAAGCTACACATCCCTTGTCCACCCAGAGGGCAGACGGTGTCATTCTGATCTCCAAGACTGGCAAAGAAATGGTGCGATTCAGGGCAAGGGGCTCGGTTTGTTGAGAGCAAAGAACTGCCTTTCAGCGCTATGACAACAAATGTTCTGCAGTTGGATGAAATAGGATAGGAGAACCGATGAAGGCAGAGTGAATATCTGCAGTTCTGTGACTATGGGCTCTTGCAAAAAGTTGCATGCCTACTGTAGGTCTGCAGCATACCGATTTAGCTATAAGCAACGTCTGCACGCATGCTCACAAAGTTGCCATCCTGGTACGATTGGGGAGGGACATGCAAAAAGGCACACAAGTTCAGGATTTAGAAGTCCACTTGCCGCTGCAGTGGATAGACAGTTATTTCCTTTGCAATCAAACGCATAAGGAACAAATTGTGCAACTGCCCTGAGTGTGTGAAGGTGGCGTTAGCGATTGCTACGTCTCTCAGCTCCTAGCTATTTTAATTTTTGTTGTTAGGATTGTAATGGTTTTCATTTGATTTTAAACATTGTTCGCCACCCAGGGTCATTTGCTGAGATGGGTAGCTGTATTCAGGCAATCCTTGTTTAGTGACTGCCTCATTTAGCAACCGTTCTCAGTTACAGCAGTGATGGAAAAAGTAATTTTATGACCAATCTTCGCATTTATGGCCTTTGCACAGTGCCTGAAATTCTGAACTAGTGGTTTGAGACGCCGTTACGAACAAGCTAGAGGTAGAAAAACAGCCATTACACAGATACCCTTGAAATGGATTGCATTAAACACATATCAGATTAAATACATTCTGATGATGGTCTTTGTAAGCAGCACTTTCAACTGGATCCCTTAAGAGCAGAGGACCCTTTGGGAGGTCGATGTAAATGGCTATAGATGTGCAATCTATAAACCTGAATAAATTTGCATTTTGTCATCCAATTGCTGTCTCCTTCCTTCTGCTAACAGCTGCCCCATTTAAGGAGATGCTTTATGGCTATAATTGTACTTATGCTGTCTTGAGGATCAGACTCCCAACTTCATCCCAAGAGTCAGGCTATCGTCAGAATCCAATCTCTTCTCCCTAAACTCACTTTCTTGTATTATTGTGAAAATCTGGCTCCCTCTCTATTCTCCTGACATCATTCTGATTTTCTTTTTAAAAAGTGGCACAATAAAAAAAAAAAAGAACCTGAATGTGGAACTCGGTTTTGAAAGAGGCAGTTGTTTGTTTCCTGTACAGCTGGGCCTTGACCCGCTAATCTCTTCTCCGTCCTGTAAAGTTGTCTTCTCAATCTGAACATTAAAGGTGATTAGATATCGAAGGGACTTTGCATGTCATTAGTTAATGCTTCAAGAGCTTGTGTTAGTCCCGCAAGCAGTGGGGCAGGCCTATACATCACCTTCCTTCAGCAGGCCTGCACAGTCTCCAGATAATGACCCACCAGTTCTTCCTCTCTGTGGTTCATGGACTGGAAGGGGCTGGAGACGGGTTTAATTTAAAGATGAGCTGCCCTTGGGTTGACAAAGGAAACGGCGTGTCAGCTACGTCAAAAATAGATATGGTTGTGCAGATATATGGAGGAAGGGATGGATGCTGTCAGGGCTATTAATTATCCAGATTGCCTTTAAATGTCACAGCAAATCCTCACCCATTCCTTTTCAAAACTTAAATCACCAAGAGAGACAAGGTTAGACCAAGTAGCCTGAAAGGTTATGGATGGATGGAAGGAAGGAAGGAAGGAAGGAAGGAAGGAAGGAAGGAAGGAAGGAAGGAAGGAAGATATTTGGGTATTCTTGGAGTTGCATGCAGAAATGTGAACATGATGGAGAACCTCCAAAATCTTCTCTTGAGAGCTGAATCTTCTCAGGTCTCCTCTGAGTGGTTGCTCAGTCTTCACCAAGGAATTTATAGCTTTAAGATATAACCCAACAACCTAAGAGACGGCTTTATACATGGACTTCACCAGATGGACAACACCGAAATCAGATTGACTACATCCTTTGCAGCCAAAGGTGGCGGACATCTATACAGTCGGTAAAAACAAGGCCTGGAGCTGACTGTAGTTCAGATCACGAACTTCTTCTTGCACAATTTAGGATCAGACTAAAGAGATTAGGGAAGACCCACAGATCAGCTAGATATGAGCTCACTAATATTCCTAAGGAATATGCAGTGGAGGTGAAGAATTGATTTACGGGACTGGACTTAGTAGATAGGGTCCCAGAAGAACTATGCACAGAAGTTCGCGACATTGTTCAGGAGGCGGCAACAAAATACATCCCAAAGAAAGAGAAAACCAAGAAGGCAAAATGGCTGTCTGCTGAGACACTAGAAGTAGCGCAAGAAAGAAGGAAAGCAAAAGGCAACAGTGATAGGGGGAGATATGCCCAATTAAATGCAAAATTCCAGAGGTTAGCCAGAAGAGATAAGGAATTATTTTTAAACAAGCAATGCACGGAAGTGGAAGAAGACAATAGAATAGGAAGGACAAGAGACCTCTTCCAGAAAATTAGAAACTTTGGAGGTAAATTCCAGGCAAAAATGAGTATGATCAAAAACAAAGATGGCAAGGACCTAACAGAAGAAGAAGAGATCAAGAAAAGGTGGCAAGAATATACGGAAGACCTGTATAGGAAGGATAACAGTATCGGGGATAGCTTTGATGGTGTGGTCAGGGAGCTAGAGCCAGACATCCTGAAGAGTGAGGTTGAATGGGCCTTAAGAAGCATTGCTAATAACAAGGCAGCAGGAGACGACGGCATCCCAGCTGAACTGTTCAAAATCTTGCAAGATGACGCTGTCAGGGTAATGCATGCTATATGCCAGCAAATTTGGAAAACACAAGAATGGCCATCAGATTGGAAAAAATCAACTTATATCCCCATACCAAAAAGGGAAACACTAAAGAATGTTCAAACTATCAAACAGTGGCACTCATTCCACATGCCAGTAAGGTAATGCTCAAGATCCTGCAAGGTAGACTTCAGCAGTTCATGGAGCGAGAATTGCCAGATGTACAAGCTGGGTTTAGAAAAGGCAGAGGAACTAGGGACCAAAATACCAATATCTGCTGGATAATGGAAAAAGCCAGGAAGTTTCAGAAAAACATCTATTTCTGTTTTATTGACTATTCTAAAGCCTTTGACTGTGTGGACCATAACAAATTGTGGCAAGTTCTTAGTGGTATGGGGATACCAAGTCATCTTGTATGCCTCCTGAAGAATCTGTATAACGACCAAGTAGCAACAGTAAGAACAGACCACGGAACAACGGACTGGTTTAAGATTGGGAAAGGAGTACGGCAGGGCTGTATACTCTCACCCTACCTATTCAACTTGTATGCAGAACACATCATGCGACAAGCTGGGCTTGAGAAATCCAAGGCTGGAGTTGGAAGAAACATTAACAATCTCAGATATACAGATGATACCACTTTGATGGCTGAAAACGAAGAGGAACTGAGGAGCCTTATGATGAAGGTGAAAGAAGAAAGTGCCAAAGCTGGCTTGCAGCTAAACCTCAAAAAAACCAAGATTATGGCAACCAGCTTGATTGATAACTGGCAAATAGAGGGAGAAAATGTAGAAGCAGTGAAAGACTTTGTATTCCTAGGTGCAAAGATTACTGCGGATGCTGACTGCAGTCAGGAAATCAGAAGATGCTTAATCCTTGGGAGAAGAGCAATGACAAATCTCGATCAAATAGTTAAGAGCAGAGACATCACACTGACAACAAAGGCCCGCATAGTTAAAGCAATGGTGTTCCCTGTAGTAACATATGGCTGCGAGAGCTGGACCATAAGGAAGGCTGAGAGAAGGAAGATCGATGCTTTTGAACTGTGGTGTTGGAGGAAAATTCTGAGAGTGCCTTGGACTGCAAGAAGATCAAACAAGTCCATCCTCCAGGAAATAAAGCCAGACTGCTCACTTGAGGGAATGATATTAAAGGCCAAACTGAAATACTTTGGCCACATAATGAGAAGACTGGACACCCTGGAGAAGATGCTGATGCTAGGGAGAGTGGAAGGCAAAAGGAAGAGGGGCCGACCAAAGGCAAGGTGGATGGATGATATTCTAGAGGTGACGGACTCGTCCCTGGGGGAGCTGGGGGTGTTGACGAGCGACAGGAAGCTCTGGCGTGGGCTGGTCCATGAAGTCACGAAGAGTCAGAAGCGACTAAACGAATAAACAACAACAAAGATATAACCCATGACATTTGGATGGAAAGGAACAGTCTATAGCTCAGAGGCAGAACAAAATGTTTGCCTGAAAGTGGACTGCAGCATCTGTGGACCAAGCTGGAAAAAGATCTCTGGAACATTGGGGAGCTATTGCCAGTCATTGCAAATAATAACCTATAGCCCTCCAGATAGCACTGAAATATTCATATATCACTGATCAACACCTGGAGAACTTCTAGCTTTTCTTATTTATGTATGTGTGTATTGATTGATTGATTGAGGCTCCAATCAAAGCCAGTTCTGAGTTCCTCTTCTGTAGCAGGGAGGAAGGAAGGGGACCAATAACATAGCTTCTGTGTTTCTCCTTAAGAAAAGGACCGTAACTAAATAATGCATTGTTCCACAGTACCTTCAAGTGGATCTAGGAAAGTGTCCTATTAAACACTGAGTGAATCTGTCAGTGATGGCGGAAAGCTAAGTTGCTGTATACAGCGTCATCCCAAACTTCTTACTATTTTGATCATATCTGAAGGCTGGACCTTCCAGAGAATGTGACGGTTGGTGCTTGCAACAGCCTAACTTTTGGGTTGCCCTTGTGTAAACTGGCAGACAATGGGATTTAATCTTTGAAGGTTGATATATGATGCTACTATTTAGCTTCTGACAACATTCAGTAGAACAGAGAGAAGTTTCTTTGACCCAGTTTGAGGTTTTGCACTCAATGTATTTCCGATCTGTAGACGATAGCTGGCATTCCATAATAGTACACAATAGTGAAGTAATCGTGGCACTCACTTTCTGAGTGAGATGGGCAGTGAATAAACTTGATACAGTATAGAAATAAGAAGTTTGTTTGTTTGTTTGTTTATTTAATTCAATTTGTCCCTGCCCATCTGCTTCCATCCAGGGACTCTGGGCGGTTACCAATAATCAAAACAACCTCGCAATAAAACAGAATATACAAATATAAGGTTATTCTAATAAATAAATATAAATAGGAGTAAAAAGTAAAAAATCCAAGGGGCAGGTGAGTGTAAACCAGTCCATATGTGGTCTATAGCAGCCATCCCCATGTAGCTCTATTCCCCTCTCCGCCCCAAGCGAGGTGGCAGAGCCAGGTCTTCAGACTCCTCCTAAAGGCCAGGAGCGATGGGGCCAATCTCACCTCCGGGGGCAGCATGTTCCACAGGGTGGGAGCTACTGCAGAGAAGGCCCGCTTCCTGGTTGTCAAAAACATTCAAGAGATGCCCACATTTGAATCAGTGGTGCCCTGAAAATGCTTCCTCCCTCCATTTTCCCCCTTCAACCACTCTCCCTCAGTTTGATGGTGAAGGAATTGATTTCCAATTTTTGTTCAAAGCAGAAGAAAATGTCAGTGGCATGTTGAGGGCTGTGATGCAGTTGTTTCCATTCGCCTTAGCAATGAAGCATCTTAAGAGTGTGTGCAGACGTCTTGTTTTTTTGTTGCACAATCCTCAGGCTGGGCTGAGAGGGAGAGTAACTGGCCCCACGTCCCCGATGGAGCCTCCATGCCTGAGAGAAGGCGTGAATCTGGATCTCTCCACTCCTAGACTAGCACTTTCCCCACTAGACCACACAGGCTCACTCATGCGAACCTGCTCTGTGGGTATCATTGAAACGCATAAAACAAGGACCCTGCTTAGTCTGGGCATCCAACTGTAATCCCATAAAATATCCATCAGTGATACGTTTGAACAGCAACGTTTAATAGTTACACAGATTTCTAACCAGGGAAGATTTCAATGCTGTTTAAGTGACTGCACATTCTTGAACATCAGAATTTGGCCTTATTGAAAGGAATCTTCCTGTATCTAACAGCCATCTCTTTCCCAACTGGTGGTCAGCAGATAAGTTAGGACCGTGCATCCCCCAAATCCCCAGTATTATCTTTTTTATGTTTATATCTTACACAGAATGAAAACTCTACATTGGAAGACTCCAAATACATTTCAGGACCGGGATCATGTAGTGAAAGATTCTCGTCTCATTTGTCAGCATATCATTGTACTGATAAATTTATAACTGCATAGTTCACCGTTCTCGAGAATCTATTCTCCTTAAATAAATATCTTCAGTGGTCCTTTGTGACATCACTATAAACCACAAGAGTGAAGCCTGAGGAGTTTATATTTTTACCCGTGACCCAAGCTTTCATGATAGCTTAGTTGGCAACCTTCCACCTATTATCCATTGTGAATTGAAGAACCAAGATTCTGGTGGGGAGATATGTCAGCAGGACTGGACTGTGGCAAACAAAGGGCTTTGAAATAGAAACTGGATGAACTCATGAAGAGTTGTGCATGGTGAGTGTGAAGCTACAGACCTCTGCTCTTGGAGAAAGATCCTTCTAAAGTCTTTGGAACTTCAGAACTTTTCATACAACAGTTTCAGATGAAGCATGTTTTACAGAAAGAGATTCCAGCATCTGTACTTTCTCCAACAAAATTCAAAGATCTGGAGTGAAGTGATAGATTGGTATGAATAGCTGGGCATTTAACTATTTGTGTTCTTCTCAGTGGTCCGTGGAATTCCTGTAGGAGATCTTTCATCTTCTCCTCCTCCCCCCCCTCCTCCTCCTCCTCCAATTCAACAATATGGTAAAACCTTAACTTCATAATCTCCATTCAGCAGACTTCTCATGCAATGGAATTTGGACTTCACCCCCAAGTAATGGAAGAAGTTGGTCATTTCTGAAGGAGATACATGTTCTCCTTCTGCACATTCACTGAAGTTATTTTTCTGTCATGTATTGTGCCTCTTTTTTCTGGTGATCTTTCTCTGTTGGTTGATGGTGATGTGTCAGACAGACAATAAAAATAGTGTTTGTCTCAAGGTGGATGAATAACTATTACAGTCTAATGTTCTTGCTTTTTCACATACAAATAAGATTTGTTTCTGGCTGAAGAATCAGCATTTGGATTTAACAAACCCGCCTTCCCCCAAAATAGCCTGTTCAAATCAGGTTTCACTTTATCTCCTTCACCTGCCATTCAACCTAGAGGGCACCAAGTTGGCATTGGAATGGGGCTCTGATGATTGTCTGACAATTATTTACTGTAATGGGGAAGTTATTTCACTAATCAAGTATTACAGGCATCTTTCCAACCTTGGACCAGCACAGACTTTGCTCATCAAAATCAAGTGAAAACATTCAAGTTGATGGTTTGGGCCAAGATTGGCCAGCTTGAACCTTCTATTTAATTAATTTTTTTAGCAATCTTTGGGCCAACCTGGAAAATCTCTCCTGGCTTCGTTTAGAACATAGTTTGGCCAACTGAGCTTCTCTGAAATTAAAAAAAGGTGAAAGGTCCCCTGTGCAAGCACTGAGTCATGTCTGACCCTTTGGAGGGACGCAACATTTTCTTGGCAAACTATAGAGCGGGGTGGTTTGCCATTGCCTTCCCTTCTCTACCTGCAAATAACTCAGTTCATTCTGAGTCCAGTTCATGATCGCTTCACATTCCCAATGACTTAATAATAATAATAATTATAATACTTGAAGAGTATCCGGAAGCTTCAGCTGGTCCAGAATGCAGCCGCACGGGCTATTTTTGGTGCCCCTAGAAGGGTGCACATAACACCTAGCTATGCGAGCTGCATTGGATACCAGTTTGCTTCCAGGTCCAATTCAAGGTGTTGGTTATCACCTTTAAAGCCCTACATGGCATGGGACCAGGTTACCTGTGGGACCGCCTCTTCCCCGTATCATCAGCCTGTCCCACCTGGTCATGCAGAGAGGGCATGCTGCAGACCCCGTCTGTAAGAGAATTTCATCTGGCGGGGTCCAGGAGGTGGGCCTTCTCAGCAGTAGCGCCCACCCTTTGGAACATCCTGCCCCCGGAGGTGAGATTAGCCCCATCACTCCTAGCCTTCCGGAGGAAGTTGAAGACCTGGCTCTGCCACTGGGCTTGGGGCAGGGAGGAGAACTGACATACTTGGGGTTGGCTGGTGCCTTGAAGCGCCCCTTCTACATAATGACTGAAGGAGATCACAGCCATCTGGATTTCACGAGCTGGGGTAGTTAATAAATGGTTTTAGTTTTAGTTTTAATGGGATTTTATTCGAATTTTATTGTATATTTATTCGAATTTTATTGTATATTTATTCTGTATTGTAAACCACCCAGAGTCCCTCCAGTTGGAGGAGATGGGTGGTGACAAATCTGATAGATAAATAAATAAATAAATAATCAGTACTGTAAAGGCTCAACTTTTGCCTATGAAGTCACATATACAAACCATTGTACCAACCATCCATGCTACCATTTCTCCATGAACCGCCTTTGGCATCAAAAACAGCAGTAGCAAGCACACAGTGCTACAGCAGAATCAATACCTCCTTGCCCCTGGGAAATGTCATTTTCCCTTTCCCGAGAGTGACTGACATCCATCCAAAGACCTGGATGCTCTTAGAAATATGCAGTTCCCAGACTCCCAAGCACAGGCGATGCAGCCCTCCTTCAGTTCCAACAAGCATCGGGAGAGAAAGGAAGACAAACGCATTAGTCGTTGAAATTGAATAATTAATAAGCAATCCATATATGCAAACACATGCATAATTGGAGCACTGCTGAGAATCCCGATGTATAAAAAGTGGCTGTGGTCACTCCTGGGTTGTAGGGCTGTTCTGGTCAGATGCCCTCTTTCATGGAAAAGGAGTTGTGCAGCATGTTCAAAAAGGGTTGGTGGGGGGGGGGGAAACCTCACACAAGCCATTGATGAGAACCACACGGGAAAGTCACTGTTCAACTAGTGAGCCCTCCCTCCCGTTGGCATCTTCCTCATAATCATTCATTCTCTCTATAAACAGATCTCCTCGTAATGGTTCCCATTTTCTTTGAAGTGTCCCCTTCATTCTGTTTCTGTCTCTCCATTCATGTGTTCAAAATTTCTTGAAAGGAAGTCAGAGAGGGAGGGGGGAAAGAGAGAGGTGGAAACATCTAAAGAGCTTGAAGGATGGTATCTGGAGGAGGGGGAAAATTCTCTTGAAATTCTTGATTAATCAGAGCATTTATTCCCCTCTGCAGCCAAATGAGTGTGAACGATTATTAACTTCCCTGGGCCAAACAAGGATCTTAGAGGCTCACAAATAATTCTTCCTCGGTTCAGCTAGAGCCGAGATGCACACTCTCTACGTTAAGCACCGTTCCACTTCTGTCAACAGCTGCCATCCAAAACACATTTCCTCAAAGCTGTTCTCCTAAAAACATTGGCTCACTTAGCTTGTCACACTAAGCTATGGTTTGCATCCCCGTGGCTTGTGGACTAAGCTGTTATTGGCTGGGTTCCCCCATGCTGCTAATCTACACATCATGGTTTAGCAGATGCTTAGAACTTTGAATTAATTCTCTCTTGTGGAAGAAGCTCCAGTGGGCCATGGTCACATTTCCCGCTCAACTGTAAGTCCTCTTTTCAGTTTGCCATGTCCCAGGTTACGATTGGTTGATTGGTTGATAATGTGCCATCAAGTTGATGTTGACCCTTAGCAACCACATAGATAGGTTTTCTCCAGGACCCTCCATGCATAGATTGCTTTAATACAATTTGGGGCCTCTTTCATTTGCCAACACAACTACCTTGCTTCTTGCTAACTTGTGGGAAGCATTTCTTTCTAGGTAGGGTGTCTCATTTGAAGTCCTCAAACCCCTGTCTATCACAAGGACTTCAGACTTTAATTCACTAGTCCAAATGGAGCTTGATTAACATGTATGCAGCAGCTCCCGCCTTCTGGAATATCCTCCCCCAGAGGTATGGCAGGCCCCATCTCTGGTGGCCTTCCGAAAACAACTGAAGACCTGGCTTTGCCAGCTCGCTTGGGGCGGGAGGGGAAGTAGTCACTCTTGGGGATGGCTGGCACCCTAAGATGGCCTCAGATATATGTGAGTGGCATTAAAACTATCATCGCCATCTGAATTTTATTTTATCTTTTTAACTCTATATATTTGTATTTGTATTTGATATTTATTTATGTATTATTATAATTTAATGTTTTATTTTTATTGTAAGCCACCCAGAGTCCCCCCTTGGGGGGAGATGGGCAGTGGCAAAATTTGACAAATAAATAAATGCCTTTGGGTATGGTTTGGATCCAATGTTTACCTGATGTATAGGGCAGAGGGAATGGCCTTGAAGGATAGGAGGAAGAGGCACTGCCAAGGCAATGGTCAAATAAGAGGGGCTTGAGCCTGGGCCAAGAAAGTAATGTGAGAAAACATCTCAGACAAGCCCCTCCCTGGTTCACATGAAGATAAAGGGAGGGAGGGGGAAGCCCATTCAGACTGTTACTATAGCTGTTCCAATAAATGCAATTTTAGTGTTAGGGCACTAGTTTTCTTAATCTGGTCCACCTTATCGGCCTAACACCTGCTTTCCTGTAACATTAGATTTCGGTTTCCTTCAAATATGTAGCACATGGAAACCATTACTACTGCTAGATTATCACGACCGCTTGGCCCAATGAAGACTGAAGGCATAGTCCATTTCTTAAGTCAACTGAAACCGCAAATTCCCTCTTCGGGGCTGGTGGGAATCTCCCTGCAGCTACCAGTTGGGACCAGACCATTGAAGGGAGGTGTTTGAAGGTGGAAAGGAGCTTAGAGATTTGTCCAGAAGAGAAAGCAAACATCAGCCAGATACAGCTGGAGGGGGAGATAGGAATTGGCCTCCTGGAACAAGCCAGCAATGTGTTTTGCATTCTGCTGGTGAAAGATGGTCTGCCTCCCTTTGCAGGTAATGAAGTGGTGGGTTCCCCCACCCTTGAAGAACTCATCTCCTTTATATCCATTTATTATACATGTGGAGAATAAAGGCAACATGTGGAGTGCAGATAACCTTAACTTGTCTCTGTCACCATCACTCCATTTCAACCATTCATTAAGAGGAAGGAAAGGGTTGAAAGGGGGAAAGTGGAGGGTGCATTTCAACCCCCCACCCCCACCCCCCCAAAATGTTGGCTCTTCCTTTGGAGCACAATCTTCTGCATCCTTTCCCACCACCATCTAACCTGGTTTCTATCTAAGGCTACCGGATCTTTTTTCTGTACCCAGCAAGCCTCGGGCATTTTGCCATTTAGTCTGCAAATTAGTCGCTTAGTAAAAACAACCTATCCTTTTCTGAATCTTCCAAAGTAAAAGTCTCAGTACAGAAGGAAAGAGTGATAAGGAGGGAAAATGAAAATATAGTTCTTAACGTTTCATTAGTTCCTGTTGTGGCTATTATAAAACAGGCTGCTCTGGAAGGCAGGAGGATCATTGCCATAAAATTATGAACTCTGGAACAACTTTCTAGAGTTAAGTTTAATTAGATAGGATTCCACCCCCACCCCCAGTGCATGCAGGTAGATCTTACATTTTCCTACATACTTGAGAAAACAATTCCTTGAAGAATATCTCTCCCACTTCTGCTCAATAGCCCTCTCTGGTGTATAAGCCTAAATCCAAGGAGGGGTAGAATGGTGGAGATCACAAGCTGTCCACCCACAGATTAGTAGAAAAGGTGTGGTCCAGATTTTGACTCCTTAAATCTTGGATTTCTTCCTTTAAATGGGGGAAGAGAAATGGATTGGAAATAAATAAGATATACTCAAAAGGAAAGGAAATAAACATGTAGAAGAAAAGAAAGGAAGGGGAAGGGATGTAGGAAGGAGAAGAAGGGGAGGGGAGGGGAGGGAAGGGAGTAAATGGATGGGGAAGGGGAGGGAAGGGAAGGGGAGGGAAGGGGAGGGGAGGGAAGGGAAGGGGGTAAATGGAAGGGGAGGGAAGGGAGTAAATGGAAGGGGAGGGGAGGGGAGGGGAGGGGAGGGAGTAAATGGATGGTGAAGGGGAGGGGAGGGAAGGGAAGGGGGGATAAAAATAAAATATAAATACATAAATAAAAATAATAGCCAGTGTTGCGAAAAAGTGAAAAAATGTTGGACACAAATATATATGATGATGCGGAGAATTTTAAAACTTAACTTTCAGTTGAAACCAGAGGTTTGTTTTTACTAGGACGCATAGATAGTCCACTAGAAAAGACACATGGCTGACAGGTTTTATATATGGTAGCTGCAGTGAGGCTATTGCAGTATATGCACAAAGATGGAAAAATAGAGAAATACCCACAATAAAGGAGTGGATGGGGAAGATGGAAGAATGTGCTGAAATGGCCAAATCGATCTGTTTGATTAGGGAAGGAACAACAGCTACTTTTATAAAAGCCTTTACGGACTTTTTGCTGAAAATGGACAAAAATGAGCTGATGATTTCAGGGTTTACTGATTAAAGAGGCCTGTTTATGGGAAGGAGAAATGGTAATAATTGTGTATGTAACTGCTGTAAAGAAGATCAGAAGTCACTTCTTTAGATATTATTATTATTCATTATATTATTATTATTATTTAGACATTTTTCTTTTTTCTTCTCTTTCATTGCTTTTCTCTTTCTCTTTTCTCTTTTCTCTTTTCTCTTTTCATATTTTTTACTTTTTTCCAGTTCTTTCTTTATGTTTCTGTAGTTTTTAACCCTGTCAAAAAAAATTCTCAATAATGCGCTCGCATGCACACGTGTGCGTGCGCACACACACCCACACACTAATAGCCAGGGTTGTTACAGCTTCGTCTTCTATCCAGGAGCAATGAGATTCAACCTATCTGGAAGTCAATTCAGGATTTAAAAATTACCAAGGCTTTCCAGAGGTTTGCCATATTTCCAGAACAGTAAATTTACCCATAAGGAAGACTCTCTCCCCAGGACTAGCTTGACTAGTTTGATGAGGTTATATATTCTCCCCATTTCTTCCTCCCCTCTAGTTGGTCCCCAGTGACTGATGGAAGAAGAACCACATTTTTGGAATCCACTCTGCTTGGTCTGGAAGGAGATGTTCTGGAGTTCTTTGACACATCAGCAGTAGATAATAAAGCTTGAGATCCTGGGACTTTTCACTGAAACTATTGTAGAAGAAATGCCCCTTCCCTTCCCTTCCCTCCCCTCCCCTTCCCCATCCATTTACTCCCTCCCCTCCCCTCCCCTCCCCTTCTTCTCCTTCCTACATCCCTTCCCCTTCCTTTCTTTTCTTCTACATGTTTATTTCCTTTCCTTTTGAGTATATCTTATTTATTTCCAATCCATTTCTCTTCCCCCATTTAAAGGAAGAAATCCAAGATTTAAGGGGTCAAAATCTGGACCACACCTTTTCTACTAATCTGTGGGTGGACAGCTTGTGATCTCCACCATTCTACCCCTCCTTGGATTTAGGCTTATACACCAGAGAGGGCTATTGAGCAGAAGTGGGAGAGATGTTCTTCAAGGAATTGTTTTCTCAAGTATGTAGGAGAGAGGGACTGGCCCAAGGTCACCCAGCCAGCTTTCATGCCTAAGGCGGGACTAGAGCTCTCCTACCACACCTGATTGGCTCTTGGGCTGAGAGAGGGGGACTGGCCCAAGGTCACCCAGCTGGCTTTCGTGCCTAAGGTGGGACTAGAGCTCTCCTACCACACCTGATTGGCTCTTGGGCTGAGAGAGGGGGACTGGCCCAAGGTCACCCAGCTGGCTTTCATGCCTAAGGCGGGACTAGAGCTCTCCTACCACACCTGATTGGCTCTTCGGCTGAGAGAGGGGGACTGGCCCAAGGTCACCCAGCTGGCTTTCAGGCCTAAGGCGGGACTAGAACTCTCAGTCTCCTGGTTTCTAGCCTGCTGCCTTAACCACTAGACCAAACTGTTCTTCATCCTGGTAATGTTAATTTGGTTTAGGCATTATTAATTCAATTTAAGAGACTGCCTGCCTCTCCACCATAAATAAATAATGGGTAATTCTGAGCGGTCTCCAGGTCTTGACAAGAGGACAATTTCCAAACTTTCAAACAGAAACATCACCTGTTTCCATATGACAAAACACCCAGCTTCTCCCCCCGATCCCTCAAATCTACACAAACACTGACTATTAATGGAAAAATACTGCCAGGAATTGGCACCCAAATCCAATTTTACCCAACCAGAGCCCTAAAGAGGTGTTGGACTCCCATTCCCGTCATCCCCTGAAAAGGTTTAGGATAATGGGGATTCTATCCCAACCCACTTGAAATACACCACCAGGTTGGGTAAAATTCCAGTGTGCTTCTGCTGGTAGCAAGAATTAGCATTCAGTTCACAGCGCTGAAGTGTGGGCGAGCATCAGTTCTCTGTCTGTACAGCCCCTGGCACAAACCCTGTGTTCATAAAGATAATCTATGCTTTAAAAATGCACCTATAATAATTGTGTTTGATGTAAACCAAAAAAAAAGGTCTAGTTTGGTTTCAAGCCAAGGGGGACCATGTAAAATCAATAGGGGCAGAACCGGACTCCCTTTAAACACTGCTTGCCATTTGTTGAACTGGATATAATCTAATCATGGCTTGGTCTGGATATAGCAAACCAACACTCATAAACTTACTTGTCTGTGGGTAGTCCGGATAGTCCTGGTAAGCCACGTACACCTGGGCCGAAGGAGAATGCAGAGCCAGGTTGGTGTAGTGGTTAAGGCATCAGGCTAGAAACCGGGAGACTGGGAGTTCTAGTCCTACCTAAGTCATGAAGCCAGGTGGGTGACCTTGGGCCAGTTACTTTCTCTCAGCCCTAGGAAGGAGGCAATGGCAAACTCCTTCTGAAATCTTGCCAGGAAAACTGCAGGGACTAGTCCAGGCAGTCGCCAGGAGTCAAGACTGACTTGTGGGCATTAAAAAAAAAAAAAAAAACAGGATCCAGACTGGTGTAGTGGTTTAAGACAGCAGACCAGAAACTGGGAGACTGTGAGTTCTAGTCCTATCTTAGGCATGGAAGTCAACTGGGTGACTTTGGGTCAACCCCTCTCTCAGGAAGGTGGCAAGAAAACTGTATGGACCTGTTCAGACAGCTGCCAGGAATCAAGAATGACTCAAAGGCACAGATTTGAGAAAGAGAACAAATTTGCTTTATGGAGGTGAAACCCAATAGCAGCAAATGAAATTGCACCTGGTCTCCCAACAGTGGATCCCATTAGAACAAATAAAAGTGTTAATGACTTGCTATCTCACTTTCTAGTTTGGATGAAATACTGTTTTATTTATGTTTCTGTTCTGTTCTATTTATCCTTCCTTCCTTCCTTCCTTCCTTCCTTCCTTCCTTCCTTCGGCCAGAATCTCAAATCAGAAAGGAAGAAAGGAAGACAGATCTCAGACTTCTGTCATTTCTTCACTTTGGGCAGTCTAAGGAGGGAAGCAAACTCTTGCTAGCTTTATTGGTAATATTAATAATTAATGAATAATGAATAAACTTAACTTTAACTTTAATTTTAATTAATCAATAACAACTAACAATTAATAAAACATTGATCTTTTTATTCCATCTGCTACTGAATCCCTGTTTCTCACTCTCTGTTGCATTTAAAGGACTGCTTCAGTATACAGTGCAGCCAAAACAGAGGCCCTCTGAGTATGTATGCATGCATGGAAGGAAGGAGGAAGGAAGGTGAATGCAGATGCAGCCATAACAATGCAAGATCTAGCAATGCATATAATAATTATTATATTTTTATCCCACCTTTTATATATTTTGGTCAACTCAAGGTGGCAAACATACTTAATACTCCTGCCTCCTATTTTCCCCACAACAACCCTGTGAAGTGGGTTGAGCTGAGAGAGAGGGACTGGCCTAAGGTCACCCAGCCAGCTCTCATGGCTAAGGCGGGACTAGAACTCTCATACCACGCCTGATTGGCTCTTGGGCTGAGAGAGAGGGACTGGCCCAAGGTCACCCAGCCAGCTTTCATGGCTAAGGCGGGACTAGAACTCTCATACCACGCCTGATTGGCTCTTGGGCTGAGAGAGAGGGACTGGCCCAAGGTCACCCAGCCTGCTTTCATGCCCAAGGTGGGACTAGAACTCACGGTCTCCTGGTTTCTAGGCCAGCACCTTCACCATAACACCACTGGTGTCTCTCTCTGCTCAGAGATGGCATCTCCCTTGGCAAAGAACTTTTGGCTGGGTGTGGAATGGAATGCAAAAACTGGATGGTTTGGAAAACTCTGCATTTGCAGAACAAACCGATTAATTTAACTGCCATTTGCCTTGCACCCCCTCTCACAATTATTGGTGATTTCCTCCTTGAATTCTCAGACCATTCAGGAACACGATTTCGGCAGGCCAGTATTTTGGACTCAGATAAGGCCGGGCAAAAGAGGCTACTCGAAAACAATCCCATGCAAAACCGTCTCCCCCCCCCCCCCGCGGCCCCCTTTAAAGCTTAAATTAGCTTTAAGAGGCTGTTTCTTCTCCAGCCACGGGTTCTCTGGCCTTAGTACCATTGAACGTTCAAACGTAATTTAAACTTAAGCCCCATTCGAATAATTTCATCTGGGAAAAATCTCCCACTGGCGCTTCCACCATTGAAAGGGGCGTTGGAAGGAAAGCGATGCAAGAAAACCGGCTTCTTCTTAGCAAAGGCTTTAAAGCGGCGCGTTTCAGAGTTTCCGTCTCGCCCCGTTTCTCCGCGCGACGCCGCGGGACCGCGTTTGGCGGAACGCAGCGCTGGATTTTTCTCTCTGAATTCAAGCGACCTTGGGAGGGGTCGGTGGGCGAATTTTAGCGACTGCAATTAATGTCCTTTTTCCTCGAGGTACACGCGTGATAACCAGGCGTCCTTAATTTAGCAAATCCACCGGCGGGACTGTAAATCTCCTTCGTTCTTCAACGGGAATGTGAAACACGGAGTTTGCCTTTGCCTTATTTTTTATTTCGCTTTTAAAGGGAGGGGGGAGAGGTTCTTCGCGGGGCTTTGCTAATTCTCGAGTCTTTGTTGGGAGATGGGGCGAGGTCAAACCGGTGCTCCCTGTCGTCTCTTAAATGTAGGTTCTCTCTCACTTTGCGCGGCTCCCCAGGAAAGTTGGCCTTGCTGAGTTCGGTTCGATTTACTCCTAGGTAAGCGAAGTTCAAGAGACGAGACTTCTCTATGGCCGAGGGCAGCCTCGTTCTTTGCTCCAGTTTAATTCAGAGCCCTGGAGTTTCTAAAACGGAATTGATCCCTCCCCCCAATTTCCCCAAATGGAACCTCGTAAGCCGCGCGCAGCCGAGGAAGGAGTTCTAGACTCCGAAAACCATAAAAAAAAATGTGGTTAGACTTTTAAAGACCTGCCCTCCGTTTCTTTTAAATAAAACCGTCGTCCGAGAAACGGTGGAGCGAATCGCATCCGCTAATTGTGATCGATCCCCGCGGCTTCGGTTCAGAATGTTAATTCAGAAGTGGGAGTGTGGAGTTTTGATGTAGAAATCGAAGCGCTCCTGATTATAGATTTTATTTATTTGGCCGATAGAGGCAACTAAATTATCGCCGAGATCTGTAGTTCGTCCCTTCTTCCTTACAGCATGTCACTGGGGTGGGGTGGGGTGGTTTGCTTTGCAAATCCCTGCGAAGTCTTTATAAACTTTTCCGTTAAACATTGCAGGAACGCTTGGGCTTTCTTGACGAATGCAGATTTTTTTTTTTTATCATACCCAAATTGAGTATTGGAAGTCATACTAGATAGCATTTAAAAGTAGGGCGGCGGGGAGCGGCGGATAACGCAGCGATGATTCGATGTCTTGGTTTTATTTTATTTTCCAGATCTTCCGCAACACAGGTGGGCGCCCACAAACACACAGGCACAGGCCTGCAACTGTTCTTCAGCTGGGTACATCCAAAAGTGATTTTTGCTTTCAGCTCCTTAATTTCCAAGCGGAAGCGAGGGGCTTAACGTCAACGAGGTTTTTCAGATCGAAAGTGAGTCTCGGTTGAGACTTAAGGGCTTGAGTGGGTCGCCAAATCTTACAAGCGCATTTCTTTGGGATGTTGTCGCGCCGTCGGAAAGCAAACGTGGATAGGACTGGGCACTGACGACTTTATCCTTAGTTGTTTGTGTTAATATATTTGCAGTATGTTATAAAAGCAACAGGTCGGAGAGGTCTTGGCGTTTCAGACTGACTCGCCTCTAAGTTCGAAGCCGTTTTCAGTCCCTCTTATTTCCATAAGAGCGGTTTAACCAGGATCAAGCAATGGTTTGTAATTTATTCAGCATATATTGTGAGCTAGCCACGGCATTAACTTGCGATATTGTTTATTTAAGTGGACAGAGCATGTTCTGTCAACACAGCAACCGGGTTGGATGAAGGCGGGTTACATCTGTTGTGTGAATTCAGCCAGGCTTAACTTCAGAGTCAGTGAGGCTTATTTCTCCGCAGTAGATAGGTGGAGAAGTTCTAAAGATTAGGATTTGTCTTTGTTTCTGTCTGATTTGGGAAAGAATTGATGTAGTAACCTTCCCTACATGCGCCTTGGTGATCTCACTGGGCAAAGCCATGGTCTGTTTTAAACTTGTTTTATCATATAAGCCAGCATAAGCTGAGTTTACATGACACGCTAAGTAAAACCAAAGAAATGCCCGTTATGATTTTACCCGCGACAGAACCTAGTTTGCAAATCTCCCATGGAGTTCAACGGGGCTTCAATATAGGGTTGCGTTCAGAGGTGAGACTCAGCCAGATCAGATAGAGGCTTTGTTGCGTTTCCCCACAAGCTAACTTAATGAATTTCACACCCCCTTTCTTTAGGGAGGGTGATTCAAGGAATTTTTCGCCTGAAGAACATCGGTTAATTCAGTCGCCAAGATTGATGCGTTGTGTGAACTCAGTTTATGCATTTATTTATATATATGTATATCGCAAATATATGTGTGTGTGTGTGTATATATATATATTATATGTATATGTATATGCTGTTGCTATTAATCTAATAATAATAATACCACCTCAAAGAGAAATTAGTCAATGAAAATTTCGGGTCTCCCAGCCTGAATGTTCAACTCCGTTCCTGTTTTAATAAAGGTTTTAATCTCCCTGGATGTTTTAATTGTGGTTTATATAGCATGTAGCCCGCCGAGGGTCATTTGATTGCGGCCGGGCGGAAGACTGAAGGAAGAAAAGAAGGAAGGAACTGGGGTGAGAACAGTGGTTCTTACACCCCAGTTCAGAACTTCATAAAAAGTCACCCATCAGCCTCATCCTTGTGTCTGCCGAAAACTCAGGCAGAAAAGAGGGGGAAAAAAAGAATCAGGAAATGTTGGGAACATCTACGAAGATTTGCCTTTCTTTTCCTTTGCACGCAAAGGAATTAAAGAGTTGATCCTCGCTCCCCCACCCCAAAACAGATCGAGGTGTTGCGTCGCTGGGGGAGGAAACTGCATTATTGTGCATTTGTTCTGCTCCCTTCAACCACAGATGGCGGGGGGGGGGGGGCGAGAAAGCGCTACATTTTTTCCATTGGAGGGGAATACTTCCCCCCGACCCCCAGTTTCCCGCTTGAAGGCGTCTAGAAACTCAAGCAACCAGCCTTCCTCATTTATGCATTTATTTCCAGATACGTTTATGACCGCCCAGCTCCTAAGAATGAGGGTGGTTTCCAAGCTAGGATGCAAATTTAATCAAACAACGGGCTGCAGCCGAAATGAAAATAAAACTGGTGGCCCCGATGCCCGGAAGTCGCCGGCATAGTTATCAATAGTCAATAAACTACCTACCTACCACAGCTTGTGCAGAGCTTGTTCCTGGAAGGTGAGTGTCTTACTACAGCTTGTAGATAGACAGACAGACAGTCGTAAGACTAATCAATCGATAAACTACCTACCTACTACAGCTTGTAGGCTGCAGTCCTATGCTTCCAAAGACTGGGAATGAGTAAACCCCACGGAACACGGTGATGCTTCCTTCCTTTCAGTCCCTAGTTAGAGTAAGGCAAAGTCGGAGGGTAGATTTTTTTAAAAAATGGATGGAACAGCAATAGCACTCCATCTGCTGAGAAGTGAAGCCAAAGCACTTCACCTTTCTCTCTGGGAGGTGAAGCTTTTTTTAAAAAAAGAACGCCCACTATCTCGCCCTGGCTCTATTTCTTTGGAACTCTGGCAATTTAGCTGGTGGCTCCTCCAGGTTCAGGTGCACTCTACCTGTAAATGTTATTTGGGAAGAAGCAAGGGGAAAGGCTCTTTCTTTTTAACATTGAGACGCTCCTTGAATCTCCACTATTTATTTTATTTTATTTTTATAGTTTATTTTAAGTTTATTTTTATAGTTTTTTAAAGTTTATTTTTATAGTTTTTTAAAGTTTATTTTTATAGTTTTTTAAAGTTTATTTTCATATTTTACACATTTTTACATTTTTACGTTTTTACGTTTTTATTTTTTGTTTTTCTCACAAGACCTCCCCTCCCCTCCACTCCCCATTGTGGGAAGACTGTGCACTAAAGGAATTTTCAGGGATTGAAGTGCAAAGCCAGTGGCTTTCCTGACTCGGTGGCTATCAGCAGTTGTGGATCAAACCCCCAGCTCTAGTTAGAAAGATGGTGGGTGATATAATGCAAGGCAACTGTCTCCTTCCTTTTTAATCCGATTTGCTGCAATGGGGGGGGGGTTGAACTCTTTGATGAAGAGTGAACTGGACAGAGCCATGTGAACTGTGTGCCAAATGTTCAAACTGTTGATTTGTGGGGGGGGGGGGGGAGTGTTTAACTGGATCAGAAACTTGCTTTCTTTGGGGATGCAGAATTTTTTTCAGTACCCTTGCTCAAAGACAGCAGTTGAGTGGGCAGGTGGTTAAGACAGGGTAGAATTAAAAAAAAAGGGGGGGGGGAGGAAGTGACCATATATCTAATTTGCAGCTATCTTTTAATTAAACCGTTAAAAAAATGTTTAAGTCTTGCTGAACTATTACAGTTTTGAGCTTTGCAGCCGTGCTTCCCAGGTCACAAAAATGTTCTGAATAGCCATTTTGCGATATAAAAATATAATAATTATAATACCACTTGAACATCATCGCCATTGACAAAATCACCATCAATCAATTGCAAAATGCAGCTTTACCTGGAACAGCTTATATACCTTTATAATACCTTTGGTGGTTGATGGTGTAAAAATACTTTAAGGTAAAGGTTTCCCTTGACATTAAGTCCAGTCGTGTCCGACTCTAGGGGGTGGTGCTCATCTCCGTTTCAAAGCCGAAGAGCCGGCGTTTGTCCGAAGACACTTCCTCCGTGGTCATGTGGCCGGCATGACTAAACAGAACGTCATTACCTGCCCGCTGAAGCGGTACCTATTAATCTACTCACACTGGCATGTTTTCGAACTGCTAGGTTGGCAGGAGCTGGGACTAGCCACGGGAGCTCACCCCGTCACGTGGATTCGAACCGCCGACCTTCCGACCGGCAAGCTCAGCAGCTCAGCCATTTAACCCGCAGTGCCACTGCATCCTTTAATACCATCAAAAATACTTTATATTTTTTAATATAATATATGTATATATATATTAATATATATTAATATATATTATAATATATAATATATATATTTTAATATATATTAATATATAATAATATATATTATTATATTAGAATACCATCAATAATACCTTTAACACCATCAAAAACCACATCTGCCTATCCCAAGTCCTTGGGAAGGACTGGAACTGTTAATACAAAGAGTTTTAAAAACTGTAGAAGGCAGACACGGGAATAAAAGTATTCTCTTCTAAAATAAACTGCGGCTGATTGTATTAGATTGTCCTCAGAAGCCATTGTGCTATTATAGCGTTTTTATTAGTATTACTTATTCTATGTTCTGTTATTGCCGGTTTTAATCCTACGTTTGCCACCCAGAGTCATAACAGCAAGGTGGATGGCTATATAAATCTATATAATAAATATACTAAAGGACTTCTACTTCTCTAAGACTAGGCTCACTCTGACATCAATAGATGCAGAATTTCAAATAACAGAAAATATGATAGCTGCCTCTTTATAGACTTTATAGACATGTGATCCAATTTATGCCTACTTTGAAGAAAAGGGTCCTCCTGCTGTGGTTTGCTCCTGTATCTGTATCTGTATCTCCATATGTATATGGTTACAACTTCTTTGATTAACATCCGTAAATTTATTTCAGTGTATTTATCACGGTCACAGGAATGTCCGCAGAATCAAGGTGGCAGCCACGATGGTGTGATCAAAGGTACACTTGCTTTGATGGGTGACACACATGAAAGAAGCATCAGTTGCACCATCGTGGTTGCCATCTTGACTTTTTTGACCACACCCTGGGGACATCTCTCATGAATGGGGTGTTCCCCACCCCAGAACCAGTAAGCTCAGCTGGGCAGAGAGAGAAATTATAGGCTCCTGGCCATGTGGTCAAATGTGGTCTTCAGTTCGGCTTCAACGTTTTAATCAACTTCTTCATTACTATCTAATACTGTCTTTGTGAGTCATAAGACTCCTCCCTAATTCCAATGATCAATTTTGTATTTCACAGCACGTATTGGAAGGCAAAAATGTCCTTTTTAAAGTCCTCCTTCCCCAGTGAGAAAAGGGAGGTCAAGCTTAGAGATAGAAATGAGTCTAATTGCCAGTGGAGATCTTTTCTTAGTTTCTGTCCAGTATTATATCCACTCCTGGCTGACTGTGATGACAGCTTCATTGTCCTACTAGGATACTATCCTTACAGATAAACATGTTGAAGAGTGTCATTTAAAACAACAACAACAAGGAGAAATCTTCACTTGTGGAAGCTAATCCAAGCTCACCCACAGCTCTTTGAGATGGACTATCAGGCACACCGTAGTACTTAAGGCCATATATGTGGTTGAACTGAGCCCCAAGTGGATTTTCTTAGATTTGTCCAGGATGCCAGGCATGTGAACAGTCTTTCCCTTTGTGATGACCTTGGGGAAGTAGTTATAGATCTTGTCTTCACCACCAGAGCTGTCATCTTTGACACTAGGGATCTTGGTCTTCAAGCCTTGAAGTTCCGGTAAGCAGGAAAGGCCTGGCATGGAGTTAGTGGGTACAGGACCAATCAGGCTGAGTGAAATAAGCCAACAGAAACCAAATTCAAAAGATCATTATATCTGAGACAGGCACAAACTAAGTCTACAATAATCATTTTTCTAACTGGGCTTTGCTAATTGTCACAGCTTTGTTTTTTGGTCCCCAAATGTAATTTTGAGGTTACGATTATTCAGTTAATACTGAAACGTGGGTTTGTTCATTTATTCAATAGTATCGAAGCTTACAGACCTGCATACAGTAATAAGATTAAAAACATAGAGTAATGAAACAATCTAATGAATGCATTGGCACCAAGGAACAGCCCCATCATATACAATAATCCTCTACTAATACCAATCCATAAGAGAGAAGATCTTAATTTGCTTTGGTTTCAGGAAAATTGGAAGTTTTCATACCAGACCTCATTACTGGTACATATATCTCAGTTCTGTATACATCACTGGATGACTTTCAGATATTGATGAACTACAAGTCTCAAGTATGGCCAGTGGTGAGGAATGCTGGGAATAATAGAAAGATTGGGAGGGGCAATATCCTTCGTTCCTTCTTTGCATAATGATGGTCACCCACTGAACTTCCATTGAGGGAGGATTTGGACCTCAGTGTATTGGTACTAGACAGAGCGCCTTGGACTGCAAGAAGATCAAACCAGTCCATCCTCCAGGAAATAAAGCCAGACTGCTCACTTGAGGGAGTGATATTAAAGGCAAAACTGAAATACTTTGGCCACATAATGAGAAGACAGGACACCCTGGAGAAGGTGCTGATGCTAGGGAGAGTGGAAGGCAAAAGGAAGAGGGGCCGACTAAGGGCAAGGTGGATGGATGATATTCTAGAGGTGATGGACTTGACCATGGGGGCACTGGGAGTGTTGACGACCGACAGGAAGCTCTGGCGTGGGCTGGTCCATGAAGTCAAGAAGAGTCGGAAGCGACTGAATGAATAAACAACAAAGACCAACTCTGTAACCAGTGCACCATGCTGATATTCTCATATCACCTTTCAATCTTGCCATCACTACTGGATATTTTTATACCAAGCTTGGCCCATAGTGACAGAGTTTATGCACCATCTGAAGTAGGATGTGTTCATTGTTGGCTGAACACTCTGGGCTGGCTTCACATTGCCTGCTGAGGGAAACATGGTTTTCAGTTGCAGTGAGTGGATACTGTTGTGCTTAACTAAAAACTAAGCAATCTATGTTAAGATGTAAATGTGTTACATCTTCGTTTCCTACTGGCTGGAATGGATTGAATGTACACCCCATCTCCTTCTTCTCTGTACATCAGACATCTCCTGAGCATAAGTTTAAAAAAACCTGTTCAGCTCCTAGTCTCTTTCCAGATCCCTCAAACCTGAAATATTGCTGAACTACAGTTCTTAGCAGCCCCACTCAACATGGTCAAGGGTGAATGCTGATCATTGTTGATCATAGGTTCTCCAGTCCCATTGTAAGAACTTCAAATACATTTTTGAGCCCTGAAATAAAGGGGAAAAGATGCATTTTTTTCCCAAAATATCTAGGAGTTGATCCTTCTTAAAGCATTCTCAGATATTTGACCATGACTGACCTTTAACAAGGCCATTTGTTAGAAGGATCCTTCTGCAATTTTAATTATCTGCCTACATTCTTCCTTGTAGAAGGCTAAGCACATGGTGACTTAATCTCAGAATATCCCACCATTTTGTATCCAGATTAATTACTCTGTAATAGAAGCACAGTGAGATTGGAGTCCAACTGATGGCCCAAAGTGAAACGTTTAATATTCTCTGCATTTTCATGAGATGCAGACGCAGAGCTAAACCGACTTGAAATCCAGAGCTGATACAGAAATCTGTTTTGCGGAGTTACAAAGAAGTAACTCGGCATGGAATTCCTAGTGCTTAGGTTGTCCTGCTACCCACCTGTCTGAATTACATCATGGTAAATGAGCCATAACTCTTTTAGTTTTATCTTACACTGTTTTCACCAAGAAAGACAGCATTCTAGAAGAGAATTCTGTGAGAAAAGTTGAAGGAACCGGATATATGCTTAAATATGGCACCTTTCAGTTAGAGGATGGCCATGTGTATTATTTATTTGGTTGGTTCTGTCCACCGCAGTCCAGAGATACCATCTTATTTTTCCTTCCAAAAGAGTTCAGAATGTGTCCATTTTAGAAGAGCCTTGACAGAAACTTTTGATAGGGAAGAGTTGTTTTGCACAGACAAAATCAGTGAACTCTGGGCCAGACACTCAGCTAGTAGTGAAAACTTATTGGTGTCCTCTCTGTAACTTCTTCCAGCAGATTTGATTTACATCCTCTTTCTCCTAAATCACTAAGGTTAGTGGTTGCAATTCCTTGTCAGCTGACAGGAGAGGAAGCCTCTCGGGTCAGAATTTGTATCTGAGCAAAAGCGTGAAAAATATGTGAACTGACACATATATTGGTGTCAGTTTTCACCACCTGCAGATATACCTTCTCCCAGAAGTTCTGTCCCCAACTTAGTCCTTCAGGTCTTCCAGTGGTGCACCTAAAATTGTTGTAATTGAGTCCCTCCACCTTGCTGCTAGTCCTCCTCCTCCTCCCCCCTCCCCTCCCCCTCCCCCTCCCCCTCTTCTTCTTCCTCTTCTTCCTCTTCTTCCTCTTCCCCTTTTTCCTTCCATTATAGACTTCTCCAGAGAGCCAGTCTTTGCATAATGGTTCTAAAATATGGTAATTTGAGCCTGGTAATCTCAGCCTTGAGAGAATATGTGTGTTGTTATTCCCATTCCCCTGAGGATATTATGCATTGGAGTTCTCGGTGCTTTTTGAGCTTGGTTGTTTGCTTGCAGACATTTCATTACCCAATTCAGGAACTTCATCTTATTATGCTTTTCTTGGTGAATCGTTCATGCATCCTTACAGAAGTGGGCTAGTCTGATACACAGCATACTTATCTGATACAAACCACGATGACCTCATTTGTGTATAATATGAGGCAATGTCCTTTTGTATGCTTCCATTACAACCTCAAGCAACAGTTTTGTGGGAAAGATTTGTGCAGTTTGGAGGATAGTAACATCTGCCCCATCAGCCAGTGTCTTCTGTTCTTAGTTCCAGCAACAAGAAAAGGAGGAAGGAAGGAAGAGGGATGGCCTTAATCAATGCAGCAAAATACCCAAATGTCATGGATCCTCAAGTTAAAAAGCCTGCGGTGATTTTTTTTCTCAGCCTTCATTAAATAGCCTTTTCTGTTAATGGTGGTAGGTGTGAATATGGACCGGTTCCTGAGAAATTGGATTGTTTTATTCTATGGTCCATTTGTTTATTTGCTTGGCAACAATGTCTGAGGGATGGTAGTTATTATATTCTCTGAGGTCTCCAACATTTATTGCAATGACTCCCAGGGCTTCATGGATGCTAAGAGGCCGTGCAGATGTCAAATAGATCTTGGAAAGTTGGAGTGAATAGACAGAATTATGGGAAATTACACATTATATCCCCAAAGAGAGAGAGAGGTTGATACTTAACAGCACAAGGACATAAGGAGAGAGGGGAAGATGGGAGAAAATGTTCTAGTTTCACCAGTCTCTTAATAATGCTGATTTGGTGGCAAGAGTTTGGAATTGTTTGCTATAATAGAATATATGCACCTTGCTAAAACCATATACTGTGGTTTCCTGTTCATGCAACAAGACAGATTCAGGACAAATTCAGACCAGCCTGGTTATGTCTGAGCAAAGGAATGGCCATGCAGCCATTATCTTTCTTCAAGTGGCAGAGGACTTCTTTTTTAAAAAAAAAATCAGTAGCAGGGAAGGATGGAGAATGGTATTTCTCTAAACAGAAAGAAGAAGACAGGAGGAGGAGGGGGAGAACAAAATTTCTGGCACCCCAGTTTTTGAGGAAGGAAGGAAAAGGAAAGAAAGAAAGAAAAAGATTCTAGCACCCCAGTTTTTGCTGGCCTGGTGGAATTTTAGAAGAGGGAAGGGAAGGGAAAGGAGAGAGAGAGAAAGAGAAAAAGAGAAAAAGAGAGAAAGAGAGAAAGAAAGAAAGAAAAGAAAGAAAGAAAGAAAGAAAGAAAGAAAGAAAGATAGATAGATAGATAGATAGATAGATAGATAGATAGATAGATAGATAGATTCTGGCGCCTCAGTTTTTGCTGGCCTGGTGGAATTTTAGAAGAAGGAAGGGAAGGGAAAGGAGAGAGAGAGAAAGAGAGAAAGAAAAGAAAGAGAGAAAAGAGAGAAAAGAGAGAAAAGAGAGAAAGAGAGAAAGAGAGAAAGATAGATAGATAGATAGATAGATAGATAGATAGATAGATAGATAGATAGATAGATAGATAGATAGATAGATTCTGGCGCCTCAGTTTTTGTTGGCCTGGTGGAATTTTACAAGAGGGAAGGGAAGGGAAGGGAAGGGAAGGGAAGGGAAAGGAGAGAAAGAGAAAGAAAAGAGAAAAGAGAAAAAAGAGAAAAGAAAAGAAAAGAAAAGAAAAGAAAAGAAAAAAGAAAAAGATTCTAGCACCCCAGGTTTTTTTTGGCCTGGTGGAATTTTACAAGAAGGAAGGAAAGAAGGAAGATTGATTCTGGTACTCCAGTTTCTGCTGGAATTTTATAGGATTCCGCGTTAACCAGCAGGCCGTTGCAGCCAAGCGGAGGTGTGACTTCAGATTGGGTGGTAAGACCGCAGCAAGAGGGAAGTGGAATGCGGGCGGTCGTGTGAAGTGATCGTTGCCAGAAATCGCACGACGTTTCCCAGCAGCTCTGCAAAGGCCGCCCGGAGTCCGGAGGAACTCGGCGGTGCGGACCGTTGCGCTCAAAAGAAGTTTGGACGATAACTTATCAGGAGCGCCTCTTGGGAATTAGCCCCGGCTGGGGGCCAGTGGTCCCGCTGAGAAGGAAAGGGGAGCAGGGGCCGAGAGGAGGTGGCCGTCGAGGGGAGTAAAGCCCTGGTGTCGCCGGTGGAGAAAGGAGACCCCTCGGCCTTCTCGCCTTGCAGGTAATGCCCTGCCCGGGGCGGGGTGGGAGAGGTTTACAAAAGCGGGGCGAAAGGAAGATTGGTTGAGTTGCTGGTGGGGACTGACGACTCGTTGTCAGAAGGCGCCGAGATCGTTCAGCGCTGGGCTTGGAGACGAATTCCGGCCGTTGGGAACTAACCACCTGGGGATGCGCCTTGCTGATCCGGGTCAAATGCACCCGGCTTTGTGCTGTTAGCTGTCGAGAGTGCGTTTGTCTGCCGTCGGAAGGAGGCCTCAGGAGGACTTTCTTCAGTCTTTTCAGATATGGGGGTACTAGCAATCCGTAACCATGTTTGTCTCCCCTCCCCTCCCACCGGGGCAGCCAGGTACCCAATTTGCAAAGATTTCATAAAAGTCTCTGCCCCACCCAATCATCCATCAAATTGTTGGCTTTCAGGCTGGGTCAAAATGTGGAGAACTCCGAATGTTTGTTTTGATTTGGGTGCCTTCAAGCTAGGATTCCTGGTTTATTGCTTTCTGGTCCCTGTCTATCTATCTCAAGCCATTCTCCCTCCCTCGTGGCCTCCCTTTCTAGATTGTATCTTCCTTGGGGCAGGCAAGCTAAAGAGTTTCATCCAGTTCGGTAGAGGCTTGTGCAGCAATAACAAGCTCCTTCATTTGGGAATGAGTTCTTGTGGATGCATTTTACAGCCGGACTCACATATATGCAAATTCGGATTTGATGAAGGTCTGGGTAATTTTTCCAGCTGGAGTAAGTCAGCGTCTTTCTTCATATTTGTGATTTCACACTTGTGGTACATGGCACTCTGTAGAATAACATTAAGAGCCAGTTTCTCCCTAGTAATCAATGTTTCTTTTTTTTGCTAGCGGGAGTTTTGCACACCAGTTGATTAAGTCTGCTTCTTTTCACTGTCTTGCACGCACGCGCGCGCGCACCCCCCCCTCCAAATAGGTTAGGATTAGGGGTGGGGTTATTGATCGATGATTGACAGTTACCTCTGCAAATCACCCACGCCATAAATACAAGGGTATTGCGCCCACATTCCCAGCAGGCAAAAACTTTTTGGACATGAGATTTTGATACTAGTGGTGGGCAAAAAACGGAACAGGAGCATAGCACCTTCTACCCTCGTCACCCAGCCCTCGTTATGAAGACATCAAGCCTTACCGTTGCCTCTACACATATGTGGTGTGAATGAGGATTGCAATCTTGGATTGACTGAATTTAATTGGTGGCTGGGAATAATGTGCAATGTGGTTGGTTGAGGGTTGAGTGTATAGTATGAACCTAGAAAACTATACTAAATCCAGCTCTCAGCCAGCTTCTAAACCCAAGTCACAGCATTACCTATCTTTCCTTCTCAAGGAGATTAATGAACAAACCTGTTGGAATAATTTTTCAAATCCTGCAAGGGCTCGCTGGAGTGTTCTTCATCTCTAGGCATTAGGGAAAGAGGCCGCCTCTGTAATCGCAGGTGGCAAGTTGGGTTCACACTTTCGCTGAGCCCTAGTACGACTGGTTGGTTCGATTTGGACAAGCGTGTTGAGTGAACGCATCCAAATGTAAGGCATCAGTAAGTAAGCCATAGTTTAGCACAGTGGTTCTTAAACTGGGGATAATTAGGGTATATCCTGGGAATAATGGAACACATTTGTTTAACTGTTGTGATTGTTTTAGTGGTTGTCATATTCTTTTTTTGAGAGCCAGTTTGATGTGGTGGTTAAAGGCACCAGGCTAGAAACCGGGAGACGGTGAGTTCTAGTCCTGCCTTGGACACAAAGCCAGCTGGGTGACCTTGGGCCAGTCCCTCTCTCTCAGTCCTAGGAAGGGGGCAATGGCAAACCACTTCCGAAAAATCTTGCCAAGAAAACTGCAGGGACTTGCCTAGGCAGTCTCCAAGAATCGGACATGATTGAACGGATTTTTTTTTTTTTAAAGTTTTTAACTGTTGCTGGTTGTATGCTGCCCAGAGTCTCGTTCAGTGAGATGGGCTGCTATATAAAGTTGAGAGACAGAGAGAGAATTTTTTGTTTGGGAGTTGGGTTTCAGACTTGGATAAAACTACAAAGTCTGTGGGGTTTTTTTGTTTTTTGTTTTGGTGAAGGGTAATGACCTTGAGACCGGGAAAAGGGGTAAATTGGGCCAAACAGTTTAAGAGTTGCTGATTTAGCACGAGGCCTGAAGCCTGGAGAAGAACAGAATCTGCAGGTGAGGTTCACACAATACACAAACGTATGGCTGCGTTTATCAAACGGGCTGTGCCAAACATTTAAATCTTATTGTGGTTTGGTTGGTTCGCTAGGCAGCTGTGCGTGGCCGGCACGAAATCCGGAATACCTTTTCTTCATTCTGGAGGACCCGGAGCGGCTCGGGGTTGGTGGGAACCAGCCAAGGCTATATTTAGAAGCCAGCTCGGTTGCAGCGGGTTGCGAGCTACAATTGAAATTAGCTGCTTGATTAAAACCACAGCGCAACTGAGCTCCATTTCGCTGCCATTTATTTCTATTAAATTGCACTTGAATTTAAGCAGGACGGAACCAGACAATGCCAGAAACACACACTGATGTTTTCCTGGGGTTTAAAATGAGGCGGGGGCGGCGGAAAGATTACCCGAGATACGGAATTGCCAGTTTCCCAAATGGATAAATCATTTCAATCCATTCCTCGCTGAGGCACTTAAGGTGGGAAAACGATTCGTGTTTTCTAAATATTCTTTTCTTTTGTTGTTATTGGTGGTTTTGTCTCCGGCGGGCCAGGCGAAGAGTGCGACTTTTTTTCCCAGCGGTAAATGAGCAGCTGTAAATTAGGGTGGTACTTACTTAACGTTAAGCCACGAGGGAGGGAGACGCCTGCCCCGAAGGGTTTATACTCCAAGGATTCCGGATAGACGAATCCGACCTTTCAAAATCTCTGCTCAGTTAGACGGTGTCTCTGGTCCGCCTCCGGTTCGAAGCTCAGAAAACTTAACTGCGTCCTCGTTTGCGCCTGCCTTATACTTAAGGCTAACTAGCGCGTAAAAGGGTGCAAAAACGGGGCCGGGTGGTGCGGGAGGCATCAACCTGGGAAGCCCCATCCTCCAGCACCTCCAATTCAGAGTCATCCTCATTTCCAACTCAGGCGCTCCCTCCAATATTGCATTTCCGCTTAATTTCTAGCAGGAGGTATTAAATTGAATACCCCTCCCCATTCAGAAAACAACCCTTGGAGAGGGAATTGCTGGGTTATCTCTATTCCAAAATTGCCCACACGCTGGAGGGAGACACACACACACACACACACACACACCCATCCATTCCCTCTCAGGTCCTCTCTTGCGATCTGGTGCAGAAAGGGCATTAAAATAAAGCAGGAAACTCCTTTCTCTTCCATCCCCAGACGGCAAGCAAAAGTCTATTCTCTGAATTTGCCTTGGAAAGACCAGTAAGGGAGCTGGTGCGGATTTTCTGTGATTTTTGTTTTTAAATCAAGCCTGGAATAATTTGCTTGCCCACAGGCAACTGAGAATGGAAATTGCAGGAGCCAAGGAAATGTCAGAGGGTGGAAGATTTTGTAGAGGGAGGAGGGAGCGTGGGGAAGTCCCGGTGTGACCACCCAATCCAACAGAAAGGGTGGTGGGACAAAGAATTGAGCACAAAGCTGCTAAAATTAAGGGCAGCAGAGCAAAGAGCTGCCTAGCACAAGTCATTGGCCAGATTCATTCAGCTTCTTAAATCCTAGCTTGCTTAGCATGTTGTGAGATCTCCTGTATATAGTTTGCAAACAGTGGTTTAGGACTTTTGTTAGGCAGACCCGTCAATTGTGGTTAATTCAGTAAACTGGTTTAAGCAGAGTGGCTGAACCCAGCTAGTCATAGGACAGTATTCACACAACAGACTGAACTTGGTTAGTGAGTTGACAAGTTTTCTGGGATCACCCTGGACAACTGAACTATCATCTCACCTAACAGTCTTCGCCTGACCTGGTTAGTGGGTATGCATGTGTGTGTGAACCCAGACAATCTGTCTCTACAAGAAGTGAAAGATATTTGGGGTTACTCCAACATCTACAGTCTGCTGTCATAAGCCATGCTGGTTCAGCTGGTGGAACTTCAGGACAAATATATTTGGAGAAGGTCAGGATGCTTGCCCTATTTCAGTCCAATTTACTCTTAACAGAAAGATTCTGTATGCGCTAACTGAATTCTTCTCAGGATGGATGGGTAGATGGATGATAGATTATGTGCCATCAAGCCAGTGTCAACTTTTAGTAATCACTTAGATAGACCTTCTCCAGGATGATCTGCCTTCATCCTGGTCCTTCAGGTCTTCCAACAATGCCCCCATCACCACAATAATTAAGTCCACCCACCTTGCTGCTGGTTGTCCTCTTCTTTCCTTCTACTTTTCTCAGCATTAAAGCCTTTTCCAGGAAGCTGGATCTTCTTATAATGTATCCAAAATAGGATCATTTAAGTCTGGTCATTTGGTCCTCCAGTGAGAACTCTAGATTGATTTGTTCTCTGACTCAGGATGGCGATGGATGGATTATCTTGCTTGCAATTAACTAGTTAATTGCCAATAAATTTGCCCCTCTGATTGCCCATATGGAATTTAATTCACTGTCTTCACCTTTCTGCTTAGGCTCGCAGGCCCTGGATTATTTATCTCTGGAAGATGGGAGTTGTAATTTCATGCCCTGGAGAGCAACAGGTTAGGGAAGTCTTGGATCAATCAACCTCCATGCCAAGCAATATCTTTTTGTTCATTGAGGTTCTCCAAAGCCTCCAGCCTTCATGGTTCTGTTCTGTTCTGAGGTTGGGATTGGTGAAATTGTCAGTGATGAGGGGTGAATCCAGAGCTTGTTGTCAAGAAGACTGCTTGCTGGGGGCGGGGGGGGGGGAATACTTACTCTATTTTATGTACTTTTTGCAACTTTCTATTGTTAAATGACACTATTTTAGGTTGACTTTAAGGACCTAGTCTATTTTGTTATGGCGCCCTTTTTTTCTCCTTTCTCTGTCATTGATTTCCACCTTTTCTTTTCTTTTCAATTCTTTCCCTTGCTTGTTTCTTTTCTCTTAACTTTCCTCTTGATATCACCAAAGGCTGCCTCCACTCTTTGCCATGGTGGAAGGGGGGCCCTGTGTCCTGCCCCTCCCTATCACAGTCACTTATGTAATGTTTTCCTTGGGACAGATTTCTAAAGATGAATTATTCCCTTACAAGGGACTCTCTCGCCAGCTGGACCATTATCTTAAAGCTTTGTTGGGTCTGTGTGTTGGGCGGGGGGAGAGATTTATGTCCTGCTCAGCCCCCAGGAATCCAGATTAGCCTCCAGATTAGCTTGATCGGCAAACCCTTGAAATTTTTTGAAAAATAGACAAGTTTGGGGAGTTGTACATTTTACTCCAAGCTGGCCTAGGAAATGCCCGTATGATGGCTAACATGCTATGCATCTGGGTGTATTTAATGTCAACTTGTGCAAAATTCCCTACTAATTGTAGGGTGTGAGAGCCAGTGTGATGTAGTGGTTAAGGCTTCAGGCTAGAAACTGGGAGACCGTGAGTTCTAGTCCTGCCTTAGGCACAAAGCCAGCTGGCTGACCTTGGGCCAGTCACTCTCTGTCAGCCCTAGGAAGGAGGCAAGGGCAAACCACTTCTGAAAAACCTTGCCAAGAAAACTGCAGAGACTTGTCCAGGCAGTGTCTGAGAGTCAGACGTGATCAAACAGATTTTAAAAAATCATAGGGTACCAATATAGGAAGGGTGCTATAATATATGTTTCTTCTGAAGGTTTGCCCAATGGGGTGGAGAAACCTGCCCACTGGATACTGTTGAACTATAAATCCCAGCAGCCTCAGGTCAATGGTGAAGGATGCTGGGAAATGTAGTTTACCCACTTCTGTAGGTGCAGAAATTCCTGCTTCCCACAACCGGGCTTCAAAGCCATGGGGAGGTTCACATAATGCTCTAAACTCAATTTCTATAGCCACTCTGAGTCACTTACTGAGAAGGGCGGCTATAGAAATCAAACGAATGAATAAATAAATTGCTTCCTGCAAGGCGTGAACTTTATTTGTACATGTTCCCTCTTGGAATGGCTGGCCGCAGGATTCATTCTGCCCTGAACCCAAGTTGCATTTCAGTTTTGGAAACTGAAATCAGGAAGGCTTTCAATGGCACGGGCTGACTCAGTTCCTAGATGGTCTTGTTTGGAAGAAAGTCTCTGATTTCAGTGTAATCTCCTTTATAAAACCTCCACCTAGTTTAGTAGCCTTGGAGTCAATGCCCACAATATTTAAATGTTTGCAAGTTAAAAAAAAAAAAAGCCTGAAGCAGCAAGATGATTTTCTTGGCAGTGTTTAGTAAAAACACATGACCAGTGTGGTTTACCCATATAATGTGTGGTTGTTTGGGTTAGAGCTGTTGGGTGAACACAGATATTATGGTTTGCAAAGCATGAGTTAACATGGTAGGAACACAGATGCTGTAAATTCAGCTCTGGTTCAAAGATTAATTCAAGAACGCAAGTAGGAGCCACTGTTTTGCATTCTCATGAGAGGATGACCCAGTGCAAATTGGACTATAGTTTAGTCAGTTTGACCAATCACAAAATCTAATGGTGAAAGTTTGGACCAAGACAAAGGTCCTCCAAGTACAAATCCATCCTCAACCATGGAAGCTCCCTGGAGGACCTTGGGCCAGATCGGCTTTCTCAGTCAAAGAACCGGTTTGATGGTGTTGGACTAGGAATGGGGAGACTGAAATTCTGGTCCCCACTCAGCCACAGAAGTTCAGTAGAGGACTGGGCCAGTCCTTCCCTCTCAGCCCAAGAGCCAGAGTGATTCAGTGGTTGTAATGGTATGTGAGAAAGACCCTGAAAGATGGGGTGAAGAGAAACTGCCTAGGGAACGGTCAGATAAGAGAGGGCATAGCCCGCAGCTGCATAATGGGTGGAGAAAAAGGCTAAGAAAGGACCTTCCCTGGGTGTAAAGGAGACAGCAGGAGATTTGTACTTTCAGACTTGCAAGATTCTATTATGTATCCTTACAATAAAGTAGAATTAGCTCATCTGGTTGTGTTTCCTGTCTGGTCTACCTATGTGGTGGATTTTGGCGGTGCCACTGGTTCTCAGGAAGGAGGGGGCACATTCCAAGGAGGTGGAGGAGATAAATGAGACACAGTCCGGGAGGTGATGGTGGGAAAAGTAAGAGGGTCAGACTAGCCCCACCCTAGAGCGCTCCCAGGTTATTCCTGCTGAAGAGGTGGAGTAGCTTGAGTCTGGCAAGATTCTGTCTGTACGGTGTGAGCAAATAAAGAACTGGAGTTTGAACTGACTGACTCTTGGTTGTGCTTGGACTGGGCCTGACAACCTGGGAAGGCTGATAGTGGTGCAGGTGCTGGACTAGGAGTGGGGAGACGCAGGTTCAAATCCCCTCTCAGCCATGGAGGCTCCCTGGGTGATTTTGGGTCAATCTTTCCCTCTCAGACCAAGAGCCAATGGGAGCCAGTGGTGAAGGTGCTGGTCCGGCAGCAGGGAGGTCCAGGTTCTATTGCTCCTCAAGGACAGAAGCTCCATGGGGGACCTTGGGCAGGTCACTACCAGTGTTTGAGAGAGATAAATCTAGCAAACCAAGCAGACAAGGTGGGCTAAAATGTACAGTAACTGGGTATTCCATGTCAGTGTCTCATGCCACCACCACCACAAGGTGGCTTCCACAAACCCGAAGTTCACCCACCCCAACTCTTAACCCCTCTTCTGCATTAGAACAAGGTCAGCCAAGGGCACCCTTCATGCCTCTTCTGGTTGTCTTGCACCACAGTCCCCATCCTTCTCCGCCACCAGGGCCATGTGGATGATGGGACCTGGGACCCACCTGGGTGCACCAGCTTTGGAAAAAGTCCCTGGTCTCCCACCTCACTTAGCAGCACCAAAACCAGAGAAGGAGCGAGGGAGTAAGCTGAGCCAGCGAGGTCTGTTAAGCACACATTGCCTTGGCACGTGTCTAGAAGGGGTCTTCTGGCCTTCAGCCAGCCTTTGATCATTCATTAGAAAACAGAGCCTTAATGGAGGGCTTCCTTTGTAGTGGGGAACTAAAAAGAAGAAGCAAAATAAACACTTGCCGACATAGTCCCTCTTCCCCTCCGCTTTTCTCTTCTTGTAAAGGTTGTATCACTCGCTTTCCCTTCGTCTTGACTCAGCATCAGCACCAAACGTCGCCTCCCTTCCAACAAGCAGGCGTGTCGTTTGAAAGGAGGCCTTGACATAATCCAAGCTGTGTCAGCTTCTTGGCTCCAGTTTCTGCCCCTTCTTCTGCCTCATCCTTTTACAAGCCTACCGTGCTTGTTTGGAGAAAAGCGTGCCATCAGGCAGATGGTTGGCGGCACTGTGAAATTAAAATCATAATGCTGGTTTTTGTTACAGTATAGCACTGGGAACCACCTCTTTGTTCTGGCTTTTTGGCTTCTGGATGTAAATAATTTGCATCTCTCTATCCACCCACCTACCCACCTTTCTCCAGTTTCTGTCCTTCCATCCTCTCTCTCCCTCCAGTATCTGTCCTTCCATCATCCAGCTTCCTCTTTCTCTCCTTCCTTCCTTCCTCCTTTCCTTCCACCCACCTATCTCCAGGATCTGTCCCTCCATCCTCTCTCTGTCTCTGTTATCTGTCCTTCCATCATCGATCTCTCCTTCCTTCCTTCCTTCCTTCCTTCCTTCCTTCCTTCCTTCCTTCCTTCCTTCCTTCCTTCTTCCTATCTCAGCTCTCTCTCCTGTCTGTCTGCCTGTCTGCCTATCTATCCATCCATCCATTCACCCACCAAACTCCAATATCTGTCCTTCCATTGTCTGTCTGTCTCCATTTTCTGTCCTTCCATCATCTATCTCCCTCCCTCCCTCCCTCCCTCCCTCCCTTGGTTATCTGATCTATCTGTCTATCTGTCTATCTATCCATTCATCCATCTATCATCTCCATTGTCTGTCTGTCTTCCTTCTTTATCTATCTTCTATCTTTCCCTCCATCTCTCTACATCTACACACACAGCCCAATCTTTCCATGTTTGTTTATTAAAACTAGGTTTTATTATGCACCAAATTTCCATGAATTTTCTCATCCTCTCCTACAACAGCTGAACTGACAGGAAGGCAGAGTGAAATTTAAGCTTACCCCTTCAAGTGTACTTTCTCTTTTACATGATGGGTTGAGAGTTTGGAACATCTCAGAAGATCAGTATTTAATTCAAAATGAAAACCATTCTGAGATTATGATGTTAATACATGTATTTGCATCACATCCAAAATGTGGGTTTCTCATTGCAGAAAGTCTTAATATTTCAGTTATGTAAGACTTCTTAAATTAGAACAGCTTGGACAGAATTTGTTGTAGTTCATAGTTCCATATTATTATTTACATTGTGCTCACCACCATTCCTGACACAATTCCTGATACTCATATTTTGTTTTGTTATATTCTGTTTTCAGAGCTGAACAGTGGTTTGCAGGTTTTTGAAATAATATACTCCATTATCAACAATGAATTAATGATGTATCAAAAAATTGTAAGTTCTATGACACTTATAAATCCCTTACTTTCCCCCCCTCTGTATCTTACTTTTCTACCCCTTTTAATGTTGTTCCTTCTTTGTATTTTTTCCTAATATTATTCCTAATAATTTTATATATACACTGTACAGTATGATGAATTACGAAGTTTGGTGCCTTCTGTTCGGAAGCCAGATGCTGCAGTGAGATCTGAATGACTGGTCCTGGAAAGTGGTCTTTGGGTTCTAAATGAGGTTTGAAAGCTCTAGCTGAGTGATTGGATCCAATTAATTCCTACAACCCACACTAAAATGTGGATTTAATCAGATTTCATCTCAAGCTCTTCCAGCTACTCTGTAGGCCTATTGATTCAAGATGTCTGTCTGAATTAGGAAGTCACAAGGAGCGTGGTTGTTCTAAAGACATTCCAGGGCCAAAATCCAGGGTCAGTCCATTCTCTCAGATCATGGAAGATGTTACCATTAGAATCTGGGTGTGCATTAAAAGTTACTGGCTTTCAGCAGCTTCAATTAGCTCAAAGTGAAGGACGATCAGATCTGGGTGGAAAAATATCTGGATGACCACTAGATAGCAGCAGAGTAGTTTTCTGTATCTGGTAGTTATCAAGGTGGACTGTCAAATAAATAATGATTGCAATCTTCTCTATCCAGTTCAGTCATCAGCTAAGCTGCCTGGAGATGGGTCCAAGAGAGGCTTCACACAACACATGAAGCCAGAATTAAACAAACCACTCATGGATGAAATCTATGTGGTCACTAGGAGTCGAAGGCAACTTGATGGCATATAATCAAACAAACCACATTATGGCTTGTAATCATGGTTTATGGCTTAGTATGTTGTGTGAAATGTGAAACTATGGTGTATTTGATTAAGCTGTGGCTAATAAAACCATGCCTTGAAGGAACTTGAAAACCCTAACCCATTATTTGTGGAAATCAGGTTGATGAAAACTATTCAAGGGGATTGTTGCTTTTTGTTGGCTGCATTGTTTACCATCATCTATAAACTGGAGACTGTGGCTGGGTTCACACAACACATGTTTTTCTTAACTGTGGTTTATTTAATAAACCATAATAGGCTGAATTTGCAAAATGCATGAAGCACAAAAAAGAAGCCAACATTATGGACAATAGAACAATGGGAACCCAGCCAGTTTCTTAGTGCTTGGAAAATAAAGGTCTGTGAAAAGGTCCATAAGCAACAGACTTAGTTTCACCCACAGCTGTAATGCAGGATGTGATTGATTGAAGGTTAGGTTGATGTGTTGTGTGAGTACAGCTCCTGCTTTCTAGCTTGGTAGGTGTGAACTTCTGAAAGAGACATTCTTCCTCTTGGGCAGGGGAGGGCTTGACCAAGTTGGCCCCCTGAAACTGCATGGTTGAAGGACAGGCTGGCCCCCTTGTAGCCTGTCCAGGGTGAATGACCAGTTAGGGAATCTTGGTCAGGAGAAGCCGAGGGGGGAGGGAGGGAGGAAACCAAGCAGCCCAGATAAGACTAGTGTTATCAGCCTATAAAAATACCACTTTCACTTATCACCTCCAGCGCCTTTAGTGTTACTATGGCCTCCTGTGTTGGGTTACCCTACCCAAAGGCAGTTTGTTTTTTCAACAACTGATGGCTTAGCATGATGCTAAGTTGTAAGGAGGTTGGGAATCCTGGCACCTCCTTACTTCCTTTGTTAGACGGTTTGAAACCTGTGCCAAATGTCTTTGCTTGCTGGGTGTTCTCCAGCCTGGTTGGACTACAAGGTCTATCCACCCCAAGTGGATGGGAGATGGGAACTGCAGTCCCACCTACCCCCCAATTATTTTTGCATGATATTTTGTTGTTATTAATCCTCTCTGTTATCCAGAGTCATTGTTGTGAGATGGGCAGGTTGTATACAAAAATTGTGTAAATAAAAGAGGAAGGGAGGGAGGGAAAGAGAAAGAGAAAGAAGAGGAAGGAAGGAAGGAAGGAAGGAAGGAAGGAAGGAAGGAAGGAAGGAAGGAAGGAAGGAAGGAAGATCTTTGAGTGCTGTTTTACACCCTTTTTCCAAACTTGGGCACATGCCTCAGCTTTTTTTTTTCTTCCTTGCCTTTTCCCTTCTTTTCTTTTCAGCTTTCCTGGAAGGCCTTTTAAAATTCTTTTCCAAATATAGCAACCCGGCCGAACCTTTCTGGGCATCCCGCTGGCTCCTCCTCTCACAGACAAGTGAATCTCCCTCAGCGGCTTTGCAACTAAGAGCCACCCCCCTCCCCCGATTTCGCTGCGGGGCTCCGTGGGCCAAAAGCCGGAGCCAAATTAAGGCCTTGAGGATCGCAGGGCCTTATCAAGTTTGTGGCTTTGGCAAGCAGTGCCCCTTCTCCATTCCCCACCTACACACACACACGCACGCACACCCTCCAGTCACTTCGGTGCTGGGCCAAAATCAACTGGTGAGAGGTATGTAGAAGGAATGTTGAAGCTGCGCCGTGCTCCCCTCCGAATGGAAGACTCTGGCTAAGAAGTGACCCATCGAAGCCATGGGGCTGAGCGGCCAACGGCCTTTCCCAGCAGCTCTGGGTGTTGGGGGGGAGAGGCTACGTGCGCATGTGCAGCAGGCAGGAGAATTTGGAAACCGCTCTTGAGTTGGAAGCAAAGTATCTCTTTTTCTCCCCTTCCTTCGTCCCGCCCGCCCGCCCAGCCTCCAGTCTCGTTGACAAAGAGCGCTACCTTGGATCGCGCTCCAGTTCCTTAGGATGCATTTCTAGCCAGGATGCCAATAGGATCAGGCGGGCTTCTCTCCGATTTTTAAAAGCGGGGCGCCAAATCCAAGCTAACGTGCCTCGCCCGTTCCTTCACCCATTCTGTGTGGATACGGTTAAGTTTGCCCGGGATTTCACCCTGGCCCGATTTCTCCAGATAGTTGAAATTAGGACTGACTGGGCAGAAGGGTTCAGCCGGGAGGAGGGCGGCCGTGGGAACGCGCGCGCGCCTGAGGTTCTGAGGTCGTTTTACTAAAACCAAGGGGGGCTTTAAAGACCTGCCAGAGAAAGGAAGAGAGGCTCCGATTTAGCGGAATCACCCCCCTCCCCGCAAAGCGGAGCTGAGGTTTGGAAAGCAAGGGAGGGAGGGGCGAGATGGAACCAGATAGATAGATAGATAGATAGATAGATAGATAGATAGATAGATAGGGCAAAAGTCTATAGTATTTTTTTAAAGTACAAAGCAGAGGTGGAACATCATGTTAGCGCACGTGCATAACAATGATATACCAACACATTATAGGTAGGTTGGTAGACAGACAGACAGACCGATGACAGATTGTGAAGTATGGCAAAAGTCTATATTACATTTTTAAAAGTACAAAGCAATTCGTTTAACTCTGCTAGAGTCGTTCAGGACTTTACAATACCACGCAAGTCATACCTTCTCGCCTGCTCCCGGTCCAGGGGAGGAAAAAAAAGTTTTCTTCTCCTCTTTAGTGGGGAGCCACTGTGGGTCCCCACCTTTAATCCTGAAGGTGCTGCGAGGAGAAGATGGGGAGGGAGACACGCCGATTCCTCTGGCGGCCTATTTTCGTTCCTATTTTGAAAAGGCGAATTCTCTCCACGCATCTTTCCACCCCCCAGAAATAACATTTACCCAGCATTATCCGCTTCCCTCGGAAACGTTAATTTGCCGACGTTCAAGGAACCTGCGTCGATCAGCGCGTCTTTTTTGTTCCTGGGAATCATTAAACAAAATCGACTGGCGACCGACGCCGACGCCCGGCCCCCGTCCGAAGGCCCCGATCAATGCTACTGAGCGAGCGCTTTTAATTTTATTTAGGTAACATCTGACCGATACCTCAGAAAGAAAAGGGAGGGAGTGTTGTGCGATTCAGTTTTGCACTTTTGCACTAGCAAAAGGTCCTTCGCTGGGAATGTCGAGCGCAGCTTATGCAAAAACCGAGAGCAAAGTAGATTCGCAGCGCTCACTACAACCTTCAAGGAAAGAGGGGTGTTGTGGCTTGAACCCCTTCTCTGGACGGTCCAGACGAAGTCCGCTGGGGGGAGGCGTCGTCTCTCTCTTCTTTTTACCGACTCACAACAACCCTGCGAGGTAGACTAAACTGAGAGAGAGAAAGAGAGAAAAACTGGTCCCCAATCTATCAGCTCGCTCTGCCTTCTGCTGCTCACCCCGCACTTTAATCCGTATTTCTCCCCCTGGATCTCGTCTGAAGAGACAGAAATGGATCCAGATTTCAGCGAGGCGGGGCAGAATAAGTGTAAAGCTCCAATTTTAAAGAGGGACGGGCGGTTAAGAGAAATGGCGTTACAGCTTTGTGATTCCCCGCTTTTCTCCCCTTTCGGTGCTAACCAGACCCGGCCTTGCTTCGCTCCCGGACCAAACGAGATCCGCCAGAGACTGCCACCTGTTTCTTACCTCTTGTTATAGCAAATCTCAGCGTGCTGAGTCGGACTGTCTTTGAGTAAACCGACCAAAGATTGAGCGATTCTGGGACGCTGAACGCGCTGTCCTGAGGCTGCTGGCTCCTGAAGATCAGGTTCTTTCCAAGTATAAACCCAGTTTGGTTCATGGGTGTGACAGCGCTATATCCCTCTCTCCATCTCTGTATTCTGTCTACCTTCTCTTAATGTAAGTAGATAAAATGGTCCGTCAAGGTATTTATGGCCCAGTCCTTCAAAACAACCCTCCACGTCTCCAGGGAATTGTATTCCTAGCTAAAAGTATATCAAACGCTGCTTAGAATATTTGTTTCTTTTTTTCCAAATGTTTTTGCCCACATTGGTCGTACCTACAACTGATTTAGGGATTTGTTGTTTATTCATCCAGGATAGGGTTTTATTTTAAGAGATATGGAGCAAAGTGAAAACATGGGAAAATTCATATAGATGTGTGTGTGTTCGTATAAATATGTGTGTGTGTGTATACTGTGTGTGTGTGTGTGTGTATACAGTGTGTGCATATGTGTACATACATACACTGTGTGTGTGTGCATATGTATACAGGATGTACCAAAAGTCAGGACCCTTAGAAAATGTATTATATAATTACATTAAATGTTCAAATTGGTTGCTATCTTCTTCCAAAACACTTCCTTATGCATTTGAAGCATGACCATTGAGCATTCCTAAATACAGTAATATTTTCTCTGAAAAAAAAAAAATTGTGATTGGCCTAGGTAGCCTGACTTTTGGCACACCCTGTATGTTTGTGCACCCCCCAACTCCCCAGGATAGGTTCAGATTGAAGACTAAGGAGCTGGAGATTTGAAGAAGCAGAGAACCCGGTAGATTGTCTATAGGTGGACATTTATTTATTTTATTTGTTTTTTTTTTTATAAATAACTCAAGGTGGCGAACATACCTAATACTCCTTCCTCCTCCTATTTTCCCCACAATAGCAACCCTGTGAGGTGGGTTGGGCTGAGAGAGAGAGGGACTGGCCCAAGGTCACCTGGCCGGCTTTCGTGCCTAAGGCGGGACTAGAATTCACAGACTCCTGGTTTCTAGCCCAGCGCCTTAACCACTGGACTTAACAGTAGGATGGATTATGACTCCCATAGAACCATAGAAGTTGATGGATAATTATTGTTCAGTTTACTTGCATAGAATTCTCTGTTACTTAATTGGCCACATTTCTGTCTCTTTTAAGAGAGTGTGTGTTATTTTTGAGAGATTTCTGGGGCGATTCCAAGGAGCTATGCTGTGTGGCATCTACAGGCTATTTGTTTCTTCACTTTGCAATATAGGAAAGCTATTTTTATGGACAGCTTGGTGCTGTAAAGTGTGTTCAATGGAACCTCCATTTATAGGAAGGGTGTATCTGTGAATGCATACTGCTCAGGACAAACATCAGGGAACCAACTGATTGCACCTAAGGGGGTATGGTGGGTTGGGCACCTCTTCTTTGTTAGAAATCTTTGGAGAGGGAATGAATAAGTATCTTTTGGGAAGCTTTTAACTCTGTCTCAGCACAGCAAGTGGGCAAATTCTCTCTCTGTTGCATAATCGCTAAGGTTTGATCCAGGTTAATGGATGGGCAAATGTGGGATTTATCATAATCATTAATTATGGGACTGAGTGATCACTTTAATGCAGCACCAGATCAGTGCAGATTTCTTTACTGTATTTCAAAAGATATGAGGACTTTATATGATCTTATGGCAACCAGCTTGATTGATAACTGGCAAATAGAGGGAGAAAATGTAGAAGCAGTGAAAGACTTTGTATTTCTAGGTGCGAAGATTACTGCAGATGCTGACTGCAGTCAGGAAATCAGAAGACGCTTAATCCTTGGGAGAAGAGCAATGACAAATCTCGATAAAATAGTTAAGAGCAGAGACATCACACTGACAACAAAGGTCCGCATAGTTAAAGCAATGGTGTTCCCCGTAGTAACATATGGCTGCGAGAGCTGGACCATAAGGAAGGCTGAGCGAAGGAAGATCGATGCTTTTGAACTGTGGTGTTGGAGGAAAATCCTGAGAGTGCCTTGGACTGCAAGAAGATCAAACCAGTCCATCCTCCAGGCAATAAAGCCAGACTGCTCACTTGAGGGAATGATATTCAAGGCAAAACTGAAATACTTTGGCCACATAATGAGAAGAGAGGACACCCTGGAGAAGATGCTGATGCTAGGGGGAGTGGAGGGCAAAAGGAAGAGGGGCCGACCAAGGGCAAGGTGGATGGATGATATCCTAGAGGTGACGGACTCGTCCCTGGGGGAGCTGGGGGTGTTGGCGACCGACAGGAAGCTCTGGTGTGGGCTGGTCCATGAAGTCACGAAGAGTCGGAAGCGACTAAATGAATAAACAACAACATAGAGGTAGGCAGCATTCTGTCTTAGAATGGGATGTCTCTTCTAAAGGAATGCCTCTTTCAGGAGAATTCATCCCAAAAGGCAAACAGATAGTTCTTGTGAAAATCAAGGAGCTGTTTCAACTTTTTACTGGAGTGTAACTTACTCCAAGAAATAATAAGTTAGTTATTCAATAACTCACATCGTAATGAATAAATTAATTGGTGGAACTTTCTCCCAGCACATTCCGGGATGCTTTTATTCAGAAGTAAGTTCCCATTAAACTCAGTGAGGCATACTCTTAAGCTAAACGTGTGCATGATTTCAGCCTCAAATTCATGCCGTTTCCCTTGAGATTTTTTTTACTCTAAACCACCCCAAAGTGGTTCCTTTGATTTGGCTTAAACCCAGCCAGTTGTGGTTTGTCCAGGAAACTGTGGCTAAGTAAACCACTGCTTAGCGCGATCTGCAAAGGCAGCTTAAAATAAGGTGTAAGGGGCCATCAAGCATGTAGGATCGAGATATTCCAAAATAAATTCCCAGTAACAGAAAAATCAAATTAATACATTGGGTCACTCTGAAATGTACTGAAGGAGTGCACAGTAGTAGCACCTTTTCTGAAAAACAACTTTTTAGTTTGTTAATTTTCCGACTAACACTTATGCTGGTCTATGCCTGTAATAAAGACTGGATTTGACACATTCTATTGAAAGGTAAATAAAACACAGAGAGCCAGTTTGGTGCAGTGGTTAAGGCACCAGGCTAGAAACCAGGAGACAGACACAAAAACCAGTTGGGTGACCTTGGGCCAGTCACTCTCTCTCAGCCCTAGGAAGGAGGCAATGGCAAACCACTTCCGAAAAACCTTGCCAAGAAAACTGCAGGGATTTGTCCAGGAAGCCTCCAAGAATCGGGCCGGATTGAACACACACACAGACACACACTTTATTGAAAGGTAAAAAGCTGACGCTTTTTAATAAAAGTTGTTAGTTGGAAAAGATTGCTAGGAGATCCTTTTTGACTTTCAGCTACCGGACACAACCACAGCTCTTCTCTTACAACGGATTACTGTGCGTGTGTGTTTCTGTACATTACTCACAGCATGATAGGTTAATACACAATCTACATTTTCAAAATACCCAAGCCAGCTAGACTCCTATCCCTTTCACCCGCCCACATATTCCACGGGTCTTTTGCCCCTTCGAAACCCACGACTCGACCGCCCGTCTTTCCTAGAACGCTACAGCCCCGTCCGCACGGAATTCCACCGCCTCCGGATCGAGAGTCGCTTCTAAGGTTCGATGGCCCATCCTCACGTGGATCTTTTCCCGCGATCGTGTCGTTCTCGGCGGTGGCGGGGGGACCCCGAGAGGGCAGAAAGGCGAGAAAGGACGGCCCTCGCCGAAAGCGACTACCTCTGTCCTTTTTTAGGGAGGTCACCTACGAAGCGCGCGCGGATGGAGGACCCGAAACGAGGCCTCTGCTCCGCCGCCTTCCAAACCAGGAAATTGGGAAAAGGGGGGCAGTGGGAAGAGATGTTTCGGTTGATGGGGGCCGGCTGGCTGGCTTGCCCCGGGAAGAGCCGTTCCGTGGACGAAGCCCCATGGCTGAGGTTTGAGTTGGTCGCCTAAGTTCTTCAAGAAAAGAGAAATCTGCTCCCGCCCCCCTTTTGTAGGGGCCTTCTCTCTCTTCGCTTGTCCGCTCACTCGCTCTCTCTCGTCCCCTAAGTAAGGGGGTTATCTCCCTTCGCTTTCCCTTTCAGACGGCCAAGGGGCTTTGACCGACACCCTCTTTGGCCCTTGGAGATTAGCGCTGCTCTCTCGGCGTCCACGAAGTCCATTAAGCAATTGATTAAAGAAGCGGGGTGCAGGGAGCGAAAGTGACTTTCATCTGGGGAAGGGTGTGATTTGTTTTCACTTGGCCTCCGGCTTGTTTTGAGGGGAAAACGAAGCTCTCCGGTCTGGTTCAAAAGGCGGGGAGAGAGAAAGACGCAGGTTTTTGAGTTCAACAAAGCTCTTCAGCTGGGGAAGAACTTGGTGTCATGATATGAATTTCAACTAGCTCCTTAAAAGAATAGTCCAATGCTGTCGATCACTGTTTCTCAACCTTGGCAACTTTAAGATGGGTGGACTTCAACTCCCAGAATTCCCCAGCCAGCCTTGCTGAGAAACGCTGCTGTCGATATTGGCAGGGAAATGAATTCAACAGTGTAGAATGCAGCTTATTCTAAGACTGATGGTTTCAACACAGGCCCCTCTGGATGTATCATGGGCAAAGTCAAACACTCTTTTTATTCGAGGTGGTGGTGTCTTAAATATTAGTGGCAAAGGATAGAAGTTGCCTTAAATCCAAAACAAAACAGGAAGGAAGGAAGGAAGGGAGGAGGGAGGGAAGGAAGGAAGGAAGGACAGTGAGAGAGAAGGAAGGGAGGAGGGAAGGAAGGAAGGAAGGAAGGACAGTGAGAGAGAAGGAAGGAAGGAAGGAAGGAAGGAAGGAAGGAAGGAAGGAAGGAAGGAAGGAAGGACAGAGAGAGAAGGAAGGAAGGAAGGAAGGAAGGAAGGAAGGAAGGAAGGAAGGAAGGAAGGAAGGAAGGAAGGAAGGAAGGAAAGACAGTGAGAGAGAAGGAAGGGAGGAGGGAGGGAAGGAAGGAAGGAAGGACAGTGAGAAAGAAGGAAGGGAAGGAAGGAAGACAGTGAGAGAGAAGGAAGGAGGGAAGGAGGGAAGGAAGGAATCCTTTGTTTTGTAGAATCCAGAATCTTCAAAGCAACAGTTGACATCAAACAGCTGGTGAAATTTGGACAGAGAGGAAAACTCTTAAAGATCCAACTCTCTTAAGAATCCAGATTCTCAGCTGCCTCTCCTAATAACTAAGCCTGAGTATCTAGACCTCGTTTCTAATAAACAGGTATAAACACTGAAGGCCACACAAATCCCAGTGCAGAAAACACACACACACACACACCACTTTTGAATGGGTCTCTCTGTGTGCACCCACTCTCCCTGGATTTTAATAGGCTGTGTACTGCTGAGAAGGAAATTCAGCCGATGGACAGTTTAGGTGACTGCTGATCATTACTTAAAATTACGTCCCGTTGGCTTCATGGGGATTGCTCCTGAGCTGACCCTATGGAATTGCAAGCTTGATTTTAACTAACTATATTTTGGGTGATTGGTCCTGGAATTCAAATGGGCACTGGAAGAAAGTGTCAAAAACGTGTAGCTTAAATCAGTGACTTGGAACGTTAGAAGAAAAATGTTTCAAAATCACCCCCCTCCTTTTTTTTGGACCATTTTTTTTTTAGTCTTCGATCCCTTTATTTGAGAACCAGCCCCTGATTTTAGAGGATCTTACTTCCCACCCTAGTATTTCCTCCTGATGTTTATAGGATGCTAAAAATGGCAGCTTTCACTCACTCCTTCTCAGAAAGTTGTAGTTTCACTTTGCTTTGGAGTTCAGGAAAATTCATTTAGGCTGTAGAGGAGGACAGGACAGGGCAAAACTAACGTAGATCCTATGGATTTTAATGACATTTAAATCTATTTCTCATAAACCTTGAGTTTACATTTAAATTTAATGGTACATTTAAAGGCAGCTTGCTAAAAGCACTTGTGTAAATACATGTTATAAAGAGACTGGTTTTTAATTAGTGGCTTCCAGGAAAAACAGTACAAAAACGGGAAATCTTAACCTCTTAAACAAACACTTCCTTTTTTACCACCTTTAAAGCAACATGTATTCATGTATGTTGGTGGGTGCAAATACTTGCAGAACAATTGTCCTGCAGTACAACTAATAATTTTCTTTAAGTTTTTGCTAACTTATGGATGGCCTGCAGGTTTATCAGCAGTTATGAAGATACAGCAATTCAGTCTCATTGCTCAAAAAGCTATTAGAACTGGAAGGAAGCAGAAAATAAACAAATACATCAAAGAAACTTTTGGTTAGCTCCAGTTAAAGTTCTTTTAATATTTTGGAGTCAGTTGGGATCCTGAGTTACAGATCAAACAGAAAATTGGTTGGTTCAAAATGCATTTTAATACTCAGAATTTATGTCCTGAGCAAACTTAATTCACTGTTCTATTTATATGGGGATATTCTCAAGGCAAGTGTGTGATGATCCAGTTACCTACCATTCCCAACGATTTCAGTAAGCCTCTTTCTAAAGAAGGGAGACAAGTGAATATAAATTAAGATACTCTGGTGTATCTGGCAGTTGTTACTACCTGTTGGTTCTTCTACTTGGCCGCATGAAATAATAATCTTGCCAGTTCACAGATCCATGATGAGAAATTAGAAGAAGCTCTTAGCTCCCCAAAACTGAGTAACTATTACCTCCCTGCAGGATAAATCCATATACTATTATATTCCAAGTCATTGATATATAAAACCAGGCAGAACCTCATAAAAAAAATAGGGCTGCAGATCACAAGTTTGTGAGATTCCTTGTTACTGCCAATTAATAGAGGGAAAAATCACTTTCCAACCGTCTCTCACCATTAAATATAAATAAAATTAAAACAAGGACCCCCACCTCCTCAACTTATTTGTCTTAGGATGTTGCAGTTTATACATCATGGAAAAGTAATCCTCTTGGACTTAATGAACTGGCTCCACACCCCATCTCACTCTTCCCCTCCCCTCTCTTCAGCCAGAATTTAATATTTTAGTGATTGGACCCTACACAGGTTTGGCCCAATTCCAGGGGGTAATGCCCAAGGGGTTGAATAGATATAGGGCAAAGGATTGTTGCTTTACAGGACAACAGGGTGGCAGCAGATAGGACTTGTAGCAGAAGAGAAGACAAGGGGGAAGGAACCAGGAATGTTATCCTCTAAGTGAAATAAAATATACATGCAATAAATAAAGTAATAAAGCCCAATGCTTATTTATCAAATTTGCATGCCACCCAGTGCCCAACAACTCTGACTTAAATCAATCCTACTTGCAACTGAGTCCTAAAAGGAGATGGAAAAACTATCCCCTAAATGGTTTTGTTTTGTTTTCATTTTGGGAGCATTTGAGAGCTATTTACTTCTAAAACATCATGCACCCCTAAGTGAGGGAAGGGGCAGAGATTCTGTACATTCTCCTTGGCCGTTATTATTTTCAGTCATTTTATTTCTTTGTCGTTAGCTTAATCACTGGCCTGACAGATTTTGTTGTTAAAGAATTTGGGGTGCTGGATGTGAGCGTTCACTACAGGATAGGCTGTGTTGCTCTGAAGAATAAAGTTATTTGGAAAAAATTCTACACTTTCCATCCAAGCATCTTTATCTGGAGTTAAGCTTCATTTTCTTTAGTAAAGGTTTAGCTTTCTATAGCTCTCTGCCACACACACACACACTTACTGAGAACTATGTTGATTTCCCATTAGGTATGAGCTGTTGCTTGAAATACACATGTAGCACACACACACATCTGCACAAGCATATATAGAGACAATGCACACATACACAGTAGTAGTAATATCAGTCCACTGGAGGGGGAACATCCAAAACGAAATACTTTTTCTGAGAAACAACCACAACTGTGTGACGATTAGCAGAATCTTATGGGTATTTTATATTAGAGAGCCAGTTTGCGGTAGTGGTTAAGGCACCAGGCTAGATACCAGGGGACTGTGAGTTCTAGTCCTGCCTCAGGCATGAAGCCAGCTGGGTGACCTTGGGCCAGTCACTTTCTCTCAGCCCTAGGAAGGAGGCAATGGCAAATCACTTCTGAAAAACCTGCCAAGGAAACTGCAGGGACTTGTCCAGGCAGTCGCCAAGAGTAAAAAAAAAAAACTGTATTGGGCACCAAAAAACGAGTTAATTGATTTTTTAAAAAATGGATATTTTACTCATCCCTAAAGCACCTTGCAGTGAATTTTAGAAAGACTTCACACTGAGTAACCACGTCGATCTTTACGGTACGTAGTTAAAGAACGCCCTAAGCCCGAAAGTGAAAGTGATGAATTCTTAACTATTTAAAGTCCAGAATAAAAAGACCGTGAGTTTCCCCTAAACTCAGTGGGGGTTACGACTTAATTCCTGGACTTTGGAGGGAGAATTCTGGCCCGGTTGCTCTGTATTAGACAAGCTTCGGGGGGGGGGGGGGGGAATACAAGAGGCAAGAATGAGGCCGTGGCCTTACTGTTAGAGATCCTTTCTTAAATTATTCCCCAACCGCAACCTTCGGGTAAATGCGACGGGCTTGCGGCCGGAGGGATCAGCAGAGGCGCGAATCTCGGTGCGGCTCTTCCGCAAACTGCAGGCTGCCTTCTGGCAACCCCATTTAGCTTGGTTGCCGGAAAAAAAAATAAATCCCATTCCTCCGTCTTTTGAAATGCAATGGAACACCAAAATAACCTGAGCGCAAGGACAGGTTTGGGGGCTCGGCCACCCCTCCAAAAAGCTAACCAAGCTTAAACCTTGCTTAAACGAACCAAGCGTGGCTAGTTGGCGAAGCGCAGCGGCTTTCCGCAGCGGGGAGAAGCGCGGACTGCGAAGCCAGCCAAAAGGTTATTTCAATTTCACCCGGCCGCGCAGCAAGTCTTAACCACCCCCACCCCCCCTTTCACTCCCCACTCTCACCTCCCAGCTCGATCAGGTAGAGTCGTCCCCCTCGCCTCGGGCAGGGCTCCACGGCTGGTGTACTTCCCCTCTTCGCTCCCTCCCTCCCTCCTTTCAATTTATTTTTTTCTACTGGTTTTGGCCCACCATTTCTTTAGCTGGGGTTGGGGTTGGGGTTGGGGTTGGGGTTGGGGTTGGGGCTGGGGTTGGGGCTGGGGTTGAGGGGCGAAGCCAGTCTTTCCTATCTAAAACGGCCCCACTGCAGCCCTGGGCAAGTTGTAAAACGATTTTACAGATGCAGGAACACCTCCCACCGGGCCGAGCCATCCCCAGACCACGCGGTTTAACTCCCCGGAGGCTGCAAGGTCGCTTTCTCTATCCAGAGAAGCGCTTCCGAATTTCGGGCATCAGTCGCCTCTTGGTACCTCTTTCTTTTCCCATCCCCGTCCCTTCCAGTCCCCGCATCAGGCCGGCGTTCCTCGCTTTGCGCCCAGTTCTACGCCCTTCTCTCCCATCCTCCACCGCCCGGGGTTGAGGGGCGGGGGAGAAGGGAAGGAACCGGGTTGCGGGGGCTCCAATGCAAAAGAGGCGACGCGAAGCGGTCCAAGGCTGTCGCCCTCCGGCTTGACAAAAGAGTTGCGTGTGCCGTGACGTCTCCCCGTCCTATAGGTGAAGGCGCGCGTGAGCTACAAGCCCCGGCCTCGAGCCCGCTTTATTTTCCTGGGGGGCTGGTCAGGATCAGCGCGATTTAATTTCCCCGAAAGGAATGAGAACGGGACCACAGGTTGCTCGCTCCGCCGGACCAGCCTGGGCTGTTTGCTTGAACCGAGAGGCCGGGACCCCACCCGGCCTGGGGTCCCTCGCAATTCCTTGGCGGGGCCTTCCTCTTTCTTTCCAATTTGTTGGCAAAGCCGACCGGAGGCCCAGAAGGTGAGCGAGGGTGGGGTCGGGGGTCGGAGTGGGGCGTGAAAGAGCAGAATCTCTTCCTTCCTATTTTGTAATTTTTAATTGCAAAGGCGAGGCGTAGAGGGTCGGTCTGTCTTGCCGCGGAGAGGATTGGGGCGGCGCATGATCTGAACCGGTGCTTTGGGTCCCGGTGGAGGGTTTTGTAAATCTATGGCATGGGCGGAGAGCAAGGATTTCAAAGAGTGATTTTGGTGCCCCCCGCAACTGACTCGTGTCTTGTGGTTGTATAGAATCTGGTTTGGGAAGCTGGGGGAGGAGGAAGGACACTCTTTGGAGCATCGCGGCGCAGCAGTTCACGCATTTATGGAGCCTTGTTTGCTGCCTCTGGGTGTAAATGCCACGCGTCATTCAATATATTTGCAGGCAGACATCTAACCACAGAGCGTGCGCGTGCGTGAACACTGTGAGGGTGCGAAAGTGCCCTGTAAGGGTGGATCATGCCCAGACTCCATTCCTTGACAATGGAAAAGCAACTAGCCACCCCGCTTCCTTCTTTTCCGTGTGATGCTGGTACCACCGCACCACCTTTTCCTGCCCGAGTTAAATACCGATTCTTCGATGTTGGACTCAGTTAGAGGGAAGCAGAGAAGAGTTTTCCACGTTCACATTTTTGTAATAATCATAATAATTGCCTTGTTTCTGCAGTGGTATTTTTTCAAGGTGTCAGAAAGAGTAAAAAAAACAACAACGACAATTAAGTGCCTTTGAGTTTTCAGCGCGACGTTTTCTTGGAGAAGGGGAGGAGAAAGTTTGAAATTGTTCATTCGGCTATGGGGGACGGTGGGGAGGAGAGAAAGAGAGAGAGGGAGACAAACTACTGATTTTCATTGAAGCTGTGGAAATCTAGGGAATTCACCCCAAAGGGTTGTTGTCTAGGCCGCGTGTGCTTCAGTTTGCAGATCAAACTGAAAACTGTAAAATTTGCAAGTTGTAGAAAAGTGCTCGCTAGGGTTCTTTCAGGTGCAGTAGATTTTGCCTTTTGCAGACAGTACGTAGTTCAGCTGTTCTTACATATTTAATTGTTGGTATATTAACCACGTTATGAGGTATGAATCGGCATCCGGGTCTCTTGATCAAAGGAATAGGGGTGTGCCCGCATGTATGCAGAGGTGCGTACAGTTCACAGAAATACAAAAAGTTATGCACATCTTTTTCACATCACAGAGAGACATCTACGTGGCTGTATTCCCATAACTCCTTAACCACATCTGGTAAAGACCTGGGGCTCCATTTGTCTACTAAGTGAGGCTCTGTTCCTGTTCCTATTTTCAAGGGTGGCTTAGCCTCCTGCGTGAACACAGCCCTTTTGGCTAGGTTTATGTCTGAGGTTTAATGGATTATGCAAAATTAGCCAAGGCCTCTGGTGAAGCTTGCCCTTGTGACTATAGATTGGGGGCATCAGCATGGGGCAGATGTGCTGGGCTGAAATAATATGCAGAGGCCAAACGCATGAAATGATGGGCGCTAAGAGGGACATTGAACTGAACGTTAAGAAGGTTAGCCAATGAATATGAAGCGCATGGCGTGGATGGGGATCGGTGCAGATATGCGTGCCAGCAAAAGTTTGCGGGCATAGCAAGGTCTGATGAGATACAACCGCTAATGCTGCTGTTTGCTGTTGAACTGGCGAAGACCACCTTCGCCCCCCAAGAAAGCAGTGTGCTGTGCCGCCAGGTGATTTTTGTCTCTGATCCAGGAGAAGCCCTAGCCTTTCCACATTTCAGCCGGGGGATCTTTTCTTCTTCTTTAAAAGCCCCACTTCCCTCTTTGTAGGAAAAGACCCCCGTTAAACCCCCAAACCTGGTTGATCCGAGGGGCCTTCTTTCGAGCAGTCCACTCTGGAATTCCTGGATGGCGTGTCTGGGGTTCGATTGCTACGATTCTTCAACAGCAGGCCGAGCAAGGCAAGGAGGCCACGGGAGATCCAGAAACATGACCCACCAGTTGAACTTGCCCGCACTGGGGAGAGGTGAACCCCACTTGGGCCTACTTAAACGGAAGCTCTCTTGATCCCATAGACCAAAATTCCAGCAAAGTTGGCATAAGATTTTACCTTTGGATGCCCATCTAGCTGGGGCAACGAGTCTTACTTGGAAGTAAGCCCCACCAGCTCTGGTTGGATGCTCTTGGAAAGTCACAATCCATGATGTGCCTCTCCAAACATGGAATTCCACTCTTGAATGGGTTTCATACTTCCCTGCAAGGAAATCCTATTCATCTTAGCTTGACTGAGCTCTCAACAGACATGGATTAAGAGTTGCCATCCCTTCATTAAGAATATAACACTGTAACAAGAAAGAAGGAGATGATTCCAGAGTTCAAATCTTTTTATTTATTTTTTTAAGTGAAGAACAACAAAATCTGGCCAGACCTAAACTGGCTTTTTTCAGACTCCAGAACGTGGCGGAGAAGCTGATTATTTTCCTTTGACCTGTTCAACTTTACCCTCCAAATAATACATTAACAGAGACGACGCAGGCAGCGCCAGATACAAACAGATCCTTGGCCTCCCCTTGACGGCTTGCTTATTTTGAGTGTGGCCGGTTTTCAGAGTGTGTATGTTCTTCATCTCCTGGACTTTCCTTCTGCCTTTATATGGGTGGGTGGTGCAAAACGGGAGGGGATAAACTGAAAGAAGGATAATTACCATGATAATTAGTCTTGATTTGCAGAATAAGCAGTGCCACTGAAAAATTGGAAATCAAAAACAAACCTTCCTTTTCTTTTTTTTCTTTCATTCTTTCTCCCTCTCCTTCCTTCCTTCCTTCCTTCCTTCCTTCCTTCCTTCCTCTCTCCCTCCCTCTTTCTTTCTTTCTTTCTTTCTTTCTTTTTCTTGTCTTCCTACTCCGACTCCCCCCCCCCAAAAAAAACTAAGCCATGAACTTAGGCAATCACAAGCGATTTGATTTCTCTCCTCCCCGCCTCTTTCCCCCTCTTGAGATTTGATGCGTAGTAATAACGGAGGGGTGGAGTTGGAAAGCCCACCCCCGCGTATGGTTTGTGTTATAAAAAAGCCAACGGTTTCTTTTTTTGGAAAGCGAAGGGAGGGGGAGAGGCAAAGCGAAAGAGGAGAAAGAAAGATTTCCCAAGCTTTGATTCTAACTCCCCCCCCCACGCGCCTTTTTCTCCCCCCCCCCTTTTTTTTTTGTAAACTTGAGAAAGATGGATAGAAACTGGAGAGGGAATCCGAGAGGAGGGGCGAGGCGAGACAGGAACAGGAGAGAGTTAAAAAAGAAAGGAGGAGGAGGAAGGAAGGAATCGAGATCTTGTAGAAAGTGTCTTTTGTGCTTGCTTTGCTTGGAAGGAAAAATAAGCTGGTGGGAGAGGGAGAGGAAGGAGGTCTGCGAAAGGCAGACCAGGGACTGCCTCCAGTGTACAAACCGCAGCTGGTTGGCCAGCCGCAGCACTGCGCCGTGCAAGACGCCGTTTCCCTCGCCTCGGCGCACTAGACTGGAGACAGGCCGTTTCCCGCTCTCGCTCTTTCTCTTTCCCCGGCTCTCGGCCGCCTCTTCCTCCTCCCTCCCCGGTCTGGAAGCTAACCTCCTGAAGGGGATCTCGCCACTCGACTACCCTCAGCCAAATCCCATCCGCCCCTCTACTTTCCAAGCTCTTCTTTTCTGTGCGCCTTTGGAGAGAACGAAAAGTGGGGGGCGGACGGAGAGAGAACGTGGGAGGACCCGAAAAACCGCACCGATTTGGGGGGCGAGAGAGGGGGGGCTTGAACGGCGTTGCTTTGCGCGTGCACGTGCTTGGAAAAGCTGCTTCGGCAAGGGAGCGAGCGAGCGAAAGAGGCGAAGCGCCGGGCTGTTCCGGCAGAGGGAAGGAGCCCCGTTGTTGGTTTGCGTTCCGCCGATGCTTTCCTGAAAAGAGGCCTTTTCTTCATCCCCCTCCGAGAGAGGACGGTCGGTCTCGCTGCCGCCGTGGCTGGGGCGACGCTCTGGAGGCCCCGCGCCCTGTGAGCGCGACGGCGCTGGCCCCGGAGATGCGGTGAGCCGCTGCGAGCCGCGCAAAAGGTAACGACACCTTCGTCCCCGGAGCGCGCGCTTCGGGTGGCGCTGCTAGGAACCAAGCCGGGTGGGGGGGGGGGGCGAGGGAAGGGATTGTCGGGGCTGCAAGGCTGGTGTCAGGGAGGGAGGGAGGGAGGGAGGGGGAGAGCGGGGAAGGCTGCCGAGCAGGCTCAGCCGGGCCCCCAACTGTCAGGCCGGGTCGAGGTTGCTTCGGGAACGAGAGAGCTGCTCGAAAGGGAAGGCGGATCCGCAGCGTTTGCGCAGAGATACAGCCAGGCCGCTCGGCCGACGCCGGCTGGTTCGTTGGCGCGATCCGGCTGCCTTTTCCAGCCGGCCTCGGCCGAGCGGCCTGGTTGCTTCCAAGCGGTGTGTGCGCGCCTCTCTTCCAAACTTCCGAAGGAAAAAGGGATCCGGGGCTCGTCCGTGAGGATGGGCGGAGGGAACGGCCCGATTTTCAGCTTGTAAGGGAGGATCCGCTGCCCTTCTGATTACTTGCCTCTTGCCTGTCCTTTCGATCCACGATCCCATCTCCCCCTTTTCCCCCCAGCTCCCGGGGAAGAGGAATTTCGAAGCGGGTGCAAAAATTCAAGCACTCTTTTTTGCAATACAGGCTGCCTTCACAAGGTGGTCTGTTCTCCTTCCCCCGCTTTTCAGAAGATCGTCTAGAAGCCCCCTCCCTCCACCATTAGCAGTCCCCACGACCCCCTTTCTCGACATGAAAACATCTGCTTTTCCTTCCCTTTGGAAGAGCGGCGTTTCCAAGGTAAGGTGGAGCAGCTTGGTTTGAAATGACCTTCGTCCTCCCGCTTTTCTTAGCTAAGGGAACTGACTCTCCACTCCCCACTAATTATATTTGGATACCTGATTTCTTAAAGTTTTAAGATGTGATGTCTCTGTGGGTCTGTATGTGTATAAACTGAAGAAAAGATAGATAGATATAATATATTATAGTACTTTAATATGGTGATTTAAATATTCTTCTTCCCACCCCAAAGCTTTAAGAAATATTCCCTTCTTAAGATTCAGTAAAAGCTTTTTTTTCCCACTTTGGTTTCCAGCTGAACTCAAATGCTTTTTAAATCCGGTGTGGATGTATTTTTTTTCCCCACCTCCTAGTTCAGCCCTGTTCTCTTGAGCCAAATGTGGGCTGAGGAGAATTTACTGTATCTGAGAATTTATTGTATTTTAAAAATAACTCAATCACGGGGTTTATCCTGTCGGAGAAAAATGAAGCCCAGCCAGGTTGAATTATTACAAATATCCGACCTGGGCTACAATAGAGAGGAAATTCGGTTCAAAGCCTGCCACTAATTATGTTTAGAAACCTGAATTCTTAAAGTTTTAAAATGTGATATCTCTGTGGGTCTGTATGTGTATAAACGATAGATAGATAGATAGAATATATTATAGTAGTTTAATATAGTCACTTAAATATTCCTCTTCCCTCCCCAAAGCTTTAAGAATTATTCCCTTAAGGTTCAACAAAAGCTTTTTTCTGCTGTTTTAAAAGGCAGCCTGGTAGCATTAGAATCATGCAATTCAATTTATTTCAGCTGGGTATTTAATTTTAATTTATTGTAGATTTTAATAAGTTCCCACCTCCACCCTTTCAAGTTAATAGCCTTAACAGTAAGATTTTAATCAGGGTTTTATTTAGAAAACAAGTGCAGCTCATTCCTTTCCCTTCTTTTTACTTCCAAGTAAATGTAGAAAACAGTTCTGTCAGTTTGGACTCCAAAATAGCCTTTTCTCTGGAATAAATTCCCCTGATCTGGAGGAACTTTGTTTCTGAGTAGGCATATATAAAATTTAGGTTTAGATTTAATACGAAGTTATTTGGAAGTTCCCTCCGAAGCAACTGTTTAGACTTGAAAAGACTTGCATTCCGTTTAGAATGCAAAGTTATACACAGGGAAGTGAATCGCAGTGAAATAAATGGAGCTTGGTGGTGGATAGGAACTTGTTTTTATTAAGATCTGACGTATCTTGCTTTCCTTTCTGTATTTTCTTTTCTCCTTTATATTTGGTCTTCTCCTTCTCCTCCCCCACCCCCTCCTTCTTCCAGGTTTGACTCTGAGGAGCCAGTGTAAGCAGATCAAAGGCTAAAATTCCCCAAGGCCAAATTTGTAGCCCTGATAATTGTGTGATCTTTGGGGATTAATTCATATTTTGTTCTTAAATTGAAGGGCTGAATTTCTCCATCTCTCTTCCCCCTTCCCCGCGTTGTAACTTACAGTCTTCCTTCAGAGATTTCTTGTTCTTCCCCCGTGCTTTTATTTAGGGGAAAAAGCACACACACTTGTTTCTCTTCCTTTCTGGAGGCAAAAAATCCTTGTCAGCTTTCTGCTCTTCCACTTCTAGACTTTTATCCGGATTGAAAAATAAAAAAAAAGAAGCCGCAGTGGGTTTCAAGGACGTTGCTGTAGCTTAGTGTTTTGAAATGCTGGAATAAAAGCCAGAGAGATAAAATAAAAGGATGGAATCAAAGGGTGGAGAAAAGGAAGGGCCCCGTTTGGGTTCCTCAGTTAGAAAACTTGTTTGAAAGCTATTTAATATGACTTTTTCAGGGGTAGTCTATTATATGCTATCTTTGCTTGTAGAGGACTAGAAGCTGGTTTTCTCTCTCTCTCTTCTCCTTTTCTATCCATTGCCTTCCTATTTCTATTTCCTTCCCTTCTTCCCTTCCTTCTCTTTTTCATTCTCCTTCCTCCCTCCCTCCCTTATAAAATGCAATATATACATTTTCTCTGAATGCAGTAAATGTGTGTATACAAATATATTTTTTGTATATGAACATGTCTTTATATACACCCAAATTGTACCCCCACTCACACACACACCACACTGCACAGGCCCTTACTTCTTGGCTGGCTTAAGGAGGTCAATGAAAACGTTAGCAATTGTATTCACACAGGCTTCAATTGGTTCATTCTATCTTAGTAGTCTGAGGTGCCTGAGCAGGGGGTATCAAACCCCCCCCCCCATGGAGCACTACACTGTGAAGAAACAGCTTGTTTTAGAAACCAAATAAATGTGTTGTGTGAAAGAGTCTATTGCGTGTCTAATACATCTGCGGAGGAAGGGCTTAAGGGATGCATATTCTCTCTCTCTCACACACATATATAAATTGTGTATTGCAATCTGATGTTAGTAATTATATTGCATGTAGAAATGGAAGACATAATACGTGTACAAGCAGGGTCTCACAATTGGCTAGTCTGGTTGGAAGCCAGGAGATTTTTAAGTTAGCCTATTACAGGGACACTGCCCTGGTTGTAATGAGTTTTGTAAGCTGGCCCATTATGGAAGGTCGCCATATGGTTGGGGCTGTTGTTAAGTGGGGTACCCTGTGATGCAGACACCGAACAGTCATGGCAATTTGTGAACCCGAGTTAAATGTGTTGTGGGAACCTGAACTCTGTGGGTATACACGTGAGAAAAGTGGATATAGCGCAGAGCAGTCTGTTAATGTTAGATTCCCCGTACTGCACTTATTGATGATATGTCTGGTGGAGTCAGGGGGAGACTGAGAATTTGGGTTGGGTTAAATTCTGGTCTTTTCCCCACTTCCAGCCAACCTCGGGGCCCAATTCTAAGCAGTTTTGCCTGGGACCGAATTTACACCTTCAGGAGCCCCTGGGATTTTCGACCCCAATATGCATTGTTTAGCCGTTCTTAGAACAAAACCAGGAATGATACACGCGATCACTCTCCTGGGGTGCGTGCATTAAAACCCAGGAGGCTGGCGTTGGCACCTTTAAAGGGGCAGAATATTTTAATATTCTCACATGAGGCTGTTACGTGCCAGTTTGTAATCTCATATTTTGGGGGTGAGGGGGTGGGAGAGATGCCTGCTGGCCATTTCTGGATTTCTGTGGCTCTGTTGCTGGGCGGGGAGGGGACAGATCTCTCCCGATCCCGTCCTTGGCCTGCCTGTTTCAATGGCTTTCGGGTGAGGACTGGCACCGACAGGGTCGCGGAGCCTCTGTGCCCCCCCTTCCCATTGGCTTCTCAGGGGCAGGACAAGGGAGGCAGAAGAAGGCGGGGGGGAGTCACCTGTGGCCCCCGGGCCCTTATCCCCATCACTCCTGCCCGTTTCTCTTTCTTTCTACAGCAGAGGCAGCCTGGAAGATGGCGGGTGCCGAGGAAGGCTTCGGGCTGGCGGCCACGCCGGGCGATTCGCCGCCGAAAGAGCTGAGCCCCGAAGGGAAGCCGGACGGGCAGTTGGGGGGCGCCGGTAGCAAGCAGCCGGCCTCGCCCCAGCCCGCCTTCAGCCAGCAGGTAAGGGCGGGATCAGGTGGGGGATCCATCATGGAAAACTCAACAACAACGACAACATCAACGGACCCGTTCTGATTAGCTCCCCTTCTTACTTCTCGTTCTCCTTTTCTTCCTTCTCCTCTTTCTTCCTTCTCCTCCTCCTTTTGAAGTGGACGGGGTGTAAGAATAATTTATGAAGATGATGATAATTATTACTATTATTGTCGTTGCCTGCCCGCAGCCTAGAGAATCTGGAACAGTTCCATCATTAACCAGAGTTCTATGTCGAACTAGATTGGCATTAGGAAAATTGAATTATTGTTATTGTTAGGAAAATTGAATTATGATTATTACCATTATTAGGACAATGAATTATTACTATTAGGAAAATTGAATTATTATTATTATTATTATTATTATTATTAAGCCCAAGGGTCCCGTGGAGGAGATGAGGGGGATGATGATGGTGGTCACTGCGTCCTAACTGGTCCTCTCGCCCTGTGTTTGGAATCCAAACGTCTAAACAAAGAAGGCTGAGTTTGATCGATCGCGGCGCTCCAGACCCGGGGACCGAGTGCGGGGAAGGTTCGCCTCTGGCTCGGTTAAAAAAGAGGTCCCTCTTGGGGGCTCCGGCAATCTTTCCATTTTTACTCTCCTCGCGCGGAGGTGGGTGGAAAGGGGCGGAGAGTTCCGCGGGGGCTCACCGCCCAAGCCAGCCGGGCTCCGCCGCTTTCTGTTCCCGAGAGAACGGCTCCCGCTGTGCTTCGGAACGGTGCTCCGCGCAAGCCGAGCGGAGAGCCCCGAATCTCAGGTTTTGTGGGGTGCCTGTTGTTTCGAAGCTCCCCGCTCTCTCTCGGCATAAAACAATCCCCGGAGGAGGCAGCGAAAGGCCACGCGCGGTTTGGTTGTTCCCAAAAGCTACAGGCTGGAAGCGCCCCCGCGTCCGCCCCGCGTAACTAAACCGAAATTAACTCCAGTCCTCGAACAAACCGCGGTTCCAGGATCCCTGCCCGTATTGCTAAACCTACCCTCTGCGGGTCCTCCCGAGCCCATCCCCGCCGCGTTTCACACGAGCGAATCCCAGGTAACCGTGCAAAGCGCGTAGCGGTGTCCCCTTTGCTCGGAGGAAGCCGCATTGAGCTCGATGGGCCTTCGGGTTAAGTAGCCCTATAGAGTCTGGCGGGCGTAGCCACCTCCCAAACGTAGGGTATCGAACTGGGTATCAAGCTGACCCATTTTCTGTGTTGGGACAAGATGCTGAAGTGCAAAGGAGGAGGCCTGGATACCAAAACAACAACAATAATGCCACAATTAATACATTGTCATCTGTGTTTGCAAGGGAGAATGAAGTGAAAAAGCAGGCAGTAACTGGGTTAAGCGGTTGTGAGCGTGCTGGCTGAGATTCACAGGCACAGGCAAACCACAAAGCACTAAACCACAAACCCCTTTGCTGAAACCTGAACTTTGGCCAATCTGGGTTTGTCCTGGCACCTGGTGTGAAGGAACCCCTCTCATGATTAAACCATCCTGGGTTTTGTACCCTCTGGTTTTGCATGCATGCCTGTGAGGTTAATGCAGCCTTTCTCCGCCTTTTGACCCTGGAGGAACCCTTGAAATATTTTTCAGGCCTGGGGGAACCCCTGCACGGTCAGGCTCAAAGATAGGCCAGAAGTTACAAAATTATTATATTTGTTTCAGGTGTAGGCCTGTCTATATGCATCAACAGTGTTCTTAAACTGAAAAGAAAGACTGAAACTTCCCTCTTTAATGTGAGGTTGCCTGAATTTGAAATACTTTTTTAGATAAATCGTGATCTCCCGGGGAACCCCTAGTGACCTTTCGCGGAACCCGAGGGTGCCGCAGAACCCTGGTGGAGAAACCCTGGGTTAATGCCTTCCTTGGGGCCTGGCTGTCTGATTTAATTCAGAGTCACAGATTAGCCCTTAGCCCCAAGACAGAAATACTTCTGCAGGATCTGTAATTCAAGGGCTCTGGAAGGAGGCAGGCAGGAAGAAGCTGAAAGAGGTGTGTTGTGTGGTGCACTCAGAGTGCCTATGGAGATGCAAAGCTCCCTGCAAACCAGGGACCCGTGTGCGGAGATGCGTGTTTGTTCATGTGCTTTAAGCCTGAAGTACCTTCGCTCCTCTTCCGGGGTGGCACCACGGCGTTTAAATTCACAGCTCTGGCATTCTGACGAAGGGAACTTCTGCCCTTCCACGGGTAGGCAAAGGCAGTTTGGTCTGTTCAGACAGGCTTTTGGCTTTAAGGCTGATGGGTCTGTGGAAGCTGGTTATAATCTCTTTTTCTATTTTAATTTCTTTTTCTTTCACCTCCTGCATGTCTCCCTTATTGATTGGCTTTCACCCATCCTTTTTTGTGTCCTCCTCTCCTCTCCTTTGTCACTCTGTCTCTCTTTCTGGCTCTGTCCTTCAAGAAGAAAGGCCAACACCCTTAAGCAAAAGAAAGCATCCCCCTTCACACGTACATGGCTGGCTTGCATGTATGTAAGCAAGGAGCCTGCAGGAATTTTCCCCTTGGAAGGCAGAGGCTGTTTTTTTTCTCTTTCCAATGTCCCAACATCTGTTTATTGGTGATTAAGGATGAAGGCCTGCTTTCTAATCTCTCTCTTTGCTTACCAATTATAACCAGAAAAAAGAGAGAGAGAAAGAAATAGGGAGGATTATTACATCTATTTTTCCTTCTTGGAAACTGGCTTATTTTCCCTAGATGATGATGATGATGATGATGAAGATGATGATACACTAAATTTAAGTGCTGCCTGATTCCCAGTGACTCACGATGATGTGGCCTGTGGTCTTGGTGCCTGCCTGCCTGCCTGCCTTCCTTCCCTCCTTCTCATATTTAAAAGGCCTGATGGGCAAATCTCAATTTTGCTTCGGCAGCCACACACCACTTTCATCCTTGGCCTTCCTTTTCACACTATTCAACCCTGTTCCAAGGTCTTATGCTTAAGTTGCCACCTAAAGCAGCTTACCATTTGTAGAGATGCCCCACGTTCCTGTTTTTAAGATGTGTGTGTGCTGCGTCTCTGGGAATTTGAGAAAAATAGAGGTTTAACAACATTACTTTTGTCAACATCAGACGTGGCACCAGCTTCAATTTTGGAATTCACTGGCACTTAATAACTTTTGAGTAAACACACCTAGAACTCTGTGTGAAGAAAAGCTGAAGAAAAGCCTTCAGTTGCCCAAATAGCTATCAGTGGGAAGCTAATGTCTTACATACATACATACATACATACATACATAATGTTGAATGGCTAGGTTAATCAACTTTATATATCAAGTTAATGGGTTTTTTTTAATACAATGTGTAAATATTAGAATTCACTATTGTGAGAATACCAGTTTGCCTGGCTTCAAAGAAGGGTTGGACCGATTCAGGGATGTCCTGGGGATCCTTGATGGTAGTGGGGCTGCCTTTGAAGGCCATCTGCTGGGAGACCAGTGGGCTTCCTTGAGTAGCTGGTGGGCCACTGGGAGAACAGGCTGTGGGACGACGAGATTGGTTCCCGTCTAGCAGGGCATGGCTTATGTTCTGAGAACTGAATTGGTTTCGTTGATTAACTGGTGGGTCAATTCTACTTTTGACTGATGAGACTAAAAGTTAACAGGGCCACTTAATAACAATATTAGTTTTAATAAGATATTATTAAATACTAATACTAATATATTATAATAATGGTTGTTAGGATGTTTCTGTTCTTTTGTGCCCAAATAATAAAAACTCTTTCTTATGGAAGGCACCTTAATACAATGCTCCAATCCATACATATTTGGGAATAATTTATTAATCTCAAAGAGCTTTGATTTGTCATAGACTAGCCATGCCTTAAAGTGCCCCATTTAAAAGTTTTTTTTTTTTCTGATGGGGGGGGCACATTGGCTCATCACATTTATTTTTCACTGCTTTTCTTTGTATCATTTTTAGTGCCAGTGATATTTGTATTTCTACCCCATCCTTGATGTTGATTCGACCAAGTATGCTAGAAAGGAAGGTGTCCTGTTGAGCTTGGAGGAATTGACTTTGGTTTAAAGCAGAAAAGGGAAGCAGTCCAGCTATTGATTTTAATGGGTATAGTCTTGTGTCCTAGGCATAGGATCGGGCTGAAATAATTATTTAACTGTTTCAGCAGCCTTTTTTAAATCACTGCCGCCTCTTCTCCTTCTCCCCTTCCTCCTCTGTTTTGGTCTCCTGCCACATTCAGCGAGGACCTAAGTTGCCATATAAAAGGAGGACATCATAATGCAGAAACAAGGCTGATAAAATGCATTGCGGAATGTTTAATCTCTCCTGTTCCTGAAGTTTAGGATCGCAGTTCTCAGAATGTTTTGTGGCGAAGAATTCCCAAATATATGGGAAGACACCAGCTTGGGAAAGCCATTTCCCCACAAAGTGTGTGTGGGTGTGTGGGTGGGGGTGTGTGATAATAGCAATTGCCCCAATCTTTCACGTGGAAAGGTTGGATCCAAAGGATGGCCGGCATTTGGGGAAAAAAATCAAGAGGGTCAATACTTTTCACTGAAAGTAAAAATCCACTATTTTGGATGTCTCCGTATCTTTCTGTTTACCGGAGTCTTCAATGGACAAGTAAAGGGGGGCGGGGGCGTGGAGAGAGACCTTGGCTGTATTCCCACAACATACAAACTGATGATTAACTTTAACCGTGTTATTGAATTCACTTCGTTTTTCTGGACTGGCTCAACACGCTGCGGTTTGTGGGCAAGTCCAGCCCAGGAGGTCCTGTGAATGTGACTGCTGACCAGGATGTGCTGAGAAAAAGTGGGGAGCTGTCTGAAACCACATTCACACGACAGGCTGTGCCCGCAACTTTTTTTTTTTTTTTTTTTGCACCTTCGAGTCAGTCTTGACTCCTGACAATTGCCTCGACTATTCCCTGCAGTTTTTCTTGGCAAGATTTCAGAAGTGGCCTGCTTCTTGCTAGGGCTGAGAGAGAGGGACTGGCCCAAGGTCACCCAGCTGGCTTCATGCCTAGGCAGGACTAGAATTCATGGTCACCCAGCTCCTGTGGCCCAAATTGGGAATCCATCAGTGGCTAGCTTGGCATCGCTCCCACTGCCAGGCATTCTAATGGGGCGCCGACCTTGGGGTTCAGGTGGGAACCCAGATTCCTAACTGGCTTCATGGAGGAGCCTTGGACAAACATCGGCCTTTGATGGGGACACGCCAGAACCTCGCTCAAGGCCTGGTTTGTCTGAACGCAAGGCAGTCCAAAGCTGATTACATTCGGCATTTCATCCCCCTGCTCCGAATCACAAGCCTCTCTTCTTTGTCTGCAGAGTCTCCCCCCACCCGGGGGAAAAAAATCAGGAAATCTCCGGCCTGTCCTATTATAGCCCCTTCTATTTTGATGCTTTTGGCTGGAAGCTTATCAGCGCGGCCCGTATCAGAAATTTCCAAGCGGCTCTCACGGCCGCCGGCGCTAGCAACTCCGAAATCGCGGGGCATTGGCCGCCCCCCTCAACGCCCTCGCCGTTTGGGGAGATAAAGTCGCAACCCGAGTCTCTTGTGCTGCCAAGGGATAAAGCCAAAGAAAGCTCGAGCTATCACGGGAAAGAGGACCCCGGTTCTCCCGCCCAAGCCCATTCACACGTAACGCAGCCTCTGACCCGGATTGTGGAACGCCATGAGGACTCCACCGTCCGGGGTTTCTAAAAGGACGCCTGTTAAAGACACGACTTTGCAAACTCTTTTCTCCTGCAGAAAGCTGACTTTTAAAAGGACACGTGTCGAGCTCAAGAGCGGGCTTCGCGTGTAGTGAAGAAAATGAATCTGTCAAACGTGTGTTTGGAAGCCCCGCGCGCTGGCCTGCAGCCTGAAAAAGAAAGAGGGAAAAACGAGACAATATGCAGACGCCACATGTATTATTAAAAGCACGTGTGACTGAGGCATGTCCATTTACACGTTGTCCATTTTTTTCTTGGGTGTGCAATTCCTTCATGGAGTAGGGGGTACTGAATGAAATGCCTTGGATACCTTCGGTATTGTAAGTTCCTCTGGTTATACTGAATTTTTCACGTACAATTTTATATTTATATGTACATATAAACACACACTCTCTGTATATATTCACACAGACATATTTTAATATATACATATTCACACAGAGAGAGAGACATATATGATTATTATTATTTTTTTTTTGTACTTCCTCTTTCCAGGGAATGGAGGGAATCAAAGTATTTTTACACGAACGAGAACTCTGGCTCAAATTTCACGACGTCGGAACTGAAATGATTATAACGAAGGCTGGAAGGTAAGATCCAGAGAGGCAAGGGGGAGGGAGGAAAAAATCCAAAAAAAAGCAAGTTTGTCTATCACAGAAAGAGCAAGAGATTATATTGTTCAATGAAACGCTTTATGTTTTAAACGGCTGGGTTTGCGATGGGAGTGATCCGGAGGGAATCTTCCTAAATTTAAAGGTGCATTTTGAAGACCGTCCTTCCTTCCTTCCTTCCTTCCTTCCTTCCTTCCTTCCTTCCTTCCTTCCTTCCTTCCTTCCTTCCTTTTCTCTCTCTCTTTCTTACCCTTCCTCCCTCCCTCCCCTTCTCCTTTCCTTCCCTCCTTCCTTCCTTCTTTCCTCCCTCTCTTTCTTTCCTCCCTTCCTCCCTCCATCTCTCCCTCTTTCTCTCTCTCTCTCTTTCCCTTCCTTCCTTCCTCCTTCCTTCTTTCTTTTTCTCTCTCTCTTTCTTACCCTTCCTCCCTCCCTCCCCTTCCTTCCTTCCTTCCTTCCTTCCTTCCTTCCTTCCTTCCTTCCTTCCTTCCTTCCTTCCTTCCTTCTCTCTCTCTCTTTCTTACCCTTCCTCCCTCCCTCCCCTTCTCCTTTCCTTCCCTCCTTCCTTCCTTCTTTCCTCCCTCTCTTTCTTTCCTCCCTTCCTCCCTCCCTCTCTCTTTCTCTCTCTCTCTCTTTTCCTTCCTTCCTTCCTTCCTTCCTTCCTTCCTCTATGTATACAAAATGCACCTTATACAACACTTCCACTGTACAAGTAGATGCAGTATATATCTGTACACAAACATATATACTGTAGAGTTTATAAATAATGTTTACATACTCAAATTATATCCCCACACATTCTTCCCTTCCCTTCCCTTCCCTTCCCTCTTCCTCCTTTTTTCTGAATATATATACACTGGCTTGCTCATGGTTAACTTTACCGGAAAAGCGCATCTTTCTTGTGTACTGAAAACATTGTTAACTCACCTTCTGTTAAGAGATAAATACAGATCAATTTTAATAATGAAAGTGGGTCAAAGATAAATAAAGTGATGATTATTTTTCTACAGAGTTTTGCAAGCCAGAACTAAAGCATTAGCCATTGTGAGGACGCCTCTGAATGAATGAGAGTGAGGGGGCGGAGATGCACACACACACACACACACACACAGACACACACACATTCATAAAATATGAAAATGAGTTGCTGTCCTATGGACACTGCCCCGCAGGAAGTGCTATAGAATGCAATGAGATTGTTTCAGATTAAATGTATGTATGTTCAGCCTATTAATTTGCAAGATGCCTCCCCGGCCACTGGAAGGCAGGCTCAGCCAAAATGCAGCATCTCCAGCATTGCAAACTTGGATTCAACCATGCTGAACAGTGCCTGGATAAACAGTTGTGGTGTTTGGTTATAGAGTACCCTTATTCTGATAAATATTTGACTCTGAGCCATGGAAGGAAGTGAAGAGAGAATAGAGTTTATTTCCTAAAGTTTTTTTTTCCCTTTAAAAAATCCCTTGTCTTTGTTTTAAACCACTTTCAGATGTTTTCTTAATGTGAACTCTTAAGGCTGCAATCTTACACCCAGTTTTCTGAGAAGGAGCCTGTTTGAACTCAATGGGATTCATTTTTGAGGGTTTTTGCTCTGTCGGGCAAGCACCCTGCTTTCAAATAAAGTTGGAGCTCCAAATACAGCATTGTTTGGCGAAAATCAGTATAGGTAGTCCTTTCTTAACAACCATTTGTTTGTGATGGTTCAGACTTATGACGGTGCTGGAAAAACCAGCTGACAAACAGTCCTCACACTTACGACCATCACAGCGTTTTCCCCCCATTCATGTGATCACGATTTGGGCGCTTGGCAACCAGCTGGCATTTATGACCATTGCAGCATCCTGTGGTAATTTTCAACCTTCCTAGCTGGCTTCTGGCAAGCAAAATCAATGGGGAACCACATGATTTGCTTAATGAACATGTAGTTCACTTAATGCCTGTGGTGATTTGCTTAACGACCACTTCAAAGAAAGGTCTTAAAATCAGGTCAGATTCGCTTAATGACCTCTTCACTGAGCAACTAAAATTCCAGTCCCAGTTGTGGTCGTTAAGTGGGGACCACCTGTAACCAAACATAAATTCACGTGTTTGATGGTTTTAAATGGTTAATTTTATTGTAAACTGCCCAGAGTCCCCCTTTTTGGGGGAGATGGGCAGTGATAGAAATTTGAACGCTAAACAAATAAATAAATAAGTGGTGCCTTCCTGCTGCGTTCATGCTAGATGCTCAGCTTGGTGAGGCTGAGTTGGTTGCAACTTGTCTGTGGCATGGAGAATGGGACCAATCATTGACCATGCACTGCACTGTGCCAACTCCAAAAGTGGGTTAAGTGCGCAGAGGCAGCCTCTGTAGATAAAACGGTAGCCTCCAGCAGTTAAAAACGTAAAAGTAATCAGCTGAAGGACCTTAGCTTGGAAAAATCTGGATCTCAGTGATGGCACTTCGTTGGTTTATTTCTAAAACTAAATGATAAAGTGGTTTTTACTTCATTTTGTTGGGAGATAATTGTATTATGTGGTGTAAATAGGTTTTCAGTACTTTGTTTTGTAGAAATAGTATTACAGATCATAGGTATGGTTGGGGAACTCTTTGAAGATGGCAGGTGATGGATAAATCATCGTCATCGTTGTTATTCTTGGGGATATTTAGAAGTCTGCCTGATTTGCATGAGTCCATTCTTCTTCTGGATAATTTTTTAAGGAGAAACATTACAAATTCTTGGTGTGATCTCTGGAGTTGTGTCCCAAAATGCAGAGATGGGCCAATAAAATTAAACTCAAATTAAAAACCAGTTTTCATACAGAACATACTATTTTTTTTTGCTTGCTTGTTTTGGTTGACGGTCACCTGCAGGTGCTGTGAAAGATGACAGGGGCATCTACAGTATGAGTGAAGCAAGGAGGGAAGCAGGTGCAGTCAAAATAAAAAATGGGCATGTCCAGAATAAAAGAAAACAAGTAGCTGGTCATAAATTTATTCTTCCATTTTTGTAGTGAGCTGTGAGAATAACTTTGAGGAACAGGAGGAAGAACTTCAGCCAGGCAAGTCAGATAAGAGAAACTTGAATCCAGGACAGAAATGTAATTTGAGAAAGTGTCTCAGACCTGACCCTCCCTAGTTCTCACAAATATAAAAGAGGGAGGGGGAAGCACATTCAGGGTTAGGATTGATTGGAAGAAACCTGGATGGTCCAAAATCAAATCTGGTCCGATTCAAGAATTAAGTCCAAATCACTTGAGATATTTGAAGCAAACTGGATCAGTTTTCCAAATCTATTTTAAGATTCCAATTGACCCAAATTCACACATATGTTGTGTACCTCTGGTTTGTATTTGTACTTCTTGCCTATCTTATTTTTTAATATTATGATAGAGTCCAAGTCCATATTCCAGAACATTTGCTTTGATATTAATGAAGTTCTTTCCTGTCTTTTGTTTGCTTTTAGACGAATGTTCCCCAGCTACAAAGTAAAAGTGACAGGACTCAACCCCAAAACGAAGTACATTCTTCTAATGGACATTGTACCCTTTGATGACCATAGATACAAATTTGCAGATAACAAATGGTATGCAATTAAAGATGGGATCACAGGTCCAGCCCAAGTTTTAAAAATCCATCAGTTGTACTCCAGTTATTGGATAGAAGGAAAACAGAGGGCCCTTGGTGATTCCTAGATATTTCATTCCTTGCAACCAATCCGGACCAAATACTATCTTCTAAAAATAATAACCAAGGGGGATGATATCAGAGGAACAGATCTGGTCTACTCAGTGGCATTGGTCAAATTTCATTCCTCAGCCTAATCCATTTTATAGAATAGTTGGAAAAAGCATGCAATTAGGGAGAAGAAAACATCTACCCCATCTTCAGGTCCTTGAAGGAAAGACAGTTCATAAATAAAATAAAAGGCAAGAGATAAAATTCTTTCTGTCCACTCCTTATAATCCAATTACTACTTTTCAGTAGAGGTTATTTTTTATTTATTTTACTTACTTTATTTATTTATTTGTGGAGTTGCTGTAGTGTAGAGAAATACAGAGCTGTCCCTGAATAAGGAATTCAGTGACCATTATGTAGACATCACCTTAGCTCCAGATAGACAGGAGGGGGTGAGGAAAAACCTGCCCAGCCTTATTAGTATAAAAGGGGAGAGAGAGAAGTTGCCAGGCTTTCAAGATGCTATTATACTTTATAATAATAATAGACTTTCAGTAGTTCAAGGGATGCGGTGGCGCTGCGGGTTAAACTGCTGAGCTTCTGAGCTTGCCGGTCGGAAGGTCGGCGGTTCGAATCCACGTGACGGGGTGAGCTCCCGTTACTAGTCCCAGCTCCTGCCAACCTAGCAGTTCGAATACATGCAAATGTGAGTCGATGAATAGGTACCGCTTCGGCGGGCAGGTAACGGCGTTCTGTGCAGTCATGCCGGCCACATGACCACGGAGGAAGTGTCTTCGGACAAACGCCGGCTCTTCAGCTTTGAGATGGAGATGAGCACCGGCCCCTAGAGTCGGACATGACTGGACTTCATGTCAAGGGAAACCTTTACCTTTACCTTCAGTAGTTCATGTGCTGTCTATTTAATGACCTGTTCAGCCTAGAAGGGCTGAGTTGTAGGACAGAATCCAAGTGAGTTTACTGGAGAATACATGAAGGAATCTTTAGTGAGACTCATTCAGAACTAAGTTGGCCTTTACGTACATGCTTAGCTTTGGAGATTAGAGTACTTAAAAGCTGAACCCCCAAAGGAACTTACTCAGAGTAAGTAAGGTACAGAGGAGATTGAGTTACAGTCATAAAAATGAGACTGATGGGCCTGTTTTTACCCCAGCTGCTGCTTTATGTTGTTTTTATTTTTTTATTTTTATGCTTTTATATTTCCTTTTAACATGTTAGCCACCAAGAGCCATGGCCCTGAGATGGGCTGCCATATACACTGAAATAATAAATTAATTTATTAAATAAACACATTAAAGAAATCTGCGCTCCCCATCAGAGTTTCCTGTTAGCGAACGAGCCAGAAATGTAAGACAGAAAACTGTCTAACCGTTGGGATGTGAGTCATGTACCAGTTCTCCAAAGAAATAACAACTGTTATTGCATTCCTTTGTAACCCAAAATTGATATTTGGGTTAACCCTGGCTTACTAAACCAGCCAGAGAGACTTGGCTCATCCCTTAACGCTAATGCATCAGGACCTGCATCATACTAAATCAGAACTAAGACTTTGTGAAACTGGGTCATATTGAAAGTTTGCATGGAGCCAGGGGGAGGGAATTAAGAGATGAAACGAGACAGCATGAAGAAAACACAGAAAGTTGACAGCACTTTCTAGAGAAGAGGGCATGAGAAACAACCAGAAATGAGAATAAAAATAGAGCTTCTAGGTTACTCCATATAATAGATAGTTTATACTACTCTAGTCATTGCTGAGTTTGAGTAGCTTCCATAGCCTACCTTTGTAAACTAAGATTTAAAAATTCAGAGAGTTGTAGGAAAGCTGATCAGGTGATAATAGGTCTTTCTCCATTGCCTACCCCTCTTTCCCCCCCACCCCATGCCCACCCTATGGAACATTCTTCCCCCTAAAGTTAGGTTAGCTTCATCCCTGCTATCATTCTGGAAGTCCCTCAAGGCCTGGTTATGCCATTCTTAGATGGTTCCACTGTGGTTGATCTTTTTACTCTCTCCTTGCAGTTTGTATACATTCTTATAGTGTTTTTCATTTTTCATTATGACTTTTATATTTTTATAATGATTGTTTTTATTTATTGGTTATTTCATTGATTGTTGTATGCTGCCCAGAGTTGCTTTTTGCAAGATGGGCAGCCATATAAATGTGATTAATAAATAAATAAATACGTAATAGTACACAGAGAAAAAGGAAGCAAGCCAACATGGCTTTCTTTCAAATGAGGTCTGTAGTAATTAGAACCCCATTTACTACTTCAGGATGGTAACACCATACTGACTGTGAGTAACGGAAGTGTTTAATGGGGCGTTAATCAATGGATAATTGACATGAGGTTCAGGGTTGAACAAGGGTTACCTGAAAAAGTCGGAGATGAAATTGTTTAGGAAGTCTTTGCTTTCCATCTCCCCATCCTTCCCTGCTCTTGCCTTTTCTGATTTTCTAGCAGGTTAAGGGCCAAAAAAAAAAAAAAGGGAACAATGGAAGAACAACTCCACAGTGTTATGTTGCTTTCAATAGGTCGGTGACTGGGAAGGCTGAACCGGCCATGCCTGGAAGATTGTATGTCCATCCAGACTCACCAGCAACAGGCGCCCACTGGATGCGACAGCTGGTTTCCTTCCAAAAACTCAAGTTGACCAATAATCATCTTGACCCATTTGGCCATGTAAGTATGGTTTAGCTGTTCCAGACTGACACCGGGGTTTAATCAGATCCATGCCCCTTGAGGCTGTAGCTGAAAAAGATGACATAATTGCTGATGTCTGTGAGCATCACATCTGTGTAGAGTATTTGGGGTGTCTTAATGAATAATCACAACCAGTCTCTGAATATCTTCATGAAAGGATGTGGACTTTGAGTCAAGCACAAACACCACCAACTTTTCTCATTTTGGACTGGGAACCAACTCCAGCAAGGATATCAGTGGGGTTAGCAAAATGCGGTGATCAGGGTTTCTCAACCAGGGTTCCGTGGACCCCTGGGGTTCCACGAGAGGTCACTAGGGATTCTCTGGGAGATCATGATTTATTTAAAAAATTATTTCAAATTTGGGCAACCTCACATTAAAGAGGTAAGTTTCATTCTTTATTTTTAGTTTGAGAACACTGTTCATGCATATAGACAGGGCTTCACATGCAACAAATATAATTTTGTAACTTCTGGCCTATATTTGAGCCCGAATATGCAGGGGGTCCCCGAGGCCTGAAAAATATTTCAAGGGTTCCTCCAGGGTCAAAAAGTTGAGAAAGGCTGTGCTGTATGGTGAGAGATGGAGACAAGGTGATCAAAATAGGAGCAGGGTGCCTGTTAATGTTCAGTTTTGCTTTAGACATGGAAACATGTTAGGCCCCACATTTAGTTTTGGATGCAAAACTTAAACAATTTGTTGCTTATCAGCACTGACCTATGAAAAAGTCAAATAATTTTAAGCTTGTAATAGTGATAACCTAAACTGTAATTAATACTGACAGAATATTACTTTCTTTTTTCTATTTTCAATAGAAAACAATATAATGTATTAAGGTTTATAACAATATAATAAAAGGGAAAAGAGAGAGAAGAAAACATTGGTTTTTAGAAATCACCATTTATATGGATATAAACTACTTCTTTATCTTTAAAGGTTTAAGCTATCTAAACACATAATCTCTAGTCGATACTGTATAAATACCTCTGTGCCCAAATAATATACTGTGCTACTTACATTTTATAATAATGCAATAAAACAATTTAAAAGAAAATGTCTTAGGTCAATCTAGTGTGAGTTGATCTCAGTCTGGTCATTCATTTCAATGCCTGTTACATTATGGCTTAAATTTATTTCTTTATTTCTTTATTTGATTTTTATCCTGCCTTTATTATTTTTATAAATAACTCAAGGTGGCGAACATACCTAATACTCCTTCCTCCTCCTATTTTCCCCATAACAACCCTGTGAGGTGGGTTGGGCTGAGAGAGAGGGACTGGCCCGAGGTCACCCAGCTGGCTTTCGTGCCTAAGACGGGACTAGAACTCTCCTACTACGCCTGATTGGTTCTTGAGCTGAGAGAGAGGGACTGGCCCAAAGTCACCCAGCCAGCTTTCGTGCCTAAGGCGGGACTAGAACTCTCCTACCATGCCTGATTGGCTCTTGAGCTGAGAGAGAGGGACTGGCCCAAAGTCACCCAGCCAGCTTTCGTGCCTAAGGCGGGACTAGAACTCTCCTACCATGCCTGATTGGCTTTTGGGCTGAGAGAGAGGGACTGGCCCAAGGTCACCCAGCTGGCTTCCATGCCTAAGGCGGGACTAGAACTCACAGACTCCTGGTTTCTAGCCTAGTACCTTAACCACTAGACCAAACTGGCTCTCAATATATTGTATAAGATATAAATCTTAAATAGGGGACCTATTCTCTTGACTACTTTTCTTGGGGTTCTTCCAGGGCCATCTGCAGGGTGTGGTTAAAAAAAGTCAAGATTATAACCACAATGATGTGTCGAAGCTCCACCAGGTTTTATGGGTGTTGCATTTTCTGTATGTGTAATGGACTGTGAGAATATCCCTGAGAGACAGAGGAAGAAGAGGAGGAGGTAAAGCCTCAGCCAAGGCAACAGCTGGATAAGAGGCAGCTGAGCCTGCAGAAGGAATGGGGGTGTGGAAAGCATCTCAGAAGGGCCCCTCTCTAGTTCCTTGGACTGTAAAGGAAAGGGTGGAAGATGTACTTTCAGACTTGTAAGATTCTGTTACTGTGACCTTATAATAAACATAGTGTTGGTATTCATAGTTGGAGCTTCTTGTCCGGACTACCTCTAAGGGCTGACAGCACGTCATTGCCATCTTGACTTAATAGACAAAATCCTATCAACTCTGCCCATATTTTTGCTCTGGTTCCATCCACCATCCGTTCCTGCTCCCCTTTTCTGCAGTCTTTTGTAAGTGAATCGCCCAGATAATAATTTAGAAAACATGTACAATATTATTTGTATACGTTTTCCCATAAGCAAAGAGTGATGGAAGTCTCAACGCCCTTGTGTCTTTAAGAGCTGGACTTCCTGGGTTTTTGTGACTGCTCATTTTATTTGTTTCTGTCGGCCGTTCAGGTAGAATAGACTAGGGTTAATGCTAACACTACAGGGACGCGGTGGCGCGGCTGGTTAAACCGCTGAGCTGCTGAGCTTGCCGATCGGAAGGTCAGCGGTTCGAATCCGCGTGACGGGGTGAGCCCCCGTTGCTAGTCCCACCTCCTGCCAACCTAGCAGTTCGAAAACATGCAAATGTGAGTAGATTAATAGGTACCACTTTGGCGGGCAGGTAATGGCGTTCCATTCAGTCATGCCGGCCACATGACCATGGAGGAAGTGTCTACGGACAAATGCCGGCTCTTCGGCTTTGAAACGGAGATGAGCACCGCCCCCTAGAGTCAGACACGACTGGACTTGATGTCAAGGGAAACCTTTACCTTTACCTAATGCTAACACTGCTTTTATTATAAGGCTACAATAACAGAATCTTGCAAGTCTGAATGTGCTTTCCCCCCTCCCTCCCTTTATCTTTGGGAGAACTAGGGAGCATCTTGTCTGAGACGCTTTCTCTGATTACATTTCTGACCCAGACGCAGATTTCTTTTATCTGACTGCTATCTTGGTAGGGGCTCTTCCTCCTGTTCCTGAAGGTTATTCCTACTGTCCATTACAGTTTCCTATTCAGTTGGAGATCAAACATTAAGATTAAAATCAGAACAATTATTCTGCATTTGTTGTCAAGGCTGACTACAAATTTCCACTGGCACTGGCAGCAGAAGACAGACCTACGGAAGGAAGAAATGTGGTGGTTGTGTTTTTCAAGTGATGGAACCATTATTTGCCACCCAAAAAGGATGTGCATGTGTGAAAGTCCATTATATCCAGAAAATCAACATACTTACCTGCAGGTCTACAAATCTTTGATAAGATCTGCAGGCAATAAACAATCTCTTTTGAGCCCAATGCCAGTGACTAGGTGGACGCATCGATTAGTTTTCTTGGCAATGCAATGGAAGTGGTTTGCCATTGGCTTCTTCTGGGATTTTTAAAAACTTCCCAGTCTAATCTCTGCTGGCCTCCCATCCAAATCCTAACCAGGTCTGACCCTACTTAGCTTTTTGAGAACAGTGTGCGGTTCCGTTTAGCAAACGTAAGCCTTTCTGGAATTGATATTCTTAATTCTCTTCCGCCTTTCCATGATAAAGTATCTTGCTTCGGATACTTTAAACTCTGATCAACCTCCCCTGCTGCCACAGAGGAGAGATGTCCAGTATGTTGTATAAGGATCCCCCTCCCAAGGTCTTGAAGGATTTGCGTGCCTTTCAAAATAAAATAGAATGAACTCCTGCAATAAAATGCATCAGATTCACTGCCTGAAGTATCAGCTGAGCTTCCTTGCACCAAGGCCTTGATTAAGCTGAAGCGGAGAGTTGAAACACAGCCAAAAGAGTGCTTAACCGCGAAGCAGGTTGGGCTTAAATTGATGGAAGTGAGTGGTTGAGGGGTGTCGGCGGCAGCCACGATCTGTCAACAGTTGATTCTAATTGAACTCTTGCCTCTCCAAGTGGCACTCACGGACACGTGGAGTGGGAAGAAATGTGAGATGAGAAGGAAGGCGACCATGCCTTGTAAACAGAATCAGTACAATGTGTGAAATGATCTAGTAACCCAGACTGAAGTGGAGCCCAGCCCACGTTACAGTGTGAATTAATCTTGATGCCTGGCTCGAGTCCTACCAGACATAAATCAGAAGGAAAAGGGAAACCCAACAGCTTTCCAACAGCTTTCCAAAAGAGCAGGACTTCATTTGAAACATGTCTCATCGGTTCTTAACCCCATCAGGGTGTGTTTTTTTTTTAGCCTGCAAATCTGCTCCATGTTTGGTGCATCAAGCATTTTCTGTAACAGGCGGAGCAATCCAGGGATATGTCTAAGGAAATATGGCTAGGTCAGAAGACAGTGGAGCTTGCTGACTTCATCTTTGTGGTGGAATGGAGTTTTTAGCCTGGAAGTCTGTTAATCCCTTCTCTACACAATTATTCTTACCTATTTTGATGAACTGGATTTGCATCCCACTGTTCAACTCTAAAGCTGAGAAAATGCCCCATCGCCCCACCCTCAAATGCAGAAACACACTCATGCAATTAAAACCAACATTATTTATTTATTGAATGTCTATGCAGCTGCAGCCACAAAACTCTCAGCAGCCAACAAGGAATGGCGGAGATGACGACGATGATGATGATGATGGTGATCCATCAAATTGTGTTCGACTTCTAGTGGCCACATAGATAGATTTTCTCCATGATGATTTATCCCCAACCGGTTCTTTCAAGTCTCCCAATGGTGCGCCCATCACCACTGTAACGGAGTCCCTCCACCTTGCTGCTGGTCGTCCTCTTCTCTTTCCTTCCACCTTTCCCAGCAGTACAGTCTTTTCCAGAGAGCTGGGTCTTCACATCATGTGTCTGAAGTACTGTAGGATAATTTGAGTCTGGTCATTTGTGAGAATTCTGTGTTGATTTGTTCGATGATCCATCGGTTTATTTTCTTGGCTGTCCACGGTATTCTCAGGAGCCTTCTCCAACACCGAAGTTCAAAGGCATCAATACTCTTCCTCTCCTGCTTCTTCAAAGTCCAACTTTCACTCCCATAGAGTCTCACAGGGAAGACCATGGCTTGCACGATTCTGATCTTTGAGGGTATAGACATATCACAGCACCTGAATCTCTTTTCCAAGGCCTTCATGGCTGCTCAACCGAATGCTAGTCTGCGGTGTATTTCTTGACTGCTGGTTCCTTTACTGTTGGCGGTTGATCCTAAAAGGCAGAAGCTCTCCACCACTTCAATATCATCATTGCCAGTTCTAAGGCTGGTTGTTCTGTCTGTTGTCATGGGATAAGAATACGAACATACACATACAAATGTATGAAAGATGAATAAAAGTATTGTTTCAGCCATCCAAGGATATGAAGCCTTTGGATTCGGTAATTTCAACCTCTGTGGCTGCAGATTACTTTTTAAAACCCACTTATTTGTCCAAATTAGATACTGCTGGACCAAGTGTCTGCCCTAGACAGGCTAGCCAGTGATCAGGGATGAGCAGAGTTGTAATTTGATGGCAAGGCCTTGGGTCCACTCTGTTAATTCCCAACTGTTTGCCCCCTTAACACTAAAATGTAGCCAGTTCGGCTAGATAGCACCTTAGATTTTGGACTGGGCCCCTGGGAGTGCTTTGGAAATTCTCCGCTGCCTTATCGTGTTTGTTTTGAGGAAAACCAAATCAAGGTGGATTCCCGAAGGAAACCTGGAGTTGCTTCAGTTCTTTGACTTCTCCTCTACCAGGAAACTTCTCCAGAGATTAAAAAGGTGCTCCTGGCTGCCGAATGCAATTACGGGCATTTGGTTAGCTCTGGTGCAGTTTCCCAGCCAGGAAAAGCAATATTCTTTGAAAGTTAAACTTGATGGGGTGCCCCAGCCTGTTGGCGAAACCTGTTTCTACCACTGGAAGCAGATTGTGAAAGTGGACGTGGGTCCTGGACTCCCCAGCATGCTTTAGTTTTGTTTTCCTTTAGGACTCGTTCAAAAGAATAATATTCAACCATGCGCTTGAACGGTTGGAATGGAGTTTCATTTGGAAATAGGCTCACCGCAATGACACTGATTGCTGTTTAAAGCCGGCCCAAATGTTGTGTGCTTAATAGGCCACAGGCAAGGGAAATATGACACATGGTGCTAATAAGCAGTGTCACAACAAGGGGGTGTGTGTGTGTGTGTGTGTGTGCTCAAGCAGATGGGTAACCTGTGTCAGCTCTTTCTAGAATGATTGAGATGTTTGGTAGGGTAAGAATGTTCTCCATGAATAGACTGCATGCTATAGAAAGTCCTTCCTCCTTCCCCTCCCCTCCTCTCTCTCTCTCTCTTTCTCTTTCTCTCTTTCTCTCTCTCATTTCTCTCTTATTTCTCTCTCTCTTTCTCTTTCTTTCTTTCTCTCTTTTTCTCTCTCTTTCTTTCTCTTTCTTTCTCTCTCTCATTTCTCTCTTATTTCTCTCTCTGTTTTTCTCTCCCTCCCTCCCTCTTTCTTTCTTTCTTTCTTTCTTTCTTTTCTCTCTCATTTCTCTCTTCTTTTTCTCTCTCTTTCTCTCTCTCTCTCTCTCTCTCTCTCTTTCTCTCTCTTATTTCTCTCTCATTTCTCTCTTCTTTTTCTCTCTCTTTCTCTCTCTCTCTTTCTTTCCCTCCCTTCCTTCCTTCCTTCCTTCCTTCCTTCCTTCCTTCCTTCCCTCCTCACCTCTGCTCTCCTCAGATTATACTTGGGCACTAAAAAGGGAGCCATAAAAACATGCTTGGGGTGAGGCTGGCAAAAGATACTGGGTTAGGAACCATCAACATATCACTTTTCCAAATTTTCCTGAACTCTTTCAGGTTGGACTGTGCCATAAAAACCCTTCTGTGGGAGAAGAGCTGCATTGGCATTGTTGAGCAGTGCAACCCCCAACCTGATGCTCTCTGTGTTGGACTACACCACCCATGATCCCCACTGGCATGCCCTTATATTGCACAGGATGATAACCCCACCACAGAGCTTTACAAACCATGGCTTGCAGCTTATTGTTGTATGAATTGGGGTCACCGTGGTCTGGAGGACAAATCATAGTTGACCATGATGTGTGAAGCCATCATTGTCCAAAGCCACAAGCTAGAGAGCCAGTGAATTGCAGATTTTGCGGTTTCAGTCCCCAGGCCACACACTGAAACGGTCCCTTTGAAAGGAAAAACAATGTATTCTGGGCAAATATTTCTTTCATATGCAGATGTCTGAAACTGATGCAAGCACAGATGCCCACTTCCCTGAAGATATTTGGTGTGTGCCTTTGTGGGGGAGGGACGTACCGTTGCCTCCACCCCAAATGACTTCCTTACCCCTCTCTTGCAGATTATCCTCAATTCCATGCACAAATACCAGCCCAGGCTGCATATCGTCAAAGCAGATGAAAACAACGGGTTTGGCTCCAAAAACACGGCCTTTTGTACCCACGTCTTTCCAGAGACGGCCTTTATCGCGGTGACCTCCTATCAGAATCACAAGGTAAAGTGGCTGGTTTTGGAAAACCTTTGGCCATCAGGGGATAATGATGGTGGAGACGGCCAAGGATGCAAGAGACCCCCCTCCCTCCCTCCCTCCCTCCCTTCCTTCCTCTCTGTCTCTCTCTCCTTCCTTCCTTCCTCTGTCTCCTTCCTCTGTCTCCTTCCTTCCTTCCTTCCTTCCTTCCTTCCTTCCTTCCTTCCTTCCTTCCCACAACCTACTTAACCTGATTCTGGAATTAACCCATATTTTGGATTTGAACAGTCCTCTGCCATAACCTAATCATATTGTGTTAATCTTGGCAACACAATCCAACCACCAAAACTAGACCCGGCTCTTCACCCAGGCCTTCGGCAAAGGAGTGCGAGACCCCTCAAGTCACCGCCCTTGCCATTTTTTATCCTTACCTTTTATTGATTTGCTTGTAATTTCTTTGCTTGATTGTTATGAGCTGCCCAGTCTCATTGGAAATTGAGCAGCAAACAAGTTTAATGAATTATTATTATTAAAGCTGGCTGGGTGACCTTGGGCCAGTCTGTCTGTCTCAGCCCAGCCCACCTCACAGGGTTGTTGTTGTGGGGAAAAGAGGAGGAGGAAGGAGTATTAGGTATGTTTGCCACCTTGAGTTATTTATAAAAAGAATAAAGGTGGGATAAAAAATCCAAAAAATAAATAAAATAAAAATTAATTAAAATTAATGTTAACACTGCCCAATGTAGCCTGTTGTGGGAATGGATGCATCTGGTAGATCTTTACCTGAACCCCTTAAGCGGGTTGCATGAACACAACTACTAGATTTTTGGAAAATGGCAGGAAAAAGTCAGAGGGGGGAGAGAAAGGGCAAGATAAATTCAGCCTGAAGTGTACCTTATGCAGGTAGTCCTCACTTAATGACCCTAATTGGAAATGGAAACTTTGTTGCTAAGCAAAACATCATGTGACCACCCCGCTTAGCAATGGCAGTTCTGGCAGTGCTGGTGGCAGTCGTTAAGCGAATCACCTGCAGTTGTTAAGCGAGACATCACATGACCACGACTTGTGACCTCCTGCCAGATTCCTCAGTGACTTTGCTTGTTGGAAGCCAGCTGGGAAGCTGGGATCGCAAATGGTGATCATGTGACCATGGTATGCTGCGACTGTCATAAATGTGTGAAGGTTGCCAAATGCCCAAATCGCAATCACATGACGCTGCAACAATCATAAATGCGAGGACCGGTCTCAAGTCCCCTTTTTTCAGCACCGTCGTAACTTCGAACAGTGGCCAAGCAAATGGTTGTTAAGCAAGGACTACCTGTATTTTTATCCCAACTTGCTTCTCAGCTCATTCAATTCCTACCCCAAAAACCTTGCACGGTACATTCGGCCACCTGTTGCATTTTCTTCATTATCTCACCCCCAGTGAAACTGCATGCCCCTGTTATTCTATAACCCTCCCAGCTAGTGCCGTTACTCATCTTGGATCAACCACTCTCCCTTTTGCATAAAATAAAATGATAAAATAAAATAAAATTAAAAGGCATGCAACATGCAAGAATAAAAGGGCCCCAGAATGTCAGTATCTGCTGAACAACTTAATAGCCACAAAGAGATGATCTGAAAGAGGTGGAGCTGGATAGCTGATCTGGTTCAACACTGAAATGAAAAAGGAAATGGTTTTTTGGGGACCCTTCCCCCCCTGAAATAATATGCCTTTTTCTTGTCTGCCTCAGTGTCCACAGGCTGCTTTCATTTTAATGCAAACTCTTAAAACCATTTGAGTTTGGAAAGGTAAGTCCTCCATAAATCGAATGCAGTCCTTGGCTTCTGTTGCAAGAAAAGTCAGAGATTTCCCCTGACAGTTCCAGCAGCTTGGAAAAGGATCCTTGTTGCATGTTGTCTGGCTGGTTGGAAAATTCTCCCCAGTTTTTGTTTTAATCTACTTCTTCAGGTCAGATTTGAGCTCCAGAAAACTTTCTCACGTAGGCTTTTAATGCTTCAGGCAACAGAGAGGCACCAAAAATAACAACAACAACAACAATAATAATAAAAAATGGGACATGTGACTGTGCACTAATTTTTTTTGCCATTTGCTCAGGTTCTTTGCAATCTAGAAATATCTTCCTGGATAACACCCTTTACCAGAATGACAAAGACAAGGATAATATCCCCAATAACATTATTTTTAATACTGATTTCCCAACCATGGAAAGAAGTTGGATTCTTAGTATTCTGAATACTCCAGAACATTTAAATTATTCTTTTAAGATATATATCTTTGAACTTTTATACACTTTTTTGAGGTTCTTCATTTTTTTAATTGTATAAGTTTAAATGATCAGGGTTCAGCTAGGAATGAGAAGAAATCTGGTAGCATCTTCTCTAGCCATTTTTATTAAAAGGCATAAGCTTTCATGATTGGATCTGCCCATCACACAAAGGCATACGGTGGCTTGTTTGATTTCAGTTTTGTCCAATATAATAACCTAGCCACAGGACTGTATAAACCATGGTTTGTGGCTTAGTATTGTGTGAACTTGGATCACAGTGGCTTGTGCAACAAACCATGGTTTAGCACAATGCAGCTCAAAAAAAGCTTATGCCTTTAATAAAAATTGGTAGTCAGAGAAGGCACTATCAGATTTCTTCTGATTTTTGGCTACCATAGACTAACGTGGCTCTCCTCAAATCTGTCTCTGGTTGATCTCCAAAGGTTAAGCAGGTTTGGACCTGATTAAGATTTGGATGGGAAGCCACCTGAAAATCCCAGGGCTGTCGGCTAAACAGTGGGGAAAAAAAGTGATGAAATTTGAAGAAAATTAGGACTTGGAAGAGAAAATTAGACAAAGGCACCGGAGACAACTTGTATTTTGTTGCCAAGAAAAGTATATAGACATGTTGATAAAGTCACAAGCTCCACTTGATGGAGACCGGGCCTCACTTTTTAAAATGAGTAACTCTATTCTTTATTACATATTATGCAAAATAGCTAAGCAATATGTACTTTGGCCAATCCCTATAACACCACACGCACACACACACCCCAAATAAAGATCATCACTCTATAATTTGGGGTCTACGGCTTTATCTCAGCCTAATCTACTTCAGGAAGTATGAGGAGAAAATATTGGGGAGAGTTTCATTTGTGTTGCCTTGAGTTTGTAAAAGGAAGGTGGAATCGATGTCTTTACATTCAGAATACGGATGGTCTGTGTTACATCTTCTTGGCCATTCTTGCATGGAAGATTAGCAACCTACACTAGAAAAGCTATGTTCTAGAAACCAGGAGGGGAATATCTCAAATTCCCAGACAGTCTGTTCCTAAAGTATGAAGTGTGTTTATCAAAGGATACTGCATAGCTGTCTTTTGCTCCTTTAAAAGACATTGGGCGGGAAGACAAAACATGACAGAAGCCAATGGAAAACACTGGAGCACTAAAATCTGACTCAAAAACCACCAGACCTGTTGCTTTCCAACTTCCTTTCAGAGGCGAAAACAACAATGGGGAACTTCCCATGGGTGGACCTTCCTCCTCATGTAGAGATGTGGTGGCCCAGGGTGATGTGTGATCCTCTTGCCTCTTTCGGGACAAATCTCTTTCCAGAGGTCTGCAGCTGGAAATGGGATAGGAGAATTGTATACATGCAAAACATGTGCTTTATTACCAAGTTCAACAGCCTGTCAGAATGACTGCCTTTTGGTAGCAGAAGCTGGCGATTGAAGGGGACTTAATTCTTAGGGAAGAAAAGAAAATAGCTCGGTCTTTGGTCTGGATGATGGATGGGCTGCTGTCCAAACAAGCATTGACTTTTCCTTCTTTCTGGTTCTTCGTTTCAGATTACCCAACTCAAGATTGAAAATAATCCCTTTGCAAAAGGATTTAGAGGCAGTGATGATATGGAACTGCACCGAATGTCTCGAGTACAGAGGTGAACTATTATTCCAGAGAATGTATTTAAAGATTCTTTAAACTGAGTGATTCAACTGTGGTGGAGCCCCACTTCTAGCATTGCATTTAGCTGCCTCTTTCCTTCTGAGGTTGAGCTGGGTGGTGGAGATAGATAGATATAGATAATATAGATAGATCTAGATCTAGATAAAAGGGACGCGGTGGCGCTGCGGGTTAAACCGCTGAGCTGCTGAGCTTGCCAATCGGAAGGTCAGCGGTTCGAATCCGTGTGACGGGGTGAGCTCCCGTTGCTAGTCCCAGCTCCTGCCAACCTAGCAGTTCAAAAACATGCCAATGTGAGTCAATTAATAGGTACCGCTTCGGCGTGCAGGTAACGGCGTTCCGTGTAGTCATGCCAGCCACATGACCACGGAGGAAGTGTCTACAGACAAACGTCGGCTCTTCGGCTTTGAAACGGAGATGAGCACCGCCCCCTAGAGTTGGACACGACTGGACTTCATGTCAAGGGAAACCTTTACCTTTATAGATATAGATATAGATATATGAGATCAGTTGTAATGCCTCTTAATTCTGGAAAAGATTCAGCAAGTCTTCAACTCTGTTGCTCTAGAGTGGCCACTACGTGAGGTGATAGAGAAAAGGCTGCAATTTGGAGTTAGTGTTTCTCATGGTGGCTAATTCGGCATTATGGACTTCTTGAATTCGGCAAATCAGCCTCCTGGTCCCACCTTCTCCATTGCAGCGAATCATAATTTTTTCTCACGCATGCTATTGCAAAACCATTTGTCCCAAAGATGAGGATAATCCCTTAACCCATTGTCACAGGTTCTAAGGGCCCAGTTTCCTGCTCCTTCTGTAGATGACGGAAGCCAAGAGTGGTGATGTGGCTTCTTCGTCCAAAGGTCAGCTGGACTGCAATTCTTGAGTCATCCTTTCATGGTTCGTGGAAATGCCAAGTGGAGATGGCCAATTACCCTCCCAACTGGTTATGCAATTAAAATGTGCCTTATTCGTCCACAAGGATTTCTGTATTTCCATTCTTCATTTTTAAACAAAATTGAAAATCGTCAGTTGGAGTGTATTTAGACACTAGTATTAGTAATCTTATTGGTATGTGTGTTATGTATGAGAGCTGCTTTTCCCCATAGTGACAGTTCTGTGAAGTTGAACTGAGAGATGGGGACTGTTCCAAAGTTATCTAAGGAACTTCTGTGGCTGAGGGCAGGCTAGAACCCAGGTTTCTCCATTCTAGTCCATCCCCTTCACTGCTTACCCCACCCTTGGCCTGAAAGGGAGGGAGTTGCCCAAAGTGCCCCAGGGAGTTTCTGTGGCTCAGGGAGGACTAGAAACAGGGTCTCCCCACTTCTAGTCCAGCACCTTCATCGCTAGACCACTTTGGCCCTCCTTTTTTTTTTCTTTTTTAATGAAGTTGTAGTATTCATTTTCTTGTTTGTTTGCCAACTGGTATGTTGCCTCAATCACAAAGTGACTCAGGGTGGTATATTGACTGAAATTTTATCTATCTATCTATTCATTCATTCAATTTATATAGCCACCCATCTCAAACCAGTGACTCTTGGATATTTACTGCTCTGCCTTGGCAATGTATGAATGAGAGAGAGAGAGAGGTAGGTAGCTGGTAGGCAGGTAGGTAAGTCACAACAGGTAGAAGCATCTAGCTGGCCTTGGCTGATCTTGAAAAACCTAAGCAGGGTCTCACCTGGTTATTGCTTGGATGGGAAGACTACCGAGAAATTTCAGAGCAATAGCTAGACAGGAAAGAGTGGTGAGCCACTTCCCTCGTGTTGCCAGGAAAACAACATGGACATATCCAAACCTGACTTGAGGAAAACCTCTTATAGATAAGCAAAAGGTGCCCAATATCAAATACATCAACTTCAACCTTAGTGCTTTGGGGACCACATCTCAGTGGCTGGAGAATTGCTTAGAGTCCCTTCCAAGGTTGGAGGTCGTGTTCTGAACTTGGGAAAAAAAAATCAAATGCTCTGATTTGCTTCCCCACCACCCTCTGAGGTTGGCTCTTCCTAATACTGGAATTTCTTGAGATCTGAAAACCCCCAAGTATTGGGTAAAGGATGAAGTCATAGAGGCTTTAGGTTGGACGGATCTTACGTTCCATTGTGTCCTCCACAACTCCAAATGGATATGATATTTCAACCAGACCAGGCAAGTAATAGGTTTTAGGGATTTGGGAACATTCTTAAAGACCTAAAGGCTGGTTCTTCTCATCTCCTAAATTGGGAACTTGCCATTTGCAACCCCATAGCTACTTCTAGTGTGCCTTCCAAACTCCTTTCATTTATTGCATTTACAAAACAACACAATCAGAGAGACTCCCAGGGGTTTACAAAACAATTAAAAACCAACAAACACTAAATCTAAGAGTAAAGCAATGTTCTACCTAATAGCCATCACCAAATTCAACCCTGGGTCCACCCAATTTAATAGCAGCTGTGGTTGATTCTCCAAAGCCCCATGAAAAATATTGCATCTTTGCATCCCCAACAAACTGATGGCAGGGGAGATGTCAAGTGAACATCTGGAAGGACATTATCTCAGAAGGTGGAATTGGTTGAATGGCAATAATCCAGAGAGATCTTAAAATTGGCAAAATAACAGAGAGAATGAAAAGCATCCAGAAGTTGAGTTTCATGGATGACATTTGCATTGGGGACCAAATGTGGTATGAACCAAGCCCTGTGGTAGCTAGTAGACATTGTCATGGTGAGCAAACTCCTGCATACAGGATATTGTATAATAGATGACACAGCTCAAGGAATATAATAATTAGAAAAACAGGGTCCCAGATTGAGGTAAGGACAGAAAAAAAATGGTGGAATGCAGAAGAACATTGCTTGAGGTGGACCCTTGGTTCTTCTTACCTCCTCTCTCCGGGAAACACAATGGATTCTCACCAAGGAGAAACCAAGTGAGTACTAGGCAGGCACGTTTTGCATGAAGGAGATGGTCCTGAAGACTGTGCAGTTTTTAATACAAGGGAATGTAATTCAGTACATGTGGTGGAACGATAGCAAGGCAAACATTTAAACTGAAATTAAATCCAACACACTTTCCATGGCTCCATCCATTCCTTTGTCCTGGGAACAAAGCAAGGCTCATGTCTGAAACAAGCCTTGGGCTTCCCTGTTCTGTCATACAAAAAATTTCTTTTTGTTGGGGGTGGGGGTGGGAAATTATGAACAGGTGGTTGATGCCGATTCCAGCTTGTTCTTGCCCTTAATGGAGCTAGGGAGAAGTTTAAAGATGTTTAAAGAAAGGCAGCAGTCCAGGGTGGGAAAGGTACTTTGTTCCAGGCAGAGAAGACCACATGTTTCTAATTGGTATAAATGCTCTGTCTCTCCTTGTATATATATATTTATAGGTTCAGGGCATTTCCCTTTTGTGAAAGGGGATGGTGGGTGAAACGATAGCTATTGGGGTAGCACAGCTGGAAACCGTATGACAAACCCCTTTTGTTCCTTGGACAACTTGTATGCAATCTGTTGCAAACACTGTTGATCTGTTGTGAACTGCAGCATTTCCCTATACCTGGGTATGCAGCTAAAGTTCCCCTTTTTTGGCACATTGCTCTGCCCCCTTGGTTATATGACAAAAATTACAAGCACAAGTAAGAATCCAGGGGTGGAAAATCCTTGGATTAATTAAGATCTTTCTCTCTTCCCCTTTGTTGCTGGGAGGAGGGAAGGAGAGAGAAGTGGGGTCCAAAAGGGAATGGCTCCACCCCCTTTTGGCTTGGGCCCGCCCACTGCTTAGCCACACCCACTATGTGACCCCTAACAGATTCTCCTTGCAAGATTATCGCTTTCAAGGAGGTGATCTTCCTTTTCTGCATTTGGTTTTGACTGGCATACTGGATCCCCATGGAATTCAACAGAATGTACATTTATTTTCCATTTTTGAAAACTGAGGTGCAGGTGGGATTCTGGCTCTGCTTTCGACAACATTTGTGGTGCATTAAGAGCAACGGCTTGCTGACTGCCTTTAGAATCTTACAGCAGTACTGAATGTTTTTTGAGGGGGAACGTACAGCCCAGTGAAGGTATTGCCAAAAGAATTGGCCCCCAAAAAGGGCAAAAAAGATTGGACCAAAAATACATAGATCCAGTTTGGAAATCATGACTGTAACTTAAATAGATAAGTGATTCAAGTGCCCTGGGAATTCCTAGTGCTGATCATTGCTAGTCTTGAAAAAAGCTAAATAGATACATGGATGAGACACCATCAAGAAATCCCAGGGCTGGATGTAATCCCCAGGAACAAAGCTCAGCTCCAGAAACTCTTTACTCTACACAACCCTCTTATTATTGCACGTTGCAAATCCTGTTGACTTCAGGACATGTTGGTTAAGAGACAGTGTTGACTCTGAAAATGAACCATCCTCTTTCTTGGTCCCCCAAACCCAACTTTTGTACCAGGGATGAAGTGAAGAATTGCTTAAAGGACAAAGTTGGCATGACATTAATTGCACCCCCCATTTTTGCCTCTGATTTCAGCAAGGAATATCCAGTTGTCCCACGGAGCACAGTCCGGCAAAAAGTGTCTTCTAACCACAGCCCTTTCAGTGGTGATGGCAGGTCTCTCTCTGTTTCTTCTAACCTTGGATCCCAGTTCCAATGTGAGAACGGTGTGTCTAGCACTTCCCAGGACTTATTACCACCTGCCAACCCATACCCTGTATCTCAGGACCATGGGCAAGTTTACCACTGCACCAAGAGACAAGGTGAGTGGAGTTTAGCTCAACCATTTTCTTGGGATGTTGGTTAGTTAATCGCCTTGTTCTTTCTTATGTTAGAACCCATCAGGGCCTCCAATGATCTGTTTTTCTAGATTTTTATCCACCCCAGGAACTCAAGGGTTAGTGCCTACAGCTCTCTTTCTCCAATGTTATCTCCATAACAAATGTGTGAGGTAGGCTGAGCTGAGAGATAATGGCCCTGAGCTGAATGTGGTCCCGAACTTGGTCTCCCCAGTCCTAGTCCAACTTCGTAAGTCCAAGCTGGTTTTGCAGTGACAAGAAATGGTGGAATAGGTGCCATCCCTGAGAAAAATGGAGCCAAGGAAATGTAAATTGGTATCATGAAGGAATTCCTCCTGTTTTAGTTTTTGATCCCCAGATGAGGAAATGAGGAGGGCTACTGGAAAAAAAAATTAAGAAGAGAGCACCCTCATTTGCAACCCTAAATTAACTTTTTGTACACCAACAAAATAAACTCTAAAGCCTTCTGAAAATGAAATAAAGAAGCAGGGGAAGAAAACTTTCAGAAAAGTGAAGGATAGATTGCAAATATTCTTATATGAGGAAGGGCCTTGGAATTCTTAATTTTTAGGAAAAAGACAAACAGGGATAACTTCCCAAAGCTGTAATGGGAGTTAAAATGTAATAAGTTGGGGGGAAAGGCCCAGATTCTTCTTTTCATCCTGCTTTTTACAAGGCTGTTTTCGATTCACTGAAATTTCTTGCTAGGGTTGTTCAACCTTCAAAAGAAATCCAAGTGGGTGAATCATAGAGGTTTGAGTGGATGCCTTGATTAAATCTGCATATATTGGTACAAAAGAATAAAGGAAGGACACTTCTCATATGTAGATGTGTTAAAGCATTAACTGAATACAGGTAGTCCTCACTTAACAACCATTCGTTTAGTGATGATTTGGACTTACAATGGTGTTGAAAAAAATGACTTATGACTGGTTCTCACACTTACAACTGTCGCAGCATCCCCACGGTCGCGTGATCACAATTTGGGCGCTTGGCAACCAGTTCGCATTTATGATCTTCGCAGCATCACGTAGTCACATGAATGCCATTTTCGACCTTCCCAGCCGGCTTCTGGCAAGCAAAATCAATGGGGAACCGTGTGATTCACTTAATGACCACATGGTTTACTTAACACCCACAGTGATTCGCTAAACGACTGCCACAAAAGAGGTCATAAAATCAGTTTGGATTCGCTTAATGACCGCTTTGCTTAGCAACCAAAATTCCAGTCCTAATTGTGGTCATTAAGCAAGGACTCCTCTTTAAAAAAATACAAGGCTTTGAGAATTCTATTGGATGAAACGACAAACTTATCTATTAAGGCTGGGAAAATGTTTGGTTTGGAGATTCATTTCAAAGTCTATTCAAAGGAATACGCAAACGAAATCAACTTTCCAGATTGGAAATAAAAATCAAATCATCCGACTGAGCCCCCCACCCCCACCTTTTTCCCAGTCCGGAAAATCAAATGGATCTGGTTTGGAGCCTTTGAATCGAACTGTTGCACCCAAGTTTCTTCACAGGAGAACCAGACCTGAGATTCAGATTGACCTTCCATATTGACTCTCATGCTGTCCAACCCAATTGTCTCCTGAGAGGTCTTGGCTGGAGTAGAGAAAGTGAGAGAATGCAAATTTTCTCCACCCCTCCACCCCACGGCTGAAGCTTCACTTCTTCTCCGGCTTGAGTCCTTATGCATGCCTTGCTTCATCTTTTTCCCCTCTCCAGTTGTTTCCCATCTGGTTCCCTAGCAGAGCCATTTTGGCTGGTCTTCCCAGCATTTCAGTCCGTATTACAAACAGCAGCATAGATAAAATACAGAGATGTGACCCCAGAGTTCTACAGAAGTTGAATCTGCATCCAGGAAGATAACTGGTGCCTGGGTTGCAGATAACTTATCACATTGGGAGGCCTTAAGAAAGGACGTGGGATTAATTCCAATACTTAAATAGCTAATGGCAGGTTATTTTGGAGGGGTGAAATTTATAGCTATTCTGAGATTAGCCAGGCTTTTCAGATTGTTAGCGGTGTGGCTGAGCCAATTTGGAATGGAAGAACACAGCAAAAATGAACGCTTGGTAAAGTATCGTTTTGAAATACTGTTTTTTTTTTTTTTAAATACCTGCTTTTAAAAAGATCCCTGCTTCATTTTTTAAAACTTGATTTGAACGGGAAGTCTTCAGTTTTCAGAGATAATCTAGAGGTTAAATATTTCTGATCATCATTTCAAGGACATAAGGTTGTGTATGTCAACACACACACAGACACACACACAGATGTATACAGAGATGCATATAAAATATATGTTTGTGCATATAGGGTGCATCCTGCATATTTGTGTGCATCTGTGTATGTACCGTATATGTGTATGAATGTGTGCATATATGCATGTGTACATACATATCTGCATACAAGCATAATATTCCTCTTCTTAAAAATGCTTTAAATCTTGCAATGTTCATTACTTTCAGCAGGACATATAGAAAGATTTCTTAGGCTAAATTGGGTACGTGTGTGCCTAAGCATAAAGTGGTGGCTTCCAATTCACCCCTTTATTTTTTTAACTGCAATAGGAAGCATCACTTTAATTCAACACATTGGTTCCTAATTCATGTGGATGAGCTTTCCCTGGACATGTTTACACTAAATACATTGATTTCAAGTGGGTCGATGATATGCTGTCAAGTTGTTGTCAGCTCTTAGTGATCACATAGTCAGATTTTCCCCGTGACGATCTGTCTCCAACCTGGTCCTTCAGGTCTTCCAACGCTGCACTCATCGCCCCTGTACCTGAGTCCCTCCACCTTGCTGCTGGTCCTCCTCTTCTTCTCTTTCCTTCCACCTCTCCCAGCATTATGGACTTCTCAAGGGAGCTGGGTCTTTCCACTGACTGACTGACTGACTGATTATGCACCTTCAAGCCAGTGTTGACTCTTAGCAGCTGTATAGATAGGTTTTCTCTATGGTGATCTGTCCCTAATCTGGTCCTTCAGGTCTTCCAGCAGTATACTCATCACCACTGTAACTGACTCCATCCACCTCGCTGCTGGTTGTCCTCTGCTTCTCTTTCCTTCCATTTTCCCCAGCATCACGGCCTTCTCCAGACAGCTAGGTCTTTCCATTGACTGACTGACTGAGAGATTGATTGTGTGCCTTCAGCCATGCAGATATATTTTTCCCCATGACAATCTGTCTCTAACTTGGTTCCTCAAGTCTTCCAACAACATACTCATCACCATTGTAACTGACTCCTTGCTGCTGGTCATCCTCTCCCTCTCTTTCTTTCCACCTTTGCCAGCCTTAGAGCCTTCTCCAGAAGGCCCTTTGGGCTAGTTAAACATGAGCTTAAAGCTTCAGAAAAAAGAAGCAAACTACTTGAAATCTTCTAACCTCCCCCACCCACCCCGAGTATGGAGGAAGGACTTCTGCCTGTCTTGAATTCACTGAGACGTAATGAGTGAATTTCATAGTGACTGAGCTGCTGTCTTGTAGCCTCACCTTTTTAAGAACTACAGGTATATCACCTTCACTCCAACCGTTGCCTCTTCTGCCTGCCAAGAGGTCTACAGAGGCTATACAGCCCTAGGAAGTACAAAACTACATGTTGGGCCATTTGCTTCCAAGACTGTGGGTCCTAAAATGTAATTTAGTACACCTGTCTTTCCATAAGTAAACATATACTGCAAAAAGTAGAAAGTTACCCAGTTCCAAACTACAGAACGCCATTTTGGACAGGGAATTCAAACCGACTCTTATACCAGTGTTTCTCAACCTTGACAACTTTAAGATGTACGGACTTCAACTCCCAGAATTCCCCAGCCAGCCACTACACTTCCGTTCAGTTGTATTCAATTCTAAAGGAAGAGCCCAAAAAGGAATTTCTTCCAGGAGACTTTTCAGATTGGGAAATTGGGGCAACCAGGGAACCTTGAGAGGATGGAAAGAGGTATAATTGGAAGTCCCCTCTCCAGTGATTTACAGCCTCCCTGGCTTCCCACAGTTGCATTTAATCCTGAAGGAAGACCTTATAAGATAACTTCTTCTAGGAGACATTTTCAGATAGAGAAGTATGAACAGCCAGGGAGTTTCAGAGAGATGGAAGACATGTAACAAGAATTCTCCTCTTTATCAGCCTGCAACCTCCCTGGCTTCCCATCTTTCTATTTGATTTGAAGGCAAGACATTAGAAGGGCTCCTCCTAGGGGACCTTTCCAGATTAGGAAATAGGAGCAGCCAGGGAAGTTTTGGAGCAATGGAAAGATTTGGAACAGAAATTCCTCTCTCCCTTGGTCTGCAGCCTCCCTGACTTCTCCCATTTTCATCTCACAGTCAGCAACCTCCCTGGCTGCCCATATTTCCATTCAGTCCTAAGGGGAGACACCAGGAACCAACTTCTCCATGAGACCTTTTCAATACCGGTGGCACAACAGTGGAAAGCTCTGTCACAGTGTCAGTGGCCCTCTCTGCCTTCTCTAACCAGAAAGAGACCTCCACAGACTGAAAGGAATTCTCTATGCCCTGAAAATACAGCCAGAAATCAGGAACCTTGCTTTGCAGGGTGGAAGACAACTTTGGAGAAATTGCCAAAGCAGATTTAGTGTTAATCCTAAAGCTCTCACATCCTAGCTTGACCACTCGCTGCTCCTCTTCCCCAAAGAAGCAACAACAGAAAGTTGGGGGCAGTGGTCTCTGATTGGAGCCATCCTGTCAACATGAAAACCATCCATCATTTGTCTCCAGCCATGGAAGAGTGATAAAAGCACACAAAAACGCTTTCTTTCCAGTTTTGGGATTCCCACTTGGTGGGTGGCTTCCTGTCCTCTCCCCTCGCTTGCTTTATCTCATTTCCTTGCATTGTAATAAGCAAGAGGGCTATCTTGCCCATGGGGCACTTCCCCCCACCTCTTAGCCGCATAGACCATGCCCTGTCCCAGGAGACAACAACAGAGGGCCTTGTCTCCTTGCTATCTCCCAATGGCTCAGGCTTGATGGGCAGCAAAAGTCTCATTTATCAAAGCCGCCCTGCCCTTTCATGGTTGGGAAGCCCCATCCTGCATGATTCTTTCAGCTGCTTTATATATCCAGAATAGCACTTGGTCTTTCTTTCCTTTGTTCAGGTTTTAAATCCAAACCATTTCTGGAGAAGGAGAAGGGGAAGGAAGAGATGAAGAAGGAGAAGGAGGCATGGAGGAGGGAAGGAGGGAAGGAGAAGGAAGAGAGGAAGAGAGGAACAAAGAAGGAGAAGGAGAAGGAGGCAGGAAGGAGAGAGGAAGGAGAAGTGGTATAACTTTGCAATCTGAGGGAAAAGGGATAGCGTTCCGGATTCTCCTTACTAGAGGGTACATGAGAGTACTCCTCTCAACCCCCTTTAATTGCAAGCAAAGGGAAAGCCATTGTGCTGCAGTGGTTAAGGTGTCAGACCCAGATTCTGGTCCCTCCCCAGCCACGGAAACTCCCAGGTGACTTTGGGTGAATCCCTCCCTCTGAGCCAAGAGCCAGGGTGGTCTAGTGGTGAAGGTGCAGCACTGGGAACAGGGAGACCCAGGGTCTAGTCCCCCCTCAACCACAGAAGATCCATGGGGGACTCTGAGCCAATCCCTCTGTATCAACCTGGCCCGCCTGTTAGGGTTGTTGTAGGGAAACATAGGAGGATGAAGTGCTATACAGTAAATATGCTGCCTTGAGCTCTTGAACAAAACATAACTTTAACAGATAAATCAAGTGTAGAGGGTTGTTGTTTTTTTGCACGAGCTGCCCACTCTGGGGGGTATGTGCCCCCTGGTATACCCCTTCCAGGCCAAATATAGCCCTTGGGCAGAAAAGTTGTCCACTCCCAAATTGCGACAAGATGGACTCGACCAGATGGCTGTGAGATTCGGTGCAAAATGTGCCTCTCTTGAAGGCTTCCCATTTGTGTCTTCTCAGATGATGAATGTTCTACCACCGAACTCCCGTACAAGAAGCCCTACATGGAAACATCTCCAGCAGAAGAAGACTCCTTCTATCGCTCCAGCTATCCCCAGCAGCAAGGACTGAACAGTGCCTACAGGACTGAGTCAGCTCAGCGCCAGGCCTGTATGTATGCCAGTGCAGCCTCAGCCCCAGAAGCGGTGCCCAGCTTGGAGGACCTCAGCTGCAACACGTGGTCTACCATGCCATCCTACAGCAGCTGCACAGTAACTCCCATGCAACCTATAGACAGGTTGCCTTACCAACATTTCTCAGCTCACTTCACCTCGGGCTCCCTGATGCCTCGCCTTGCCACCGTTGCCGGTCATCCCTCCCCCCAAATCGGGGATACCCATGCCATGTTCCAGCACCAGACCTCCGTTCCTCACCAGCCCATCGTCCGACAGCAAGCAAGCATCCAGTCTCCTCCAGGAAACTTACAGCCACCCGAGTTCTTATATGCCCATGGGATGCCCAGGACTCTTTCCCCACATCAGTACCATTCGGTACACGGGGTGGGCATGACGGCAGAATGGAGTGAGAACAGCTAACAAGGGAACTGCAACTTTATGTGAGCTTTGCAGGACTGCTTGGACTGAATGTTCACAGATAAAGATAGAGATGGACCAGGCCCTCTTCTCTGGTGAGACCATGATGGTATCACCTCTAATTTGGCATCTTCAAACCACTGACCAACACAGCACATCTTTGCCCCTTCCCGTGGTCTCCTCACTCAGCCCCCCTGGGTTCGCGTTGGTACCAACCTGTACCCTTAAATGGTTTTGTTTGATTTTGCTTCCTAGTGAGATGCCAAGAGCTCCCCTGTCCTTCTCACTATGCTTTGTGTGGGGTGAGGTGGGGGGAATCTAGAGTGTGTTGAGCTTTCCCTTCTTTTGATTCCACCCCTTTCTTTTTGGTGTTGATATTGACGATGTTCTCTAATAAATGATAATATATAGCCCTCTCTACAGCCATTTTTCTCTCTCTCTCTCTGGATCCTTTTCAACCCCTCAAATCGAACTTCTCTTTTTGTACAGAGGTTTTAAAAGCTACAGCTGAAAGGAAAGTTGTTAGGCACAACTTTTTCTTTTCAGTGGTTTCCCTTTATTTCATTACAGTTTGGTTTAAACCAGCATTTTGCAACTTTAAGAAGTGTGGATTTCAATTCCCAGAATCCTCCAGCCAGCATGCAGAATTCTGGGAGTTGAAGTCCACGCATCTTAAAGTTGCCAAGTCTGAGAAATGCTGGTTTCAAAGGTTCCTAGTCTGACCTTTTCCTCCATTCCTCCCCTTTTTGTTACATGTCAAATGCTGGAAAATATCAGAACAAAATCTTCCTTAAATACACAGTCAACTTGATTTCTCTCCACCCTACCTTCTTTCTGCTCAGAGTAATTTTACAAGATCTGAGTTGGATTCAAATAACTCTATTACCACATGCCTTAATTTTTTGGGGCAACAGTTTAGAAGGAGTTTGCCTTTATCTTTTATTTTTACTCCCCAGTCTAGCCTACAGTCCATGGATTTAGTAGAGGTTTCCCAACCTAGAACTAAACTGAGCCAAACCTGGTTATCTTTTTCAAAACCAGCTAAGGCAGTGTTTCTCAACCTTGGGGACTTTAAGAAGTGTGGACTTCAACGCCCAGAATTCTCCAGCCAGCCTGGGCTGGAGAATGCTGGCTGGAGAATTCTGGGAGTTGAAGCCCACACTTCTTAAAGTCCCCAAGGTTGAGAAACACTGAGCTAAGGTCTTCTAGGTGCTATGATTGCCATATCTTCAAAGTTCATAATAGCAGAAGACTGGGGTGATCTCCAGAATGTACGCCAACTATTTGCTTTGAGCCAAAGAGGTTGTTAAGCAAAATCTTTGGCTGCCATCCAAAATGCCAGCCAGGTAGGTAGTCCTCAGTTCCCCTATAATGTCTGCTGGAAACAGTCCATGCCGTGATGCTAGAATGTTTTCATTGGGTGCTTGGCTGCCATGAAGAGAAGAGGCAAGATGATCATAATTGTTGGGGCATGGATAAGCTGTACTAGATGTTCCCTGCTTAGGGAAGAAGGTAGGTGCTGTTGCCATTTTTGGTGGTCTCTGCATGCTCAAAGGCTTTGGAAGACTGGTGAAGACCTTGTATTAGGATGGGCAAGAGGAATGTTGTTGGATCCCTGTATGGTAGACGTGGCAATCAGATAATTCTGAGAGTAAGCTCAGGATTATGTTGATATGGAAGTTTCCACCTCTCTATGGTTTGGTCTGAGGTGAAACGTAGGACTCACTCTGGCCTCTTTCGGTTGGACACTGGAGACATCGGAGATGTTTCTGCACTGGGTCTTTTTCATCTTGAAGGAGCAGGTAGGGATAGATGACAGCAGAGAGATGTTGGGGAACAAAAACTCACCTTGGTTTCATAAAAAGAAATGCTTCAGCAGACCAGTTGGATTTGTAGATGTCGTAATGTCTAAGATGGTTTCTACCTTCCAGCAGATGACTGAAGGGGGAAAAAAAAGTTTTCAACAGCAGAACTTGGTTTCAAGAGCTAAGAGCTATTTTGAATCAAGAGCTATTTTAATCCTAACAGATTTCTTCGGACACTGTTCTTCCAGGCTGCTAATTCTTCTCTGAAATATTGACTTCCAGTTCACCACTTGATGTTTTTTTAGCTGCAATAGGAAGTATCACTTGAATTAAGCACACTTATTTCTCAGTTTAAAACTTAGTTTGAAAGGGAAGTCTTCATTTTTAAAAGATAATCTAGATCAGCGCTTCACAACTTTGGCAGCTTTAAGATGTGCGAACTTCAGCTCCCAGAATTCTCCAGCCCGCATGCAGAATTCTGGGAGTTGAAGTCCACGCATCTTAAAGCTGCCAAGGTTGAGAACCACTGATCTAGAGGATAAATGTTTCTGATCATTTCAAGGTTGTGTGTGTCAACACACACACAGACACATACAGATATATACATAAATGCACATAAAATATATATTTCTGCAGATTAAGTACACATACATAGTTGTGCACATCTGTGTACAGGTGTGTGTGCATGTGCGTGCGTGTGTGTGTGTGTGTATGTATATAGATATATCCATGTGTACATACAAGCATAAATCTTCTTTAAAAAAAACTTCAAAGTTTGCAATATTCATTAATTCCAATAGGACAACTTGGAAAGATTTCTTGGGCTGAATTGGATAAAACATAAATTGGTGGGTCCCAATTTACCCCTCTAATTTTTTTAACTGCAATAGGAAGCATCACTTCAGTTCAACCCATTTCTTCCTAACTCTTGTGGGTGAGCTTTTCCTGGACATGTTTACACTATGTTTTTTTTGTTTATTCGTTTAGTCACTTCCGACTCTCCGTGACTTCATGGACCAGCCCACGCCAGAGCTTCCTGTTGGTCGTCAACACCCCCAGCTCCCCCAGGGACGAGTCCGTCACCTCTAGAATATCATCCATCCACCTTGCCCTTGGTCGGCCCCTCTTCCTTTTGCCTTCCACTCTCCCTAGCATCAGCATCTTCTCCAGGGTGTCCTGTCTTCTCATTATATGGCCAAAGTATTTCAGTTTTGCCTTGAATATCATTCCCTCAAGTGAGCAGTCTGGCTTTATTTCCTGGAGGATGGACTGGTCTGATCTTCTTGCAGTCCAAGGCACTCTCAGCATTTTCCTCCAACACCACAATTCCAAAGCATCGATCTTCCTTCTCTCAGCCTTCCTTATGGTCCAGCTCTCGCAGCCATATGTTACTACGGGGAACTCCATTGCTTTAACTATGCGGACCTTTGTTGTCAGTGTGATGTCTCTGCTCTTAACTATTTTATCGAGATTTGTCATTGCTCTTCTCCCAAGGATTGTTTACACTATACTACTAAATATATTGATTTCATGCCATTCACAATGGTGACTGCTGGGAGTTTATACTTTGGTGAAGCATTTGGCATCTTCTCTTAAAGAACATTGGCCCTTCCCTAGACGTTCTGCTCTAGGGACAAAGAATGATTGCCCAAACATGTTATGACTTTCCCTATTATTCTTTTCTTGGCTCCCCTGAACACTGGGATGCTCCGTGAGTGTTCATTTTAAATTGTTTGGATGGTGTCTGCTGTCCTGGGACATAACATCTACCTGCAGGGATCCATCACATGCTAAAATGTGGTTCTGTGGCAGGAAGCATCATGCAAGAACAATTCAGATGAGCCTAGTTTTGATTTCTGGAATGAATGTAGAGATTATGAGGGAGCAATTCCCACTGATGCGTTTAGGGATTGGAGTCCAGCTTCACACTCTGCCTTAGTTTGCCTTCTCAAAATCTCTGCACTTCCAACAATCTTCAGAAAGCACACAGGGGGACTTTGCTCACCTGCAAACCCTAAAACAGCTTGATTCTTTTCTCCCAGTTGGGCAGAAGATGGATTGGAACCTGCTCATATATATCTGGCTGAATTTGTGAGTGTTTGACTCCCCAGTCGTAGTAATGATTATTTCCCATCTAAAATTAAGCTCTCCAAATGAAGAGAGCTTATGATGGCCAGAAAGGCATTGTTTGTATATGATGCATAAACGCTCTGATGACTCTGATGCTAGAAACAAATTACTGGATTCAAAATCTCAAAAGCATCCTTTTTAAAAAAAATATATGCCTATATATTTGGTACCTGGTTTTAGCTGGCAGTTGGGGCTTTATTAAAAGCCAAAGTTCATCTGACCAACCTGAATTCATGGGCTACATGAATATTGGTTGCTCGGTTTTAAAAGGTATCTCATACACTCACTTCTCCATCAGTTATTTTCCTCTTTATAATTTTAATCACACAATTGATCTCACCCAGGCAGGTGAATGGGATGTTACATCCAATCAGATTGTGTAATTTAGTATTAATAATTATCTTCATGTGAGCAGCGACAAGCAATGAATTTGGTGTTTTGAGGGTGACACGATGAGCGAGTAAGGGCAAGTGAATTGGAACAACTGAGTGCTGGGTAAGCATTAATTTCTTCTGAAGAATTTGTCAGCACTGGTGGATTCATTCCTTTGTTGACAATCAAGACCCTTGGCAAAGTCTCTCTCTCTCTCTCTTTTTAAAATTAAGCATCTTCAAAGCAATGGGCCATTCCGGTGCAATTAGTGTTTCATTTTCTTTAGATTATTGCAGAGAGTTAATGCACAGGCACACATCCAAAAATCAAGTTGGAAAAAAAAATGTAAACCAAGTCCCGTGAATGTACTGAAAACTGAAACACTGGATCTGCAGATAATTGTTTTATTATTTTGTCTTCCTCTGTACAAAAGACACGATTATTGAAGAACCTTCTTTCTATATGCTAGATGTGATGTTAAACTAAATTGTGTTAGGAAGTGCTAAAATAGGTAGAAGTGGTCTCATATAAAAAGAAAAATGTAGAGTTTTTTGGATGTAATATTTTGCTGCTTCTATTTATTGATAAATAGGTATTCTAATAAGTAAGCCAAGGTAATAAAATCAGCAATACAGCTGGTTGCAAAGTTACTTTGTTTTAGTGATACTCTAGTACAAAAGCTGCTTCATCTCTTTCCAAATTGTACTTTTAAAATACAAATATCCTGATTTTGAAAAGAGGATAGATAAGCATGCGTGTGACCAGAAATGAATGTTGTGAGCATGTTAGAATGCATGGAAGGAATGAGGGTACCTCTACGTCCACATGTTTCCTGAGGATGAAGCGAATCTAGCTAATCTTTCTATATTGTATGGGTGTCAAGTTATGACTATGATGTGCAAGGCATATGTCACCTGTTTTTTAATGCCCATTTTCCTTCCCTTGAGCTGAACCATAGCTCAGTCCCAACCACGGTGCTAATAATTCTGATGAGAAGAACGCTTAAAATCTGAGAAAAGGCTTTGGGTCTCTCTCAAAGGGACAATCCCATCCAGGCTATGATTCAGGGTTTGAAATGGCCAGATGTATCCATGTTTTCCATTTCCCAAAATAGCAACATAAGAGTTATTTGAGTATTTGGTGTTCTCCACCACCCCTTATTCTCTTTGATTGGGCCATGGACTTCAGTGGAGAAAGACAATAACATTGGATTCAGTAAGCAGAACGTGGTGGTGATGAGCTCTGATGAACATTTTACTCCCAGCTCTTTCGGGATCTTTAAAATGTCTTGCTGAAAATGTAATCCTATGTGGGTTAACTCCAAGTAAACTCTAGAGTCTTCCTAAGAGAATATAGACAGCATTGCAGCCAGATGGAGCATCCTAGAGGGAGCAGGGGAGAAAGCTAGGCTTCATGGTGGGTTAACTTAGCAAATTCCAAGCCTGCTTGGATTCTGCCGGCAGAAGAGAAGGTGAAGCCAAGGGAATGCTGTTGGTGGAATGTAAGTAATATAAGTATAGGTAGAATATAAGTATAGGTAGAATGCAAGTATAGGTAGAATATAAGTATTCTGCCTATTTACCCCACTCCAGTGTAGACTGAGCAGACATTCCAGCTGGATCAAATGAACAGCATTATGCACTTTTTCAGCATAGCTGATTTTTAAGAAATGGATTAATTGCAAGCACCCTTGAGCCAATCCAGATGTCTTAATGGGTGAGTGGAGCTACTGCACTTATCCATTAAGTTGACTCCATTCCAGCTTAATGAATGCATTCACTCAATTATTTTAATGTTTAAAAAGCAATTGATTCAATGAATTGATTCTTGACTGAACAGGAGCACTTCAATTAATCAATCATGCCGCTTATTAAAAAAAATAAAGATCGGAAGCAGGAGCTATCATAACAGAAGCATTCATGCAGTGAAAAGAGAATGTCTCTTACAATAAGATAAAGCTTGGGTAGATTTAAAAAATAAGCCCCCAAAGGAGTCAATGTATAAATAAAATGTAGAGAGGAGAAATTTGGAGGCCAGGATATGAAAAAGGCACCAGTTGGTGCTTGCTCCATTTGTTTTTCTTCTTTACAATATTAAGGTGAAAGAAATTCCTTCAAAACAATTGAAATATTCCTGCTGATCGAAGGAATGAATGAAAGCTTCTACATTTTTTACTCAGATTTACAAAAAACCCTTATAAATTTCCTTTTTCTTATTCTAAATGTGGTGCTTTATATAGCTTCCCCCAAGCCTGCAGTTGAAGAAATATGCATTTTTGTGGTGATTGTATTTTTGCTCTGAAAGGACTTTACTTCTCTGGACTTGATCTTCAAAGTACAGAACCTTTTGTGAATTGTTTGGACAATGATCACTTCTCAGACTGATCACTTCCCGTGGTCTGCACTGCATGACAGTCGTTGGGGAGCTGGCTGATGATACCTCTCGTATTAGAACCTTCTCCAGCCTGGCATCTCTACAAGATTCACAATTTCCAGCTAGCAAGGCTAAAGAGTTGTAAAATTGATATATCTAGAGCAGCCTTTCTCAACCTTTTGATCCTGGAGGAACCCTTGAAATATTCAGATCTCAGAGAACCCCTGCCCATTCAGGCTCAAATATAGTTCAGAACTTAGAAAATTATTGCATTAGTTTCATGGGTAGGCCTGTCTATATGCATTAACAGTGTTCCTAAACTGAAAATAATGAAACTTACCTCTTTAATGTGAAGTTGCCCAAATTTGAAATAATTTTCTAAATAAATTGTGATCTCCCAGGGAATCCCTAATGACCTCTTATGGAACCCTAGGATGCAATGGAACCCTGTTTGAGAAACCCTAATCTAGAGGGCATCAGAGAGAAGCAGGTTGTCTTCCTCATTGGTTATGTACCATCGTGAATCAGACTAACGCTAATTTGAATTGTTCATTCGGTCTGGAAAATCAATCCAATGGAATTGAATTGTTGAACTGGGTCCGTTCAGACACCTCATCCCTACACACACACACACACCCATGTAGAACTTTGTCAAACTGAGGCAGCTAATAATGCTTTGGCATAGGAGCTGAAGGTGGTAAAGCAGGGATCAGTGTTTCCAAGGGTAGACAAAACTGTTATGGAAACATTAAGCAGATGACTCCCTCTCAGGTGCAGAACAGACCAATTTCCATAGACTCAAACAGGAGGAAAAATTCTAGAATTTAAACCTTGGAGTTGGCATACATTTCAAGCACGAGTTCTGTCCTCTTCAGTAGGCAGACCTTCTACACCTACGTGGCTCCTATCTTGTATGCAATAAAACAACTTGCCTAGCAATGCTGCGTCCCTGAGCTTCTACTGTGAGTTCCTGAATATGGGGCTCACCTGGAGAGCTGAGATGTGTTGCTATGTCTGACATAAAGCCTCACATTTGGGAGTAGGGGAAGATCCTTTAGCTTAGCTCCTTCCATCGCAGGTTCTCTTGCACACCACAGGTGATGTGAACATCCTTCAACTTTGGGGTGCTCTGAGAAACAAACATCACCTTACTTGTGAAGCCAATTTAGTGGCCTGCTAGAACCACTGAAATGGAGCAGAGCTCATAACACAGCTGAGAAGCTGTGCACAGAAAAAGAAAATTATCTTAGATAGCTTCAATGAGCATGTCAGAGAAACACAGGTTACTGACCTTGCACAGCCCTCCCAAGCATAAAGAATCACATGCTTAGGCAGATTAGGTTAAGATAAGTCAAAGAGAGTCTTACTGACTTTATTCTTTGTTGCTTCTGTTACATCCATCTTGGTGGAAAAGATGAAGTTCTTTTGTTCTTCTTTCCCTTCTAAATACTTCGTTTTGCCCTAAACTCTCAGCCCTGCAGCTGCCAAGAGCTGCATGGAAGAAAGGGGAATTCCAGGCCCACCACATGGTGCCCAGAATGGAGGAGAGCAGCACTCATCCATGTGCTTGCTTCAGAGACAACTAGGTCTCTCTTGGTCCATGCCTATTTTCTTTTATAATTTGCTCTTCCCACAGAAGCACTAACCCTTGAGGTGGGCAGGGAGATGGGAGAGTGATCCAGCATCGGATTCCTTCTTCTAAAATTGGAAGCCTTGGATCTACAAAATTCTGTGGCCTTGGGTGCAGCTATAAAATTGCTCCCAGATTAAAAAGCAGACAGTACCCCAACCTCATTTTCCATCTCAAAATGTAGCTAGAATGGTCCTTTTGGATAGGCAAGACATGGAGGCAACAGCTGCTGCAGTACACTTGATAGATCTCAAAGACTGTTTTTGCTGTCAATTAATGTATTTGTTTAATTTATGTTAATCTATTTCAAATGCTTCTATGCCTTTTCAGTCCTATTCCTCTAAGAAGTTTACCACGAAACACACAACCCATCACACATATGATAATTTAAAAACTGTTTTAATATACCAAATAATAAATACCCTCAATATAACCTCATCATAATATCACCATAAAAAGAGAACATCTTTTAGCAATGAAGAAGCCAGATTCACCTCAACTCCACTACATCTCTCCTTCTCCTGTTGATCCAATCACATTGGAATAATCAAGGAAAGCTTGGAAGTTTACCAATGCAAGCAAGGAACTGTCAGCATGTCAGAAAAACATTTTCAATAATCAGCAAATTAGAAACCAATCAGAGTATCAGCTGCCAACAAAGGTCTTGGTGGGTCTCAAGAAGGAACACCTGGAAAAGATTGATCAAGAAGTGGTCAACTCAGAAATGTGATTTATGAGGAATAAGTCTCATTTAAGTTCTGTGGAAATATTGCTGCTCAGTTCTGCAAAAGGAGACCACATTAAAAAAAATTGGGTTGTCAAGGAAAAATAATCACTTAATATGGTTCCATCATGTCCCCCAGTGACCGAACAGCAGATCAGAGGTCTCATACAGACTCTGAAGCCTAACAAGGCTCCTGGTAAAGATCTTCTTCCCCCTGAATTATTTAAAGGACACATGAATTGGTGGGATCCCCTACTTGCAGGCTTATTTACCCACATAAACAACTCCTGCCAAATTCCAGCTGGTTGGGAGCTCTCTATCGTGAAGTCTTTTCCCATCACGGATGACCACTAATGTCCAATTCCCAATCTGACATGGTCCTGAAGCATTGATAAGGCATCAACCCCAGCCAGGAGGAGGAACAGAGCTTCTGTATCCCAAAGACTGAGAAAATGTTGGTGCTTTCTCACTTTATTTATTTATTTATCTATCTATCAAATTTATTCACTGCCCATCTCACTCAGAGTGCAACTCTGGGTGGTTTACGTAACATAGGAATAAAACGTTAGTTAAAATACAATAAAACAATACAGTGAAAACAATCTTCTTAATAAGAGGTAGAGGTTGTTCCAAGAGGTAGATGGTAAAAAGTTCTTAATTTAATTTCCAGGGGGCGTCTTTAGGTGCTAACCACCCCCAGGGTTGGTTATCCCTCTTCACACTCCATACAAGATGGCAGAGCCAGGTCTTCACTCCTTTCCGGCTCTCCTCACCTCTGGGGGGAGAGTGTTCCATAGGGCAGGGGCAAGGGCAGAGGAGTCTCTCTTCCTGGGGCCCACCAGACAACATTCTTTCAGAGACAAGACCTGCATCATGCCCTTTCTGCCTGACTGGGACTGGTCAATGTGATGGGGACGGGATGGTCCCTTTATTTTAAGCAAACATGCATGGGCAGAAAGACTTCAATAGAACAGGTAAAGGAGATGAACAGAAAGAACCTTTACATCTGACTTCCATATGAAAAAGTGATGGAGCAGTTTTCTTCCAAGGTTACTTAGCGTAACTCAAACACAGCAACCACGAAGAAAAAGATAAGATCCAGGCATCCAATAAATCATGACAGTCCTTCTTTGTGCCTTTCCATTTATCTCTGCCCACAGAGAGACATCAGAGGCCAAGAAGACAGACGGGGATGTTGGAATATGTTTCTACCAGGGTCTGGAAGTGAACCAAGAAAAGGGATATAGTTACCGGTGTCTACCCATGAGTCAGGACTAAAACCACATTAAAATAATAGCTGCGTTCTCCTGCGGTCATAAGAAGGATGTGCTGCCCAAACGAGAGGAGGCATGAAGAATAATTCAATGTTATATTGAAAAAAGGGGGGAAGTGAACAGAAGTTTTAGATATTAAAAAGTGATTGAATGCAACCCCAAAAGACAAATTCACCCCGGGTTTTGGAAGAAAACAGGAGTGGAAGCTCAAAAGCTAAGCAGAAACCATCATGCCATTAGAAAATCAGAGCAGCCCACCAGCTGTAGGATGAAAAGACCCTGCCATGTTGCTCACAAAAGCATGTATTTGTGGATTTGGCATCCATGCACGTGATATCTAAGCAAAGGAAGCTTTGGGTGTTGTTCCTTGCCTCATCATTAATGCCAATCCTATGAAAATTAATTTTGGGAAGCTTTTTTTTTTAATTTAGCGGGTTCTAGGAAATTGGCCTCTTCCTTTTGACTTTTAGTTCAGTTGGATGGATTTTCAACTTGCTCAGAGGTGTGTTTAGATTGCTTCTCAATGTGTTTCTCAGAATTATTATGAATGAGAATGACTTCAATCCATCAAGGCTCATCCAAGGCTTAAATACAGATCTGTGGGTGATGCTAAAGCCTTCTCCGTGATGAAAGCCAGTCTCTTCACTGAGGTCCCGCAACCCTCTCCTTCAAACAGAACTTTTTAAAGTGTTACTTTGCTACCTTCTATGAAGCTAAGATGCTGCAAATCTCCATGAACATTTGAGCTCCTGGAGCAAGAGTGCTTACTGGAGCCAGGATCTATCGCTATCCACAGTTGGGGGGAAAGGAGGTCTTAACTTTGAGCATCTGGTTTAATATTATGGGAAGCACCACTTTATTAGACATGCAGGTGCTCCTGCAATAGTTACTCACTGAAAGCTGCATGTGAAGTTCTACAATTGGCGAAGACAAGCTTTAGTTTTTGCTTTTCAAGGGGTGAGAAGAGCCAGCAACTCTGCATCTATAAGACAAATATGTCAGAAATCCATCCTTCCTTCCTTCCATCAATCCCTCTCACTGTCTTCATCCATCCTTCCATCCAACCATCCATCCCTCTCACTCTCATTGCCCTTCCTTCCATCCATCCCTTTCACTTTCCTTCTTTCTGTCCATCCATCCACCCATCCCTTCCTCACTGTTATTCCTGCCACCCACCCCTCCCTCCCTCCCTCCCTCCTTCCTTCCTTCCTTCCTTCCTTCCTTCCATCCATCCATCCATCCATCCATCTCTCTCACTGTCTTCGTCCATCCTTCCATCCAACCATCCAACCATCCAACCATCCATCCCTCTCACTCTCATTGCCCTTCCTTCCATCCATCCCTTTCACTTTCCTTCTTTCTGTCCATCCATCCATCCACCCATCCCTCCCTCACTGTTATTCCTGCCACCCACCCACCCATCCATCCACCCATCCATCCATCCATCCATCCCTCTCTTTCCTTCCTTCCTTCCTTCCTTCCTTCCTTCCTCCATCCCTTTCACTGTCCTTCCTTCCATTCATCCCTTTCATCCATCCATCCCTTTCAGTGGCCTTCCTTCCTGCCTGCCTGCAATACAGTTCTTAAGTTGATAAGGAGTACTAAAATTCATATTTTGTAGGGAAATGAGTACACAAACACATGATTTATGGGAAAATGACATGGAGTGAGAATAGACTGATTCTTCCATAAATCACTTTATCATCTACACTACATTAATCCAGGCTTGCTATAGAAGAAATAAATAAAATATATTAGAATAACATAAAGAACCTATATTAGAAAAATAACAATTGAAGCAATAAAGTACCTACAAGAAACACTAACCTGGTAGCTAAAGCAGGAAAGAACTTTGATTCACTGAAATCTCCAGCTGCCCATTATTTCTGATCTGAATAAGCTCCTGAGAGGTGCTTTATGAGGCCTTCTCATTGGATTACATAAAAGTGTGGGAAGCCAGAGGGACTGTTGAGTGCTGAAGGAGATAATGGTCCAATGAAAATCAGATTGTTCTCCCACCTCCTTTGGACACCTTCAAACTCAATAATCACAGGAGCCTTTCACCTCTGCACAAGCATTTTGAAAACAAATGTTCTTTATCACATTGTGTGAAAACTCATAGGAACCAACAAAATAAAAATAAAAATCAGAATTTCCCTGGCCAGAATTAGCTAACACACCTACCAAAATAGTTACCACCTACTTGCCAGCTGAATCGACTTCTTCCTGCGTTAGCTGATCCAGTAAGAGACAGCCATCAAATCATTAGTGGCAATGTTTGAGTGGCTATTCCATTTTCCCCTTAAATTCATTTCAGTTGAAAGGTCTTTCGTAAAGACAAAACGTATACAGGTTTGGGTAAAAAGAGTGACCGACTGGTGCAATAGAGTCTCCTTATTTTTCCTCTCAGGAATCACTTGATTTTGTCTTGGGACTTGGGTCTGAGAATTCCTTCAGCCAATCAGAGTAGGATGGTGTGCGTTGGTGTGTGCAAAACAGCAAAAGAGCAGGTTTCTTAATCTTTCCAGCTAAGTAAAATCATCTGCCTTGGCATATTCACCAAAAGATGTACAGTTCACTGCCTTGTCAAGCCAGGATATTAAATTAAGCAATTTTCATCAGATAACACATCTTCTGGTTCATGTAAAATGTCCAGCAAATCGTTGAGCTCATAATTCAAGCTGACTGAAAGTGAGCTGTTAATCCATTTCACTTTGTACATATGCCATTGCATGGCCAAGAGGCCAGCTCAACCGGTGTATTCCTACTGCAGAGCTGCATACATTCCTTGGGCAAACGTTTCCCCTGATCCTTTTCTCCTTCCCTCCAGATCTAGCAGCAAAGTTGGGTTCGCTCTAGACAGCTTGTGAGATGATACCATCCTTGTCCTCTGAAGAACACACAAAATGCCTTTGTGTCTCAAAGATCATTCATTCATTAAATCAATTGATACAGTTGCCCGTCTTGCAGTCGCAATTCTGGGTGGTGAATACAGGATTGTTGTTGTTTATTCGTTCAGTCGCTTCCGACTCTTCGTGACTTCATGGACCAGCCCACGCCAGAGCTTCCTGTCGGTCGTCAACACCCCCAGCTCCCCCAGGGACGAGTCCGTCACCTCTAGAATATCATCCATCCACCTTGCCCTTGGTCAGCCCCTCTTCCTTTTGCCTTCCACTCTCCCTAGCATCAGCATCTTCTCCAGGGTGTCCTGTCCTGTCTTCTCAATATAGGATTAAAACCATCAAAAGCTACAGCAGCAACACAGTTATAGCATAATGGCAGCTGAGGACATTCTAACGCAGTCCATGCCACTAGTCATGTTAAGAAAAGCCACTTTGTGGGGCTCACCCAATCTGCAAACCCCATGCCTGAGAGAACATTCAGGTCTTCAAGGACTTATGAAATGCTAGCAGGGTTGGGGCCAAATGAATCTGGGAAGGATATGATGTTTGAAAGAGCAGGTGCTATATCAGAGAAGACATGCTTCCTCGGATCTACCAGATGCTGCTGCTAAAGATGGGAGCAACAGTACGCCCACCTTGCTGGATCTGGTGGGATGGCAGAGACAATCAGAGAAAGGTGGTCCCACAGATAACCTGGCCCTGTGTTAGGTTAACTAAAGGAGTAGGGATGTCTGTTATGGAGAAGCAATGGATTTTGGGTAGTGGTGTACTGATTTCTTTTTCCAGTTTCATGACCCGTGCTTATATTCTCTTTTCCACTATAGAAGACCACCTTAATGAACTTCTCAGGAGTGGAGAGCACAGAACTTGCCCCAAATAGTTAAGGAACATGTATTCCTCTCTCCAGCATTTTACAGCCTCTCTGGCTTGTCATAGTCCAGGAAGAGAAAGTAGCCATGGGGGCTGTGGAAAAGAGTGCAATAAAAAAAAATTATGACACTATAAAGGCAGTTCAAATCATCCCCCTAATTCTTAGGATACTTGAGGAAAGTGTTTCTAAGAATTAGGTAAAAACACAGAAATCCTGTGTTCAAGAGAAGTAAAATTTTCAGAAACCAAAAGGCAGGATATAGTAATGTATTCGCAGCAGTTACTGTAACCTGTCTGGTCCAATTTTCCATGATTTCTTTTGAAGAAAAGATACCACTCAAAGAAAATTTGCAGTATTATACAGTATATGGAATGAAATGCAGCTTTCTTTTATACATACTGTTCTGAATGCTACTATTTCTTTCTTATTTATTTATTTATAGGGGGTATTTCAAATGGTTTAGCTGAGGATGATGGATTTTGCAGAATCCATGAATTATCACTGTAAGGTGCTTACAGTAGAAGTTATTATTAGATGATGTCAAGAGAAATCCATGACAATTGGAAAAAAAATTCCTTATATACCTTAGAGACTCTACCTCTGCTTCTCCCGGGTCATTTCTCTGAAACAGCTGGGCCGAAGCTCAGCCGCGATTCATCATTTGGAATTTGTGTGATCTATGGCAGCTTCTCTTTTGGATCTTTTACATCAGCAGTGGATCGCTTGCCATTAGACATAATCCTTGTCACTCGCTGCATCTTCCACCCTTTAAGCTACATTCACTTGGGGCCAGCCCTATCATGGGGTGTACAAAATGGCCACTGTTGAAACCTGAGTTGGGATGTTAAGAAAGCAGTCAACGATGAGTTATTTTCTTCCCTTTTGTGCTAGTGGGGAAAAGTTGATGGGGGTTTAAGTCCTCCTAGGCCAAATTGACTTGGCTATGCATCTTGATGAAAGGGGCCAGCTTCAGGCAAGAAAATGTCTTCAGTTGGGGTTAGACCAGATTCTGCTTATATCCGAGAGTCATTTTGGTCTAGTGGTTAAGGCACCAGGCTAGAATCCAGGAGATGGTGAGTTCTAGTCCCTCCTTAGGCATGAAAACAGCTGGGTAACTTTGAGCTAGTCACTCTCTCTCAGCCCAACCCACCTCACAGGGTTGTTGTTGTAGGGAAAATAGGAGGAGGAAGGAGTACTAGGTATGCTCGGTGCCTTGAGTTATTTATAAAAAAATAATAAAGGCAGGATATGATGATGATGATGATGATGATGATGGGATTTTAAAAATCTAAAAAAAACCCTAAATCTGTATTTGCCTTAGAGTGAACAGATGTTTTGCACTTGGGAACTAACTTGTTCTTGTTAATTTTTTTTTCCCCTTACAATTTGTAAGAAACGCAGCAGGAACATGGGGTCACTTGAAGACAGTTGGGAATTTGCTAGCTTCATTCGGGGATTTTTAGGGGCTTAGACTCTTTTTCTTTTCAACAAAAAAGTAAAATAAATAGATTTAGTGTTAACAGTGACTTTACATTTTGTTACGCTCACTTTTCTAAACGCTTCCCCCCACATGCATGATGCTGTTGAATTTTAACAATTGCTATAAAAACTGAATGCAGTTTAGGGGGTAGCAACTCTAAGGGCCCTACACACACACACACACACACATGGATTGCTTATTAATCCTACTTTATATCTGTCCTCTGGTTATTTGCAACTTACAAACAATCTGCTCACAGACCTAGGGGATTGCCATGAAATATGCTCATCCTTTGCACAAACCCTTGTGTAAAACTTTAGGTACATATCCTTGAGAGGCCCTTATATGTACCATTTAGTTGTTTTGCAATCTTTCTTTCTGTTTCTTTCCTTTTTCCCTTGCTTTCTTCCTTTGGTCTGCTGAACAAAAGATACACATAGATTCAAACGCACATTTTGTTATGGATAAGGCCCAAAGACGACGCACATAAATACACATTCGAGGGGACAAGAACTGCTTAGCTCTTGACGGCTGGCATCTTTTCGTCCTTCCAAGCCGTTGCGGGTTTTATGTGCTCCTCTGAGCTAAGCCTTCCTCTGGAGCAGCCTGTAGGATTTGCCTCTAAATTCTTTCCAGCTGTGAAGCTGGGGAGAAGCACTGATAAGCTTTTCCCCAGTGTGGGAATGAAACATTTGCCAGAGGTAACTGCTCAATGCCCGACTTCATTCTCTCCCAGTTTTGGAGCATATGGAATATATTGTGGTCTGTGAGGGATATATTTTAAGAATTCCTCCTGTATCTTCTCAAGGTCTGGCGTGCTGCAGGTGTCAGCAAAGGTTGCCGAACATCTTGGCTTCCTTTTATCATAAGGACGGGGGAGAGAGTTCATGAGACACAAAGAATCCAGGCAAAGCTCCATCCAGGGCTGGAGATAAATGGTATAGAGGTTTCAGCACTGCTTCTGTAGAAGGTGAGGCTCAAACTCCAGGCAATAGTGGTGAATATGGACTGAAGTGCCTCTCTAAAAGTGACTTTGCTTGTGTCAAAGAGGATGCAAATATATTGGAGCTGCATTCCCTCCATTGCATACTGTTCTTGTCCAGTTAGAGCAGGGTTTCTCAACCACCCTCGGGTTCTGCAAGAGGTCACCGGGGGTTCCCTGGGAGATCACGGTTAATTTAAAAAATTATTTCAAATCTGGGCAACTCCACATTAAAGAGGTAAGTTTCATTCTTTATTTTCAGTTTAAGAACACTGTGAGTGCATACAGACAGGCCTACCCATGAAGCGAATATAATAATTTTGCAACTCCTGGCCTCCATTTGAGCCTGACTGTGCAGGGGTTCCCTGAGACCTGGAAAATATCTCAAGGGTTCCTCCAGGGTCAGAAGGTTGAGAAAGGCTGGATTAGATCCGATATTGCAAAGAAAAGGACGGGTAAAGGGTAGAAGATGCAAATACACGCATACATGTTCACATCAATGCATTGCACATAATATAAATCCATTACACCCCATTCTTCTGAGTGTGCTTTCAAGGCAGTGTGGTCTCCTGGCAACTGCCTGGACCAGTCCCTGCCGTTTTCTTGGCAAGGTTTCAGAAGGAGTTTGCCACTGCCTTCTTCCCAGGGCTGAGAGAGAGGGACTGGCCCAAGGTCACCCAGCTGGCTGCGTGCCTAAGGCGGGACTAGAACTCACGGTCTCCCGGTTTCTAGCCTGGTGCCACTACATCAAACTGGCTCTCCATAAAGAAGAACGGGGGAATATATGTAGCTCAAGGTCAAATTTTTGGGTTCATGGTCTTCTCTGGGCTTGGTTGTGTTCCTGTAGGCGTTTCATTATCAGGCTAAGTAACAACATCAGTGCTCTGCTGAGAAAACACCGAGAACTTAACACAAGAATTCTCTGAAGGTAGCAAATGTGTTTCACCTGTAAGGAAGACGTCAGAGTTTGCTATTTGCAATAAACAATTTCCAGTCCATACTCCAGGAAATAAAGCCAGACTGCTCACTGGAGAGAATGGTATTAAAGGCAAAACTGAAACACTTTGGCCACATAATGAGAAGACAGGACACCCTGGAGAAGATGCTGATGCTAGGGAGAGTGGAGGGCAAAAGGAAGAGGGGCCGACCAAGGGCAAGGTGGATGGATGCTATTCTAGAGGGGACGGACCCGTCCCTGGGGGAGCTGGGGGGTTGACGACCGACAGGAAGCTCTGGCGTGGGCTGGTCCACAAAGTCACAAAGAGTCGGAAGCAACTGAATGAATAAACAACAAAATAAACAATTTATAAATAACAAACAAGATAGTCACCTTCAAGTCACCCTTGACCCTGGTAACATAACAGACGTACCTTAATTTTATTTTATTTGGAAATTGTATGCAAGTGATTAGCCATTGCCATCTTCTGGGCTGCATTAAGTTCTTTCCTATTTAGCCAACAGCTCTGGGATTTTCTGATGGTTTTCCATACAAAGATCAACCCAACCCAACTGCTTAGCTTTTCATGATCAGCCAAGATTGGCTAAACACTCTCTTCATTTTCCATCCCAGTATATAACCCTTATCTGGAGTAAAATAATACCCTACAAGAGGAAAGACAAATTCTCAATGAAGTCTAGATGCTATGATGACATGAACTGAGATACTTAGCATTTTCATCGAGGGGTGCTGGAATATAGTAAGGTGAGGTGCCGAATTCCAACAGCAGGATACTAGGAGGATACACGCAGCCCACAGTTTGTGAAATGGCTCATCCCAGAGTGATGGACCGGCTAAACCAAGGTATAATCCAAAATGGATCTTTTTACATCCTAAAACAATGTTGCATACATATTATTGGCTATCTCTCACCATTGAGAACTTCTGGAGATGAATCTTGCCTATCTGAACCATGAGGTTCTAGCAGAATAAAAGCAAGACAACTCTACAGGAACTAATTTAACCTACTCCAATCTACTATTTTCCCTTGCTGTTCACCTTCACACGGGCATCAGGAGATAGGCTGATGTCTAGGATGGGCACTTTGATAAATTTTTGATGGACAATCAAATTCCTACTAGTTCCTGAATTCTTGGGAAATAGGAAGGACCAGGAAAGATGATTCCTTTGACACTCTCCAACAACATATCATACCCCAGGTCACTCAGCAAAGATAAGTTCTGCCCTGAGAGTAAAGAGATCCTGACTATGAATCCTTGTTAGGACATTGTAACACAAGGTGGACTGTTGGAAGACTCTTTTTAAAAGAGATGTGTAAGATAGAAGTCCATGCTGGGTATCAATACTTCCTATCTTTAATTACTTAAATAACTCAGTGTGAATCTGCTATGACTTCTGCTGTCTTTCAGGAGGAGGGGGCTGGAGAGAGGTTTGATGCAGAGAAAGCCAACCATGGTGTCCCCATAGGGACAACGACACCTTGTGTGTTTTGACAGGGGAGAGGCTATTTCGATGCTAACTAGTCTGTTGGACATAATGTTTGCTTGCTTCTGCGTTTGGCTGAGTGGGGATGAACAGAAACCAGGCACAAGTTACAGTGTTGCACCTTGACCAGCTGCCCCAAGTGCTTGGATCAATACACCAATCCATTATTGCTTCTCCAGGGTCAGAAGTCAGCTTGGTCCATCTCCTCTGGTCTACCTAAGTGCTGAACAGATGGGTTGGAAACATCTGAAGGCAAATTCAGTGGAGAGAGAAGGTAGCTGAAGTGCTACCATCATGCTTTCTGCCAAGCTGGTTGATGGGAAATGGAACCACATTGAAGAAAAGGGGTTGATACTTCCACTTCCCACAGGAATGAGAAGGGTCACTATGATCTGTGAACTGACAATACACAGAGGGAGAAGCTGTAGACCTGGACACCAGTACTCAAAGCACAACTAGAAGTTGTATTAATTCACAAGTTGGTTTCACAGAAGGTGCAGGATAGGCTAAACCAGGCTGGGAGAGCTTGTGACAGCATGTTGGGGGAACTCAGACATTGGCTCAGCTTGTTCTGTGAATCCAACCATCAGGTGTAGAGGGACACATAGAGGATCTTGGAGAAGCTACGCGGAGACTGTTAGCAAAACATGAGCTCAGTCTAGGAAGACAAGATGACGTGAGAAAAACTCAAAATGGCTGTGCTTTGACTCTCTTTGGTCAAAGAAGTGGGGAAGGAGAAGACTTTCAAGGTTCAGTTATTATAGCCTAGACCAGTATTTCTGAACCCTGGCAACTTTAAGATGTGTGGACTTCAACTCCCAGAATTCCCCAGCCAGCATGCTGGCTAGGGAATTCTGGGAGTTGAAGTCCATACATCTTAAAGTTGCCAAGGTTGAGAAACACTGGCCTAGATCAATACAGTAGAGGTCCAGTATTTCTTATTGCATCTGTTTCTTGATTAGGCCTACCTCGAAGGGCTGACATCAGGTACTATGTGGCCTATTTGTCTGGGTACTGAATATGAATATGAAAAGATAGGCTGGTGTAGTGGTTAAGGTGTTGGACTAGGATTGGGGAGATCCAGTCTAGTGCTGGGCTACCCATGGACAATATTGTATGGCTTTAATTGTTTTTAATTCCTTTACTGGTTTTTAATGGCTTTGTTGCTGTTTTGCTTACTTACTTGTATTTGTTTCTTGGTTTCCTTGGTTATTTTTATTTTATTTTGTTTTATGTATGAGCCGCCCAGAGCCACATATGTGAGACACACGGCAATATAAAGTGAACAAACAAATAGCCACTCTGTCTGCCCCAACCTACCTTACAAGGTTGTTGTTATGGAGGAAAACTGGAGGAAGGCATGCTACGGACGCTGCCTTATGTTCCTGGAAGAAAAGAGGGTTGCTATTTAGCGAAGAAATAATACTGATTGCCTGTTTTTAGATGTATATTTCTGTTTGTGCGCCGTTGATGGCCCAGAGTTACTTGATTAAGGCGCGTGGCCACATAAATGGGCAGAATGAAGGAATGAAGATGTGATGTGAATCTCTCAAGTATTTTGTTAGGCTGTGGGATGCCTTATCTGAAAGTGATGGAATGGTGTGTTGAGTGAACCGGCTATGGAGGCCCCTATGAAAACTGCCGTCTTATGTCCAAGCATTAGGTGGGTCTGAACAGACAGATGGCGGCTTCCACTGAAACTTTTGGGAGAAAGCCTTTTAATTTCAGGTGAAAAATTGCTCCATGTGTCCATTATTAGAGAGATGGAGATGAGGGAGAGAAAAAAAGAGGAATAATTTGGCAATAGGGGTCCTTCGCTTTCATTCTTGGGATGGCTAAGTGTTCTAGGAAAGCTGTCTGGGGCTGAACGACCTGATAGCTTTTATTAGAAGACATACATAGAAGGTGAAGGGGGGCACATGCACAGGATCATGTTAGCAAATCCCGTATTGATCTTCCTAAATGGAGAAAAGAAATCTTGTGCATTTAGGCGAGGGAAGGAAAGTGAACGAGTGAATACATCCACTCTCCTGCCAACATGGTTTTCAATTCCCCTCCCGGGCCTCGTGTCAATCTAACCACTCAAGGTAGGAGAGCCATGTTCTGGGATAAATCAATGTATCTGTCAGCCTGAATTTCATAGGAGTGAACATGAAGCACTTGTAACTATGCTAACATCCAACGTGAAGACAGAGAATTTTGCCAGACAGTGGAGACACATGGAAGGGAGTGGTGGCCTGTGACATCTTGGGTTGGGTGGAAGTGAAATGTTCACCTTGTATATTTTGGGGGAGAGGCGAACTAGGGTGTTTTTAATTTGAAATAGGTGTATTGAGCCTGCAAGGGAATAACTGCATGGGTGAAAACAAACAATTTGTCACTGAATTTTCCAGGCATGATCTTGGCAGGCATCTCTGTCCTGCCCATGTAGCTTTTCTGCAATAATTTTATTAAGCATTATAGTTAAACGGATACAGACTAATGCAAGCTGCAAAAAAGAAGAAAAGAAAAAGAAAAAATAGTAAGTGCAGAAAAAGAAAAAAAATATGTAGATAGAAAAAGAAAAAAGAAAGGAATAGTAAAAAATATAGCAAAGAAAAAGAAAAGAAATATATACTTGCTGTGACAAAGGGAGAAGCTACTTCTTAGTTCCAATGTGGCTTTTCCATTTCTGCCCTCCGAGGAGAAATTCTCAGGCTGACGAACGGTAATGACAAATGAAATTGGAGCAAAACCATCATCAAACTTCAGCCAGCCCAAATGACATTTCAAGAAACAGCTAAGACTTTTAAAAAATTTCAGACTGCCCCTCCCTCCCACCCCAAAACTGAACTCAACTTAAACAGTGCATTGCAGCAGGAATATAAGAACATGAAAAAGACTGAAATCAAAATACTTATTTCTGGCACCCAAAAGATAACAGGATTGGCACCAGATGGACCCCTCTGTGAACATGTTCCATATTTTTTAAGTTGCCTTCCAGGGGACAATTTTTTTCCAAATCGGCTTAAAAGTCTATAGAATTTATGATACTTTTTCCTTGGCTATTGTGAGCTGCCTTGAGCATTCAACTGAAAAGTCATCAGGGAAATAAATAAATAAAATAAAATAAATAATAGCACCCCCATGTAAATTAGGTCAGAATGATAAATGAAGTTAGAAATACTTTCTGTGAGTTTAGTACCTACTGAAAAAGTAAAGTAAATTGAATCTGAGTTTGATGACTACTGTCTCTTAGAAGCAATATAGAAGTGGCTTGCCAATGCTGACTGCTGGGATGTTTTTCAACTTTACAGTCTATCTGCAGATTACCTAGTGGTCTCCCATCCAGCATCTAAATCCCAATCAAGAATCATGTGAAACTCATCTGCCAACAAAAGTCTTTTTGTAAACCCAGCTATCACAGGATCATCCCTCCATTTGGTGGCAATTACTGTCATGAAATATTGTTGTTCCCTTTATGGAACATTTGCTGGACAAGCTGCAATAAACAACAATGACAACAACAACAACATTTGAACAGGATATATGTAACAGCTCCCTCTGGTGGGTGCACATTGGATGTTTGAACATGACAACATTGGATTGTTTGAACATGACAACATGGGCATTTTTTCAAAAGCTTATGTTAAAATGTAATTTGTCCTCACCACCACATATTTCAAATTTACTGTTGGCTGTTCCATGGCCAGCTTGACTTGAAGCTGTCTGAATTGGGGAATTTGCTCATTTTTAGTTACCCGGTCTGCCTTTAACAACAGACAACTTTAAAATGGAAATAAAGCTCCTTATTCTCTCTCCGCCCACCCCATTCTATTTTAAGAGTTATTTGCAGATTGCATGCATGCACAGAAAGATGAAAAAAAGAGCTTTTCCTCTGTTTAACCCATGCCTCTTTTTTTCTACCATATGATAAATGTCAGACTGTAAGCCACTTGGGGCAGAGACCAATTTTACAACTCTTGTAAAGTTCAGGGAGTGATTATACACAGACAATAATTAAGCATCTCTCTAGTTGCATTAAAGCAACCAGACCTGGTTAGGTAGTGACTTAAAGGTTAGGGACGTATCCCTTTTTGATTTATAAATAATTCTTTACTCCTTCCTGAAAGCACATGTAATCATTAGGTAATTTGGTGGGGAATTTAAGCTGTAGCCAAATGGGGGTCTTTAAATAGCTAACTTTTCCCTTTGTTTCCAAGGTACCCAGTGTTTATACATGACAGCAAACCAAAAATGTACACAGTAGAGACAGCCTACATAAATCAAATGGGATTGCTCCACACCAGGGTGTGCAGATTTTAAGGTGGTGCATCCGAAGCGTTCTCCGACATGGCTGAATCTGGTGCATCTTGGACTTCTGCTTTTGAAGATCCAAGATGTTTTAGATTTTGCTGGTGCCAGCCACGGAAAAGATGCCGGCAAATTTTCCCTTGCTGTTCCTGTTCTATTTTCTCCTGAGAGAGAAGTCCTCAGTAGAAATCTCGAGGTTCAAAGGGTGCTTTTCACATGAATGTCAATGAAACAAAGTTTGCTTCATGCTTAGCACTGGCTTAACAGGAAGGATCAATAGCAGATAACTTAGTTTGCAGGGGGAAAACGCTCACAGACATCATCCTTGGAATATATAAGGCAGGGAATAATGCATTTATGCTGCTCTGGAAAGTCAATAGAGAGCCAGTTTGGTGTAGTGGTTAAGGCACCGGGCTAGAAACTGGGAGACTGTGAGTTCTAGTCCTGCCTTGGGCATGAAGCCATCTGGGTGACCCTGGGCCAGCCACCTTCTCTCAGCCCTAGGAAGGAGGCAATGGCAAACCACTTCCGAAAAACCTTGCCAAGAAAACTAGTCCAAGCAGTCGCTGAGAATTGGACATGATTGAACAGCGATGATGATGATGATAGATACCCAAGTGTTTCTTGAACTTTTTGCTCTCTGGTGCAAAGATCCTATTTGAGGGCTAAGGGCAAGAGACTATGAAAAGCTTTCAAGTGCCTCTGAGCAGATGCAGAGTGCAGGAGAGCAATGGGAGTTCTGCAGAAGGACGTTCACAGGCAAATCTCCTTGTAGATATCTTCCAGCTTTGATCTCTCTCTCTTTCGCTTGAAATTAACTTCTTCTTTTGGGGAAGGCAGATGGAGGGAGGGGTGGAAGATTCCCTGATGTAAAGCCTCCCACTTTTAAAAACGATGGAGGACCCCAAAAGAGCTTTTCTTTGTAGGGGTTATATTTATCAATATTGACTGTATTAAAAATTAAAATTGACGCCTTCGTAGAATATTGATTTTTTGAATCCTGTAAAAATGACAGTACGAAGCCCATTGGATATTAATATAAACAACGTATTTTTCATGGGGAAAAAATCCTCTTCTTTTAACAAATTAAAAGAAAATGATGAGAAGAGTGACAGTGTGTTAAAGTTTTGCAAATATCTTTAGTGTCTTTAATAATTTTGATTTCGCAGAGCCCTGAGAGGGTTTTGGGGGACCCCCCGGGGTCCTTGGACCACACTTTAAGAAATGCTGAACTAGATGATTCTGTACAGGCAGCTTCTGTTGTTGCATAATATTGTCATCACCATCATCACCATTGTCTAAATTTATATGCCGCCCATATAACTGGGTGGTTGGGATTATGCCCTTTTACACGTTTGCTAAATTCTGGATGTGTTTCTCAGGAAATAATCCATGTATTGTCTTACTGTCACCTTCCTTTTCTTCTTTTCCTCTTCCCCCTCCTTCTCTGCTGTTGTTCCTCCTTCATCTGTTTTTCATCTTCCTCCCTCCTCTTCTCCCCTTCCGTCTTTCTCTTCTCCCTGCTTCCTTCTTTCATTTCCTACCTCCCTTCTTCATTCATTTCTTCCTCGGCTTCCTCCTCTTGACACTGTTTTGTTATAGACAAGCCTCACCGCAGTTGTATCGATAAAATAAGCTTGCAGTCAGCATCCATTTGAGATACTCCAGGCATGGTTGAGGCCAACGTACACAATTTTAAATCCTATTGATTCAAGGAAGATTTTGCATGATTTATGGGGCAGCATTCTGCTGCGCTTAGGAAGCAGGAACCGACTTCAGAGAGGAAAGATCCTCAGGCTTGCAGAAAAAAAAGAGGAAAGCGTTCCTTCCTTTTTGTCTTGATCCTGTTAAGGATAGCACACCTCCCATTAACAATGTGATTTGCTGTTAAAACACACACACACACACACCTCTCTGGTGCAAAGATCCTATCTGGGGGCTAAGGATAGGTAGGGCAATAGACTATGAAGGCCGTCAAGTGCCTCTGAGCAGATGCAGAGTGCAGGAGAGCAATGGGAGTTCTGCAGAAGGACGTTCACAGGCAAATCTCCTTGTAGACGTCTTCCAGCTTTGATCTCTCTCTCTTTCGCTTGAAATTCAGTTGTGTTTTTGGGAAGGCAGATGGAGGGAGGGGTGGAAGAGTCCCTGATGTAAAGCTTGTCAGAACGAAAACTTCTAGTTCGTTTCCTCCCCGTCCCAGCCATGGGATGTCTGGTCTGGAAGCTTGACTGCTTTGTGGACGGGGAGACCCAACAGACAGATTCCAATGACTCATCTCATCCAACCCCCCCCAGCTTCATCAGCAGATAATGCTGGGAAATCGGTTTCTCTTCATTAAAGCAGAGTTAAGGGAGAGAGGTTGAAAGTATAGAGATAACCGGTAATCTTTCAAAATAAACAGTTCGTATTTGCTCAGACCCAGCCGAGAATGTTAGGCCGGTACAGGGGAGTCCTCACACCCCATGCGGGGCCTTGCGGGGTGGGGTGGGGGGGAATCAAGTTGATGGAAGGGTTATTCTTGTAATATTGCATTCCCAGGAACAAAGGGGGTAAGGTGGGGGGATGAGGCTGGGGGGAACAGGCAGAGGGGGAAAGGAAGATGAATTGCATGGCTGCAATTGACTGAGCTGGGCCATAGGTCCTGTCTCTGCTTGGGCATTCCCTTTTTCAGCTGCAGAGTGTCCTCCTGAAGGAAGAATGAGAAAAATGGGATGGTTAATTCCAGAGGAGAGAAGTGGCCAGGATAGGATTTGCCACCGAGCCACACCCTGTACGCTTTCAGTCCAGGTGGGAAATCCTTGAGCTTCTGCTAAGAGTGGCTGACCACCATTGGAGGAAGACCACCAGGTCCATGTTGCTGTGATTCACTCACCCTGTTTCCTTTGGCCTACATCAAACTTGGGGGCCTTTGCCATCGTCACGAATTTGCCTGGCCAGCGGCTTTATAATGCTGCCTCTCCATGATGTCACCCTGTGAAGGAGGCAGCCTTAAGTCGCCCTTAGTTGTACTGATTGATTGATTGATTAGTCGTCCCCATTTGTGTAGCTGCCTGTCTCAAATTTATGACTCTGGGCAGCCCACAAGCAATTAAAAAAACTCTATCAAAACCCCCAAACGATACAACGAACGATTTAAGAACAATACAAAACCATATAGGAACCATATGAAAAACCCCATAGAACAAAATTCATAGCAATCAATACAGCCACTGCACAGGCTCTACCATGCTTCTGGGTCCCCACGCCCATTGGCCAAACCCTGTTTTCAGGGCCTTACAAGAAGGACGTTAAAAGAGTCTTTTCTGCAAGGGATCAGCAAGGTGGACTGAAGTTTTCATGCTGGCTTTGGGGATGGGCCCTTCAAATCAACAGGGGAAAAAGAATGTCTAGGTTTTCATGGCTGGTTAGCATCCCACCAACTCTTCATTGTCTTAGAAACAGAAATATGCCGGGAACATCTGAAACATTCTTTTTCCAAACATCACCTTCGTTGTTCACTATCTACACGTAGTCCTCACTTAACGACCACAATTCTGGTTGCTAAGTGAAATGGTCATTAAGCAAATCCAACCTGATTTTATGACCGTTTTTGCAGTGGTTGTTAAGCAAATCACTGCGGGCATTAAGAGAACCATGTGGTCATTAAGTGAATCATCTGGTTCCCCATTGATTTTGCTTGCCAGAAGCTGGATGGGATGGTTAAAAATGGCGATTGCATGACCATGGGATGCTGCGACAGTCATAAGTGTGAGGACCAGTCATTTTTCAGCACTGTCGTAAGACCGAACCATCACTAAATGAATGGTTATTAAGCGAGGACTGTCTGTACACCTAGGAGCTGCAGGTGGTCCCTGAAAGCCTCTACACATCTCCAGAGTTTTATTTTTGTGTTTTAATGAAAGCATATTATGTACGTGACCAGAGAGAAGAGAAGCACAGGAAGCTATCTCTGATTTTAAGGAATTATAATGGGAAGGTTACTTTTCAGAGTACAGCAGACTGCAGTTTGTACCAGTCTTTCTCAACCTTGGCAACTTTAAGATGTGTGGACTTCAACTCCCAGAATATCCCAGCAAGCTGGCTGAGGAATTCTGGGAGTTGAAGTCTACACATCTTAAAATTGCCAAGGATGAGAAATACTGGTTTATACCATTCAGAAGCCAAACGGAGTCCTTGCCTTGAAAGCAGCAAGCTTTTTTTTCTGCACCCTTATATCTGGCATAGCACAAGAACCATTTCTTAGAACTTGTAGGACCCTATCTACGGTGTTTGCTTGTAGGACATTATCTACAATGTTGGCTTCCTCATCAGCTAACTTGTCCTCCACTCATTAAAAAGCCAAAAGGATTCAGTGGTGGGGCAAGTTATAGCAAGCCCCGCCCTGCAGGGACATCATTGTGCATGCCCTTTAACAGGCCCACACAGTGGTGCTGCTGTGGGGTACGGTTTGCATAGGAAGGTCACTGCGTGCATTCAGGCACTGCAGAAGCACCTCTGGCTCCCTGCTTGCCAGCTAAAAACAGGTCACCTTGTTTCTTTGGCCTGTTTTTTGCCAGCAAGGAATAATTAAGCAGACTTTTTATTTATTTGTGTGTGTGTGTGTGTGTGTATATATATCACAATATTTCTTAATTTGTTTTGCTAAATATTTTATTAATTTTTTGCCAAGCATTAGCTAAATAGTTGCTAAATACAGGTAGTCCTCGTTTAGTGACTGCCTTGTTTAGCGACCATTTGCAGTTACGACGATGCAAAAGTACATTTGTGACCAGTCCTCACCTTGACAACCTTTGCAGGTCTGTGAAGCAAAGGAAAGCTGAAGTCAGATCGTAAGCACAGTCGTGGTTTTGCTTAGTGATCGCTTTGCTTAACAACCAAGTTGCCAGTCCCAATTGTGGTCGCTAAATGAGGACTACCTGTATTTAAAATCCTGCTTGGATTTTTTAAAAAAATCCAAGCAGGATTTAAAAAAAAAATTCTGAGAATCAAGTTACATTGATTGATTGCACTACCAATAGGATGAATACCCAAATCTCCCTCCCTTTTATCCCTGCAAGAAAAATCTATGTTTTAAGCAGAATCTTGAACTTGAATGTTTCCAGCCCGATAGCTTCACCACTATATCACCTGGGCTGAAACGACGGTGCGATTTTATTTTAAACGTTTCAGCTTGCAAAAGCCAATGCTCCATTGAGCCAGAAAGATACTGGTAATCCTGGCTGAATCTGAAAAACATTTTTCCTTGCTAGCTGGATTTATTTTAGGCCAAGCTAAGTCCACCTGAACTTGGAAAAGCAGGGTGGTGGTGGTGGCAGCTGGGGCAGGGTGGAGTCATCTGAATAGGAAGGAGAAGAACGTGCAGCCAGCAATAAAATTAATTTCCTCCACTAAAATACACAAAGCTTTTTCTTTGGAGACTGATGACTACAGACGATCAAAGTCTGTAAGTGGTACTTAGGCTATCGGTTTCACCCCCTTAATGCCTTTCTGTCAAAACAAAGCCCCTCCAAAGAGCTTGGAGGGCTATCGTGCGATGGTAATGGCTCCCTATCCCTTGTAGGGGGGAAAAAAAACCCTAAGTATTTGGTAATGTATACAGAAAGACCTATTAGATCAGAGGGTATAACTGTACTTACGGCTCAAAGTAAACATTCTTAGGCCCGCAAGATAGCCCTCGAGAGAAGCTGTGGATTCAGGTTCAGCCCTCTGTGGCTGAAAAGGGGTGGGGGGTGTCTCCCAGGGATCTGGGAGAAGCAGAGAGAGAAAGGGTTTTAGAAAGGATCACAGCCTGAAACCTAAACGGCTCACTTTAATCTCTTATAAGACTCCAAGAGTTTAAATGGATTTGCAGTAGGACGGATGCAGTAATTCTTAAATTGTCTAAGTTGTTTATCCCCTGCTCTTTCCCCTCTGTGCACACACTCTCGTTTTGCAGGTGTTTCTGTAATCCAGAGGGAGGGAGGGAGGGAGGGAAGGAGACAGAGACAGGAAGGACAGAGGGAGGGAAGGAGAGAGAGAGAAAAAAGAAAGGGAAGAAGAGACAGACAGACAGACAGACAGAAAGAGAGAGGTTTTAATAAGGATGGTGGAATTTGTGATGCATGATTGCTCTTTCTTTCTCATTTTTCTAGCCTTGATTTGTTCCATCCTACTTCATTATTTGTCTATGGAAGGCGGTGGCTGCTTTCCAAAGCCTTGCCTGCCAACGTGTTCTCTATGCCTCGTGCCATGGACTCTCCATAATATGCCCACTTCTTGCAAGCATTGTTCACTCTTAATGAGGGCAGGGTGGATAATTGCATGGCAGAATTCAGAAGGTTTGGATATTTTATTTTATTTATTATTTTATTTTATTTATTAATTCATTGGATGCTCAACTCCAGCGGACTATGAGGGGAAGGCACCCTGGTTTGAAGGATGTAAATCAGAGATCCCCAAAACTCTTCTGCTCATCAACCCCTTCATGAAGTTTCAGATTGTTCATTGACCCCCCCCCCACCCCAACATTTATCATAGAAAAATAATTCAAAAATACTACTTTAACTAATCATACTATGAATAATAGTAATAATAACAACATTGACCCCTTGGAGAGTCCCATCAACCCTTAGGGATCAATAGTGACCACTTTGGGGAACCTGGTGTAAATAGAAAGGCTTGCTTTGAAATATGATATGAAGGTCCCTGTAGCTGCTGGCCTTAAAATGCTGGGCGCGAGGGCAAAGGACACCGAATATGAACCTCAGAAAAATGCCTCACCTTCATTCTTGAAATTCACTTTCTCGCATCATGTTCTGGGTGTTTATTTGGGTGCATGAAAAAGAAAACCAAGTCTGAGCGTTTGAGAGGTGTGACCTGCAGCCTTTTTTCCAGGGAGTATTGCAGAACAGACCCACAAATGAATAAGTAACACTAGATGCCCAGCCGCTTCCGCTGTAACCAAGTCAGACGTCAGCTGACTCAACTCACTGAGATTAGAGGGATCCAAGGCTGCTCTCCAGCTGGTGCAGCATCCAGACGTCGCAGGGAAGTGCCCCAAGTTGGAGAACGAGGAAAACAACCAAGGAGAAGCCTGAGGCTTCCTGTCATCTCTTGATGGACTCAGCAGCTTGGTGTCAAAGCTGTCAAGTTGTGATCCTGATCGGCAAAAATTCACACACATGGAAGAAGAAGTGCTGATTGCTATGGGCTAAAAGGCTTAGAATAATAAGGCAAGGAACGCCATCGGAAAGGAGAAAATATTTCTCCGATTATCTCAAATGTCTTTTCCCCCCTCCTGACTCCTCCTCTTCTTCTTTGCCTATTTTTGTCACAAAACCAAGGAAATTCCAGGCCTTTTAAGATGGACCCTACTATCCATTACTACTGACAGACAGCGTGTTGAAGATCTCTTTGAAGTAGCCCAGCTGGGAAAGTTTGTATATTGTCCAAACTTCAAATAAGGAGGGGAGAACCCATTTTCCTCATTAATTCCTGATCAGGGGTCCCCACCCACCATTTTCCATTTATCTCCTCTTATTAACACTTCTCCATAATTACTTTCCATCATGCAAATGAGACCTATCTTGCTTAATTATTTTGTTTCCAATATCACTAGATCAGTTGACCACTAAAGTTAGCCATAAAAATTAAGTTCTGCCAGGCTCTCTCTGGTTTGAGATCACAGCCAAGTGTCTGACCTCAAAGAAAAAAATAGTGTAATCCTATATACAGTGTGTGTGTGTGTGTGTGTGTGTATAGACAGAACATTAAAAACTAACAAGAACTAATATTTAGAATAAAGAAAGAAGACAAAAGAAAGAAGAGAAAAACAAAGACAAAAGTGCAGAAAACAAAGAAGAGAAAAAAGAATGTAAAGAAATGACTTCCAATTTTCTTTTACAGCAGTTATAAGTATAAATGTAAATTAACCTCTTACTCTATGGTTACAACATTGCTGACTTTTTTTCTATATAGGTATTTCTCGCTTAACAACCATTCATTTAGTGATGGCTCAGACATATGACAGTGCTGGAGAAACCAATTTACGGCTGGTCTTCAAACTTACAACTATCACAGCGTCCCTGCAGTTACATGATCACAATTTGGGTGCTTGGCAACTGGTTCACATTTATGACTGTTCCGGCATCCTGTGGTCATATGATTGCCATCTTTGACCTTCCATGCTGGCTTCTGGCAAGCAAAATCAATGGGGGACCGTGTGATTCGTTTAACGACCATATGGTTCGCTTAATCCCCATGGTGATTCACTTAACAGCCACCCCAAGAAAAGTTGTAAAATCGGGTCAGATTCATTTAATGACCACTTTGCTTAGCAACCAATATTCTAGTCCCAATTGTGGTCATTAAGCAAGGACTACCTGTAATCTATTTTTATTTCCTGATCATCAAAACCATACATCATAACTTCATTTATTTCTGTTTCACACAAAAAGTCAAAAAGGGGTTTCCAATCAGCATTAAACTTAGACAGTGTCCTATCTCTAATTAAAGCTGTCAATTTGGCCATCTCAGCAAGTTCCATCATCTTCATCATCCATTCCTCCATTGTGGGTAAAGTCGAATCTTTCCAGCTTTGTGCTTATCATAGTCTTCCTGCGGAAAAAACAGTGTAATCCTATGGTCACCAAGACTTCTGTTGAGAACCAGAGGAACACATCCTGGTTTGAGAAGTCTAGAAGAATAAAGCACAGAAAGATAGTTCTTATCTGCCACCAAAAATGACCTTTCAGGGAAAAGAATTCCATAACTGGGCTCCTATCGAAATGGCTGTTCTAAGCTTCTACCTCCCTCATTTTATTTAGTGAGGGCATCAGGAGAAAAACCAACAATTATCTTAACATGCTAGTAAAGTGAATTTAATAGTGAGTTTTATTCCAAATTGGCCCCGTCATCCACATTAGGCCCAGAAACTCATTGCAAGGCTGAGTCAAATGGAAGCTGCAAGAAATTGAGATGGTTCCCCATCACTATGAAAACAAAGACATTTTGGCCAAGGCACTGCACTCCTTCGGCTGCTAAGAAACTGTGTGGCATTGTCTCCTTGTCAAAATGAGTCGCCGTGGTTTTTTTGCTGGACTCTGGGCTTGCATTTCTAAGTGCCTCCTGATGTGCTGAAGATTATGAGGGTTGGTGCAAAAGTAGCATGCGCAGAATTCTTTGACACCCAGGCACATTGGTTGGAAATTTGAACTATGGCTCATGTGCAGAAATCATGTTTGACTTAAGAAATCCAAGCACTCAGAACCAAGGAACACAGAACATGGAGATGTTCCTCAAGGAGAAACAAGGCAACACTGAAGCCTAGCTTGAATACTGGTTGAGCATGAGAATGTGCCCATGGGAAAACATAGCCCCACCCCCCATCCCTAGGGAATATCTTCCAATTCTTTGCACCCATCCTCTCCACCCACCCACCCACACACAAACTTGGTAGATACTTTGGCTTAAGATGCTTGGTTTTATCAGCCTCTTGATGACCTCTAACCTTGTACCAGAAAAGCAATGGCTGGGTCATGTCTTGGCTAATCTCTATCGCTGTGATTTGGAGACAGAAAGGCCCTCTTTCTCTAACTGAGGGCCGTGCATAGTTAAGCCAGTTTATCCACATACCAAATAACTTGGAATTATTGTCCATATCACTCTGAAAACCATCGCAGATTACAGAAGGAGGGAGGCCTGCCCATGGATCCCATCCCGAGGGGCCATCAGACAGATAGCAATGACAGCAGCCTTCTTCAAGAGATGGATGAAGTTGCCAATTTTGCTTTCGCTCAACATCTTTTTTCTTTTTCCCCCTCAACCTTAAACTCCTTTTGTCCCCTTTCGGCATCTGTTTGTGCATGTTTTGTCTAAAAATCCAAATAGACGTTGCAATGTTTCTGTGCATGTTGCTCACACTTCTTTTAAACAAAGGAAGTTACTCTGTTACACTGCATTTTGGGGGGGTGCCTTTCCAGAATGCACTCTTTTTTATACTCCTCTTTAACTAGAGAACCCTGGTGCAAAATTTGGAGAAGTGTGACAGGGAAGGGTCATTGCTGATGGGCTAAAATGTAGAGCCAAGAGACATGAACTAGTGAAGTTTGCTTTAAATTGTCAACTGAATCAGTTTCTCTCCCAACCCCACCAGTTTATCAGAACCCCATAACAGGTTAAACAAGGGAACTATAGTTGGTTAAAAACCTGGATTTGTGCTGGCTTATTGTGTTCAAAGGGCCATCCTTTCCACCTAGGCTGCCTAATAGGATTTCAGCCTCAAAAGATGGCACAGTTAGGGCACTTCCACACCTCCATTTCCTACCAATTCCTTAAAAGTAGCTTGGAGACATTGTGGTTGCCTTCATTCCCACTTTGGTGTTGTGGTTAAGGCTAGAAACCAGGAGACCGTGAGTTCTAGGCACAAAGCTAGGTGACCTTGGGCCAGTCCCTCTCTCTCAGCCCTAGAAAGGAGGCCATGGCAAACCACTTCTGAAAAACCTTGCCAAGAAAACTGCAGGGACTTGTCCAGGCAATCCCCAGGAGTCAAGACTGACTTGAAGGCATCAAAATAAGGATCCAGATTGATACAGTGGTTCAAGGCACCCAGCTAGAAACCAGGAAACTGTGAGTTCTAGCCCTGCCTTAGGCACAAAGCCAGCCAAGTGACCTTGGGCCAGTCCTCTCTCTCTCAACCCTAAGAAGAACAAGGCAATAACAAACCATTTCTGAAAAATTTGCCAAGAAAACTGTAGGGACTAATCCAGGCAGTCACCAGGAGTCAACACTGATTCAAAGCCACACACACAATCACTCCCATTACCATAAAATGCTGAAAACGTAATTCTTCCTTTGCTTTGTCCAACTGGAGAATGCACATTCAATCAAAGCTGGGCTCCGCCATTTTTTTTCATGTTATATATATTTGCCCAATGTTTTTGAGAAAACAAAATCAAGTGGACACGAGAGGAGCTGCACAATCAGCTTGCCATGAGGAGGAGATTCCTAGAAGCCAAGTCACCAGCTTTGGTTATACTGAAAAGACCCCAAATAACTAAAGCTCTGGGGTGGAAGGGGAGAACAGCCTAGGAATGAAGACAAGATGGAGCTAATTCCCACAAGTGGGCAAATGACCCATCTGTTAATTCTATGGAGTTTCAGCATCGCAAATCAAAGGTTGCCTTTTGTGTAACTCTAGATACACCAGAGTGGAAATAAATCAGGTTGACCACTAAACAGCACAGAGTTGTGCAGGAGTGACAATTAGCAGAGAATGCTACACTGTATTTAAAATCCACATTTCAAGATGGATGGATGGATGGTTGGATACTTTAGTTCTCTTGCATACAAACACACAATCAACTTTAATATTTGCCAGGCTCCAAATAGGTTCTCATCAGCTGATTCCTGGTGAAAGTCCTATGTGAGAGCTGTGAATGGCAGTAATTATGTCCCAGTGTGGTGCAGTGACCAGCCATCCAACTTGGATTTGCAATACAGGTAGTCCTCACTTAACAACCATGTGTTCAGTGATGGTTCAGACTTACTATGGTGCTGAAAAAAACAACTGATGACTGGTCCTCACTCTTATAACATGCCCCCAGTCATGTGATCATGATTTCGGCACTTGGCAACTGGTTTGCATTTATGACCGTCACAGTGTCACGTGGTCGCCATTTTCAACCTTCCCAGCCAGCTTCTGGCAAGCAAAATCAATGGGGAATGGTGTGATTTGTTTAACAGCCACTTGGTTCACTTAACACCTGCAGTGATTTGCTTAACGACCACTGCAAAAAAGGTTGTAAAATTGGGTCAGATTCGCTTAATGACCACTTTACGTAGCAACCAAAATTCTGGTCCCGATTGTGGTTGTTAAGCGAGGACTACCTGTACAGCCCTGGGAATTTGCCTTATTTCTCCAGTGCTCATACTGATGGGTGACAACTTTCTAGAAGCCCAGACGGAGCTCTGGTTTTCCCACTTCTACCTGGAAAATCCAGGGACTGAATCTGAGCCTTTTTCCATGCAGACCTTCCTTCCTGTCCTCCAAAGAGCCTCAGTAAATGTTCCTTTACATGTTCTAAGTAGGAAGAACATTTCAGAAAGACCATGTCCTAGGTGCAAACAGCATGTTGGCCACTTGTGTTAAAATGTTGGCCAACAGGCTGCCTTCCTCTCCTTTCTCCCCTATTGCTTCCCATCCCATCCATCTATGCCCAACACACTGTGTGGGATTCGCCCCCTAATTAACCCTTCATTCAACTGCCCAGAGGATAATCACGTGGGGTGGAACTCAAACAGGGCCCATCCCTTCTGGCGTGTGTGGTCTTGTCACCTGGGGAGGAAGACAAGGGCAAAGTTGTATTTTTATATCTCCTCCTTGGGCGGTCAGCGGTGATAACCATAACAACACCAGGAAGGTCATTTGTTCTTGTGGAGATGGAAGGTTAGAAGGCTGTTCTTGGAAAAGGGATGTTTCGGGAATCCAAATATTCCCTGGAGCTGGAAGGCAGTGACGGGTGACACCCAGAGGATCAGTTCTGGAGATTTTATGAAATCAAAGCCTGGAGTCAAGATTTGTTTTGGGCTTCACTGTGGGGGAGAAGAGGCCTTGAGCTTGAGATGACTCCCCAGGGATTCCTGGGCTTCAAGCCACTTAGGTGGGGAAAATCTCACCTGTGGAAGGGGATCCTGTTCCAGCAAACTCTGTATCCACACAACACACTTCACTAGATCTGCTTTTGCACTACATGCTAAGTTTGCTTAGTGACTATGGCATTTGTCTGTGTTTGAGTGGCTTAATGTATTGTGCCAACCCAACAATGAGTTAACTAGATCAAACGTGTTCTACAAATGTGGCCCTTGTGTGCTTCATGGGGAAACCGAGCAGGCAAAAGCCATTCAAAAGAAGGCTAGGACCTCCTTCTGGGTGTGGACCTTTGCAGGTGCTCAATAGTATAGTCACAATAAATTGTGACTCAGAAACAAGGAGGGTTCTTCTACCCATCCATGACCTTTGATCATGAATGTCATGTGAATCTTCAAGAACCTGATTAGAGGACAATTTAATGTAATCTTGGAATTGACGCCACTGTGTGAATGGCATTGATTATTCAAAGAGAATCATCAAATTGAACCAAATTCCTCCATTTGGGAACGCCTAACTTTGGAAAAGCAAATTTAATTGACTGGCTTTGATGCTTCAGATCAATTCATCAGATCAGACTGAACTGATCTTCTAAATAGAATCAATTATTTCAGTTGGATTGGAGTTGATCTTCACCCATCCTTAATGAGGAAGGAAGGAAGGAAGGAAGGAAGGAAGGAAGGAAGGAAGGAAGGAAGGAAGGAAGGAAGGAAGGAAGGAAGGTCAAACACATCCAGTCATAAAAAGATGGTGATGAACATACAATGGAGTATCTTATGGCAGGCACATAGTTGATTGGCTGGCGACAGCAATCCTGTGGGGTGATGAATCTATACTGCAACACTAGCTTGCAAAGCCTTGTTCTCATAACTAACAGCAACTTTATGAATTTGTTAAATCTCATCCAAATGTTGATTGGCTGTTATTATACCATGTGGCTGGGAATTCCATAACTCACCCATGTGCTGTGTGAAAGCCCATCCTGTGGCCTTCTGAATCTCCTACTAAGCATTTTCCTTGGAGGTCAGAATGACCCAGATTTCTAGCAGGACCAGGGAAGAGACGGAAGCGGAGATACCAAGAAGGAGATGTCTTGTCGTAGCTCTACCTGGAATCCAGTGAATGATTATGAATTTATGAGAGCTTTTCACCCAATGTCAGCCAACCACTATGTATAGATGTCTACTTGAAAGAGTTAATTCCCTAGGCAGCCAGCTAAATCGTCAATGGCCCAATAAATTATGCCCTGGATTAATGAGACACAGCCATCATTAGTCACGCCTCATCGGCCGCTTAAAGTTCCTCGGCAGAGTTTTATCTCTGGTGCTTCTGTCTGCTGGGTAGCCATATTTCATGCTCTGAAAACAGATGACCCCCAAGGGTCACCTAACTGAAAGCCCCATTCAACAGCTCTGCAAATATCTCAGCATGAAGGAGAAAGGTTGAGGTCAAAACAACAGGGAGATATAGTCAGCAGCTCAGCTGGGGCCATGCTGGACTAGACAAGTCCACATGCTCAAGTGACCAAGACCTGTTCCTTCCTTTTGGAATCATCTGAGGTTAGGCCAAGGTGGGGAGGGTCGAGGACTTAGTTGACTTAGGATATCAGGATTGTCCTTGTACAACACAAATAGTTTTCTCCTGAGAGTACAGGTATACATCTATCAGCCCCACAAGGTAGACCAGATCAGCAAACTGGCACCAGAAGAAGACTAGAACTATACTGAGATAAGCTCTACAGTAGTGGCAGGATCTTGCATGTCCCTCTTATACCCCAGGGAGTCAGGGGGAGCTAGTCTGAGTCTTCTTCTAATACTATCCTACCTTCCTGGGCTTAATACATGCTTCTGCACCTGTTGTTCTCCTAACAGCTTTTGATGGCTTCTCCAAGGTCATCTCTATGGCTCCCTACAATGTTCTTTTACCAGAGGTCTGTACATCGTCTTTGGTAGTCTAATTAAGACAGAGTACAAAGGCAAGAGAATATTTCCCAGTTCCGAGGTCTGGTAGGACTATGTCTGAGTTGCATGATTAGAAGTCTGTTGGACACCAGACAGCAAGCTAAGTGTCCTATCTTGCTCAGGACTTAAACTGGGAACTCCTGGATTTGTGTGAGGGTATCCCAACATAAGTAAGCCAGTTTGGTGTTGTGGTTAAGGCATCAGGCTAGAAACTGGGAGACCGTGAGTTCTAGTCCTGCCTTAGGCACAAAGCCAGCTGGGTGACCTTGGACCTTGGGCCAATCTCAGCCTTCTCATAAAGGAAGAAGAAGGCAAGGGCAAACCACTTCTAAAAATATTGAGTTAGAAAAGCTGACTGAGATAATGAAAGTGTCCTTAAATGGTGGATTAGCATCTCAAGCTTGTTGTTGGACTCTCATGAACAGGAAGGCCCCAGCAATCTTGACAAAGCGAAGCTCAGATTTCATTGGAGGATGGGCGTGATCAATACGTTTGAAGCTGATATAGGAACCAAATCAGGATGGACAATTTTGGGGGGGACCAGGAGCCACAGTATTTTTTTTTAAAGAGAGTACAATTCTAATATAACAACATTACCTGTTTTGAGAGTTTCTTGAAGTTTAGGGAGAGGGGGTGTCATTCAAGGCAAAAATAGGGGCATTATACAGTATCTAGTAATTAACACATTATTTTATACTGCTGAAAATCAGTGATCTGCAGCCAAGTGTTGGCAGCACCGTCTCAGGGGAATTGGGCTTCTGCAGCATGGAAGTGGCAAGGACTGATGTGCTTCACGGATTAATTTCTTGCCTGATCTAGCAACACTGTGAAACATGGCCAAGATCTCCACTGTTTGGGGTCCAACCCGTTGGCAGTGAAAGATAATCTTGAACAATTTTAACGTATTTTTAACCCCCTCCCTGCCTCTCCTTTGCTGCTTGTAGTTCCAGTCCCTGCAGGGCCTTCAGCTGGAGATACTTTCTATCAGCAGACTCTAAACAGAACTTCTTGGAAACAATTTTTGCTCATGAACCTGCTGTCTCCCTGGTATGGTAAATCATAAGCTATCCAGCACTGACATTTACAGGGAGGGAGTAGAAAAGAATCAGAGAGACTCCAGCAGAAATTCCATCCTGGTAATGCAGCTGGAAGAAGCTTGCTGGGAGAGTCTCATTTTTCAGTGGCTATTTTTATTTGTGCCTTTACTGCATGGGAAATTTTAATATAAAATTTGATCCTCCCAGGGCCTTTCTTAATTACAGTTCGGTTGGACTGCTTAATGCCTGTTCTCCATTGCAAACAGGTGTGGTGTGCTCTCTCTGGACAGCTGCCATGGAGAACGCATCGGCAGATGTGCTGTGTACCTTCTCAGTTGAGATGTGTGGATCAGTTCCAGTACAAATCATTGATCTGGATCATCGATCGGATAGGATCTGATCCTTCAGATTGATTCAGAGAATTACTTGGTCTATTCAGACATGGAAATTTTCTCGGAGGGCCTTTCGGGCGTTGTGGTTTTACTGTTGTTGTGGGCCGCCCGGAGTTGTGCTCTGAGGTGGGAGGCCACACAAATCTTTAAAATAAAACAATAAAACAAAATAAACAACAACCAACCCAAGTCAGCTATTGTGCATCCGCGAAACCTGTCCAGACTGAGGAATTTATTGGAATGCATCTGAACTGATCAGATGATTTGATGCAAATGATTGTTCTGATTTTCAAAGCCAGTTTGATTCAGAGATTGAGCAAACTGCATGCAAACTGAACTTCCACACTGAGTCTTGGCAGCTTCTTTGCTTCCCTTCCATTATAGAAGTGGGGGGAAGAAGGAGGAGGAGGAGGAGGAGAAATATGAGGAAAGGGAAGGAGGAGAGGGATGATGATGATGATGATGATGATGATGATGATGATGATGATGATGGAGGAGGAGGGGAGAAAGGAAAGGAGGGGAGGAGAAGGGTTGTTGTTTGGGGTGGGACAGGGAGATTAGAAAGCTGTACTTAATGCAACAACATCTTCTCCATTAAAGAATTCACTGAAGAGATCAAAGCAAGAGACCTGATTCTAAGTCACATACACTTAGAGTTGATTCATGTAAAGAATGTGGTGGGACTATATTTGTTCTCCTCATGCCATGGTCTTCTCAGTTGCCACATACGCCTGTGAAAGTTGGACATTAAAAAAGGAAGACAGAAGAAGAATTGATGCATTCGAATTGTGGTGTTGGCAAAAGTTATCGAAAATACCATGGACTGCCAGAAGAACAAACAAATCGGTTCTAGAAGAAATACAACCAGAATGTTCCCTAGAGGCGAAGATAACGAGGCTGAGACTCTCCTACTTGGGGCACATCGTCAGGAAAGCCCGATCACTTGAAAAGGACATCCTGTTTGGTAAAGCCGAGGGCCAGCGAAAAAGAGGAAGGCCTTCAATGCGATGGATTGGCACAATCATAGCAACAATGGATGCAAACATGGGAACAGCCAGGCACATGGCGCAAGACCAAACAGCATTTCGTTCTGTTATGCATAGGGTCGCCATGAGTCGTAAACGACTCGACAGCAATTAACCACAACAACAGCTATCCTATCTGTGTACATCTGAATGCTGGGAAATATTAACGAAAGCACTTCCACCAATTTCCCCTGAAAATTCGTAAATGTTTATTGTATGTGTTTCTCCTAACAGACCTTTTTGTCACCTGATCCATTCGATTTCTGCAATTTCTCCTAACTGGAAACCTGTTTTGAATCTCACATATGTGAATGTAATTTGGTATTTATTTTCCAGGAGAGTGGCAATGCAAAATCTACCAGCCTCTTTTGAGCTAGTCTTGCAGTCTGCTTTTGAAGCCAGGCACTACCTGTTCCGTGACTACCTGCCTGAAAAATCTTTGAATGAATCTGGGAGTATTTACTCACTTGCAAGAGTTAGTCTTGAGCGAAGGTCACTGGCTCACCTGCTAAACATCCTCGAAGGATACCTTTCCTTGCACTCTTGACGTTACATTTTTGGATTATTCGTTAGTTCTAAGGTACATGCATAGAGCCGGATGGTCTGCAGAGGATCCCTACTGCATCCTCGATCAAAAAAGGACGAGGACCTCAAAACTATAAAACTGTGATCTCCCCTTCACTCAGAATTGCCTTAAAGTTGCCACCAAATTGTCACATGTTCCTGTGGAATATCCCTCTTATGGCAGAGTCGTACTGATTTATGGGGCTCCATCTACCTCAGCTGGATGCACAAGAGGAATGGAAGCATGCCAAGTGGTGGCACCTAGAAGACCTTGGTGGTGCCATCATGTCTCTTCTAGGGAACAGGGCCCTGTAACCTTGAACCAGAGGGAATGGAAAGGAAGATTGCAAGTGGAGAGCAAATGAATATTTTTCACGTGATCCTCGTCAGAAAACTGTCCAAGCCTGGGACAATGACCAGATCTTCTTTGTTGTAACGCTGACAGCCGTTTCAGACTTATCATCCCGGCACTATATTAAGGAACCAAGATTAAACTGCTCTTCATTAGGGCAACATCTGTTGGGAATCAGCCAGGAACAGTCACGGCAAGCAAGCTAAGAAAGGGATAGCATGTTTCCCTTTCTTCTCTCCCTTCCTCCCAGTGAAAATATCTTTGTCCTTTGAATAGAAAATCTGTGGAGCGGGTTGCTTGATTTGTGTGATGCAGGAGGGAAAGATTTAGAGGTATCGCTGATAGTCCCAAAACTGAGAGTTAGGACAAGTGCTGGGAGAGGGTTGGGGAGGTGCATCATAGAAATGCATCATATTAGGCCGAACATTAGAAGGGTCTGTAAAAACAAGGGTGGTTCAGAGGAGGGGTTGACAACCTTGCCCATCTGGCGGGCACATTTGGATGGAACTTGAACACCGTGTCACGGGCATTCTCACAAAATGGTGGGCTTTGTGGGCATGAGCCATAACGAAAGAGCACACTTAACCTTTAGTGGAATCTGTCCCTATGATTCCAGTGCCTTGGAAACCGTGAATAGAGTAGACCAGGGTTTCTCAACCAGGGTTCAATGGAACCCTAGGGTTCCGCGAGAGGTCACTGGGGGTTCCCTGGGAGATCACCATTTATTTAAAAAATTATTTCAAATTCAGGCAACTTCACATTAAAGAGGTGAGTTTCATTATTTTTAGTTTGAGAACATTGTTCATGCATATAGAAAGGCCTATCCATGAAACGAATAGAATAATTTTGAAACTCCTGGCCTATCTTTGAGCCTGAATGGGCAGGGGCTCCCTGAGGCCTGAAAGATATTTCAAGGGTTCCTCCAGGGTCAAAAGGTTGAGAAAGGCTGGAGGAGAGGTTCTCCTTTACTGTATTCTTCATCAGGATATAACGAAAGAACGTATAAATCCATTACTTTTGAGGATCCTAAGAAGGAATGCTTTATTTTACTTACCATACTGCCCTGCAGTTGTGAGCCCACATGTAAGTAAAATGGCTGCAAAGGTTTTTTTTTTCAATTTTGTTATTAAGACAATAGCACAGTTAGTGTTGTTAGAACCACACTGAGCATCTTAAACTAATTTCATTTGTTTTCCACTTGATACTCCAGTTATGGGGTTTATTGTATTTTGCTGATTGGCTGAGGTGTCCACAGGTGTGATAAGAAAAAGTAACAATGGCAGCCACAAGGGTGCAACTGAAGCTGTGCTTGAAGTTTATGTGCATCACAGAACTTTGACTGCGCTCTCATGGGTACCATCTAGATTTATTTTTTATCGTACCCTGTGGTCATTCTTGCTGATTGTCCTAAAGCTACAGTAAACATTCATTCATTCAAATAGTGGCTTAGCAAAAGCCAAGCTGGTGAATTGTTCCCCCTTCAGCACAACTACAAAGATCCTTTCTACCAACTCAGTTTACCTTGGTCTTCTTTGGGGCTTTGAAGATGCTTCAAGAGAAAGCAATGTGGCCTCCCTTACTACGTTCAGCAATTCCATTAGCCGCAAGACACATCTGCATACCTGCAGTTTCCCTCACATAAGTTGACTTTAGTAAAGGTAAAGGTTTCCCTTGACATGAAGTCCAGTCGTGTCTGACTCTAGGGGGCGGTGCTCATCTCCGTTTCAAAGCCGAAGAGCAGGCGTTTGTCCGTAGACACTTCCGTGGTCATGTGGCCGGCATGACTGAACGGAACGCCGTTACCTGCCCACCGAAGCGGTGCCTATTAATCGACTCACATTTGCACGTTTTCGAACTGCTAGGTTGGCAGGAGCTGGGACTAGCAACGGGAGCTCACCCCGTCACGCGGATTCGAACCCCCAACCTTCCGATCGGCAAGCTCGGCAGCTCAGCGGTTTAACCCGCAGTGCCACTGTGTCTCTTTCAAGTTGACTTTACCTCCATAAAATTTCTTTATCCAGGTGATTATTGATTGATTATGTGCCATTGAGTCATTTTCAACTCCTAGCAACCGCATAGATAGATTTTCTCCATGACGATCTGTCCCTAACCTGGTCTTTCAGGTCTCCCAATGGTTGGTTACTTCTAGCCATTTTCAATACTCTATTTTGCATTTTGATGTCAGCTGGCTGTGACATTATATTTCTAGAAAGAACTGCATTTCCTTAATGTTATGAACGTTTTAATAAAAATGCATGCAGAACATAATAAAATAAATTAAACAGCTAACCAGGACTAGTGAGAACATCTGTTAGGCAGCATACCAAATCAGCAATGACTTCTAGCATTTCTCTCATCTTCCAACCTTCTATTCCAAATAATGCCTCCTGTTCTTTCCTGAAAGCTCATGGAGCGCCACCAAATGATCTTATAACAGGAAAGAGATAAAAATAAAAATACAACAGGAAAGGGATCCTTGTAAAACTGTAATTAATATGCTTTATTTTCTGCTGTTATTTCACATAAATCTGATGTGACCTTTGGTCTCCAGAAATAAATACATATCTTGAATGTTATTAAAGAATATATTACTAAAACATTGTTATTAATGCATTCATAAAACATCGATGCACAGGAAGAAGCTGTTGGCTGTGATCTCGGTAAGAAGGCAGTTCTTCACTTTTCTGAGGTAGGGGTGGGTGGGTGGAAACTTGTGGGAAACCTAAATCACATATTTGGGGGGAGGGGGGGAGGACCAATGGTTTTGAAGAATGTCTTCTTTCTTCATGGACAACATCTCAATGCATTAAATCTTCTCCAAAGGATGTCTACGTTCTCATAACGGTCAACATCTAAACAGCAAAGGAGCTATTGTTCTTATAATTAATTCATAAGACACATTCATCAATATGCATATGGAACCTGCATATATTAAAAGGGCACAAACACCATCTCCAACCTCTCAAATAAATCATTCTCACTGCAATGTAGCTATTCAACATGCCTACGAAAGAGAAACTGTTAGAGTGCCAAAACTTTTCCATTTGGTTCTAACCTTTAAATGACTTCAAAATGGTTCTCACAAACTTTATGGCATACCTCTATAACCCCACCCCCCCAGAAAATAGGGGAAAGCAATAGCTGATGAGTACATCCAGCTGTAAGACATATTTGAAAGATCCAAATTGCATCATTTCACCAGAACTTGGAAAGGATGAAGTTGGAATCCATGGTCCTTAGCGAGTCATTTTTTCATTGGCTCCAGACAACATGCTTAAGCCATATGGTAGTTTTCCTGCTTCTGATTTTGCAGTCATGTGAACCCCACCGCTGTGTTTATAACTTGGTATAGAGTTCTGCATGCAAAGCTAGCCATTTTTTTTCCACTAAACTATGATTATACAAGAGAACCGGTTGGTGTTGTGGTTAAGGCACCAGGCTAGAAACCGGGAGACCGTGAGTTCTAGTCCCATCCTAGCCATGAATCCAGCTGGGTGACCTTGGGCCAGTCCCTCTCTCTCAGCCCAAAAGCCAATCAGGCGTGGTAGGAGAGTTCTAGTCCCGCCTTAGGCACGAAAGCTGGCTGGGTGACCTTGGGCCAGTCGCTCTCTCTCAGCCCAAGAGCCAATCAGGCGTGGTAGGAGAGTTCTAGTCCTGCCTTAGGCACGAAAGCTGGCTGGGTGACCTTGGGCCAGTCGCTCTCTCTCAGCCCTAGGAGGCAGTCAAGGGCAAACTGCTTCTGAAAACCTTGCCAAGAAAATTGTAAGGACTAGTCCAGGCAGTTGCCAGGAGTCAAGACTGACTTGAAGGCAAATAATAATAATAATAATAATAATAATAATAATAATAATCCATGTTTTAGCATGTTGTGTGAACAGAGCCATTCCCTTTTCTCAGCCTAACTTTACATTGTAGTTTTACTGTAAGGACAAAATTGGGCAGAGGGAGAAATCAGACCTTACCTTGAGTTCTTGTAAGGAACGCAGGGTGCACATTTAACAGCTGATGCAGTGAATCCTGCTTACCAAGATAGGTGAGTTATTTGTTAGATATAAATAACTCTGGCTGCACAGTTTTTGTCCTCCTATAAGGCTAAGCTTCAGAACCAACTCCACTGGATTTATAATCTCTTAGTAAAAAAGTACAGAGCTGGCATGTAGTCATGTGTCACACACAAACAACAATCATGGCTGTCATCTGATCTGAAGGTACATTTTCCAGTCTGCCGTCTTTGCACTTCCCCTCAATGTGGTATTGTACAGTCAAGCTCTTTTTGTTTCCTGGATTTTGTGACGCACATTCCCAGTCACACGGATAGATTTTCACTTTGGCTGGGGTCTGGCATGTCCCATATGGGACCACTTCTCAGCTTCAGTTCCATATGGCTGAGAAACAATAATTACACCACCACCACCAGTCCATTTGCCCCAAAGATTTCCTTGAGTTTTACACACACACACAAACACACATGCACACCAATTGGGTGAGGGAAACAGACTTGAAATTTCTAGAAGAGGGAGGGAAGGCAGTAAACAGATCTTCAGGAAGGTGAGTCTGTTGAATGAGTTGAAACTTGGCTGCGATATCTGGATGATCATTAGATGGCAGCAATATGTGTCTGTCTATTGCTAAAGCGGTGTCATTGCAGAGTCAATGCACAGTCAATGCAGAGTCATTGCAGAGTCAATGCAGAGTCAGTGCTTGGTCAATGCAGAGTCATTGCATAATCAATGCTCGGCCATTGCATAGTCATTGCAGCTCAGATTTCATAGCCCTAATGAAGCAGGCAGGGAATCAGCCTGGAAGTTCAGATTATCCATAACTGCTGGGAAGAGACTATAAACAATGCAGGGTTCCATCCCTGTAAGATAGAAGACCCGGAAACAGAAACTCCATGAATAGGGCCAAAGTGGTGGTGGTGATGTAAAGGCATGATATATCAATAGTTGGGCAATGTCTTTGTAAAGTCTAACCATGATGGCTTACAACCTTTTGAGTTCTCCAAACAAATCCTCAGGAAACGTATAGCACAATTCAGAAGATGGGAAAGAAGAATCCAAACATTTGGACAGATTTTTCAATCATGAATTCCACAGTTAAAAGTCAGGATTGCTGGAATCCAAAGCCAAAGTGTAGCCATTCTATATTTCCCTCCTTAGTGGACTGGTGGGGCAGGGGTGGGTGAGAGAACAGTTGAAAGAAGGGGCGAGAAAGCCCAGGAAAATTACAAAGGAAGGGCCATTGCATCTGGACTCCCTTTAATATTTCTGTGAGTTAGACGTGTTGCCTCACCATCTCAAGACATTAGGCAATGGCAAAACACTTCTGAAAATCTTGCCAGGAAAACTGCAGGGACTTGTCCAGACAGTCTCGGTGAATCAGGCACGATTGAACAGATAAAAAAAAAAAACCTCTCCCAATGGTTGTAATAACGAGGGGGAATTATGGAAACTGCAGTTCCAATATATGTCAAGAGTACCTGGGAAGGCAAGGTTGGACTGACACATTTCAAGAGATGATAGGTGTGGATGTTGTGTGCATGTTTTAAAGGGAATTCTTTTCTGTTTCATTTTTAATGTGTTTGTATCTACCGTGATATTACAACATTTGAGGTGGGCAGAAGACTGAGCTTAGAACTAAAATCAACAAATAAAATCACCAATCTCCTTCCTTCCTTCTCTCTCACTGTCTTCCTTCCTTCCTTCCTTCCTTCCTTCCTTCCTTCCTTCCTTCCTTCCTTCCTTCCTTTCCTCCTTCCTTCTCTCTCACTGTCTTTCTTCCTTCCTTCCCTCCTTCCTTCCTTCCTTCCTGATATGTATGAAGAATTTACATATTGCAAAATCACCGATACTGTGAACCTGACAGCCAAGCAGCTAACCACTTAGCTGCACACCTCAGCTTGCCTGCCCCCCTCCCAAGCACCATTCCTCCCCTTCCTTCCTTCCTTCCTTCCTTCCTTCCTTCCTTCCTTCCTTCCTTCCTTCCTTCCTAACCACTTAGCTGCACACCGCAGCTTGCCTGCCCCCCTCCCAAGCGCCATTCCTCCCCTTCCTTTTCACCAACTCCACTGCCTCCCCATCAGCCCAACTGTGTATTGGCACACAGGAAGGCCCTTTTTCCCAGCCCTCTAATCTAACATCCCCAGTGGGAATGTTTACAGCAAACTGCCACTTGAAACATCTTATCAAGGCCCTCTTGTATCTCCTGCCACTCAGGGGCTGATACTGTCTCAGCTGATCCATTTGGAGGGGAGGAGACGATGGGTGTTTGCAGGGCAAACCCAGGCTTCGAGACAGAGGAGAGAAAGCAGAGGCTGCTGGGTGAAGAAAGTCATGAGTTCTTTGGGCATTTGTTGGAAATACACTGATCTGCTCTGGAATTTGTCTTCTGTAGCAATAAGAACAGTGCACAGTCCTTAAGACCAGATTTGGGAGTTGACTGGGGGTGCAGTTTTTTTTTAATCTGTTCAATCGTGCCCGATTCTCGGAGGCTGCCTGGACCCTGCAGTTTTCTTGGCAAGGTTTTTCAGAAGTGGTTGGCCATTGCCTCCTTCCTGGGCTGAGAGAGAGGGACTGGCCCAAGGTCACCCAGCCAGCTTCGTGCCTAAGGTGGGACTAGAACTCCCGGTCTCCTGGTTTCCAGCCTAGAGCCTTAACCACACCACCAACCTGGGTCTCAAACCTGCTCAGTAAGAAAATACAAAAGAGCAGACTTGTTGGGCCACAGATTCTGAAGAGTCTTCCGACATTTTCACTTGGCACTGAGAGCTTTTCTTCAGTTACGAGGAGACTCACAGTTATCTCATCTTACATCTAGACAAACAGCAAAAATCATTAGTCTTGGCTCATAGAACAAATCAGTTCAGAGTTCTTAGTTGAGACACAAATGATCACGCTCAACTTACCATATTTTGAACACATGTCGAGAGGACTCAGCTCCTTTGAGAAGGCTTTAATGCTGGAAAGAATAGAAGAGGACGACCAGCTGCAAGGGGGATGGACTCAATGACAGTACCGTTGGAATGGCTGAAGAGCTAACTTGGGGTCAGATCATTCTGAAGAAGGTCTACCTACATGATTGGATACTGACTTGACCGCACAAGACCAATCCCTCAACCAGGACTATGGAAAAATTGTTGGTAGATCCTACCCCTTTGGATCACAGATAAAGAGATCTTGGTGAGGAAACACTCCTGAAAACTGAAAAGCACATGAAAGAGAAACTTGGTAGCCTAGTCCTTTTCATGTTCTAGGTGTTTATATGCCAGAATACCTAAGAGGCTATATCTCATTGCATCTCCTGAAGCTTCTGTATAGCTCAGTGGGAGAACATCTGCCTGGTTAGGCAGGAAGTCCTGTTTGGTCCCTAAACTTCTCCACTGAAAATGTGACTCTGCAGGTTACAATATGAGCTGGTAGGAACATTGGCTGAACTGATGTGCTGAATTTATTTCTTTTTTGCACAGCTGGAGCTGCAGTAGAGTTCAGGCCAGTTTGGTCGAGGTTCTTCCTGGGAATCTTTGCATCTTCAGCACTGCTTAGTTTCAGAAGGCAGGGAATGCTAGAAAATATTGGGTCCATATGCCTGAGTAATATAAGAGGTGGTGGTGGCCTGCCTTACCTAGGCACATGCAGTGATTTAGTGTGTGGGGGAGACCTCTAGTGTCATCTGGTAATAGTGCAAGGGGAAAAGTTAAATGCCAAAGCAAGGGGTTGACTTTCACCCTTGTAGCTGAAGAAGACTTTTCCTGAAGGATGGTTGTTACAGTAAAGAATCCTCTTTTTTTTTTCCCCTTGGTTGGTCAAAGGCCACGCTTAGCATTCTCATTTCTAATGTCCTGACTGGGAGGCTCAGCACCTGGGTAGCCAGAATGATACTACCCCATGGGAAGAAGAAAGTATCTTGATCAGTGTTTCGCAGCCTCGGCAACTTTAAGATGTGTGGACTTCAGCTCCCAGAACTCCCCAGCCAGAATGCTGGCTGGGGAATTCTGGGAGTTGAAGTCCACGCATCTTAAAGTTGCCGAGGCTGCGAAACATTGTCCTACATCAATTTAGCCCCCCTCCCCATGCATCTGATGAAGGGAGCTGCAATTCCCCAAAACTGATGCCTTTGAAAAAAACGTGTTACTCAGAAAACGGTGTTACCAGAGTCTTCCCAACCATGCACAAGGGTGTGCAGTGAGGAGGTCTGGGTGGGGCAAATGACCCTGGGCATGTTGTGATGTCATCACCCATATGCCAGGACTTCTCCCCTTGCATCACACAAGTTTACAACTGCGTCGTTCACGGGATGACTTGACAACACACATGCTGTCCTTTTGATGTCACCACAACTTGTTAAGGATGCCTATGCTCAAGAGAAAGACAACATGTCAGGGGAGAAAGAAAAGGTGCTGCTTGGGTGTGCTTATGGGGAATTTGTCTTACGTTCTTCCTTGATGCTTCTTGCCTTCAGAGTGATCATCAGTAGGTCAGTTCTTCTACTCTTACCTAAGGCTGCAACCTTGTATTGGCTACTTGGGTATAAACCTCATTGAATTCAGTAGGGCTGGCTTGGGATGAAGCTGTGCCCAGAGTGAGGCTGCCAATGTGTGAAGGACTGAATCTCCTGGGTTCAAGGCATGTGTCTGGGTGCATGCATGCGCAGAAACTCTCCCAGATTCATATGCTTAACTGGTCAGCTTAGATGTTAATCGCGGACGGCGTTCCCCCCCCTTAATGAGATGTGACAGTGGCTCCAACTTTTTAAGATGGAATTAGCAAAGAATGGATCTTCCTGGAGTTTGTCTCTGATGCGTCTTGTTCCAAGCGTCTCAGTTGCTTGGGGGGTGAAAGGGCACCTCCTGGCTACCAACCAGTTTCCCAGCTAGGCCAACTCTTGCCCTAACCTAGAACATCAATGCTCATTTAGACAATTCTCTTCAGAGGAACTACAGAACTGGGGATCACATCAACAAGTGGTTGCTAAACTCTGGATAACCCTAACCCTTTCAAATGTTGCCACCGGATTGCCATTTTAAAATGTCAGAAGTGGGGGAATTGTTAAACACACAAGCGCTCGTGGTATTAACTCCATGTCATTAACTCAGTGGAATGTAAAATCTCATTAAATCAAAGTTCTTTTCTTTTCTTTTGTTGTTGTTGTCCTGGCCCCACCCAGCACGCCACCCAAGCGGGGGGTTTGTCCTCCTCCCCCTCAAAAAAGTTGTGCTTTCCTGACATAAGTTATGAGAAAATTAAAAGTTAGCACAGAGGGGCTACAAATCAATCAAAAAAGAGCGTAATGGGTGCAGTTCATCTGTCCTCCTCAGTTTTATCTTCCTTGGTAGATTTTCCATCATGATTCCATGCAAAGGGGTCATCTCTCTCTCTGACTGATATGGGCAGAGAGTTATTTAACAATGGATTCGTGAACTGCTCCAAGGGTGGGGTGCTGGTTTGTATAAACTTCACTGAACAATGCTCTATCTACCTTTAGAAATAAGGTTTGGTTTTGATAAAGCAGAACCATGATCTACTTGGAGGTAAGAGTGTTTTCAAGGTTAGGTCCAAAATGTCAAGATGGTGGCCTCCATGGGGTGATCCAAGCTCCGCCTGCTTTTTAAAAATGGGCGGAGCTTCTATTGCAGCATCTTAACTTTTTGGACCATACCCTGTAGATACTCCTGAATGTCAGATTTAGAAAAGGTAGTTGCTGCTATCTGTGTTTCAACATTCAGTACCATGAGGACTGGAATTTTACCTATTTTGGGGGGGAAAAGACCATGATTTTGCACTACTGCAGATGCTTTGTGAACTAAAAGTCCCAGATTTAGGATTGCCAAATAGGGCCAGGAAAGATCTCTGTCTGAACTTCAAACAGCAACAACAGGCTATTTTGGGTTGGGTTCACAGAACAAGGCAAAATGAAGTTGGGTGAACTGCAGTTCGGTGAATCATAAGAAACCAGCCATTTCCTTAGCATGGGGTGTGAACTACCCCATCTGGTTAAGCCATAACAGGCTTTATTTGTTTGGCCTTAGCCTGTTATATCAACATGGCAATTGTGGTTGATTAATCTCAGCTCAGGATTTAGCATGTTGTGTGAAGCCTGTCCTGAACCAGGTGGAACAACCATCTGCCTCCCTTTAAGGCAGCTTTAGAATGCTCAGTCTCCAACATGTTCATGAAAGGTGGGGAAATCTCGTGCTTGAAATTGTGGAGATGTACAGATGATTGATCGAGGCCCCAAAAATGCTGTTCTAGATTTAAGGCAGCCTTCTCTGTGGATGGGATGCCCCATACTTCATTGGCTGAGAAACTGAAAGCAAGCAGGGAGGCCATGGTACACTGGCCCACCATCATCAAAACATCTGTAGGACATCTGGAGCATAATGGCAGGAGAACAGGTAAGAGCTGACAAAGACCATGCTGAAAATGCAGCTGAGGCTTAAGAACAGTCCTGGAAATGATGGCTTATTTTGCTCATCCCTCCAAACTAGCCCATGCCTGTGAATGGTGTGCCTTTACTTGTTCCAAAAATGTCACTAAAGACTCTTTGGTAGCATCTTTCATCTTTCTCCTCCATCCCCTGATCTGCCTCCTGGGTCAGGGTCCTGTTCTGAAATACCAGGCAAAGTTGAAGAAGCCGTAACCCAACCCTTATTCCAGGAGACCAACCACAGCTATCTTCTCTCTCCCCCTCCAACTGACCCCAAATCCTCTGTGTGAGCCTCTGACCTCCAAACCATGGACGTGCATCTCTCCAGTGGTTGAAGCCCCACTGCATTCTAGATGTGAGCACAGGATATAGAGGGGTGCAGCATCTAGAGAAGAAAGTGTCCCCTTAACCTAACCTTGAAGGCATTTTTCCTGGAGGGAGAAGACAAGCACACATGCTGTGGAAGGAAGAAGGCAAGGAATGGAATTCCTAAAACTAAGTCCTCTTCTGTGATGTGCTTCTATTGAGTGGACCTGCTGGAATGCTTCTGGTCTGCCAAGCCCTTCTGTCATGAGTGAGGATGGCGAGCAGGGGGCTCCCATCCAGGCTGTAAAATGCATGCGTAGTACTGAGGAATTAGGTGGCCATTCAAAGAGACACAGATCGGGCCCGCCTTAGTCTTTGGGGTTTATCTGTCTGGGTTTTCCCACGCTTCTTCAGTTTGTTAGGATTCTCTGTTATGTAGCAGTAAATAAACACTAGAGACCTATTCCTTGTCTCAGCGTGGTTCCTGGCTGTTAGGACACCTTCCCTCCTTTGCCTTCCAGACTTCAGTTTGTTTGCTTGCTTCCATTCCATCTGGGCCTGATGAAAATGGATTGGTGAAAGAGAAAGCAACCTGGGACATTTCATTAATAGCTCAAGTTCTCCCCTGTTCGGGAATGCCTCTGCCCATCATGGGCCAAATGGGAGGAAGAGGATGGAGACATCTGTCTCGTTCCTACCTGAAGGCAAACAGATGCATTTCCCATATTTGGAAAGATGTACAAACAGGGTCATCATTTGAAAGGCCCTGAAATGGCAATGCAGTTTGTGCATTTTTTTTAAAGAAGCAGATATATCAGGGAAAAGTCCATACCAAATAATAACAGCAACAACAGCTGATGGGACCACAAAGTAGACAAAGTCATAGAAAATGAAGAAGCCAAAGTGCTTCTTCTGGGACTTTAGAATTCAAGCAGACAAGCATCTGCCACACAACACCCCAGACTTAACCGTTGTTGATAAGAAAGACAAAAAGGTCTGGATAGTGGATGTTGCAATCCCTGGAGACAGCAGAAGAGAAGAGAAAGAACTGGAGAAAAATCACAAAATACAAAGACCTGCAAACAGAAGTAGAATGACTGTGGCAAAAGAAAGCAAAGGTAGCACCAACAGTAATAGGTGCAATCCCAAAACATCTGGAGCACCCCTGGAACACCATCGGCGTTGACAAAATCACCATCGGTCAATTGCAAAAGGCAGCTTTACTTGGAACAGCTGACATCCTGGGATGAGACCTTTAATGTTATTAAACCACAACATCTTCCTATCCCAGGTCCTTGGAAAGGTCTTGATAGGTGGACAAAAATGCCAAATCCAGTCTAAACATCTGGCTGACCAACCATCATAATGTACAGAATAATGTAGACATGAAAATAATGTACGAAAGCATATAGCTGAAACCATCACTGGCAAAAAAAGAAAAAAGAATTTTATTAGTACATTAAAAAAATTAATCTTTCCTTAGCCAAGTGTTCACCTGTTTGTCCATCCATCCTGATTTCTCTCCTTCCTTCCTTCCTTCTTCCTTCCTTCCTTCCTTCCTTCCTTCCTTTCTTCCTTCCTTCCTTCCTTCCTGTGATGAAGGTTAAATATTATTTAAATTTGGGATTATGCCTCCCATGGTCTTTGAAGCCACTCTGTTCTGTAAAATATGGTTCATTGACCACATATGTAATTCACCATATACAAGCAAAGATGGCTAATTTATATTATCCTGAAATGCAAAATCATGGATCTGACTACCATGCTAACTCAGCACAAAAAAGCTAACCAAGCTCAAATAACTAAGATCAAGCTTTGCGTAATATGAAAATGCAGCTGCAGGATCTTTAACAGACCTGGGGAAGCATCTTGTGTGATTGCAGGTCAATAACGCTAAACAGTGAATAAGTTTTAGTAGAACCACGGCATCTGGCTTATTAAATGCTAAATGGGCATTCCCAAACCAGACAGTGGGCCATTCATGTTGAATGACTGTCCACCCCTCAGATGTTCCAACACCCTACAGTTTCAGTCCAACAACTGGCAGTAAATCAAATCTTATCAAATGAAAACTTGTATTGGGAAAGAAGAAGCCTTGTGTGCAACGCATTCCAAGTTTTAGTCGTGTGGGGATGACTATACAAAGGAATTCTGGGAAATTAAGGCTTCCTATTAGCCATCTCTCACAGAACTACACATCCAGGATTCTCTGGGTGGTGAGACGAAGGAAGTCGATGAAGATCATATGTCCCTGTAGAAAAGTCCTAGAAAGAATAAGCTAACAAAAAGCTGTTTCCGTATCAGCAAGCGGGGTGGATTCCAGATCTGCGTCCCACCTCCCCCAACGCTTTGGTGGGTCCTATTTTAAGGGGCCAAAGCCCTGGCCTTGGTGTGACAGACAGATGCAGCAAGCCACCATTTCAATTGTCCCAGCATCACTCCAGGGCATGGTGGGCAATTTGAAAAAGCGGTTCGCCTACCCAGTGCCTGGTGAATGAAGGTAAGAAGGATTTGCTAGAAGGTGGGGGGCTCTGGAAGCACCTCAATCCACCAGGTACTGACACCAAAGCAGGGGGGGTCATAGGGTGGGGCCACCAAGGTCAAGATGGCAGCTGCAAGGGGTTGATCAAAGCACTGCTTATTTTTTATGTGCATCACACATAAATAGCAGGCAGAACTTTCACTGCACCACCATAGTCAACCATCCTGACCTTTTTGACTGTACCAGCACCAAGAGCCCCCACCCCACCCAATGTGTGAAGGATGAGCTACACACTGGGTCTCAGTCCCAGTGCCAGAAGGGGGAGGGGAGGGAGGGAAGGAGGAGAAAGGGAGGGAGGGAGGGGGAGGAGGGGAGGGAGGGAGGAGAGGAGGGGGGGAGGGGAGGGGAGGAAGGAGGGAGGGGAGGAAGAGGAGGAGGAGGAGAGGAGAAGGAAGGAAGGAAGGAAGGGGAAGAGGAGGAGGGAGGGAGGGAGGGAGGGGGAGAGCAATGTCAACCATCAGCTTCAAGACAACATAGAGCTGGCCCTCTCAAGCTGTGCACAAAGGTGCAGAAGGCTCACTGGGGGATCAAGGTCATTTTAACCACCATTCTCTTTTGTGCAAATGCAACCTACCAAGGCTGAGGAGATGCTTCAGAATGCCATTGCTTGGGGTTTTACTTTCACTCCAGCTTTAAATCACTTTGGCAGGTTGCTGCCTGATCCCCTTGCTCAGCTTGTCGACTTCTGCTGCATCTCCCATTTCCTGAACATTTCCCAGAGAGACTGAGATATTTTTTCCACTGCCTTTTATTTATAGAAAGTTATTTTTTGCTGCCCGGCTGCCTTCAAGCAGGGAGAGGCACCACCATCACTTGGAAGTTACTGGACATCAATTTAATCATCCTAATTTAAAGAAAACCTTTCCCTCTTCTCATGTTGATCCCCTTGACTGCAAACTTTGGGGTTAAAAATGTTGCTAGAATGGGTCCAAAACCAGCAAATGAAGATTTTATTCTAGCATTTAAGGAAGGGGAAGGTGGCCACTATTCCCCTTGACAAGTCCTGAAACTACATGACTTTCTTTTCCTACTTAAATCCTGATTTCATTCCAAAGAGTGTAGGATGCCCTATATAGGTCTTTTGTAGCCTGGTAGTTTTGTCTTCACAACCACCCTGTGAAGGTGGATTTGGTTGAAAGATAAGAGGTCCCCATATTTTTGGCTGCAGCGTGCCATTTGAATGGAACAGCTGAGAACAAGACCATTCCTTCCACCAAGGTTGGAGATAAGTTGGAGAGACCCGTCCTCTAAGTCCAGTCATGGCCTCCCATAAAGCAAGACAGGTTCTCCTCAGGGTTGAGCTTGGCCCTGGTGGCTTCAGGGAGAGGTCTGTGTAGGTTCTTTGGCAACAGTGTTGAAGGAGTTTCTCATAGTTTTCTTCTGGGATGGTATTTTGACTTCAGCCTCCAAGTCTCATTTTACTTAGCTTCTGGATCCAGGTGAGGTTGGCCAAGTGCCACCTGTGTGACTCCAGCTTAAAGCTGTGCTGCAGCGCCTCCTGTTCTAAACTAGATCCATTGCAATTCCTTCGGAAAATAACAGTTCCTTTTCAGCATTAGTACCTCTCTGTGTTGACCCGTGCCCGTTGCCCTATTCATCTGATGCTCCTTCTGTTGGAAAGGCCATCGATCAAGTTCCAGTGAATTTAATGATGGCATCAAAGTAATGAATGAAAAACTCTGTGCTTATGTTAGTTTTGGCTCCGATGTTGAATTTCATCCAAAACTAGGAATGCCAGCCTAGCCAGAGAGGGGAGAGATGGGAAGATGGAAAGAAATGTTTGAAGTTAGTGGAATTCAACAAGGAAGGGTTAGTGGACTTGAAAAAGCACCATCCATGAACAAGAAGAGGCGACCAGCATATTGTCACACACACTTCCAGGCTGGGCTTACAGTCACTCATTCACACACTCACAGCCTGTTGAGGCCCTCAGATCTTGTAAGCCCCCCCCCCCCGTTTTCTACCTGCTTCATCTTTAGTTATGACACCTTCAGCCTAGTCTCACAGGATGAGGAAGCATGGAAGACCTCTCTTATCTTTTCCAAGTCTTCTTCGAGGTCTTTCTCTGAAATGTCCCAAGGGAATTGATAGGCAGATGAAAACTCTGATTGGCTAAACTGCTCTGACATCACAGCAGGTCGGCAGGGCTTTAGCTGTTATTGGTGGCACTGCTCTGATCTCACAGAGGGTCAAGGAGGGCGTGATGGTGAGGGAGAAGAAACACCATGTCCTTGAGAAATAGGACGGCAAAGGAAGGCAGGAGAGACCTGGATTTTTTCCAAAAGGAAAACTAGGCAGGGAGAAAAAATAGGGGAATGAGGAGTGGACCAGAGGAACCTAAAAGGCGGCGGGGAGAAAGAAATCTCAGAGGAGTTGAAGTTCAGGATTTGGGGGTCTCTCATCTTCAGTCCCTCCTCCAGTTGGGTGGACCCCCTCTTCCCATCAATTCCTCTTGACAGCACCTGTATTTCCCTGATATACTATTAGCCCTGTGAGGTAGTCCAGACAGGAAGCACCAGCCATGAGTACAAGTTCTACCTTTATTGTAAGGTTGCAGTAACAGAATCTTGCAAGTCTGAAAGTACTTCTCTTCCCCCACTTGCCTTTATAGCCCAAGAAACTAGGGAGGGTCCCTTCTGAGGTGTTTGCCACTCCCACATTCCTTTTGTGGGCTCAGCTGCCTCTTATCCAATCGCTGCTCTGGCTGCGGCTCTCCCTCCTGTCTCCCAAGGCCATTTTCCCAGACTGTTACACATACTAGCACTGGGATATCTGATTCCCACGCACAGTGTGCAGAGATGCTTAGGTGGGGCACAGGAACATCTGTGGGGTATGGTCCAAAAAGTCAAGATGGCAGCTGTGATTAAAGTATGCTGCTATGTTGACTTTTTGGACTGTATCCTGCAGACAAGCCCAAGTGGTGGATTAGGTTCTTAATTACTTTAACTAACTTCAGTCATTAAAGTGATTATAATTCACTGTCCAGCCGGAAAGCTCTTGAAGCAGTTGATGGAATAATAGAAGACATACAGTAGCACAAGAGGAAATGGATGCAGGGAGGGAAAAAGAAACTCAGGCACACATGCTTAGAATTCCCTATGATATCTAGCTATGTTTATGATGATACCAATTATGTTTGAAAAGAACAACATGAGAAGTTAGCAGTGTTTGGCTAAGGGCAGATAATCAGGCTGATGATTGTGTACTGGATAAAACACAAAGACACTCCCAGTTGCCTCATGGCACAGACTAGCTTCAGATCCACCCTTCATCATAGAAACTCTCTGTGTGATTCTGGGCCACTCAACATGTTCCATCCAGCCTACCTCACAGGATTGTTGTGGGAGAAAATTGGAGGTGGAAGAGCTACAGTATGTCTACTTTATTCAACTTCCAGTGGAAAAGCAGGGTGTAAATTCATGGGCCAAAGTCACCTAGCATCACGCTAGGCCAACTTTTGAAGGGTGTTGTTGCAAAAGCAACATTTTAGGCCACCATCTTTAAAAAGAAAAAAAGAAGAAGGAAATGAAGGAAACAGTCTGCCCTGTCTTACTCTAGGTGTAATGGGCTGTGAGAATCGCCTTCAGGAACAGGAAGAAGAGCTGCAGCCAAGTCAATGGTCAGATAAGAGAAATCTGAGTCCAGGGCAGACCTGTAATCTGAGAAAGCATCTCAGACTTGACCCTCCCTAGTTCTCTTTGGGATAAAGGCAGGGAGGGGGAGGCACATTCAGAGTTGCATGATTCTGTCACTGTAAGTCTATAATAAAAGTAGTTTTAGTATTCATGACTTTGGTGTCCAAGTGTGGTCTACCTTGAAGGGCTGGTACCAGGCTACTATGCATTGGCATTTCTTCTTTTTCCTGTCTCCCTTTTTGGAGCAGAACCCAGTCCAGCTGGCTCATTTGCCTGCCCTTAAGGTCCCCAGACCCTCTACCACCACCCAGTGGTGCAATTTTTAGCTTGGTACAGTTGCCCTCCCCAACTCTTTGGAGAAGCGGGTGGGTGGGTGTGTCTTTAACATGTCTTTTAAGTAAAATCCTAGCCTCAATTTTATGCCGATAATTAATGAGAGACAAACCTTCCCCTTGCCTTTATCTTTTAAATATGCTTCTCTCCCCTTTTAAAAAATGCTATATTTCTTTTAACTCTGAATATGGATGAGTTTGTGCCTTGCAGGGCAGTCTGTACACCATCCGTCAACTTGATCACACAAAGCCTCTGTTTTTAACCGGCATCCTGCACAGATTTCAAAGCTGTGAGTCACCCCCTCCACCAGTTTTTCTAAGGAAGGCAGAGATGGAAAGAAAGAGAGAGGGAGAAATAGAGAAATAGAGTCATTTTGGTCTTGCATTCCATGCACTAAGGTTTCTTTACAATACAGGTAATCCTTGCTTAATGACCACAATTGAGACTGGCATTTCGGTTGCTAAGCGAAGCAATCATTAAGCGAATCCGATTCGATTTCACGACCTTTTTTGCAGCGGTCGTTAATCAAATCACTGTGATCATTAAGCAAACCACGTTATTAAGCAAATCATGCTGCTCCCCATTGATTTTGGTGCCCGAAGCTGGCCAGGAAGGTCAAAAATGGCAATCACATGACCACGCGACACTGCAGTGGTCATAAATGCAAACCAGTTGCCAAGCACCCAAATCATGATCACATGACTGTGGGGGATGCTGCAACAGTCATAACTGTGAGGACCGGTCACAAGTTGTTTTTTTCAGCACTGTCATAAATCCAAACCATCGCTAAACAAATGGTTGTTAAGTGAGGATTACTTGTATACCCATGACCATCAGACCAACATGAATACAAGCCCAATTGACATTTTCTTTGGCTGAGATGTCCTTCAGAAGGACCAATTTGACCATGGACCTCAATAACCCAGAGAGCGGATGAAGTTCCCTTCTCTTGATGGGTTGAAGTAAAGGCTGGACAATCGTTCTAATCATCTTAGAACAAGGGAATGACAAACCGCTTCCATTCTACTGCCAAGGATGTTGCACGGGTAGGAGCTGAGTTCATCTCAAGCTCATGGTCACCATGTCGAAGTAAGAAGAACACCTGAGTTCCTTGTAGTTGTCCACACCTCCCAGTTCAGCCATTGCTTCACAATTTTACGATTAATGCCCAGATTTCAGCAGGGTGCTCCTCCACGAGGAACTCTTTATCTGCACCAGTAAGATAGGAAGAATCTCTTCGCTTTATGGATCTTCAATGTTGTTTTATTCACAGAAAACTAGGAAGAGACTCTGGATGGCTTACTTCTTCCCTTCTAGCTCTTGCAAACTCAGCGAAGTGAGCCCCTTTTTCCATCCATGTAACAGAAAAGTATTGGCTTTGTGGTTGACTCAAGATTAGGAAACTCACAGTACAGGAAGTGGCAGAATTTCACGATGAACCTATTTTCAGAAGCAGGACAAGCAGGAGCGCCAAGTTGGAGTAGATGGCTTGGCAAGTGATATATATATATCACTTGCCAAGCCATCTACTCTAACTTGGCGCTCCTGCTTGTCCTGCTTCTGAAAATAGGTTCATATATATATATGGGTGTGTGTATATAAATAAATAAAATGGACTGGTTTCATTGGCAGAGTAGTGGCCTCCCTCTTGACATTTTCGACCTCCTTTCCACAGGCCCCTGGCAAGGGGACCCAACTACAACATTGGAAGCCAGCCCATCAGGGGTGATGCATTTTTGTTAAAAACCCTTTATGGCATTACGATCGTGTTCTCTTGACCTTAACGAATGCCCAACTTCGCTGGGATTTTTTTAAATAAATGAAATATGGGTTATCATTTGTCCAGCGACCCGAAGGAGATTTAGGATTCCTTCTCAAGGATTAAACCCAGAGTGAGGTTTCTTAGCATGCCACAAGGGTCAGCTGGCTCTGCTCTGCAGGAAGGCCTGCTTCACTGCTAGCAGCTGGGGCTGGGTGGACAATGAATATGAATGAATGAATGAATGAATGAATGAATGAATGAATGAATGAATGAATGAATGAATGAATAAATAACTCTTTTCTGAATGGGCGTTATCTGTAGATAATTATCACTGTCTGCAGCTCCAACGTTTCATTTCCCTCTGATCTCACCTTTCACTACCTTTCCCCCTCTCTGTACCGCGCCCAGATTTTACTCCCCTCTTTTGTTGCAGGACAACGTGGCCCACAGAAGCCGATGCTACAGTCCATCACTGAGCCCTTAAAACCCCACAGTACATTTCCCTGTTTTCGCTGGAAATTTCTTCAGCCCCCAGAAACCCCAACCTGGGAGGCCAAGTCTCTGCCACACTGTCATTGCCCACCTAAAGGCTGATTTGAACAAAGATCAGAAAGTCTTTTAGGCTCCAGGTTTGGGGTGTGATTAAAGGAATTTGTCATCTCTGAGATGGGAACAGCCAAAATGTAGAGGCAGTAAGGAGATGATGCAAGGCTGTGGGGTCTGGAGAAGAGGCCTCAGAGAGGCACGAAAGCTCACGAGTAGCAGGAAAAATAAATAATCCCATTATCTCAGATGAGTTTTGCCTTTGATCTGCGTTCCTCTCCTGTTCCAAGCACTTTCTTCTTTTTTCTATCACCCCTATTTCTACCCGACAAAAGGCTTTCCTTGTGCCTTTCCTTCATTCTTCATGGCCAGTCCAGCATCCTCCTGGGCTCTCTTTGTCTTTCCTTAATTCATACCTCCCTCGCCTACTGATACATATATACAGATGTACATATGCAAACATTTACACCTCCCATAGTTTTGGGAAGAATCTAAAAGGTAGCTTGGCCAAACGCAAAAATCAACGAAGGCAAAACTAAAGTCCTTGCCATTTTGAATCAGGGTTGGGTACTTGTCCATTCTGGGTTTTTTTCAGGTTTTCATTTTTGCAAGCATGCTGAAAACAATTTTTTTCCTCTCTCCTTTTGGTGCTTCTTTCAACGGGATAATTCATTAGACTGGAAAGTGTCAGTGCTTTGAAAGATGTGTATTTTGGTGCATGCTGTACATTTGCTATAGTCCTCTGCAGTTTTATCTAATGTGTATTTTCTCCAGTGTCATGCATTTTCGTATCGATTTTTCCCATCTATTTCTTTATTTCTCTCTCTCTCAGACAACAGCACTTTTTATAAATTTATAAATTGAAGAACTGCAAATGTTTAAGGATGATTGCACTCCAATGTGTTTACTGGTTCAAAAATGCAAAATGAAATGAATTTGCATTCAGCTGTGAACCAATGAATTTTCTTGCACCCCATTCTCAGCAGGTGGAGAAGGTACAGGTCTCCCACAATGTTTAAAGTCACCTGCATCCTTTGCTGAAATTATGCCTTTGAACCCCATTCATGGCTGTAGAATGTCCAGACATATAACCTGAGGCCTGAGGATCACAGCCTAGTCCTCAAACATCTTGGATGCAGTCACTAGGAGCCTCAAAAAATTATCAAATTTTAATTTTGAAGGTGACAGATGTGAGAAATGATTAAATACAGATGGGTATTCGTATCAACTGCAGGTCACTGAAATAGAAACGAAATTGAATGGGATTTAGATATTGTCCTGGTGACATCCTCTGTTTTTTGGTGTGTACCCCTCAAAGGGCAAATCAAAAGAAATCATTGTTGTTCCCCAAAATAGTGTGTCTCTGCTCATATCTTGAATGTCCTTCCTTCTGTCCGTCTGTCAGCCTTACGAGGTAGACCAGCCAGGAAACACGACCAGATGAGCTAATTCTACTTTATTGTAAAGCTACATTATCAGAATCTTGCAAGTCTCAAAGTACAATTCTCTTCCCTGCATCTACTTTACAGCCTGAGAAACTAGGGAGGGTCTCTTCTGAGCCTCTTGCCCTGCCCATTATGCAGCTGGGGGTTCATCTGCCTTTTATCTGACTGTTCCCTTGGCAGCATCTCTTCGCCCAGTCTCCCAGTCTTTCCCACGTACCATTACTCCTTCCCTTCCTTCCTTCCTTCCTTCCTTCCTTCCTTCCTTCCTTCCTTCCTTCCTTCCTTCCATTTGTCCACCCATCCGTCAGCCTTACTAGGTAGACCAGCCAGGAAACACGACCAGATGAGCTAATTCTACTTTATTGTAAAGCTACATTATCAGAATCTTGCAAGTCTGAAAATACAATCTTACCCCGCTCCCTTACAGCCCAAGAACTAGGGAGGGTCCCTTCTGAGCCTCTTGCTCCACCCACTATCCAGCTGTGGGCTATGCTGTCTCTTATCTGACTGTTCCCTTGGCAGAAACTCTTGGCCCAGTCTCCCACGGTCTTTCCCACGTGCCATTACTCCCTTCCTTCCTTCCTTCCTTCCTTCCTTCCTTCCTTCCTTCCTTCCTTCCTTCCTTCCTTCCTTCCTTCCTTCCTTCCTTCCTCCTGAACTTACCCTTCAAGTAAGTTCTTATCAAAAATAAGCATCCCATCAACCATGTTCAACAGGTGCAGCTGATTTCAGCTTGGAGGACTCCATGTCTGCCAGCCAAGTAGATCTGAAAGATGAGCACCCTGTAGGAACCAAAGCGATGGGTGTGTAGACTTAGCACAGAGCCAAGAATTCAATGCCCTTTGCCTGGATGGATGAATCTATTGGCAGGCTGTTATCCAACTCCTCGATTTCTCATTCCTGCATCATCCCTCAATCTGTTTCTCCCCCCACCCCTTCTTTTTTTCTTCTTCTCTGAAGTGTGACTTTGCTCCCAGCTGATGCAACTGGACTTCTCATGACCGTGAGGGGACTTTGGAGCACCATCTTCACCTCCAGGAGGACCCAACATGGTTTCAGAAGAAAGTTGTGAAAAAATATCCACTGGCCAGTTGACATGTCCTTCTGCAGCCCTGCTGGGCATCAACTCACTGGAGTGCAACATTCAGGGGAAGATGGCATCACCCTCAGAAATTGTTCTGTAAATTGGCCAGATGTCTCCTTTGCCTAACAGTGACAATTTCCCCTAATTTTCTCTGCAGGCTTCTTTGTTCTTTCTGTAACTTTGCAGATTGTGGAGGGGGGGGGGAATCTGGAGATAAACAAGGGAAATAGGATTATTTCTCACATTTTCTCTATGCCTGACCTCTGTGCAGTGATGACTTTTAGCAAAGAAATTTACAGCTGAGCATACAAAATAAAATGAGACGCTGTTTGGAGTAGTGGGGAAGGTGCTGGCCTAGAAACCTGTGAGACTGTGAGGTCCAAGTCTTCCCTTAGGCGCAAAAAACAGCTGAGGGAGGGATTTGAAGCCGGTCCCTCCCTCTCAGCCCAAGCCACCTCACAGGGTTGCGGTGGTGGGGGAAATAGGCGGCAGAGAAATTAGCTATGCCTTCTGTATCTGTACCAAATAAAAGCAGGATATACACCTAATCATGATAATTTAAAAGATTTTCCCCAAGGAGTTTTTTTTCTCTTTCTGCTCTCCTTGCATTTCCCGATTTGGGATGAAATGTTCCCCTGGTTTCCTGGAGTCATTCAAGGGTGGCAGACTTTATATATTTGTTTAAAGCAGATTTAGTTCTCTTTCAGACTTGTTTAAATAAAAGGGGGGGGGAGGAAGCAGAGAAGGAGGAGGAAGAGAAGAAAATTTGAGGAGAAAAAATTTACTTCTAATTTTATTTTTCTGAAGAAAATAATTGGTTGCATTCCTCTCCCACCCACTTTCGTCTGAACTTTTTGAGGCAAAGCAACGGCCTTGAAGTCTGGGTGTAGCTTCTCAGAATAAGGTTTACCTGTCAGACTGCACACATCTCCACCTACTTTTAAAAAAAAGGAACCGAAATGTCTAAAGCACATCTCTGTATGCTTTTTTTTTAAATGGATCAAATTGTCTGAAGCGCCATTTTGGAAACGTATGTCCAAAAGTACAGGTGGATGCTATTGAAACGCGCCGCTTCGGATGGATTGACAAAAAGAAAGGAATGTGCAGGTTTCCCAATATGAAACTGGATGAAGCAAGTTAAGGAAGGAACATTTCTGAAATTAAGAAGAAGGGGTATTGTTTGGAGAGTCACTCTTTATGGACCTAAAGATACTGCTGAGGGCAGCGACAGAAGCATGATTGAATCCCGTTGTTTTGGGGGGGTTTTGGTGCATCAGAGCTTTGATTGCACCATTGGGGCTGCCATCTTGACTTTTTTGACCATACCCTACAGTCCTTCCTGTTAGGGGGTCTTTTCTGAGTTAATTTTGCCTTGCAACCTTCGCTTCCTTGACTGAGTGACTTTAGCAATCAACAAAGTCCAGCGCAGCTGGCAGAATCATTCCCTGTGGGTCCAAATTCCAAATTTTCACTCATACCTCTTGCTCCTTTGTCTAAATGACACCTTCACCTATTATATTTGTCACCCTTCCTTTATCTCTCCCATATTTTGCCTGGTCCCCAAATGTCCTTTTCTAATGCGGCCCCCTTTTTTCCTTCTAACCCTTTTCATTCCAAGTGCACCGTGAATCTCTGCACCCAAGACCACTTCCATTACAAGCCTTTTCTTTTCTTTTCTTTTGAAATGGAACCTGCTGTCGCTGAATGACCTGGCATTCTTTGACACTCTTCTGCACATGCTCAGGAACACAACCTCTTAGGGTCCTCCTGCAGACGCTTGAGAGCACATCCTCTAAGGAGGGTCTCAGCCTGAATGCATTATCTCCAACAATTCGTCAACCAGATTGCTTTTCCTCTGCGCTTTTGCTCAACTGAGACCCAGTGTTGGGTTTCAGGCTGGTGAAAGTAGGAAAAAAAGAAGGCAGAGATGGATTGGGTAGGCCGCCTGGCCACCCAACCTCCACCGGTGGAAGGCATCTTTGCAGAAGATCCCTTAACTGGGAACCTCTTTTCCCTCCATGCTCTGTAGCTGATTTTGCAGACCCACTGTCTGGGAGAGGCAAAAAGAGGAGGAGGTGCCTTGTGTGAGTTGGCCACCCTCTTCCCTCTCTGTCTCTCCCCCACCCCACACCCCATTCAATCAGGCTGTCAGAGGGCTCCAACCTTTGATCACAGTGCGGCATCTCTGCCGCGCTGGCAAGCCCAGATGTGGGTTTGATCAAAGGCAGCTGTTGCCTGGACCTTCCCTGGAGCCCACTTAGGCTCAAGCAGAGAAGGAAACCAGGAGAAAGGAAGGGTGATGGATTGAGAAACACAAGGATGGTGGGAAGGATCACCTCCCCAGCTTCCTCTGCTGCAGAGACCCATTGATCCCCACTTAGGGAATTCACTTCTGGATTCTCTAACGGGCTCCCACCCCATGGCTAAGATAGACCTGGCTGGAAGGTGGTTTCCTGTGTGGTGGGAATCCAGCCATTGTCCTAGCTTGTGGTGGAAACCAGAACTGAGCCATAATACCATGCATCTGTTGGGGAAATGCTTGTTGAGTGAACACAGGGAGTAGGTTTTCTTAAGCTGGGGTAGGGTGTGTGTGGTGTGTGCCCAGCCAGCCTGTCATTTGGGGTGTTCACCTGCCTCAGGAGGAAGATGGAAGGCTTGTTTGGAGGCATTCCCCTTGATGATTTCAAGAGCAATGCAACATCTGGAGCACTTTTCCCCAATGGAGCACCCTCTGGCTGTGTTGCAAGGTAGCTCCTGTCATCCTTGACCCTTGTAAATGCTCTCAGAAGAGAAGAAGGTTCACTACCCCATTCAAAGGAGGGAGTGGAAGGGAAGCAGGGGTGAAATATCTTCCAATCCATTCACCACTTAAGGTGGTAACATTGCCAATCTTACAAAGTGCACCTGGCCGATTTCAGTGGTCCAATTCTCTTGAAATTAATGCATGCTTCTACGTAACATGGTACGATGGCAGATATTTACCTGGGCGCCTAGTTGGGTAATGAAATGTCTGCAAGCAAACAACCAAGCTCAGAGAGCATCAAGGACTCCACAGATATTTACCTGGATATTCTGTATGTCCAACTTGGGTGCAAAAGCTCTGGCAAGCTGCTGGATTCACCCTTTGGAATGGGTTCCTTGCTGAATGCAAGAAGTCTATCATTGAGGATCAGAGGCTCTCCTGATGTGTTTACACCACAAATCCCAGAGTTCCCAGCCAGCATGGGAGCTGCAGTCCCAGTTCTCCAACTGGCACTAGATCACAGAAGGCTGAAGAAGGGAGGTCTAATTGAGTGAGGAGCATTACTTCCTTCTGCTGGTTTAAAAACTGAAGCCTTGAAACTTTTAGGCTGGTTCGCAGAACACACTATGTCATTGTGTGTGACTGTACAATAAACCATGATTAAACCAAAGTGGCTTAGAACAGGAGGCTCAGATTTCACTTTCAGGTTAGATTTATTCATTTTTCCTAGGCTTAGTTTGTTTGTTGAGCTTGCCTGAAAATTTGCATCCCTGTATTCCTTCTAACACATGCATTTTGTGAATATCTTCCCTAACACAATGCATGGGTACACTTTATTTTCACAGAACCAAAAATCTAAACAAAACTGATTAGTTTCTCACCCTAAATTGGTAGTCATTTGCAACCTTATTATCTGTTTAAGCCTCCCTTTTTGGATAGACTAGGGCAATGTTTTTCAAACTTGGCAACTTTAAGACAGGTGGACTTCAGCTCCCAGAATTCCCCAGCCAGAATTCAATTCTTGGAGTTGAAGTCTGCCCATCTTAAAGTTGCCTAGTTTGAAAAAAACTGAGGAGTTCTGGGAGTTGAAGTCCACCCATCTTAAAGTTGCCAAGTTTGAAAAACACCAATTTAAACTGCTGCAATAAGGTTTTGAACATTATATATAAAAAAGAAAGAAATTGCAAGTCATTCTGGGAGTTGAAGTCTGCCCATGTTGGCTGGGGAATTCTGGGAGTTGAAGTCCATATCTCTTAAAGTTGCCAAGTTTGAAAAACGCTGGACTAGGGGCTTTCAGATTGCATCGCTGGGGCAATCTTGTCCATCTGGACCATACCCCGTGGACATCCATGGGGACTTTGCTCTGTCTTGGTCCCCTGACATGCCTCCATCATGTCCTTGGTCTACAAGTGCAACAAATATCAGCATCTTCAATTGCACCAGCATTAAAATCACTTTTTCCACCTTTTTCAGTCCCCATCCAGGGGCAGTCTCAAGCAGTGCAAAACCTCTTAGGCTTCATCCTCCATCGGAAGGCAATCGGGGGCCTGCCGGGACCACCAACCAAAGCCATTGAAACTGGTTGTGGAAACAGCCAATTTCACACCAGTATAATTCTCCCCCTCTCCCGGGTGGCAGGGAGGGCTTCACCTCAGCCTGGGGAAGAGGGCAACGGTGGGGCATTCAGCATACCCTGACTCACAAATCCTGGCTTAGTGTGATGCTCCCAACAGGATCCACAAGGTCAGCAGGAGAGATCTCCCTGCTGGCTCGCCCCCCCTCCCTGCCATGCCATCCCCAGGAGACCAGCAAGCGAGGCTTTGTGTCTGTGGGTCTCTTGTCTGCCCTCTGGGAATCCAGTCATGGGGCTGCAGGCATCCCATAATGTTATTTCCTCGCAAGGTGACCTCTGCTCCCCTGGGTTCTGCCATCGTATGTCCAGCTCATTAGATAAGCCGGATGCTTAATGTCCCTTGGCAGGTTGATCTGAACGGGACGGGTGGGAGAAAGCCTCTTGTAAGCCAGCATGAGCCGCCTCCGGGCCCTTCCACCGCTGTCCCGCCTCCCTCGGATCCTTTTTTAAAAACTTTTTGTTCAGTCCAGCCATGGGTAGGGCTGCCCATTTTGCCACAGGGACTCCGGGCAGCAAACCAAAGACTAAAAGCGAAAGGACGGACCAACCCAATGAAGGAAAGCTGAAAACGACTGGAAGCCATCCGGAGAATGCACGGAAATCATCCTGTGTTTATAATCCAGAAGAAAGAAATGGAGAGGCCAACCCACCAGCCGAGCTTGCGTACCATCCTGGCCCAAATGCCTGAGGTGGGGCTGTGGGCAGGGAGGGGTCAAAAAAGTCAAGATGGTGGACACAACCATGCCATCGTGGCAACTGTATTGAACGGCAGGGCTTTGGATGCGTGATGGTGCCCCCATCTTTTTTTGACTCCCCTGCAGGATGTAAAAAAAGTGGGTGGGAGTTGGGCAGCATCTAAATTTTAATAATAATAATAATAATAATAATAATAATAATAATAATAATAACGAGAGCCAGTTTGGTGCAGAGGTTATGGCATCAGGCTAGAAACCAGGAGGCTGTGAGTTCTAGTCCTGCCTTGGGCACAAAGCCAGCTGGGAGACCTTGGGACAATCACTTTCTCTCAGCCCTAGGAAGGAGGCAATGGCAAACCACTTCTGAAAAACCTTGCCAAGAAAACTGCAGGGGCTTGTCCAGTCAGTCTCCGAGAATCAGACATGATTGAATGGATAAATAATAATGTCTTCCTTTTTTATAGTGATTTTATTAAAGATTATAATTACAACAGTAAAACTAATGCAGACTAAAAGAAGTTAAAGAATATAAAGAAAATGTAGAAGGTGGAAAAAAGAAAGAGAAAGGGAGAAAGAAAAAGAAAAAAGAAAGAAAAAAGAATATAGTAAAGAAAAAGAAAAGAAATATATAAAGAAATGACTTCCCCTTCATCACAACAAGTATAAACAATTTTAGTACATTATCACCTTCTCTTAAAATGCAACAAATGATCGCTTCTTCCCATATCCCATCTCTTATCTACTGTATAAACAAATCCATAAAGCCTCGTCATTTCAGTCTTGATGTCAGCAAAAGTCCATTAAGTGTTACCAGAGATAACAACATATCTGTTTTAACCTTGATCAAATAAACCAACTTTATAATAAAAAGGTCTTCCTCATCCCCTCCAGACGTAGTGCAGGATGTTTCTTCCCCAAACCAGGAATCTGGTTGCACCTTTTCCAACTAACACACCTTATTAAAAGGCACCAGCTTTGGTCAGCTGCAGCCCAGAAACAGTGCTATGATTTCATTTTAATATTTCCTAAATATTTCTTCAGCTCCCCCAAACTTGGGCAAGACCCCCTGCCATGGAAAAATCAGCCATTTTAAAATGGCAACATTCTGAGTTCAAGGAACAGATGGATTCCCAGGATGTTTCGCCAAGTTTAAGGTTAGTCCGGTTTATATATTTAATTTTCAGGCCAAAGCATAAACTGTTTGCTTTTAATATAAGGTGTGTGAGATCTATCATGCCTGAGGATGCAGCCTTATTGTTGGTTTACCTAGGATCTTTCAGAGGACTAGAACACCCATATCAGTCTTTAATACAGTCACAGACCAGAATTACAAATTAAAAAAAGAAAAGAAATACATTGAAATACATTAAAATACATTGAAAATACATTAAATGAAATGAACAAAACATGATAATATATTTACAGATTAATAGAATCGTCAATGGGCAGTTGAAGTCCGCCTAGTTTGCAGACAGTATAGCAAAATTTAGCTACATTCAGGGAAACTAAGTCATTCTGATCAGATAGCAACAACTGAACATAAAAGAGATCAGAATTTCCTGGATATTTTATCAAATGAGGGGTTATTAAATGGGTTCATCAATCCTTATAAAGAATACAGTATAGCAGGACATGTTCTATAGTTTCAATAGCCCCTTGTCCACAGGGGCACAGTCTCAACTTGTATGGGAATTTTTTGTAGCGGCCCTCCAAAACTGCTGTGAGAAGCACATTACAGCGTGCCAAAGTAAGTGCCCTCTGAAATTTGGAGACAGTTATATGGCTAAGGTAAAGGTAAAGGTTTCCCTTGACATGAAGTCCAGTTGTGTCCGACTCTAGGGGGCGGTGCTCATCTCCGTTTCAAAGTCGAAGAGCCGGCGTTTGTCCGAAGACACTTCCTCCGTGGTCATGTGGCCGGCATGACTAAACGGAACGCCGTTACCTGCCCGCTGAAGCGGTGCCTATTAATCTACTCACATTGGCATGTTTTTGAACTGCTAGGTTGGCAGGAGCTGGGACTAGCAACGGGAGCTCACCCCATCACGCTAGAACACCCATAATACTCAAGCACTGCCATCCTTGGTTGAGCACAGGGGAATTCTAGTTCAAATTACTCTGCGCAACACTGCATGGTTTTTAATCCATTTTGAAGCTATTTGTTTCAGATTAGCAGCCAGATCAAGCAGACCCATAGTTTTTTCAACCTCGTTAGTTTCGTGTTTTGTTTTTTTTTAAAGTTGAGGTCTGCAGAACATGAAAAACCAGATGGGTGCATCCTCACAGCATGGCTAGTGTTAACCTCGAGTAGTTGTGCATGTCTGTGTGTTTAACATCTTGGGTGACCCCAGACCATTTGGTTCATATTTCAGTGCCCTGTGGGAACCCCTACAAAATGGGATAATGCAGAACTCAGGTTAACTTCATCAAGAGAAGAGTTTGTGTTGATTCTGATTGGGGAATTAGAAAATGGAGTAGAAGCTCCCTCTGTTGACCACAAATATCATTGTGCTAAGAAATAACAAAAGTCTTGAAAAAGGACCATCTGTGCCCCATCATGGAGGAGGAGGAGGGGGAGGGGAGGAATGTTGGCTATTAAGAAAACTTCAAGTCTGAGATAACTTTATCGATTTAATTGATCCAGCTGAAAAAATGTGCAATCTTTCGTTTCAAAATCCTGAGAGACAGTGGGAAAAAGCCGATTTGGCAGTCTGCAATGGAGTTCAAATGGACCGTGAGGGGCCAGGAAGCAAATGTTTAAATTATTCTCTCTCTTTGTGGTTTCCCCTTGATGAATCAATATTCTCCTTTGTTCTCAAGGCAGTGCCACAAAGAAGCAAGTACATTTTGTGCTCCCATTACAGGTACCACATTTGCGCCACAAGAATTTGTAAGAGGGTAGATGGCGGCTGCCCTTGGTCTTTAGCGCCCTCTAGTGGTCACTAGCAAGCCTTGTGTGGCACAGAGCGGCAGGCGACAGTATTGCAACCCAAACTCTCCCCGCGAGCCGAGTTCGATCTCAGCAGAAGCTGGATTCTTGGGTAGCCGGCTCAGGTCGACTCAGCCCTCCACCCTTCCGAGGTCGGCAAAATGAGTACTCAGCTTGCTGGGGAAGGTGACTGGGGAAGGCAATGGCAAACCATCCCACTCTATAGTCTGCCAAGAAAACATTGCAAAAGCAGCATCCCCCCAAAGGGTCAGACCAGATTTGGGAATCTTACTCCAGATACATTGCACTAAGCCACCATGTGGCTAGTTTGATTTGGCACATTGTGCAAAGCCTAAGATTGTGCATGGTCAACCGTGGTTTAAGGCTGTGATATGCAAAGCAAGCCATTGTGGCATACTGAATAAATCATGGTTGATCAAAAGTAGAGTTTATTGGGAGATGGGAACCCAGACTTTGTGGCATAATAAATCATGGTTGAGCGAAAGTAAGCCTTATTGTGAATCCACTCAGTAAGTCTCTCTTCCTTGCTATGTGTCAGGAGCAAAAAAGAATCGCTATTTCCGGGTATTTCTGCTTTAAGACCCTGGGATGGGATGCTAAATACTGTAATCAGCGATCCCCGGGCGAGCTAGCTGGAGAATGTTCCTGCTCTCGGCCGCCACCTGCTGCCCACTCTCAGAAGCGTTGAATTGACGCCAGCCGCGTGTGCGCATGCCTGAAGCAGTTTGCCAAAGGACCTGGGCAAAGAGGAAGAGGTAGGCACAGATGCCTATTGCCGGTTCCCATTTGAACGTGTTTAAGGCTTCCAAGGAATACGTAGGTGAACGGAGACTAAATGAGGCGGAAGGAAGGCCGCGATACTTACCTTGCGGCCAATGGCCATTCACAAAGCCTCTGCTGCACGGTCCAAGCACAGAGAGACCTTTATCTATTTAACATCCTTCGACGTGGGACTCTCCGATTTCTACCCGACTACTGCCAGCATTTCCAGTCCTTCTGTTAGAAAGCGCTAAACTGGAGAAAACGGTTGAAATCCTACGCGTAGGAAAAAAAAAGAGAGAGACAGAGAAGCCCTTCCATCTTTTTCAATCCCCGCATTCAGAGCCGGAAGAGTCTGTCAGAAGCTTGTATCCCTCCTCCTCTTTGGAGTCGCACAGCTCCTTCAAGAGGGAGGCGGACCCGCTTCTCCGAACGCGCAGGCACGCGAGCGAGAGGCGGGGCGTGGAGTCACGTGACCTCGCGGGGCGGACAAAATGGTGGCGCCCACGTCGTCGCGTGTTTAGCAGGCGCCGTTTTTGCCTCCGACGCTACCATGTCGCGGCTGATCGTCAAGAATCTGCCGAACGGGGTGAGAAAGGCGGCGGAGGGGGGGATCCGGGCTGGGGGATTTGTCCCTTTCTCAAGCCGCAAGAGGGGCCGAAGCCCGGGACGCGCAGGGGGTCGTGGCTGTTGGCTGGACGTGCCAGTTCAGTGCTTTTCAAACGTGGCAACTTTTAAGATGGGTGGATTTCAACTCCCAGAATTCCCCATCGTAACGCATCGCTGGCTGGGGGATTCTGGGAGTTGAAGTCCAGGCATTTTAAAGCATGGCTGGCTGGGGAATTCTGGGTCTTAAAGTTGCCAAGGTTGGCTGTGCTAGTTGGTCCATGTCCTGGGTGGGCAGAAGAATGGGATTGCAAAGAACCTGAAAGAGCTGTGGTGGCCCAGCCTAGGGAGCCCCCCACCCCTCAAAACTGAACAAGTGGCAGGCAGTCACTGAACCTTCAGTTCACATTTTTTTTAAGCGTACATCCCATAAAATTTGTTTATTGAAAAGATTTGTATGGGTGCGCATCTTAAAACACAATTCTGAGCAGCTCACAGTAAATGTGCTGCTACCATTAGACCCTTTTAGCTGAGCTGCGTTTTCTGTGGTTCTCCAGCCATTTTTTTTTCTACTGATTATGTTCTGTCAAGTCAACGTTGACTCTTAGTGACCACCTAGATGTATTTTTGCCCAGAAGATCTGTCCACAACCTGGCCCTTCAGGTCTTGCTATGGTGAACCCATCACTTCTGTAATCCAGCCTGTCCACCTTGCTGCTGGTCATTCTCCTCCCTTTCCTTCCACCTTTCTCAACATTAGAGCATTTTCCAGAGAGCTGGGTCTTCGCATAAGGTGTCCTGATTTGAGGCTGGTCATTTGTGCCTTGAGTGAGGACTCTGGTTTGATTTGTTTGATGATACGTTTGTTTGTTTTTTTGGCTGTCCACGGGATTCTCCAACACCACAGTTCAAAACCATCAATACTCGTTCCATCCTGCCTCTTCAAAATCCATCTACAGACAGATAGGATTTAAATTCTGGAGGAACTTTTAACAGTATTCTTATCTTTAAATATAATTGTCTCAGGGAATAAGAACTAAGGTCAGTGTCATAAAAGGCGTTACAGCGGACAAATTGCGCTTCTTGATTTGAGCTGACTGGTGTGCGTCAACAGTCAGTGAAGTGTTTTTAGTGACTGTTTCTAGGAGATGGTCAGCCAGTTTGGAGAGAAAGTGCTGTTGAGGTTTTCAGGATGAAGTACAGGAGGTCTGGGGTTGCTGTAGAAAACAGGAATTCGCAACCTAAGGCATGTGAACTCTTTTTTTGCAACTCTCAGACCCATCTCTGCTCCCCGTTCCTTCAGCTTAGTGGCATAGTTTCTTGCTGATTTTACAAGGGAGCACGCACACAAAAACTTTTTAAGTCCTGAAATAGGCTCATTGTGATTATAAAAGAAACCTTTTTTCAAGAATAGAAGAACCCAGACCCCCAAAACAAAAAAAAATGAGAAAACCTTGACTCTGTCCCTTTACATCGTTACTCAGCCCACTGTGACCATTGGTCACCCCCAAAAGGTAGAGCACAGGCATGGAAAGGTCGTCCAAGGGTGTCGATGTAGAAATGGCTTCTCATCAATGGCTAATCAAGGAACTACTAATGTGACAAACAGTCAAACAGACAAGCAATCAAGCAGAAAACAATACCCTGACGAAGGAGCTGCCAAGGAGAAAACCACACCCCACCAACACTGGCAGGGCGAGCTACTGAGCATAATCAGGGAGCAAACCCCACGCTCCCCCGCACTGATGGTGTTACCTAGTTGGGTAATGAGACATCTGCAGGCAAACCACGAAGCTCAGAGAGCACCAGGGACTCCACAGGTAGCTTTGCTGTTTTCTGTTATGGTCAGACAGCCTTCTTTAGCCTGATTGCCTGCAAAGGCATGGAACATTTGACAGCAATGGAAAATGCTTCATCCAGGATACTGACAGAAGATGTGGCCCTTGCACATCTTTTATTCATTATAAATTAGATTATTCATATTAGTGTTCTTCACTCTGCTTGGATGAGTTGATCACGGTGGCTTCTCCTACAGATAAGGGAAGAGCGCTTTCGCAATCTCTTTGCCGCCTTTGGGACGCTGACCGATTGCTGCTTGAAATTCACCAAAGATGGCAAGTTCCGCAAATTTGGGTTTATTGGCTTTCAGTCGGAGGAAGATGCCAAAACTGCCCTCTCTCATTTCGACAAAAGCTTCATAGACACGGCCAGAGTTACGGTGAGGTATATTTTGAAGTTACGTTGATCTGAAATAATGGTATGTGTGGGGAGGTGTTACACAGAAATCTTTTCTGGCAAAGTTTCTGGGTATGGATCCAGTGGCTATCCACAAAATAGCAATCTCAGCCTGATATGTCCTAATCCAGATTTTCTCAATCTTGGCGACTTTAAGATGGGTGGACTTCAACTCCCAGAATTCCCTAGCAAGCATGGCTGGCTGGGGAATTCTGGGAGTTGAAGTCCACCCATCTTAAAGTTGCCAAGGTTGAGAAACACTGTCTTAATCAATAGACCACATGTGTTTGAATCTGTAGAACATTTTAATAGTATATTTTGAAGTTGGTTGAATTGTAGCTCCCTATTTATGTTCAAAACAGAAAATTGGTGTAAGCTTTGCTGTGCTTTAGCATGCTAGCTTGTATTTGGAGTTTAAACCCAGTTCTGATTTGGTTAACCACCATCAAAGGGACTGTGTTTGAAGTACGAGTGGGAAGGATTATGTATAGTATTTGTAATTAGCCCATAAAACCTCTGTCCATGCAACACTGAACTCAGATTTTTAAAATCATGGCTTATTGATCAAATTATTCCCAGTTTAAACATTAGCCAAATCATGGGTGGATTTGAGCTAATAACATAATGCTGTTTGGAGCCATATCTATACTTTTAAATTTGTTTGGCCTCTGTGAAACGTAGGGGATGTGGCTTTTGAAATTAGATCAGCAATTGTGGAAATGTTCAGTCTGTTGGGGGAAATTAGTAGGAGTTCAAGGGGCAAAATAGGTTTGTTAATCCTCAGCAAGGTTCAGGCACAGCGTTATGCTTTAGTCTGTAGTTTAGAAAATGCAGTGGCTCAGTTCATCTCTCTTTATCTAAGGTAGATGAAGATGCCATATAGCAGTGTTTCCAACCTTGGCAACTTTTAGACGGGTGGACTTCAACTCCCAGAATTCCCCAGCCAGCACAGCTGGCTGGGGAATTCTGGGAGTTGAAGTCCACCCGTCTAAAAGTTGCCCAGATTGAGAAACACTGCCATGTAGCATCTTGATGTACTATATGAATCCAATTTCACAAAGCAAGAGTGAGGTTAGGGTGGGCTTATAAATATCTATCTTTTTTTTTTCAGGTTGAAGTATGTAAGTCTTTTGGGGATCCATCGAAACCTAAGGCTTGGAGCAAACATTCAACTAAGCCCCAACGGTTAAAGGAAACTTCCAAAAAATCTACAGAGAGTTCAAGCCATGCAAAAGTGAAAGTAAGATTTTTTTTCACAAAGTTTTATTGCTTGTCAAAGTACCTTTAGATGAAAATTCTCAGCCGTTCTACTTTCTTGACTCTGCCCCTTGTTCTTTTACAACCCGGTGGTTTTTTAATTTGTTCTCCCCTCTCCTTGCCCTTTTACACAGGCCCGGTCACTTTTAAAACTTTTTTTTCCCTTTTGTTTCCCAGGATCAGACAAAGAAGAAAAAGGAAGCGAGGCAATTGAAAGAGGTAAATCTGAAACACCTGCAAGGAGGATAGACATAAATGAGAAGCAGTTGAGGGTTGTTTGTCAACATTTGAATTATTTACAAAAAAAATCCCAACATGGCCATTTTTGTTTTTGGCATTGCTTTATTTATAACGTCACTTTTCAGTGCTCTTTAATGTATCGTTTTTGCCGCTTGCATGTATCTTGTCGATTTTGCTGCCTGAATGTATATTCTTCTATTTGTTTATTTTATTGCCAAACTCTCTACGCTGCTCCGTTCCTGAGTGGCTTGCATTGCAGAAAAAGGAAGAGGGAAAAAAACAATGTTTGTTTGTTTACTCTATATGTACACTGCTGAGCCAAAAGGACTCTGAGGCTGGTGGGGAATTGATGCTAGCAGGTAAGGCTGCTATCAGACCAGTCTAACTTTTAACCTTCTCCAAGATCTGTGGCAGTGGTGGAGCTTTTTCTGAATTCTGAGAGATCCTTAAAGATTTTTTTTTTCTCACATCCAAGTCATCCTTAAAATAATAACATCTTGAAATATGGGACAGCCTCCTTCAGACTTTGTCCTTCATGGAGGAACTGCCCCAAATGTTGTGACTTACTCTAACCATGATTGTGTCTAACTGTGAGCCTATCTTTGGCCAGCTGGAAGGAGAAGCAGCATTTCAAGATTTCCTGGCAGCACATCAGAAACGGTCCCAGGTGGCTACTTGGTCCAACGACACCAAAGGGCAGGAACCCCGCCGAGCTGAGCCGGCTGAGGATTATCTGAACTTTGATTCTGATGAGTCAGAGGACTTGAGCCAGGAGAAGGAGACAGAGATTGCTTCGGGTAATGGGCCTGTTCTGCTTCTGTGATGTTTTATGAGTAACTTGAATAGCGCTGATCTTCCTACCAGAGTTTGGGCACTCTTGGCTATCCTTCTTCTGCTCAGATGGAGCTTTCTTAGGCAGAAAGAAAAAATGGAACAAGGAGGGAGTGGGTGAATGGGGAAATCTTCCTGGTCAGTGGCATCCCATTGCTGCTTTCAAAGCACAGAAAAATGTGTTAATTCTATGCAGGTGGCCCTCGTTTAATGACAGCTCATTTAATGATGGCTCGGAGATACGACAGGGTGAAAAGGTTATTTACAGCCCATCCTCAAAGTTACGACTGTTGCACCACCCCCATGGTCACGTGATCCCAATTTGGGCTCTTAGCGACCGGCTTGCATTTAGGACAGTTTGCAGCATCCTGTGGTCACGTGATCGTGATTCACGACCTTCCCAGCCAGCTTCTGACCAGAAAAATCAATTGGAAACAATTGAATTTCTTTACGACTCGCTTTACAACCACCACAAAATGGTCGTAAATCCGGGTCCGGCCACGTGATGCCTTGCTTAAAGGCCATATCACTTAGCAAACAAAATTCAAGTCCCTGTTGTGTTCGTTAAGTAAGGACCATCTGTATACAATAGTCCAGCTTTTTGGGCCTCAGCAATCTGATTTTGGTATTGTTGGCCTTCCTACCAGTGTCCTTTCTTCCAACTCTGTGACAGCCCATATTTCGTGTCCCTTCTCCCTTTCTATCCTAAAGGTGGCTCCATATCAGTCTGCAAGCACATGTGCCCTTCTTGTGACCTCCCAAGCCCCCTAAACAGATGTCCATCAGGCAGTAGCTGATGCTTGCTTCTTCTCCATCCACAGAGAAAGGGAAAAGCTCTCTGGGCAAGGCAGCAGCCCAGCAAGAGCTCTCAGACATGGATTATTTGCAGTCCAAAGTGGTGAAGGGGGACGAGTCCTCGCCTTCATCGGCAGAGGAGAGCGAGGCTGACGAGATGGACTGTGAGGTGTTGGATGGAGGAGAGGAAGAAGAGGCGGGAGGGAAGACCAGCAGCAAGCTGACGGCCAGTTCCAAGACCAAGCTGACTAGAAAGGTCAAAGTCCAGAATCCCACCGTAGATACCAAGAGTATAAAGACAACATCACAGGTACGTCCCAATTCAGGAAAGAACCGGGGGGCGGGGGGCGGGCTGTGATCAAATGGGTCTCAGTTGGCCAGTCCATTGGGTTGTCTCCCATATTGTCTGTTTATGAATGCTGGGATGCATTTTTCAGGGAGTGACCTGATGAGAGCCAACCACATTGCCTGTAAAGTGGGGATGGGTATGTTCTAAAGCACAGACTGGACAGGTGGGATGGTCCATACCTGTGCTAGGAACACGCATGTCACCTGCCTGCAATTTTGCACTGCTCAAAGAGCAGGTGGGGATTGCCTATGAAGACTCTAAGCCTTAACATGGCACCCATGTTAGACTCTTTAAATGTAATGAAAAACTAAGTAAATTCTATACCAACCTTTCTCAACCTTCTGACCCTGGAGGAACCCTTGAAATATTTTTCAGGCCTTGGGGAACCCCTGCACAGTCAGGTTCAGATATAGGCCAGAAATTACAAAATTATTCTATTTGTTTCATGGGTAGGCCTGTCTATATGCATTCACAGTGTTCTTAAACTGAAAATAAAGAATGAAACTTACCTCTTTCATGTGAAGTTGCCCGAATTTGAAATATATTTTTAAATAAATCGTGGTCTCCCAGGGAACCCCTAGTGACCTCCCAGGGAACCCAAGGGTGCCACAGAACCCTGGGGGAGAAACCCTGCTCTATATGCAAGAAATGCTTTTAAGTTCCACAAAGCACCATGAGCTTTCTTGAGAATGTGAAAGTGTGGAGCAGCTACTGGCTGGTGACCCCCTTAGCAGTATATCCTCCCCAGTGCCAAGAAGAGAAGGACACGGGAAAGGAGAAATAGTTGGGTCGCTTCTTGCTGGCTGGGGAATTCTGGGAGTTGAAGTCCACCCATCTGAATGTGGCTAAGGTTGAGAAACACTGCTTTAGGTCCCTGATGCGTGGTTGTATTTATCTATTAAAGCATGTACCATCATAGACCAAAAGAATTATGTTGTTCAGTTCAGCAGAAGGCTGTTTCTTGTGCTGCAGTTCGTGAAGCTTTCTGGTTAGAAATAAAACACAGATGTTTTTGCGTGTCTTCCTGTAGGAAAACGTATCAGTCACAGCCAGCGAGCCCACCAGAGCATTCACAGTGAAGATGCGGGGTGCCCCGTTCAACGTCACGGAGGTAAGCCGCCTTTGTAACCCATCTAAGTCTGCTGTGACTCCCGCCAAAGAAAAAAGTCATCCTCCTTGGAAGATGGCTTTGCTGTTGCCAGCACTTCAGGATAGACCAGATTAGGAATCCGGTGTCATGTACAGTAGGTCAGTACAGGTAGTCCTCGCTTAACAACCGTTCGTTTAGTGGTGGCTCGGACTTACAGGGGTGCTGAAAAAACCGACTTACGGCCAGTCCTCACACTTGCAACCATCACAGCATCCCCACAGTCATGTGATCACAATTTGGGTGCTTGGCAACCAGTTCGCATTTGTGACCGCCGCATCACCCCCTGGTCACATGATCGCCATTTTCGATCTTCCTGCCCAGCTTCTGGCAAGCATAACCAATGGAGAACCATGTGATTCACTTAATGACCATGTGGATCGCTTAACGCCCGTGGTGATTTGCTTAATGACCACCGCAAAAAAGGTAACATTGGGTTGGATTCGCTTAGCAAACGAAATGTTGATCCCAGTTGTGGTTGTTAAGCGAGAACTACGTGTACTATTTTTATTGTAAAGCTTTAGTGATAGAATCCTGTATGTCGGAATGTGCTTTCCCCTTCCTTTATCTTCGTGAGAACCGGGGAGGGGTTTGTCTGAGACTTTCACTCAGGTTACGTCTCTGCCCCGGACTCAGTCCTCTTTCATCTGACTGTTGTCTTAGTAGTCTTAGGCTCTTCCTTCTGTCCCTCAAGACCATTCCCTCGTCTTTCTACATTACTGGAGACTGAGCTTGTAGCATTATTCAGAATGAGCCCATCCCATTATTCAGAATGAGCCCATCCCATTATTCAGAATGAGCCCACCTGAAGAGGACAATTCAAAGAGGCAAAACTGTAAGGGTGTTAGACCTAAACAGTGGGCTGAACCAAGAATCTTTTAGTTTTAGCGTGGGTGTTAAACCAAAATGTGGTTTGTTTAGGTTTGACCGGGAGGATCGCAGGAACCTAGCCAGCAGTGTCGCCAACCAGACTTGGTGTCTGACGCTAGTCACCTGCTGCTTATTCAAACCTTGCTTAAGTAAACCAGAGTTTTGCACCATGTGCAAACCAACCACAGTATTGGAGGACTTTCTTGAAGATCACGGCGACCTGGGCGGGGATGTGGGTTGGCTCTAGAATCAACCACCTTTTTCACACTTGACTCTCTTTTATGGACGCAGCAAAACGTTAGAGAGTTTCTTGTGCCGCTTCGGCCCCTGGCAATCCGGATTGCGAGGAACGCCCACGGGAACAAAACAGGTAATGGCCGGATTCTTGTTTATGCTCTTAGTTATTCTGTTCTTTGATTTTGTTAAGAGTGATTTGTGTGGGTCACAGGAAGCATATCTATCACCCTGCCTTGTTTATGCTGCTTGCTCATTAACTTTGGGTGAAACCAAAAAAGAATTGCAGAGTGGGAACTTTACTAGTAGATAATATCCTCAATGGGAGTGGGCTAACCCTGTAGTGTTGCCGTGTGTATAGTGGTCTTTGTTTAAGATCCTTTAGAGCAGTGTTTTTCAAACTTGGCAATTTTAAGACGTGTGGACTTCAACTCCCAGAATTCCCCAGACAGCATGCTGTCTGAGGAATTCTGGGAGTTGAAGTCCAGGCATTGAAAGCCTGGCTGGCTGGGGAATTCTGGGAGCTGAAGTCCACACACACATCTTAAAAGTTGCCAAGTTTGAAAAACTCTGCTTTAGAGCTTCTTACTAGAAGTGGTTATATAACCCCTCAAATACCTCAATTTCCTTTTCTAATTTCCATTTCTCAAAATTACAATTTTTGGCTGGTGCTTGGACCACCCAGAGCAAGCACCAAATGCTTGTGTGTCTTCTCTGGTACTTAGAAAGAATGAATCACTTTTGTACTTGTTCTGGAATTCTGAGTAAGCTTGCAGTTCTATTTATTACTTAGCATTAATTCACATTTGGGGGACGCGGTGGCGCTGCGGGTTAAACCGCTGAGCTGTCGATCGGAAGGTCGGCGGTTTGAAACCGCGCGGCGGGGTGAGCTCCCATGGCCAGTCCCAGCTCCTGCTCACCTAGCAGTTCGAAAACATGCAAATGTGAGTAGATTAATTGGTACCGCTTCGGCGGGAAGGTAACGGCGTTCCGAGTCGTCATGCTGGCCACATGACCCGGAAGTGTCCCTAGGGACAACGCCGGCTCCAAGGCTTAGAAACGGAGATGAGCACCGCCCCCTAGAGTCGGACACGACTGGACTTTACGTCGAGGGAAACCTTTACCTTTACCTAATTCACATTTAATATTGGCTTCATATAGCTTCCTGTACAATCCCATCTTGAAGTAGGTTACAGCTTTATGTGGTTACTCTTTTATTATTTGGTTCCTCTGTCTCTTTCTTTCTTTCATTTTAATTCTTGTTAAATTTGCTTTGCTTACCTATTTTTCTTTTTATTAGTATGTATATGTGCATGTATGTGTGTTTGTCTATATATATATACTGTATATATATAAAGTAACAATGCAATGGAGACTTTAACACTGAATAATCAAGACTGAAACCTTTATCATATAATGAATACTTTGATGCAGAGTGCAGTGGTTTTTTTTTTTAATGTTATACTGTACTTAACCCTGGATGAAAAAAGTCAAATAATTTTACGCTTGCAATATTGACATCCTTAACCATAATTAATGTTGTTAGCATACTTTTTTTTTCCTTTCTCTATTCCCAACACTCTTAAGTTATCTAAATAATAGAATGCCAATAATTTTCAATTAAAATTGTATAAATATTGCATCGGGGCAGTGCGTATTAAGATTTATAACAAGGTAATAAAAAGGAAGAAAATATTGTGTGGGTACTCTGGAATCACACACACACACACACACACACACACACATGCACACAGAGCTTCCACTGAAGTTTGAGTACCCAATGTGGGCATTTCAAAGACCCACTCAAAAAACCTTCTATGTTCTTTGTTTCTTAACTCAGGCGCTTTATCTCCTGTTATGAAACATCAGCGGAGTTTAATTATATCCTTGTGTGTTGCTGTTGTTTTTTCTCAATTTCACAGGGTATGTATTTGTTGATTTTAACACTGAGGAAGAAGCACAGAAAGCCCTAAAGAGGAATCGAGAATACATGGGTGAATATTCTGCTTTTTGACTGGTGAAAGGTTCTTTGGGCTGAGTGGTTTCTGATTTGCTTCACGTGGTGCTGTTTTAATACAAATGCTAGTGGGGTGTTGTCTTTTTAAGACATACTGTATGTTTAAAACATAACATGCAAACATCTAAGTGTACGTACCATTTGGGCTATAATAGTATGTGGGAGAAACCTTGGGATGCTGGGCCAAGAGACACTGCCTAGGGAATGGTCAGATAAGAGACAGCTGAGCCCTCAGCTGGATAGTGGGTGGGGCAAGAGGCTCAGAAGGGACCCTCCCTAGTTTCTCGGGCGGTAAAGGAGCTGCGGGGGGATGAGCCTGAAGCGGAGGGTGATGTAATGGTATGTGGGAAAGACCTGGGGAGATGGAGCCAAGAGACACTGCCAAGGGAATGGTCAGATAAGAGACAGGTTAGACCACCACTGGATAGTGGGTGGGGCGAGAGGCTCAGAAGGGACCCTCTCTAGTTTCTTGGGCTGTAAAGGAGATGGCAGGAGATTCCTACTTTCAGACTTGCAAGGGTCTATCAATGTAGCTTTACATAAAGTAGAATTAGTTCATCTGGTTGTAATTCCCATCTGGTTAACCCCACAAGGCCAACATCAACCTTGCAAGTCTGAAAGTACAATTCTCCCACTGTCTCCTTTACAACCCTTTACTGTCTGTGTATTACATGAGAGCTGGTTTGGTGTAGTGGTTTAAGGCATCAGGAACTGGGAGACTGTGAGTTCAAGTCCTGCCTTAGGCATGAAGCCAGCTGGGTGACCTTGGGCCAGTCCCTCTCAGCCCTAGGAAAGAAGAAGGCCAGGGCAAACCACTTCTAAAAACCCTTGCCAAGAAAACTGCAGGGACTAATCCAGGCAGTGGCCAGGAGTCAAGACTGATTCAAAGGCACCCAGAGACACAAATTGCATGCCTTTAAATGCATGCCAAAAAAAGGGCATTGTTCTAAGGAATAAATGCATATTGAGGAATTGTCTTCACCTTCTCAGAGGCTGGAAAAGGGCAATGCATTTTGCAAAACAGCAGAAGTTTGGAAATCTGCACGTTTTCCCCTATCAAGGAAATGGGTAGTCACCTCCCCACTGCCTCAGTAGCTAGTTAGCAAGAAGATCAAAGCCTTCTTGTTCTGACAGACATGGAGATTTAATTTATTTATCAAATTTATTCACCGCCCATCTCGCTCAGAGAGTGACTCTGAGTGGTTTACATAAAATAGGAATAAAATATTAGTTAAAATTCAGTAAAACAATTCAAACAATCTTCTTAATAAATACTATGTTCCAAGAGGTAGATGGTAAAAAGTTCTTCATTTAATTTCCAGGAAGCATCTTCAGGGTGCTAACCTCCCCCAGGGTTGGTTATCCCTCTTCACGCCCCATGCGAGATGGCAGAGCCAGGTCTTCGCTCCTTTCCAGAAGGCCGGGAGAGTGAGGGCTCGCCTCACCTCTGGGGGGAGAGTGTTCCATAGGGCAGGGGCAGAGGAGTCTCTCTTCCTGGGACCCGCCAGTTGACATTCTTTCAGAGACGGGACCCACAACATGCCATCTCTGCCTGACTGGGTGGGACGGGTTGATGTAATGGCAATAGAGCCAGTTTGGCCTAGTGGTTAAGGTTCTGGGCTAGAAACCAGGAGTCTGTGAGTTCTAGTCCCACCTTAGGCAAGAAAGCCGGCCGGGTGACCTTGGGCCAGTCGCTTTCTCTCAGCCCAACTAGGTGCAATGTAGACCAGCCTCCTCGTGGTGCACCCCGGGCAATGTGACTTGTCATGGCTAAATAGTCTACACATCTGGCTGCTGGACCTCACAAGGATTTCCCAGCAAGAAAAAAAGCAGCATGAACACCGAGCTGCAATGCCATACGATTTTAAAAAAAATGTAATGGGGATGGGACGGTCCCTCAGGTAACCTGGGCCCATGCCATGTAGGGCTTTAAAGGTGATGACCAACACCTTGAATTGGACCTGGAAGCAGATTGCACCTGATGCAGCTCCCGAAGCAAAGGTGTTACAAGTGCCACCCTTGGGACACTCAAAATTGCTCATGCTGGGGTTAATGAGGTTCTGAAATAAACGTGTGGCATTCCCAAGATATCTGCCACCAAACCTCCTTTTCCCCTTTCCATAAATCTAGTTAACAAGATGCTGTGAGAACGTGGCTTTCTTGACAGTGGGTAGTTGCCAGGGGCTTGACCAGATTTTTCCAAAGGTGAATTAATCCTTTTTCTGCAATACTCTGGGTTTTCTCCTGGCAGGTGGCCGGTACATTGAGCTGTTTCCAGAAGAGAGCCGTGCTAAGGCAAAACCCTCTGAGAAGGGGTCAGCCCAGGCTTGGCAGAGGACTAAAAAAGACGATGAGGAAGAAGAGGATCTTTCAGAATCAGGAAGGCTTTTTGTGAGGAACCTTCCCTACATGAGCACAGAGGAAGACTTGGAGGCCATCTTCTCCAAATATGGTAAGCTGTCATCCCCATTCTTGTTTTAGCGGGCCCTGGAGCCTCTTTGTCAAAATGCTGTTCCTAAAAGCAGGGTGGGATCCTATTAGGTTTCAACACAGCTTCAAAGATGCTTCGTTGCTTTAATTATGGCAGCCTTTCTCAACCTTTTGACCCTGGAGGAACCCTTGAAATATCTTTCAGGCCTTGGGGAACCCCTGCCCAGTCAGGCTCAAATATAGGCCAGAAGTTACAAAATTATGACATTCGTTTCATGGGTAGGCCTGTACGTATGCCCTAACAGTGTTCTTAAACTAAAAAGAAAGAATGCAACTTCCTTCTTTAATGTGGAGTTGTCTGAATTTGAAATAATTTTTTAGATAAATCATGACCTCCCAGGGAACCCCTAGTGACCTCTCGCAGAACCCTAGGGTGCCATGGAACCCTGGTGGAGAAACCCTGGTTTAAACTATTTAATATGGTCGTGAATCTAGAATAAACAAACAACAACAAATGAGAGGAACAGCGTATGATGTCTTGAGCATCTTGAAGGAAAAGTGAGGTTTAAATAGAATTAATAGGTCCAGCTATTAGGAGAAACTTTACAAGCTTTTGATAAAATTGATTTTACTATTATAATCGAAATTCTTAAAAATTATATATACATAAACAGACACAAAGAACTTTTGATAAAATAATTTCTCTGTTTAGCAGCAGCTAAACCTCCGTAGTGGTGCCTCCTTTTAAAATTAATTAAACATTCAATTTTATGTGAATTGGGCCAAACTGACTATCCCATCAAGAGGGCTTCCTATAATTTTCCACGTGCTGAAGCAGAAATAGGACAGTACAATAAATGATGCCTAATTTTTTCTTTGAGATACAGATTTTCTTTTCGAATTGCTAGGTCTTAACTGGGTCAGCTATTCAAACTCAGTTTCTGGATTAATGTTTTTTGGGGCCTGGAGGAGGCTTTTAGGAAATGGGCACTGTGGTTGTGCCAGCAGTTGCGGGCCAGTTGTCTAAACTGTTGTTCTTCAGGGGAACACCCAGTATGATTGAAAGGGCCAAGCTGGACATTATTCTCATCACCTTAAAGAAAAAAAAACCAAATCAGATGGGGTGGGGGGATCATTTTCTTGTAGTATTATTTTCCCAGTGCTCTGACTTATTGGGGGAAGAAGTGAGGGGGTACCTCTCATGAAACAGATTTCAGAGGAACGTTTTTCTTCAGTGCAGGGGAAGAGAAGGCTTGGACCTCCTGCTGATTTTTGGCTTAAAGGCTAAGTAAGCAAGCATGAACATCTGCCTTCCAAAATTCATTTGATGTTGCCTCCCCCCGAAGTAGACCTGCTCATGTGAGCTTTTCCTGATGAATCTGTTATTCCACAGGGCCTCTCTCTGAGATCCACTTCCCTGTTGACGGTCTGACCAAGAGGCCCAAAGGTTTCGCGTTTGTCACCTACATGTTTCCTGAGCATGCCGTGAAGGCATTTGCAGAAGTCGACGGACAGGTTTTCCAGGTACAAACTGGTTGGTGGACTTCTCTATGCTGCAGATCTTACACAGCTGCCCCCAGGCAGCTAACAGAGAGGTGGTTGTTGCTGTTCAGTCGTTAAGTCATGTCCAACTCTTCATGACCCCGTAGACCGTAGCACGCCAGGCCTTCCTGTCCTCCACTGTCTCCTGGAGTTCACTCAAATTCATGTTCATTGCATCGGTGATGCTACCTAACCATCTCATCCTCTGCCATCCCCTTCTCCTTTTGCCTTCAGTCTTTCCCAGCATCAGGGTCTTCTCCAGTGAGTCCTCTCTTCTCATTAGGTGGCCAAAGTGTTTGAGCTTCAGTATCTGTCCTTCCAGTGAACAGTCAGGGTTGATTTCCTGTAGGATTGACTTGTTTGACCTCCTTGCAGTCCAAGCGACTCTCAAGAGTCTTCTCCAGCACCACAGTTCGAAAGCATCAATTCTTCGGCACTCAGCCTTCCTTATGGTCCAGCTCTCACAGCCATACATTACTACTGGGAAAACCATAGCTTTGATTATACGGACCTATGTCGGCAAGGTGATGTCTCTGCTTTTTAATATGCTGCCTAGGTTTTCCATAGCTTTCCTCCCAAGGAGCAAGCGTCTTAATTTCATGGCTGCAGTCACCATCTGCGGTGATCTTGGAGCCTAAGAAAATAAAAACTGTTGCTGCTTCCATTTCAGGTGGTCCTCACTTAATGACCATTCATTTAGTGATGGTTCAGACTTATGATGGGGCTGAAAAAACCAACCTACAACCTGTGCTCACACTTATGACCATTGCAGTGTCCCTGAAGTCACCTGATCAACCTAGGCAACTGGTTCACATTTATGACTCTTGCAGCATCCCATGGTCACGTGATGGCCATTTTTGACCATCCTGGCTGGCTTCTAGCAAACAAAGTTAATGGAGAACTGCATGGTTCGCTTAACGACCATGTGGCTCACTTAACAACTGTGGTGATTTGCTTAATGACTGCTTCAGAAAAGACCATAAAATTGGGTTGGATTTGCTTAATGACCGCTTTGCTTAGCAACTAAAATTCTGGTCTCAATTTTGGTCATTAAGTGAGGATTACCTATAACTGGGTTAGACAGTTGGAGACTCTTTCTTGGATTTCCATATAGTGAGAAACTTCCATGTATTGAAAAATATCTTGAGACATCATTCTTGGGCTCCACTGATGGGCAAAAAAGTTCCCATGTAAATGCTTTCAATACGGTAGCCTGTTTCTTAATGGGATAAGGACCAACTGCTGTATGTGCCATATTTTTGTTTTTATGGGATTTTAATGTTTATTGTTATTGTATTAAGTTTATTGTAAGCCTCCCAGAGTCCTTCTTTTGGGGGAGATGGGCGGTAACGAAATTAGAATAATAAATAAATGTTTTCTTCAAAGCAAGGACGTGTTGAACCAGTTAAAAATAACAGCCTTAATAAGTTGGGCTGAACTTAGCAGAGAGATGAATGCAGATTTTTGTTTAGGGTAGCAAGGAAAGGAAGGTCTGGGCGGGGATGCCTGAAGTGGCCGTCAGCAGAGCCCACAAGAACCAATTGTTGCTTTGAAGGTAGAACTGGAGGAGAAGGTTTCAGTGCTTCATACAAAAGGCCTCCATGAACTGTCAGGGTGGATGGTCATTTCTGAGTTGAGGCTGAGCAGCTGTGTAGTAATGGAAGTCTTCTCCTGCCCAGAAGTTGGACTAGGTAACCATCAGAGAGATTTTCCAAGACTGGGGATCCAGGATAACTTTGGACTTTCCTCCTCTTCTGTTTCCAGGGTTGGTATTCCAGAGCTTTTATCTTTCTCCTAGGGCCGAATGCTGCACGTGTTGCCTTCTACCATCAAGAAGGAAGACGCTGAAAACTCAGATTCAGCGGGGTCTTCTTCGTACAAGAAGCAAAAAGCATCCAGAGATAAAGCAAACAGCCTGAGGTTTGTGCTTCCACACCTGCAGTTTCCTTCCTCTTTTTCTGCTTATGTTTATTAAGAGTTTTCATATAATGAAAGACAAATAGGAAAAGAGAGAGAGAAAGAAAAGAAAGAAAAGAAAAAGCAAAAAAGTTCAAGAGAAGAAAAAGAAAACTAAAGAAATATTTCAGTGACTTCCAATCTTCTATTCAACAAGTAATTAAAATCTTATTGTCCTTCCTCCCTCTTAACTATTTTGCAGATCCCCTCAACCCCTGTGACGGAATATGAGGGTGATCTTGGAGGACAGAGGGAAGAGATGCCGCCCAGGGAACAATCAGATGAAAGGAAAGGGAGTCCGAGAGAGGGTAGCGGTCTAAAGAAGAAACTTAGGAAGGACCCACCCTGACCACTCAAGCGATAAATAGAGGGCGGGAGATTTGTACTTTCAGACTTACAAGATTCTGTTAGTGTAGTCTTACAATAAAGTACAGGTAGTCCTCGACTTATGACCACAACTGGGACTGGAACTTCCATCACTAAGCGAGGCGGTAATTGAGTAACATCCCATTTTATGACCTTCCCCCTTGACTTTGCTTGTTAGAAGTCAGCCGGGAAGGTCACAAATGGTGATCATGTGACCCTGGGACCCTGCAATCTTTGTAAATGCATGACAGTCGCCAAGTGCCTCAAGTTTGACCATGGGGATGCTGCAACGCTCGTAAGTGCGAGGACTGGTTGCAAATCAATTTTTTCAGCAGCGTTGTAACTTTGAACGGTCGCTAAACGAATGATTCTCAGTTGAGGACTACCCATAGAATTAGTACATCTAGTTGTGTTTCCTGTCTGGTTTCCCTGGAAGGGGTGACAACCCCTCATTTAATCCACATCTTTCTCAATCTTCAAATCCCTAAATCATCAATTCATTTTTTTTCTTCTTTCAGCAAAAGGTCCATATAAGGTTTCCAGTCTTCCCAAAAATTTTGTCGTTGTTTGTTCTCTGACCAAACAGGTCAGTTTCCTTATATGGACCTCTCTGCGAATTCTGACATTTTCACAGTCCATTCCTTCACTGTGGTAATGTCATTATTCCAGTTTTCTCCCTCCCTTTTTGACCAGGAATGTGAGGAGCGGGGAGGAGAGATGTTTGGGGTCTACCAGGGTTAGAGAGCCCAACTATTTTTTTCCCACCTTCTCCACCAGCAGATTTGCTCACCTGCATGGGATCCCTGAGCACCCATGGTGACCAGGCGAGCAGTCAAGATCAGGGGCTGGGCTACAGGTTTGTCACTTGGCCATTGAGGGGCGGCCTGAAGTCGAGGAACTCCGCAGTGGTGTTACAGTCCACCCGAGCAGCAGGACTCACAATGTTTCTCCTAAACCTAGTTCTCACAACTGGAACACCCTGTTCATGGGAACGAATGCTGTGGCAGATGCTGTTGCGCAGAAGTACAACGCTACTAAAAGTCAAGTGCTGGATCATGTGAGTTTTTTGTTTAAATGGCTTCTGCCCGTCAACCAGTATCTTCATCCAAAAATCTGCACCGAACATTTTTTCACCCCTTAACTTGGTGTTTTTCAAACTTGGCAACTTTAAGAGGGGTTTTGTGAAGTCCCTGGTGCTCTCTGAGCTTGGTTGTTTCCTTGCAGAAGACGTTTCATTACCTGACTAGGCAACATCATCAGTGCTAGTGAGTGTGGACTTTGCTCCCTGTTTATATACAGTAGCTCGCCCTGCCAGTGATGGTGGGAATGTGGTTTTTTCCTTGGTAGTTCCTTCATTAGCGTATTATTGTCTGGTTGGTTGGTTGTCTCCTTTGTTGTTCAACAGGAAATTGTTTTCTGCTTGATTGTTTGTCTGGTGTCAATCCCTGCTTATCTGGGCTTGGCTGCTGGAGAGGATGTGTCCTGGTCTATTTTGTTTCCTTCTTCGCTTTAATTGTCTCTTTTGAATGGTGTGTAAATGCAGTTTATCTCTATGTGTCTATCGATGGCTGAAGATGGCTTGTTGATGGCTGAAGATGGTTTTGGAATTATGTACAGTAGCTCTCTTCCCCCAACTCCTCCATCCATTCAACTGGTCATTGGTCACTTCTTAAAAGAGCCTTCTTTTTACTTTGGCAGGAAGGCAAGGGGAGCGTGGCCGTGAGGGTGGCTCTCGGGGAAACGGAGCTTGTTCAGAACGTGCGCCGGTTCCTGCTTGAAAACGGCGTCTGTCTGGATTCCTTCAGCCAGGTAAGGGAGTTGTGGCCGTTCAAACCCTCACCCTTTCTCGCTAAATCTGTGGCATCAGCCTGGAAGCTAATTGAAGTTGTCAGAAAAGAGAACTCGATGGAGTGTATTTTGTTAAAACATTCCTTTTTTTAATAATAGTTTTATTAAAGGTTATGCAAAACAGATAAAACTAACACAAGAACCTAATAGAAAAATACATTGAGGAAGAATGAATGAATGAATGAATGAATGAATGAATGAATGAATATATATATATATATATATATATATATATATATATATATAAAAATAAAATAAAAATAAAAATGCAAGAAAAAAATCCCCCCCCCCCAAAAAAAAGAAACTTCCCCGTCATCTCCAGCAAGTACATTCAACCATAACAACTTAGCACTGTCACTTAAGATACAACCAAATACATCTTCATTCCACACTTCACCCCATTTTCTATACAGGTACTCGAATTATGGTTGTTCATTTAACGACACTTCAAAATTAAAATAGGCAGGTGGATTCACTTAACGACCACAAGATTCGCTTAACAGCCACCATGATTCACTTTACAACTGCTGTAAAAATGGTTGTAAAATCAGGTCCGGTCACGTGATGACTCGACTTATGACCACTGCAAAAATGGTTGTAAAATCTTGTCGGGTTTGCTTAATGACCGCATCGCTTAGCGACAGAAATTCTGGTCCCAATCGTGGTCATAAGTCGAGGACTACCTATATTAGGTTTGCAATGCAGCCTCTCTCCCCTTCTGTTCCTTCTCCCAGGCTGCTGGGGAGCGGAGCAAGACGGTGATTTTGGTGAAGAACCTGCCTGCTGGCACAAAGGCGGAGGAGCTGGAAGACCTTTTTGGGACCTTTGGTGGCCTCGGGCGGGTTCTGCTCCCAGAAGGAGGAGTGACAGCCATTGTGGAATTCCTGGAACCCACAGAAGCGAAAAAGGCATTCACCAAGTTGGCCTACTCCAAGGTACAGGCACAGGGGTAAGGGGCAGTGATGTGAGCATGGTGGCAGCCAGGCCTGGCAGTTGGATTGTGGCTACTCTGGGGGGGGGGTGCTCGGATATCCTGCCCACTTTTCAGCGTTAGTTGCCCCCCTGTATTAAACGGATCTTGGGGCCATCATAGATGCCACTTTCTATGCTAGTACTGATTTGTAGCAAACATTTTTCCCTGCTCATTTTAACTGCTTTGCCCTGATTTTTTTTTTCCTTGCCCAGTTCCAGCATGTCCCTCTCTACCTCGAATGGGCACCCATGGGGGTCTTTTCTGGTCCTGGGAGAAAAGTGTCAGAGGCTGAAGAGCAAATGGAAGGCGAGGAGCAGACCCAGAGAGGTATGTTTGGGGAGCTGATGTGGTCAATGTAGAATCCGTTCTGTATTACAGGTAGTCCTTGACTTACGACCATTTGTTTAGCGACCGTTAGAAGTCCAACAGCACTAGACAGATCATCAGTGAGTCAGAACCGCTTATCACTGTCTTGGCAGGATGCTAGATTGGTCCAGCAAGGGCTGATTTACATTAGACATCTCTAGTAAGAAAGAGCTGTTGAGCATCTCACGTGCTTTATAAGCTATAGTTTATGGCTTTGGATGAAGCTAAGCAGTTGGTTTACTTAATCATAATTAAACCGTACCCTAGCACAACGTGTGAGTCAGTTCCTCTCTACCAATTCATGATTTGAAGCCCTGCTACTAATTCCCAGATTCCTCATTTCAGCAACATCCCCCTCCTTGTTCATTTCCTTCCCTTCCCTTTTGGTTTTTAAAAACTGATTTTAAAAAGCCGTTCATTTAACGACAGTTCAAAGTTACAACAGGAAGCTGAATTTATTTAATGACCACATGATTCGCTTTACGGCCACCGTAAAAATGGTTGTAAAAACCCACTGTGAAGGTTTTGTAAGGGAGGGAGAATTAAAGAGAAGGCTGAAGCTGTGTGTGTGCCCCATATATTGTTCCCAGCGCATGATTTCCCTCTTCAAGACCTTTAGATAAAGGGTTTTAATTTCCAAAGTGCATAGAAATCTTCTTGCAGCTCATAAGCCTGCCAGCCTCCAGTATCCAGGGGAGAAACAGAAGTAAATTTCTCTGTAGGAAAGAACTTCAGAAGGTGAACTCCTTATATACTGTACACTAATTTGTAGATTGTGTGAGGGTCCCCTTTCCCCAGCTCTAATCTTGTTTCTTTTCCTGGGGATCAAAAAAGGGGGCAGGGCGATGCCTGTCTATTTTGTTCATACGTTACCTTTCCAGACTTTTTGTTGGCAAAGGCTGGTTGTATGAAATCATGCCTGGCTTAAAAAGTCCTGGTGTGTCTTTGTCTTAAGAGGTGAAATACACACGACAACAGGATGCGTTGTTTCTTTTTCTCTATGCCTGCAGTGCTTAAAGTCAACCAAGACAATCTGCTCTAATTTGGCATCCTCTAGATATGTTAGTACTGTAGCTTTTAGGATTTTCATGAGGACTACCTCTTTGACACAGCCTGTGGGCACTCTGCTGTAATGATGTCAGCCTTATCAGGTAGACCAGACAGGAAATATGACCAGATAAACTAGTTCTACTTTATTGTAAAGCTATATTAACAGGATTTTCCAAGTCTGAAAATACAATCCTACCCCCCTCCCTTACAGCCCAAGAACTAGGGAGGGTCCTTTCTGAGCCTCTTGCTCCACCCACTATCCAGCTGTGGGCTATGCTGTCTCTTATCTGACTGTTTCCTAGCTAGCATCCCAAGATGGTTTCCCACATACAAATGGTTCATTCCTTGGCTTTAGATGAGAATGTTTGGATTCCACGGTTCCACTGGTACCTTTTTTCAGTCAAGTGATGCCTCCTGCTTCTATTTCTTTGAGGCCCCCTGAAGTTGGCTTCTGCTCTATGGGCTCACTCCCCTAGTTGTTGACTTACAACGTCAACTTTTTTTGAAAGCCAAGCTGAGTCCAAAGGACTTTCTTCCTTAGATTTACTCATCCTGTCTTCTCTTGCAGGGATTTCTGGAAACAGTGATGCTCAGAAGGAAATGGAGGAGGACGAGGAGGACGAGGACGAGGAGGAGGAAGAAGAAGAAAGTCTTCCAGGATGTACCATTTTTATAAAAAACCTCAACTTCAGCACTACAGAGGACACTCTAAAAGAGGTAGTTTTCTGCAGTTTCATGACTGTGTGGTAGTATATGGGAATGACCTTGGGAGACTGGGGGAAGAGGCACTGCCCAGGGAACGGTCAGATAAGAGGCAGCTTAGCCCGCAGCTGGATAGTGGGTGGGGCAAAAGGCTCAGAAGGGACCCTCCCTAGTTTCTCAGGCTGTAAAGGAGACGGGGGAAGATTTGTGCTTTCAGAGTTGCAGGATTCTGCCAATGTAGCTTAACAATAAAGTGGAATTAGCTCATCTGGTCATGATTCCTGTCTGGTTTACCCGGCGAAGCTGACATCAGTCTTGCAAGTCTGAAAGACCTCTGAACAACAGCAGAGTGGGGGCCATCCGGATCTTGGGGGGAGCCTCGTTCCAGAGAGCAAATAAAATAAATTAAAATCTCATGGCTTTCAGTCGGAAGTTCGGCCATATCTTTTTGTTCCTTCTCCGAGTCATGACTACGCCCACCCCTTTCCCAGTTCTTCCATTCCAAAAACGCTCGACTTTCTGTAATTAATGAGCATTCTCATTTTGTATCAAATAATTTTGGGGGTTTCCTGAAAGGATTTCCCCTCCCTCCCTTCGACAGTGTGTGTGCATCTCCATAGTCTTAGAGTTTTACAGGCTCGGTCGTTCTCCCTTAAGTTTGGACAGTGCCACTTTGGCAGTCAAAGAATCCACATTACGGAATCGGGTTGGCCCTTCAGGCCAAGCTGCATTGCGGCTTGCTTGCTTAGTGTGGAATGCAAACCCAGCTGTGAGTCTGCTAGTGTAGATTTTTTTGGTGTCATGTAACGTCTTTGTTCTTTCTGTCCATTTGTCCTTCTCCCTCTGGTAGAAAAGCAGAGTGGTACAATACAGGGGAATAAAACCAAAACACATTTATCTTCCTTCTTTTCCAGGTTTTCTCCAAAGCTGGAGTTGTGCGGAGTTGTGCAGTCTCAAAGAAGAAAGATAAAGCTGGTATGTTTTGTGATTCTGTCCTCGGAATTCTGTTGTACTCTGGGTGTGTTGGACTTCGGGTCCTGTAACTCCCTGCTGGTTGGCTGTACAGATAGTCCTTGACTTACAACTGATCGTTTAGTGCCTGTTCAAAGTTACGGCAGCTCTGAAAAAAGTAGCTTACGGTCGGTCCTCACACTTACAACTGTTGTAGTATCCCCATGATCACATGATCAAAATTTGGGCACTTGGAAACTGGCATGTATTTACGACGGTTGCAGTGTCCTGGGGTCACATGATTGCCATTTGCAACCTTCTCATCTGGCTTCTGACAAGCAAAGTCAATGGGGGAAGCCAGATTCACTTAATGGCCACAGCAAAAATGTAAACTCAGATGTGACTCACTTAACAACCACCTCGCTTAGCAACGGGAGTTTCAGTCCCGATTGTGGTTGTAAGTCGAGGACTACCTGTATTATCTGGGAAGTATTAGACCTGAAGTCCAAAACCAACAAATAGGCATAAAATTGGGAAGTGTTGCCTTGGATTGACCAAGAAACTCAACTAGGAGCGGAGGGAATGTCTTGACAGAAGTAGACTTATTTCTTAACAGCTGCCATTCCCAGCTGTTAAGTTGATTCCCACACAGGAATGGTGTCCCTTTACTTTTCCAAAGTATGTGGAAATACCTATCATTCATACATCTCTCCATTCATTCTTGCGGAGAGGAGCATCACTGCTTCTCCAGAGGAAAAGGAAGAATCAGAAGAACCTTGCGGCGCACATGGGAGGAAGGGAGGCAGTGCCAGAACTAGGGGTGTGGAGCATGGAAAGGGAGAACCAGGAAATGTTTGCAGAGTGGAGGGAGGAACAGAACCTGAGTCACGTAACACATTAGTCCGTGACACAACACATTGTAATAACGTAACCCAGGTCAGGTAATGTGTTAGTCCAGGCTGAAATGGGGTTGTGTGAATTCAGCCATCGGGTGAGGCTGGGTGCTTGTTCCGAGATGCTTTCAAGGGAAAGCCATGTTTTAGGCTTATCTATCTTTGCTTGGTAAACCACAAAGTGCGCAAACCTTATGCGTGCCTTTGCTCTGTTCTTACATTGTTAGTTGAGGGACTGTCTGTCTCCCACGATGTCTGCCCAGCCACTTCGATCCTGCAGGGTTGGCATGCCCAGGGTTCCTTCCATTAAACAATGTCATCTATTGGGACCCTGGAAGTGCGCCTTCTCTCTAGACCTCTGGAATAAAGTCCCCCTTGTAATGGTCTGTGGGAATGACCTTGGGAGACAGGGGGAAGAGCCACAGCCTGGGGAGGGGTCAGATAAGAGGTAGCTGAGCCTGCAGAAGGAATGGTGGTGTATGAAACATCTCAGAAGGACCCTTCCTAGTTTCTTAGGCTGCAAAGGGGATGGGGGAGAGGTGTACTTTCAGACTTGCAAGATTGATGTCAGCCTCGCGAGGTAGTCCAGACAGATGAGCTAATTCTACTTTATTGTAAGGTTACATTAACAGAATCTTGCAAGTCTGAGGGTTTCTTTTGAGACATTTGCCACACCCCCATTCCTTCTGAGGACTCAGCTGCCTTTTATCCAAGCGTTCCCCTGGCTGTGGTTCATTCCCATGTACCATTGCATCCAGAGATCCAGATGGCCCCCCTCTGCAGTTATTCAGAAGAGCCATGAAGACCTGGCTCTTCACCCAGGACTTCAGCGAGGGAGAGTGAGACCCCTCACTTCATTGCAGTTGCCATCTTTTATTGATCTTACTGTAATTTCTTGGTTTGTTGTGAGCCACCCAGAGTTGTTGGGAGTCAGATGGTGTGCAAGTTTAAATTATTATTACTATTACTATTATTATTATTTTCCTGTGACAATAACCTTAACATCATCAAACAACATCTTCCTATCCCAGGTCCTTGGGAAGGACTTGGTAGGTGGATAAAAATCCAGTCTAAACATCTGGCTGACTGTGCAACCAACAATAATAATTATTATTATCTCCTCCTCCTTCACATGTGCTGCACTGCACTTGAAGGCTTCCTGAGCAAATTAACACTCGTGGCCTATTTTACATTCAGTCCAGGTTATGAAAAGAAAGGAAATTAGTTTCAGATGCTGGCTTGAGCTGAATAGGAAAGCTGTGCAGTCCTCCTGTTTACGAAACAGTGATTCAGTGATACAGTGAATCCTCCATGCTGGAGGATGGCAAGAAGGATAATGTGTGTGGCTGAGACATTAATGCATCTCTTGACATAGCAACTTTATATGTCTATACTTGATTCTGGACACTGCAGTCCTTTCCCACGCCCTGGCTGCATTGGCAGCGTAAATCCTTCTCCTTTTCCAGGCCAGCCCGGAATAGATTCTAGCAGCAGAAGGCAGGCATGGCAAATTCCCAGCATTTCCCCTTAAATGAATCAGACATAAGGTGTCAGGAGCTGGGTGGCTTTGTCTGGGCTTGGTGGTTAAGCAGTCGTGAATTGGATGGGAGACCTTGAGAAAACCCCACTGCATCTGGGAAGAAGGCCATGGCAAACAGTTTCCATGCTGTTGCCAAAGAAACTGGTAACAGAGGTATCCCTGAAGGCTCCAGGAATTGTGCTCAGCTGAAAATCAACTTTGGCTTGCAGGGAAGGATGGAAGTGTTGGTGGACAGCAGCTCTGACTCACTAAGCTAGAGGAGGACCAGGGAGGTCTCTTAGCATAAATCCATTTCTGTTGTTCCTCTGGCCTTCTTCTCAGGCAACCTTCTATCCATGGGGTTTGGATTTGTGGAATACAAGAAGCCGGAATATGCCCAGAGAGCTCTCAAGCAACTACAGGTAACAGCATGCAGTGGTCTGTAGGAATGACCTTGGGAGATGGGAGGAAGAGCCACAGCCTAGACAATTGTCATGTAAAAGGTACCTCAGCCCACAGAAGGAGAAAAGGTGTGGGAAGCATCTCAGAAGGAACCCTCCCTAGTTTTCCAGAGAATGAAAGGAAAGGAGGGAAGAAATGCTTTCAGACTTGCCAGATTCTGTTACTGGAACCTTACAATAAAGGTCACGGTTAGTGCTTCTTGTCTCGACTCCCTCGAAGGGCTGACACAGTGGTTGCCTCTTGCGTGGTGGCTGATGGACTGAAGCAACACAAAATTTGTTTTGCACAGAAAAGATCTCCCCCTCCTGGAAAAAGCCAAAAGGTAGGAAAGACATTGTTCTGGCAAAGATCTTGAAAAGATAATCAGAAATATGCACCAGTGGCTTTGCTTAGGATAAAGCAAGCTCCTGGGCACTCTGTGTTTACAGATAGTCCTCAACTTACGACCATTCAAAGTTACAGTGGCGCTGAAAAAATTGACTTGTGGCTGGTCCTCGCACTTATGACTGTTGCAGCATCCCTGCAGTCACATGATCAAAATCTGAGTGTTTGGCAACCGGCATGTATTTATGGTGGTTGCAGCATCCCAGGGTCACATGACCACCATTTGAGACCTTCCCAGGGGGTTTCTGACAAGCAAAGTCAATGGGGAACCATGTGATTAACTAATGACCGCACGATTCGCTTAACAGCTGCGGCAAAAAGGTCATAAAATCAGGTGATGCCTCACTTAGCAACCACACTGCTTAACGACAAATTTTCTGGTCCCTATTGTGGTCATAAGTTGAGGACTAACTGTACTTCTTTATGTCCCTTCCAGTGTTTCTTCATGATGGACCCGCAAGACTGAAATAGAGTTTGTGGATAACCCTTTCCACCTTGGAATATTATTTAGCATAGTAAACAATATTGATTTATTATCTCGATCTCACTACCTCCTTTGCTCCCCTTTCATTTTCAGCTGGCAAGGACCAGCCTTCTTGAAGTTGGTGTCCTCCAGCTGTGATGGATTTAACTCTCCCCAGCCACCAATGAACGGGGGACATCCTGGCTAAGGGAGATCGATCTGTGGGGACCCAACACACTCCCACATTGTGTCTGGTTTATCAGTCATACTCTTGACCGCTTTGTTAACCATATCTCTTTAAAATCTGCTGAAATCCTGCTCTCTAATTAATTAGGCCCCCTTTCTATCAACTTGACAGATGATCCACTTCTGCAGTTGGTTTGTTGCAACATTTTATTTTGTGGAAAGGAAGGTTTCCAGCAGTCCCATCACATCAGCAAAATTTGTTTTCTTTAGGGTAGCTCCGTGGACGGCCACCAGCTGGAAGTGAAAATCTCTGAAAGAGCCATCAAGTAAGTTTCTCAGTCTTGAGGAGAGTCACTTCTGTTTTTCATAGTGTTCAGGCCAGCTTGGAGAAGCTCCATCCAAGCGCCTTCGGCAGGGTGTAAATATGACCTGGCAACTGAGTTTTGGAGGATCTAATCCCATCAATACTGAAGTCAGGTTTGAAATTACCCTTTTTGATCTCAGATATCGTGATGGTATGTGGGAAAGACCCTGGGAGACTGGGTCAAGAGATGCTGCCAAGGGAACGGTCAAATAAGAGACAGCCTAGCCCACAGCTGGAGAGTGGGTGGGGGAAGAGGCTCAGAAGGGACCCTGCCTGGTTTTTTGGGCTGTAAAGGAGATGGGCAACTTTTTCCAAGCTTGGGCAATAACGAGAGAGCTGTATAAAATGTATGTAAAGGGGACAAACGTAGATGTAATGTGAGCTTATGTCAGCCTTGCAGAGTAAACCGGATAGGAATCACAACCAGATGAGCTAATTCTACTTTACTGTAAAGCTACATTGGCAGAATCTTGCAAGTCTGAAAGTACAAATCTCCCGCTGTCTCCTTTATAGCCCGAGAAACTAGGGAGGGTCCCTTCTGAGCCTCTTGCCTCACCCACTGTCCAGCTGGGGGCTAAGCTGTCTCTTATCTGACCGTTCCTTGGCCGCTTCTCTTGACCCAGTCTCCCACAGCCTTTCCCACATGCCATCACAGAACAATCTCCTAGCATCAACCTGACAACTCTGGATTTGGAGGAACTGCAGTTCCTGTTGCTGCAGACCATGATGGGAATTGCTTCTTGGTGTTAATACTCTGTTAGGTTGGTGGATGCTGGATTGCTTGGCCCCTTTCAATCCTCAATAGACTCAGAGCTCTCCTTGGGCTAAAATGCCAACTGGACTTGGCCCCTATCTCACACTTGACTCAATAAAACAGCCTTGATGCCCATCTCTTTTGGTTCACTAGGTCCACCGTGGCATCAGCACGCAAGATGCAAGTCAGCAGAAAGCAGGTGAATTCCAAGATTTTGGTGCGGAATATCCCCTTCCAGGCCACAGCGAAAGAGATCAGAGAACTTTTCAGGTAAGCAAGAAGGCTGCCTCATATCTAAAGAAACAGATGAAAAGTAAATCTTTCACTCGGCAAGGTGGGATTTGATGTCAGAAGACAGCACGGATCGTGCCACCCAAATTCTGGGCGCCAAGGTAGGGGTGCCTCGGTCATTCCCAGTAAGAGAGATTGTGATTAGTAAGTATTTTATTTGATAGACCCAAAGGAATTACAACGCGGAAATTAATTTTCACACCCATTATCATCACTGTGAATCCCTTCAGCTTCTTCTGTCTTTCTTGCCTGTATCTCTCTTTTTTTATATAACTTTATTAAGATTTTAGTACAGAAAATTACCCCTTTTGAGAGCCAGTTTGGTCTAGAGGTTAAGGCAGTGGGCTAGAAACCAGGAGGCTGTGCGTTCGTCCTGCCTCAGGCATGAAAGCAGGCTGGGTGACCTTGGGCCAGTCCCCCTCTCTCAGCCCAAGAGCCAATCAGGTGTGGTAGGAGAGTTCTAGTCCCGCCTTAGGCATGAAAGCCAGCTGGGTGACCCTGGGCCAGTCCCTCTCTCTCAGCCCAAGAACCAATCAGGCGTGGTAGGAGAGTTCTAGTCCCGCCTCAGGCATGAAAGCTGGCTGGGTGACCTTGGGCCAGTCCCTTTCTCTCAGCCCAACCCACCTCACAGGATTGTTGTTGTGGGGAAAATAGGAGGAGGAAGGAATATCAAGTATGTTTGCCACCTTGAGTTATTCATAAAAATAATAGAGGTGGGATAAAAGATAGATAGATAGATAGATAGATAGATAGATAGATAGATAGATATAAATTTACAGAAACAAATATAAGTTTAGAGTAAAGAAAAGAAGAAAAGAAAGAGAAAAAAAACAAAGCCAAACATCCAGTAAAAAAAGAAAATATAAAGAAGCAGCTTCTGATTTTCTTTACAGCAGTTTATGTTTAAGTATCCATATACATTTACCTCTTACTCTATGATTACCACATAACTTCCATTTTTTCTGTAATCTCTCTTTCAAAACCATATATCAGAAGTTCACTTTTTTCTGTTTCGTGCAAAAGTCTATCAGGGGTTTCCAGTCGGTGTTAAACGTTGATAATGTCTTTTCTCTGATCAGAGATGTGTGGTTTTCCTTGACGAAACTCTATGAAATGAAAGCAGGGATGCATCAAACAATTAACAGGTGTATAAGATGGAGTCTACAATAACGTTCCTTGTGAAAATCGTGTTGGAATTAAGTGCAAAGGGGCCTTCAGCCTGGCTTTGGAACAGGGAAAGGCAAATCTAGGACGAAGCCAAAAATATATATAATTTCCAAACCGTGGGAAATAACAGTTCTGTTTGTTCTCTGATGGTCAGTCGGACTCCAGCTCAGTTAGTGTGTCTGGTTCTAGCACCACACTTCAAGAAAGATTTAGGCAGGATAAAAACAGGTTCAAATCAGCAGTGAAGCTCTGTAAAAATTGGAAAAAGCAGGACATGTTTAGCCTTCAAAAGAGAACAGTGAGCAGGGATATTATGCTGCGCTTCAAAATGGCGGTTGCATAGAAAAACGTCTCTGCTGTCTCAAGGTGAAGGACCCAGAATAGTGGATTTAAGTTACACTCAGCTGAAATGGCTTTCCTGCGAGGAAAGCCTCAACGCTCTGCTTTCTTGTAAGGAAAAAGCCCACAGAAGATAAAGTGACTGAGTTGGGAAGGGCACCAAGGGTCATCTAGTCCAGCCCTCTGCAATGTGCAGGCAAGTCAGTTAAATCATTATTGAAAGGGGTTCTGCCCAGTCTCTTCTGGAAAACCTCAAGACAGAGAACCCAAGATTTCCACCGACAGACTGTTCTGCTAATGTACGGATATGACAGTCGGGAAGTTTTTCCTTATATTAAAATGAAATGTAGGTAGTTGCAGTGTGCACCCCTTTTTTCTGGTCCTTATTTCTGTGGTTGTGAAATATGTTCTTGACCCCCTTCCTTGCAGTTGCCGGAACACAGCAGGCCAGTCTTCTCCAAAACTAACAGTCCAGGTTCCTCCAACATGTCCTTTTTGGCAGCTATCTCAAGCTGTGGGTTCATGTTCAGCTTCTCCTCAGTGACTGGACCCAACCCCTCTTCCTTTGATTTAGACCAGTGTTTCTCAACATTGGCCACTTGAAGATGTGTGGACTTCAACTCCCAGAATTCCCCAGCCAGCATGGATTTCTGGGAGTTGAAGTCCACACATCTTCAAGTGGCCAAGATTGAGAAACACCGATCTAGACTATTCAACCCACTTCTTTTTAGTAAGAACAATTTGACAGTGAACCAGTTGTCTAGAGCGGTGATGAGCTTCCCTTCCTTGGATGTGTTCAGGCTGAGGCTGGGCAGCCATCTTTGGAGGGTGCTTTAATTCGGATTCCTGCATTGAGCAGAAAGTTGGACCTCTCTGGCTTCAGTGGCTTTTCGGAGGTGGGGGAGGATGATTATTTATTAACAATTTATTAAACTTGTGTGCTGCCTGACTCTCAATGACCCTGGGTGGCATACAAGTTTAATAAATTATTATTATTATTATTATTCTGATACGTTGGGGACTGTACTCCAAAAGTCAGTGGGACGAGAACAAAAGTTAAATAGGGATTAAGAAACTATAATCAAAAGTATGTTCAGTTAAGGAAGGTTAATGCTTAATTGAATGCACTCTTCGTCTAGCCAATAATTTGACCATTCTATCGCAGTAGAATCTACAAGCAATTTTTTGTGGGTTTTTTTGTTAGCAGCTTTGATTGATTGATTGATTGATTGATTGATTATGTGCCATCAAGTTGTTGTTGACTCCTGGCAACCACTTGGATAGACTTTCTCCATGATAATCTATCCCAAACCTACCCATTCAGATCTTCCCATGGTGCACCCATTGCCACTGTAACTGAGTCTATCCACCTTGCTGATGGTCATCTTCCTTCTCCTTTCTTCTACCTTTCCCTGAATTATGGACTTCTCAAAGTTGCTGGGTCTTTCCACTGACTGAGGGATTATGTGCCCTCAAGTCAGTTTCACCATGACGACCTGTCCCCAGCCTGGTCTTTCAGGCCTTCTAATGGTGCCCCCGTCATCCCTATAACTGAATCCATCCCCCTTGCTGCTGGCCATCCTCTTCTCCTTCATTCCACCTTTCCCAGTATTAAAGCCTTTTCCAGAAAACGAAGTCTTTGCATAGCTGCCTTGAGCACTCTTTAATAATTATTATTATAATAAATCTTATTTTTAGCAACAGTAATAACTTCAAGAGGGCTTTAGAGGGCACTCCTGGTTTTCAGGAGTAAGTATGGCTGTAGAGCAGTGTTTTTCAAACTTGGCAACTTTAAGATGGGTAGATGTCCACTCTTAGAATTCTTAAAGTTGCCACGGCTGAAAACCACTGTTTTAGAGTATCAAGTCGCCTACATCTGATTAAGCATTAGGATCTACTTGCCAGCTGGGATGTTTCCAGCAACTGGAAATTGGTGGGAGACCCGTTTTTTTCTTCTTGGATCTGCAGGGGGCGCTCCTGAGCTTTGCAGGAGTAGAGATGCCATGTGCACCCAGTTAGCCTAATATAAGCTCTTTGATAGGGACTGATAGATGCTTGAAGAGGTTAAAAAGTACAGTTGAGAGCTGGGGGGGAACGGTGGAGAAAAAAATGCATAATATTTGTATGCAGAAACATTTTTCTTCTGTGTAGACTTTTTTTTTTTTTTTTTTTAAACCAGCTTTAGGATATATTAGAGGCGTGCATAGCTCTGCTTTGGATTTATTAGACTGAGTCCATTTTCCAGATCTAATCAATGTAGATTGAATTGTGGGATTGAATCATCAAGTTGAAAGGGATGCAAACGGGGTAGTGTCTCCCCCGTCAAAAATAAAATAAAATAAAATGTCCAGTGGTCCAGAATGACCCGTCCTGGCTCTGTTTTCCACTGGAAGCAGCAAGTTGGGTTAGAACCCATTTCCATATCCTAGAAATACAAACTTTCAGTATTTTAAAATTTCTCAGTTTTAATTTCGAATACAGTCCATATCGCTAGATATAACCCACATAATCCAAAGCTCTTTGGGGTCCTTGGTTATTTTTGAGAATGTAAAGGGGTCCTGAAACCAAGTTAGTTAGTTAGTTAGTTAGTTGCCAGGTACAATTTAAAGTGTGGGTGTTAATCTATGAAGTCATTTATGGTTTGGGGACCAGGCTTCCTACAAGGAAGTTAACCATCACATTAAACCGTCTCATGCTTTCTCAGGTATGCAGCATGTCATGTGAACACAGCAGTTGTGTTGGTTAATTTAGGTTTAGAGTTTCGTTTCTTTGGGGGGACCCTGAATTTAAGGTGGATCTCTCCCTCTAAAGGGCTGGGGAGAGGATGCTGAGCACGGCCAGGTGTTTCCTTGAACATTTCTCTGGTGCTTCCCAGGGCCAACCCCAGAATAGTTGGCTTCCTTTGGGGCCCCCTTGGCCCAATTAGAGATAGTCCTCATTTAGCGACCACAGTTGGGGCCGGCAACTCAGCCGTTAAGCAAAGCGGATGCTAAGTGAAACAGCCACTGTGCTTATGCTCTGCCTTCAGCTTTCCTTGGCTTTACAGACCTGCGAAGGTCATAAATGTGAGGATTGGTCGCTAAGTTACTTTTTCACCACCGTCGTCAGTGCAAAGCGTTGCTAAACGAGGCAGTCGCTAAACGAGGACTCCCTGGACAGTCTTTGCACCAAGCAAGAGAGCAGCAGAATGCAAGCAAGGCAGTAGTGTCTTCGGCACGCCTCGTGGGTTCTCATTTTCCTCTCCCTCTTTCGTTTCAAGGGGGATTGGTGTGGGCTGTGTGTTCATGCATCCTAGGTAGACAAACTAGCTTCAGCAGTCAAGCGCGGTGTGGGCCCTTGACCCCCATTCATCGCACAGAAGAGGGCAGGTGAATGGGGGAGAGTGATGGAGAAGAGGGGAAGGAGCCCCACGGAAAGTTTGGCCTGACTTTGCTACTGATTCTCCCCCTGGGGAGGGAAGGGCTTATGTCCCGGGGAGCTGCCGCAGCAGCCGAAGAGTTAAAAAGGCAAATGGAAGCAAGGTATTTCAGGCACTCATTATTCACTGCCAGCTTCCCCCAAAATGGTATTAATTCCGTGCTGTCATGCAGGACTCTGTTGTGTCTGTTCCAGCGAAGCTTAGCGAGGATGGGTGGGGAAGGGGATGGGCTCTGTTGCCAGACGGATCTGAAGGAGCGGCAAAGCAGCCCCCACACCCCCCTTTTCCCGGGCAGGTGGTAGAAGAACTGCGTTTCCATTTAGGCTGCATCCGCTTCTTCCCCTAAGTTATGGGAAAGTAGATTCAGGTCGGTTGCTAGAAATGTATTTCCAGCCTAGGTCCCCCCAGCTGGGAAAATGTCACTTCCTGGAATTCCCCAGCCGAGCCTGACCAGACGTCGCTCAGAAATCGCTGAGCTGAAATGCATCCAGCTCGCCCAGTGCTAGCCCTGCAAGGTAGTCCAGACCCGAAGCCCAACGATGAATCCAACCTCTATCTTTGCTGTAAGGTTGCATTGACAGAATCTTGCAAGGCTGAAGGCTTTTTTCCCCTCCTTTCCTTTTACTCTCTGGAAAACTAGGGAGGGTCCCTTCTGAGATGCTTCCCATGCCCCTTTTCCTTCTGAGGGCTGGGACATCTTTTACATGCCGGTTGTCCAGTCTTCCTCCTCCTCCCAAGGTCATTCCCACAGACCATTACACCCTAGAGTTTCTAGAGTAGCGAAGTCACCGCCGAACGCTTTGCAAAATCTTGCACCAGCATGGCCTGATTTTGCCCACAAGTAAGGAATCTAGTTCTGGCTGCTGGGCATTTTCACCCCCAGCCCTTGAACTTTCTCTGCAGCTTCCTGTTGAACATGAGGACTAGAACCATGATGTGGAGAGAACATCTGGTTCATTAAAATAAAACCAGGAACCTCTGGTTCATTAAAATAAAACCAGGAACCTCTGGTTCATTAAAATATCAGCAATTTCTGCTTGTTCTGCCTCTCCTCCTCATCTGCTTCAGGCCTCAGTTCCCCATCAGCAAAATGGGAATAATAACCGCCTCTTAGCTGAGAACGCGTCTTCCTCCACCGGTGGCTCTTTTTCTTTTTCTTTTTTTTCCCTTAATGTTAAAGTGTTCTCTGTGCATTGTAAATTCTAAGTAAATATTGCCAGTAGCCAGAGAAGGGGGGTGGGGGGAGTTTCCATTTCCACACCTCTCCCGCTGCCCCCTAGTTTTGTATCTCATTTTCGCATTATCATCAAGTCCCCCTTCCATGGACCCCCATTTCGGAGGCTATTTTGACAGCTTCTGTCAGCTGCCTGCCATCACCTCCTTATTGGCTGCAGGCCCCTCTGGCATCGTGCTGAATGCAATTAGAATCTGATTAACAGCAAAGGAGTGGAAGCAAAGGGGGTCTCTCTGCACCCCCCCTCCATTTAAAAAAAAAAACACCACTGGTAGAATTTTCTCTTTCCACTAAATTGTTTTGCCGGCCCGCAGGATTGTTTGCATTCCATGGAGTCTCAGGGCCAGCAAAGGAGTAAAACGCTTTACTTGCAAACGGTGGGCTTAATTTTTTTTTTTTAAATTGTACTCAAGAGTGGGAAATTTGGCTGGCTACTTTTTCAACAGCTGACAGCCTTCCTCTAAAGCCGTATCTTTGCAACTAATGTGTGCGTTCTTTGCGTGTTGAAAACGTTCTGGCCAGGGTGTGAGCGTTCGGATCCTCTAAGACCAATCTAAATTCCCCTTTGTTTCTCCCGGTCCTTCCTCTGCAAATACTTTCCATCGAGGTGGGGTTCATATGTCATGCTAAGCTGAGGATTGTTGAACTGTGGTTTATCAAGTAGCACGCAATTGGGTGGATGGATAGGGTATGCGAAGGTGATGTCAGCCTTGTGGGGTAGACCAGATAGGAATCACAACCAGATGAGCTAATTCTACTTTATTGTAATGCTGCATTGATAGAATCTTGCAAGTCTGAAAGTACATTTCTCCTCCATCCCCTTCACAGCCCAAGAACCTAGGGAGGGTCCCTTCTGAGCCTCTTGCCCTACCCACTATCCAGTGGTGGGCTATGCTGCCTCTTATCTGACCATTCCCTGGGCAGCATCTCTTGGCCCAGTCTCCCAAGGTCTTTCCCACATACCATTATATCACCTTCCCCTTCAGACTCATCCCCCCCATCTCCTTTACAGCCCGACAACCTAGGGAGGGTCCCTTCTGAGCCTCTTGCCCCGCCCACTATCCAGCTGCGGGCTAAGCTGTCTCTTATCTGACCGTTCCCTTGGCAGCGTCTTTTTGCCCAGTCTCCCAAGGTCTTGCCCGCATGGCATTATGGGTGTAGACTTTTAATTGCGACAATGATGGGGTATGCGTAATACTGAAAGCCAAATCAATGAATCCGTCTCTTGAGTTCCCACCTGTAATGGTTGCCTACCCCAAACACTCAGACTCACAAGAGGTTACTTGAATGAAATCTGGTTTATTAGGGAAATTATGGCAGATACAGAGAAAGCTGAGAATGACTAAAAGCGCGCCAGATACAAACTGAAAACCCTCGGCTCCAAACGTGATCCCTCCCCCCTGCCGGCCATAGCAACTACCCCCCTCCCAGGTGCTGGTAACCGTTTTCCACACATCCTGGGAAAGCTACCTTGAACACATGAGATAACCCAAACACATTCCAACCCAGCAGCCAACAGATAACAACTCCCCGAAGAGGAATCGTCCTCCCTCCCGAGATCAAACACGTATCAGGCAAATGGCATGCGAAACGTTACGATGTACCAAGCACATTGAAATGGTGAACATGACACCACCTGTCCTCACATCCCTCCTTACTATCATACTTAACTCCAGCCACCTACCCCCATTACCAGGGATTAATGTCCATCTCCATGATGCAATGAGCATCACCAGCTGATTCCCACTCATCCAGCTGTTGCTAAAAGTCACAGGAGCACATCACGTGTTTGATTGGCACCCCCCTTGGATCTGGGTTGGCGTCTGCACAGACCCCTTTCCAGGCCTGATCCTGGGGTGGACAGATGCAAGCCTTTCTCCACCCCAGTGAACAGATTCTGTATTAACAGCATCCTAAACTCATTCGTCCGGTTTACAAACTGGCAGGTGGGATCCAGAGAAAGTTAGCACTCAAACAACCCTGTTAGAAACTGATGGGATTTAAATTAATCCTGGCTAATTTTGATCCCATCCATTTAGGTATTTGTTTAGGCACTTTTGCCTTGTCTTTCAGTGAGATAAGCTTCCTGTATTTGCAGAGGGCGGTGTGTAGAGCAAAAGAGACCCATCTCTTTTTAAGAGAGCATCAGGAGATTAAGAGGCATGCTGTGGACTGTTTTTAACCCTCCTGTGTTTTTGTAACCCCTTGTTTTTATATTATTGTCTCTTTCTGTTACTATGATGATGATTATTTTGATTTTCCTTTGGATGTCAGCCGCCCAGAATCTCTAGAGCTTGGTGGGACATAATGGTTAGTAAATAAACATCCAGAATGGCCTGCCGCCAATTTATATTCTCCGTAAATGAGAAACCCATCATTAAGATATCTTGCAGGCTTGTAATGGAAATGATATGAGTTACAAGAAGAGATACACAGGGAAAAAGGAAAAAAAACAGTTGTGATCGTGATGTATTCAGGTGCCCAGATGGTTGGGACTGAAGAGTTTCTGTTTTAATTGCATGCCAGCATCTGTCTGAGAGCCAGTTTGGTGCAGGGGTTGAGGCATCAGGCTAGAAACCGGGAGACGGTGAGTTCTAGTCCCACTTTAGGCACAAAGCCAGCTAGGTGACCTTAGGCCAGGCACACACTCTCAGCCCCGGGAAGGAGGCAGTGGCGAACCACTTCTGAAAAACCTTGCCAAGAAAACTGCAGGGACTTGTCCAGGCAGTCCCCGAGAATTGGACAAGATTGAACGGATTAAAAAAAAAATCTGTGTTCTAGCTGGGTTGATGGCCCTTCCTTTTTCTGTACCGTTTCTCTTTTTTTGCTTGCAGTTCTTGAGATTGAGCTTATCCTTCTACTTCACTTTCTCCTTCCCAGGAAAGATGCTTCTTCAGAAGCCCCTCTGGTGCCAGTGGGAGGAAGGAGAGTTAGATTTCAGAAGCCATGGGATGGTGGCCACTCACTCAACTCTTTCTTCTCCTCCTCTCTAAATTCTTCATGCTTCATCTCTCCATTGACTTTTTCCTCCTCCTCCTCCTCCTCCTCCTCCTCGCATTTCCCCCACATATGCAGGGTTCTCTTTATGCTGGACCAACCGAATATCGATCCATTGGTTGTGACAGGAATTGACCGACTGGCTTGTTGCCCGAGCCTGACGTCAGGGGCTGAGAGAGAGTGACTGGCCCAAGGTCACCTAGCCACCTCTCATGCTTAAGGTGGGACTAGAACTCCCAGTCTCCTAGTTTCTAGCCTGGAGCCTTAACCACTACACCGAGCTGGCCCTTTCCCCATTGACTTTCCACAGGCCTAAAATATCTCCAGCTTCCTCTCCTTTACTCTCCAGGCGGAAACTGCAGAAGAAGCCAGGTGCGTCAGCTCACCTGCCTGTAGAAATCCTGACATGTTTTGAAATTTGGAGAGGAGGCTGTCTGGCTGGGAGAACATCCAAAGTGTGTAAGAAGCAGAAGGGCTTTTCTGGATGAGGTGGAAGGCCCATCTGGTTCAGGGGAAGGGGAGGAGAAAGGCATGAAGTCAGGCACTGACCCAAAGCAGGTGGGACTGTATCCCTCAGGGATTGTCCGTGTTTTCCCCTGGCTTCTGCATTTTGGTTGTAAAAAATCCTGTTCCACCTATTTGATAATTTGTGTTACAGTTCATCTGTGTGCTTAAAAAAAGGAGGTTGAAGGCCAACGTTATCTATTCCTCGTTTAGTGTATCTGCACAACTTAAATCTTACTCATAAAGCAGGGCCATAAGGCAGTGCAGTTCCTCTTCGTTAGGATATTCCGGTGTATACTGCTTTGGAGCATGGAGGTTCCATCGTTTAGCCTCCATCATTTTTTTAGCATTCCAAAAAATCTACTGGTTCAGGATTAAGTGGCTGAGTAGAAATCTGTAGTTTCCTATCAGGGAGGAAGAGAGACTTCCCCGGTAGAGATCAGTTGGGGTCATCAACCGGATTCACAAATGTTCTCTCCTTAATACAACATTTTCTGCAATTTTTTTTGAGTCTGTTTACCCCAATTTGAGGATATTGATCAAACACTGCTATAAATGGATTGGAGAGTATTGTTTGCCAGTAAACATCGCTCCTGTCTGCATTTAAGCAACAGATAGCCATGACACAGCTTGGCTGGTAATTTTTTTTCCGAAATTAATAACCGGAGCTTGTATGGCATGAAGGAAGGCTGGGAAAAAAAGAACTTGAGCAGTTTCAGCATACAGCGGTGTTGTAAAGAAGGAAAGGGAGAAACTGTGTCTGTCTAAGCGTTGATTGAATTAGAAAAGTTGATGGATTATTTTTACATGGCCTTTTAAATGTATTTATTATTCAAATTATATAGCCGCCCATCTCATATGTACAACTCTGGGTGGCTTACAACCATTAAAACAAATAGAAAAAAGAGCAATGCAACCATTTAAAAAAAAAAGTGGGGCGGGAGGACAATATAAAAGTATATTAAAAAATCTTAAAATAGATAAAACTCACAGCTGAGGTAATGCCGGTCATCAAAACTATCCGTACAGCCGCTGCACTGATTTCTTTAAAATCACAGTATCAAGATGGTACATTTTGTCCTTTCTGAAGATTATACATCTAAGAACATTGGTGTTTTTTTCCTGCTTGCAGATGGTAACTCAAGAAGCTCTTTGAAATGGCTGTTTAGCTAGAAAACGAGATCATTTTTATTTTATTTTTTCTCTCTCAAGATAGTTGGGGATCTTTTGGCCCCTGAGCACCTTTGTATACTTTCTGATTTTTGAAGGCCCAGAAGAGGAGAAAGCAGCTCCTTCATTTTTAAAGACTTAGGTTTTATTCCAGGATTTCTTCATTTCTTTCATGGAGATGCTTAATGAGAATTCGCATCACCTTAGTGGATTTGCATTCATTTGATCTTCGGTGCAAATTCTACTTATTCTCCTCGTTAAAGCAATTAATAGAGTCAGTGCCATTTTTGGGAATTAGGGCAAGTCAACTTCAAAGTCCAGTAATTTTTTTAGATTTACAAATGTCTTTTAAAAAGCTCTTTTCTTCCCCCCCATCAAAATACCATATTCTTAAAGCAAGTTTTGTCACAATATAGTTTGAACGAATGCATGTTGAACACTGCACCTGTAGGATTTTCTGCAGTTTATTTCTCTCTCTCTTAAAAAAAAAAAAAAAAAGACAACTCTTTTTCTAGTTCTACAACAGTTAAAATTGGAAGGTCATAAAACCACGGTATCCAAGCGAAATATAGAAGAAGCTGGCAGACTAAGTAAATTGAATGTTTGGGATGAGTAATGGGAAATGTGCAGGTAGTCCTCACTTAACAACCGTTTGTTTAGCAATGGTTCGGACATACAACGGTGCTGGAAAAATGACTTACAACCAGTCCTCATGCTTATGACCGTCATGGCACACATGCGCACATGGTCATGTGATCACGATTCAGGCACTTGGCAGCGCCCCGCGGTCATGTGATCGCCATTTTCAACCTTCCCAGCTGGCTTCCAACAAGGAAAATCAATGGGGAACTGCATGATTCGCTTAATGACCACGTGGGCTTGCTTAACAACCGCAGTGATTTGCTTAACGACTGCCGCAAAAAGGTCATAAAATGAGTCAGATTTGCTTAACGACCGCTTCACTTAGCAACCAAAATTCCGGTCCCAATTGTGGTCATTAAGTGAGGACTACCTGTAGACTATATCTTGAACTGTTCTTTTGAGCTTATCCAGGAAAGAATCATTCTGTCTCTGGCTGGGTCCATGTTTCTACTAAGCTATTGTTTGCTTAATGAGCCACAGTTGGCTAAGTTCAAACAATGTCCTAAGCCATAAACAGTGGTTTGCAAACCATGATGGCTAGGTTTCTGCAACCTGCTAAGGCAGATAGGCTTCGCGTGGTGCATGACCCTAATCCCTTAAGCGCTGTGTGTACCATCTGTGTCTGCTGCGGATCATTTAATTGCTCCGGATAAGGAACATCATGGAATGGCCTCTCCGGCAGGAAGAGGGCTAGCAATATTCTCATCAGGATTGACCTCATCCTTCCTTCCGCTCAGCACTTCTTGGTCTGCAGCTTAAACGTCTTTGCACGGAAGGTGCCCCAAACCAGGTTTACTGAGCAGGCAAGGCAGAGAATGAGGCAATCTTAAGAAAAGCAGAAGATGATCTCCTTTAAGCAGCACCTCACCTAGTCTGAGTTGTGGGAGGTGGAGGGGTTGCTCCCCTTCCAATACCTTTAAAGAACAGAGATGTTGACTAAGAGGAGGTGGCTTAACATCTGGCCCTACATGTGGCTCAGGACTGTGATGAAGAACTTTGGAGGAGTCTCTTTTCAGGGCACAAAAAATCAAGGTAGTTTGAAAAATACAGTACCAATTGTATTTTTTGTTTGTAGACTTCTCAGGAGCACCTAATATGGGAGGGAAAAATGATTGGGTTGGACAGACTGTTGGGTTGGCCCAACTGTGACTGGTGACGTAACATTAGGGATCTCTTTTCAGGGCACAAAAATCAGGGTGCAGCTTGATCCCCTTACTCCCCTATTTTAACCCAACATGGGGCTAGACCAGCCTTCCTCAACCTTCTGACCCTGGAGGAACCCTTGAAATATTTCACAGGCCTCGGGGAGCCCCTGCCCATTCAGGCCTAAATATGAACCAGAGGTTACAAAATGATTATATCTGTTTCAGGGGTAGGCCTGTCTATATGCATGAACAGTGTTCTTAAACTGAAAATGAAGAACGGAGTTTTCATGTGAAGTTGCCCGAATTTGAAATAATTTTTTAACTCAATCGTGATCTCCCAGGGAACCCCTAGGGAACTCTCGCGGAACCCGAGGGTGCCACGGAACCCTGGTGGAGAAACCCTGTGCTAGACTCTTGGGTGGACCCAACCTTGTTGCAAACATGACGTGGCAATGTTGAGTAAGATTAGGAGTCTCTCTTCAGGGCACACAAAATCAGGGGATGGTTTGATTCTCTTGGTCCCCTCTTTGGACGGTGCTCATCTGAGAGGCAAGCCCCCCCCCCAACATGCCCCTCAGTTTGGGCATCAGGGTCAGAGAGAGCCACATGCCCATCAGAGATGGTTGATTCCGTTACGCGAAGTCACCCAGCAGGCGTCTGCTGACCTTCTCCCTCATCTCCTCCGTGGTGAGCTTCCTGTTCTGTGCACTGGCTTCTCCGAGAGCCAGTGCGGTCGTGCTCAATTACTGTGACAATTGTAGCACAGCAGCCACACCTGCCCAAGTGTGTCATTCTCCTCTCTCCAGCTGTGGTTGAGAAGCTGTCAAGTGGGAACAACTGGGGGAGCGGAGTACAGTTGTCTGGCCGAGAAGCAAGACGGGCTGGCGCAGTTAGGTTCCGGCTCTCTTGAGCACGCGGTTTTCACCCGGGGGAGTCTTGACAGGTAGTCAGTCTCCCATCTCTTTCCTTTCTTTGTCCCTTTTCTTTGGGTGATGGGGGAGAGAGAATAAGAGCCAGTGGGGCAGAGAGGGGGGAGAGAAAGGGAGAAGCAAATCATAGCCCAAAAAAGGTTATTTCCTGTTGATGCCCTGGGACAGCAGATACGGGGAGGTGTCTGCTGGGGGGTTCAGAGGAAGGGGGTGACCGATGAAACTAGTGTCACGCCACTCCAAAGCAAGCTCCGCCCCTTTGGCACATGCATTGTGATGTTGCGCGCACGCATGAAAGGGGTGGAGCGGGCGTCGCAACGGGGCAACGCTACTATTGTCTTTTGGCAAAAGTTTTGGGTCCCACGGGTTCCTCTGGTGGCGGGAGAGCTGATTTATTGCCTTTCTGCAAAGCAAGGCTTTGTATTTTGCATCTTTTGACCTGCAGGGAGGGCACATTTTCCAGGTCTACTCAGGCAACAGAATGCCTAGGACCAACCCCAGGGGTCCTGGTTAGACCCCAGACTTCTCTCCTTTTGCTTTCATGCCCAAGGTAGCATTTCTTAGATTATTTTTTTAAAAACCCACTTCTCTTCCTTAGGAACTCAGAAACCTTCTCCATTCTCTGCAACCCGATAGAGTAAGACACAGCAGCTAGGCTCACCCAGAGCAATGTGTTGCGATGTGCCAGGTTTTGGTTTGGCCGAATGCCTTGTGCGAAGCCATCTATTCTAAGCTGCCGTCAGCACCAGGTTGACGAGCACAACACTTGCAATTTATTTAGTAAGCCATACTTAAACAAAACAGAGTTTAGCACACGTCCACCCAGTTCCTTACTGAGCCAGGCACGGTGAACAAAACTATTATTACATTTATTTGAAGTTAACCTGATAGAGCCACCCACTCCAGAGAACCCTGGGCAGCTACCATCAGGGTTTAGCACCCTATATGAGCCAGGCCGCTGAGTGACGGCACAGCATTCTGTGTGGACCAGATCTATGGCTGAATTGAGATTTGGATCCACCTTGCACGGTGGAGATCAAGGATAAAGTGCAGGTGGGCAGCACCTATGGAAGTCAAAGTAATAAAGGCCAAAAAACTTACAAATACTGATGCCCAAAGAGAGCTAGTGTCACCTTCTCTTAGTGAATATTGCTGGCTTTCTTAGCATTTCTTTTTTTTTTTCCCTTTAAGGTGTCTTCCAACACCCCCACCCCACCCCAATCTCCCTTTCCTGCTCCTACTGAAAATGGGTCCCATTAAGTTATCTGACTGACTGTTCATATTCCCGGTGAGTTGAAAAGAGACTCAAATCTACACTTCATTTACAAGCCCTCTGCTGTGTGTGTTGCTAATGACCGTTCTAATTATGATATCTCACGGCTGCCTTTTTTTTTCTTTCTTCTTTTTTTTTAATCAAGAGGATAACCGATCCCGCCTGCCTTGTGACATCTTGCCAAATCAGGAAGGTGTCGCAGGCGAAATCCAAAGCAGGTCAGAATTGGCAGGGGGGGAGGGGAGCAAGCTGTGTGCTATAAAACCGTGGCAGCTTTCATGCCAATTGCACCATTCTTCCCCTTTTTCCCACCCTGTCATTTCTTTGGGGTTGCGGGGAGAGAGGCGCCTTGCGAAGGGAGACCCGGCTTATATTCCTTGGGTGAATGTATCGAGAATGGGACGCCTTTTGCACCAAGGGCTGACGACAGGAAGGAAGGAGAGCTTCCTAAAGTCAAGATGGGCATTGGGGTCACTTGGACACTTAACAGTGGGGGGGGAGCTTTGTTTTCTAAGATTTTGTCGGAAAGAACTAGAGCTTGGATGTGAGGGTGATCTATCGCATGGGGGTGTCTATTTGGATGAATTCATTCAGGTCCTATCACCTGTCACGGTGATAGAACCTGGTAACCTTGCCTGATCTTGCAAAGCTAAGCTGGGTTGGGCCAGGTTAATGCACAGACAGGAGACCACTAGGATATCCCAGGGCGGTTATTAAAAAAAAAAAAGTATCCTGGAAGACGAGAGTGATAAGCTCTGTCCGTAAAGTCATGCTCTGCTTGAAGGAAGCTTTCTCTCTAGAAACCTGTATGGTGGGTTGCACCATACTGAAAGCGATCTGATTTATATTTTTATTTATTTTGCTTATATTTCAAATGTAGTCGCCGCCCATCTCACGCAGAGAGCGACTCTGGGCGGTCGCCCCTAATGCTTTGGGGAATCCTTTCCCCTGCCTTTATCCATCCCGGTCTGTTTCCTGTCTGTTTCTCTGCAACCCAGCAGAACGCTACAAAGAAATTTTGTAATGGATCTTGGGATTCTCTCTATCAGCAGTAAAACTCTTCCAAAGCTGTATCATGCCCAGGTCTCGCAGGGAGGCATCTTTCTGAAGCGCTTGCGTGCCCAAACAGCTGCAATCCAGCCATTTGCAGAAAGCACTGATTTGCCCCGTAAAAGATTCCTCCCCTTTCTGACAGACTCTCACGCACACAGACACAAATACACCCCCTTTGTGGGCTTCACTGGGGAATTTCAGGGAGCCGCGGGCGCAACACGTCCAACGGTATCAAAAGCCCCAACAGCTGCTTTCCTATTCTTCCAAGGGTCTGACCTCTACCTGTTCCCTTGCCTGCACATCGTCCATCCATTCATGTATTTTTGGCTCTTCCCCGCCACCCTGGAGATGCCATTGATGGCCGTCGCAATAAGTGGAGGCCCAAAAACGGCAGCTGATTATTTGCCTGTGTTGGCTTCCCAGATTTGGAACGGATAACCAGACGGAGGGGGGGGGCTAGTGTTCCTGGTTTTCGGTCTCCCACCCACCCCTACCTATTCCCCATGCCAGGAATGCCGGCGAAAAGCTTTAAATTGGCTCTCGAACGTCCAGCACCGGCTGCCAGCGTGCTTGTAATGATGTCGTTAGCTTGAATTAACAGCCCCCCCCCTTATTTTCTTCTAACGGGATTAGCCGTAGCAAAGTTGTCAGAAGCAAGAGGGGGGACGCAAGGGGCTCACCCCCTAATGTTTCATTAGCTCCCCCTGTTTTAAGGGAGGGGGGCAGCCAGCTAAAAACTATTTGACCCAACCTTTTTCTTTGGAGAGCAGAGAAATCGCAGTGATTATCTTCCATAATCATCCTTTCGGTGCGAGGCAGAGCTGGCTGAAGGTAGTTTGGGGGAAAATGCTATTTGGTGGCAGTCGAAAGATAGCTTGAGTTGTGGCAATTTTTTTCCCCTCCCCCCGAGATGGGCTCCAGGCACAGAAGATTGTCAGGGCCTTCTTGTTCAGACTTGTCTGTTGGGGGGTGGGGGTTGTCATCTCCTTCTGAAGCTTTTCTTTGTCTGCAAGAAGCTCATTTCTCCCTTTCTGTGAAAAAGAAGCAGAACGGTGGTTTCTCAGATTCACCACCCGGTTTTTAAGACTCTCCTGCGCCCGCCCTGGAAACCTTGAAACGTTTGCGGGGTTGGGCCAAGGCAAGGCTCCGTTCCCAGGCCTGGAGTTTGGGGAAATGGTGGGGGGAGGCTGTTTTTTTGCTGATTCAGGTAGGGGACAATTTGGCAAGAGTGCCAAGTGTGCCCTTGGCAAGGGATGGGTTTGAACTGTTTACACTTGGCCACATCCTTGTGGGCAGCTCCCCTCCATCCATGACGTAAACATGGTTGGTTTTCACAAAACCAACCATTGAGTGATGGCAAAGCCTGTTAGAGAGCGTGTTCACTAGTGCCAAAGGGAAGTTGTGGTGCATGCAAGACAAGAGGATTTTCCTGAACCTAGATAAGTGTACCTATGAGCAACCCAGAGCTTGTGAACATAGTTGTATTCCCATCCTTCCATTTTAGGTCAGATGCCCCTCCTTGCAACCTTAAAACTCTGATGGTTCTGAACAGTTTTTAAAGGATGTTTTAATTGTCGGCTTTATTGTACGCTGCCCAGAGTCACATCTGTGAGGTGGCCAGCCGTAAAATTTGATAAATAAATAAATAAAACTATAAATCGACATGATTGCTGTATGGATATCCTACCAGTACCCAAAGCCCTATAAACTAGCCGGTCATTCTCCCAGTAAAGACACCAAACGAAGGATGGCAATTGGAATTTTTTTTTAAAAAAAGAAAAATCCCACCCAGGATCAAATGTGGTTCCTTACTGACTTTTTTTTTTAAATGTGTTAGATTTCTGTTCTGCCTGTTTTCCAGAAAAGTTGGCGAGCTTTGTTTCGTTGCCTGCAATGCCGGTCCTGTGAAGGAGGCTGGGCTGGGGAGCAAACGCTTGGCCCAAAGCCAGTTGACGGCTTTCCATAATTGAGGGAGGATTTGAATGTGGGTTCTGCTCCTCCTCCTCCTCCTAGCCCAAGACATTTAATTCCTTGACCCACAATGGCTCCACAACAGGACAAACACCAGCAGATACAGAATAAGTCAGTGTTCCTCAACCTTGGCAACTTGAAGATGGGTGGACTTCAACTCCCAGAATTCTGGGAGTTGAAGTCCACCCATCTTCAAGCTGCCAAGGTTGAGAAACACTGGAGTAAGGTATATATAGCAGGATTCTTGCAAGCAAGCCAGTCAGCCCTTTGCAAGGGAGGGAGGTGATAAGGCAACATAACATCGTCTCTCACTTCAGCAGCGAGACTTCCTCGACCCATGGCATCGTTCAGCGCTGAAGAATAAAACACACCCACCACATTTGGTACCAGGAACATTTATTGGATGCAGCAGGGGGGAAAAAACGATTTGCCAGAGATTAGGACAATCTTCTGGCAGCACAAGATAGAGGGGATGAGTTGAAAAGAGGAGGAAGTTGGAAGGATTCCAGCTGAGGGGCCTGTTGAGAATAAAATGGGTCAACAGTGATGTCCAGTTGATAAGGACACCAAGAGAGAAATACAGCCTCCCCACCACCACCACCACCACCACTGTTTTTTAACCTGCACAGGTTCAGATTTATGATGGTGCTAAAACCAGACTTAGACTGGTCCTTGCACTTATGACCATTGCTGCATTCCCATGGTCACGTGATCGCAATTTGGGTGCTTTGCGACCGGTTCACATTTACGACTGCTGCAGTGTCCCACAGTCACATAATCACCATTTTCGACCTTCCCAGCCAGCTTCTGGCAAGCAAAATCAATGAGGAACCATGTGATTCGCTTTCACAACCATGTGGTTCACTTAACAGCCACTACAAAAATCATTATGAAATCGGGTCAGATTCGCTTAATGAACGCATCACTTAGCAACGGAAATTCCGGTCCCAATTGTGGCTGTTAAGTGAGGACTACTTGTATGTGTCTATAAATTTATATATTTATAAATCTTTAGAGTTATATCCTGCAGTAACCAGGAGAGGTTAAGTTTCTCTTGGTGGGTTTTGGCAACAGCCCTGTGGGGTAGGTTGAGCTGAGAAAAAATGTGACCTGTCCAAAATTGTCTGGGGTGAGGGCTCTGGTCCAGTATCTCAACCACGATGATCACAAGAGGCTTTGATACATCGTGGGATGTCTATGACGGAAGCTTGTTGGCTAAACCAAGCTTCTGCTTGATGGGATCCAACTATGTTTTTTCTCAAATCTTCAGCTTCCCAAATGGGCCCCAGGCAGTGCCTTTGAATTGATTCTGCAATTTCATAGGTTTATCTGCACTCTTGTGTCTACCCCTGTTCGTCAGATCTTTAAATCGTTGAGTTGAGTTGAGTTGACAGTTCAAAGGGAATCATCCAATCACTGATTTAGTATCTGGTCTCATTGGTTTCTGCTGTTGCTACTGCTATCAAATTACTCTCTTGACTGGCATCTGCAAAGAAGACAGATAATAAGCCTCAGTCTGAAGCAGGAGGTATTCTGGGCATGTGGTGCTTGCACACCCATTTACGTGCGTTGGCGTTAAGTGGACTTCCCCCTTTGGGGAAGAATCAGCGGCTTGATAGGCTGCATTACAGCAGAGGAAAATACTTTTACGCCAAATCAGATTCATTCCTAAGAGCAATATCTGGAGAGCAAGCATTCAGCATCGTGGGGGGTGTTTCTTTTTTAATGCACAAGCCCATGCGCCCCTCTGTGCGTGTTGGCCTGAGCACCAGTGTGTCACCCTGAGTGGGGAGGCTGGAAAGACCAAGCAGATGTGTTCCTATGGCCCATTTGCCACCTGTGACTTTCGGATTATCGTTTCAAATCCCCTGGAAGTTGGCTAGTAACTTTTTGGATGATGGAGGAAGATGGCCGGTTAGTTACCTTTTCTTAAGAAAGGAAAAAAATCTAAAGGAAAAGGGAGGGGGGGTTGTGTGAAAACCGAAAAGGTAGCTATGTCGCACCCCCAAGCCCAGCACCTTTATTATGGGTAACCTTTGATTAGGTACGTTGTGTGATTATACTTTGGGGGACGGAGGGAGAAATTAGAGAAATAAGAGTGAAGTGGCAATAGGAAGTCGAAAACGTATTGCTACGCTCTCCAAGTGATTGGCAATGGTGCAGTTGTGTTTGCGATCCCAAATACAAATGAGTTCCTGGCGTTGAATCTGGACCGCTAGTCTGTTGCACGCTGGGGTCACCTGCAGCCCCCAACCTAATTGTAGCAGGCCCAAGAGACCTCCAACTCCTGATTTTCGCTTCTGCAGGTACTGAAAATTGGCCGGGCAGCTTCTCGTTTTCAGGTGGAAGACGCCATAGAAATTTTGCATAAGGTCTAGGAAGATTGCAACTTTTTTTTTTAAAGGCAAAGCTAGAAAATATCCCTTCCCAAATTTCTTTTCAGAAGAATTCCATATCTGTTTTGGGATCCTATCTATCTTCTGCTTCATTGCAATAATAATAATAATAATAATCCATTTTCTGCCTGCCCCGCCTACTCCATTGCAATAATAATAATAATAATAGCAGCAGCAGCAGCAGCTGGAGATAAAAAGGTCAGTGAGAAAGAACAAGAAGTAACAGGGAAATATAAAGATCTTCAAACAGATGGAGTGAATGTGGAAAAAGAAAGTTGTAGGAAAGCATTACTTGGAACAGAGCCTATATTTCAATACATTACAGTATAACCTGCCTTAGATCCTCAGGAAGGACCCAGTAGCCAACAGTCCCAAATCCGGTGAGAGCAATCTGGTTGACTGGGTGTAAATAGTGGTTCTCTCTCCACTCCTTTTCAACATCTACGTGAAACCGCTGGGTGAGATTATCAGTCACCATGGGGTGAGGTGTCAATATGCTGATGATCCTCAGTTGTACATCTCCATCCCGGGTGAGGTAAGGGATGCTGTGACTGCCCTCTCTCGGTGCCTGGGGCCTGTGGGGGTCTGGATGGGGAACACCAGGCTTCGGCTGAACCCAGGTAGGACGGAGTGGTTGTGGGTTAATGACTCTTCCGTACCCAGGACATTTTCATCTGGTTCTGGATGGGGTTGCACTGCCCCAGACAGACCCAGTGTGTAATCTGGGGTCCTCCTGGGCTCACGGCTCCTGCTCAAGGAGCAGGTGGCAGCCATGGCCAGGAGAGCCTTTGCGCAGCTACCTGCAGTGCACCAGTTACACCCTTTCCTGGATCGGGAGGCCCTCCGAACAGTCACTTATGCCCTGGTCATCTCCCACATAGACTATTGCAATGCGCTCTACATGGGGCTACCCTTGAAGAGTATCCAGAAGCTTCAGCTAATCCAGAGTGCAGCCACGCGGGCTGTTTTTGGTGCCCCACGTGTAACACCACTCCTGCATGACCTGCATTGGGTACCAATTTGCTTCTGGGTCCAATTCAAGGTGTTGGTTATCACCTTTAAAGCCCTTCATGGCATGGGACCAGGTTGCCAGAGGGACCGTCTCATCCCCATAACATCGACCCGCCCCACCCGATCATGCAGAGAGGGCATGCTACAGACCCCGTCCATAAGAGAACTTCATTTGGCGGGGTCCAGGAAGTGGGCCTTCTCTGCAGCAGCACCCACCCTGTGGAACACGCTGCCCCCAGAGGCGAGGTTAGGCCCATCACTCCTAGTCTTCCAGAGGAGCCAGAAGACTTGGCTCTGCCGCCTCGCTTGGGGCAGAGAGGGGAATAGTTCTACATGGGGATGGCTGGTATCTTAGACCACTCCTCCCACATACGGGCTGTATTGGATTCTTCTGCCACTTGGACTTTATCCTTATTCTAGTTTTTACTCTAATTTTTATATTTACTTATTAAGAGTAATGCTACATTTATATATCGTATTTATATTGTATGTTAGTTGTTTTAATCGATTATTTTATTGTACATCGCCCAGAGTCCCCTGGTGGGAGGAGATGGGCCGGGACAAATTAAATTAAAATAAATAAATAAATAAATAAATAAATAAGTTGTTGTTGTTGCCAGTAACTCGTCAATCCCAGAAGGTTGCATTCCTTGGAACAGCGCATAGATTAGCTGTCCTAGGTCCTTTGGAAGGATCCAAGAGTCAGAAGGGCCCGATCCAGGCAGAACTATCCAGTGCGTTGTAAATTCAGAGGACGTGACTTACTTGCTCCCTAAATGATGGCAAAGTCTTACAGGCGTGTAACAAAACGAAGTTGTGTCTTGCAGGAAGATGGCCATCTGAGAAGAGTTTGATAGGCCACTGTCCTCTTGGAAACCATGCATTGGCTTCCCTGTTTGCAGGAGGCCTTTCTTCCTCGAGCTAAGCGTCCTCTCCCCCCCCCCGCCCCATTACTCCTTTCACACACGCATCTGCATACAAATAGGACTCTCACACCCACTGCAGTTGAGGCTGTTCAAGAAAAAACAGGATTATTCCTGGTCCCATCAGGACACCCTTCCTCCGCTCCCCCCAGCAGGCGCGCGCGCGCGCACACACACACACACACACACACACACACACACGTCCATGACAAGCGCCAAGCAAAGCCATCCCCTTGCCCCCCAACAAATTAGAGATGTGAGAACTCTCCTTGTTGATCAAAACATAAATTATTCTTCACAGACAGGGCACAATTGCACTCCGGAGAGGGTAATTGGTGCCACCCCCCATTCCTTAAAAGGTGAATATCGTAATTGGAAAAGAGGTGTTAGAGGCTCGCTCGGGCTCGGGTGGGGGGGCATGAAAGCGTTCATTTTCGCAGCTTGGGAGATGTCTGTGGCCTGTGTTATGGATTCTAATTATCAACACAGCGGGGAAGGGGGGGCGGTCTTGCCCCTCCCTGGTCCAAGAGTCCTTACTTACCCCATTGTTCTCTCCGCCTTGCTGCTCAGCTGCTGGAGGGGGAAGCCTGTTGGAATTCTTGGGGGGGGGTTGTTTGGTGGCACCCTTCTTACTTGTCCCCCAGAGGGGGCCAGCTGAGATGTGGTCTTGACCCCTTGCCTAACGCCTGGGGGGCTTAAAGCCAGCATACCCCACAGCAGGTTTCTCAACCGGGGTTCCATGGCACCCTCGGGTTCCACGAGGGGTCCCTAGGGCTTCCCCAGGAGATCACGATTTCCTTAAAAAATTGTTTCAAATTCGGGCAACTTCACACGAAAGAGCTAAGTTTCATCCTTTATTTTCAGCTGAAGAACACTGTTCATGCATATATCCAGGCCTACCCGTGAAGCGAACATAATAATTTTGTAACGTCTGGCCTGTCTTTGAGCCTGACTGTGCAGGGGTTCCCCGAGGCCTGGAAAATATCTCAAGGGTTCCTCCGGGGTCAAAAGGTTGAGAAAGGCTGCTCCACAGGGTTGTTGTGGAAGGGGAGGAAATGGGAGGGGACTGAGCTTTATGACCAGAGCCAAAGCAGGGTCGAACTCTAAAAACCCCTTTCCACTTAGACTTGTAAGGCGAGTCTCACTAAACCAGATGCACAACTGGGGCTGTACAATTCACTCGGGGCAGAATTTCACCCCTCAACTGCAAGTGCCAAATTGTGGGTCCCCAGAGATCTGCAAATTAGCCTCTTTTAATCAGCCAGAACTGGAGATGAATCATCTTCGCCGCGTTTCATAGTAATTAAGTTTGAATGCATATAGAATCAAATCTAGCATTGCCGTGGTGCCATGCCCTGCTTGGCATGCTTCTGGAAGGCCCGGGGTGGCCCTAGGCTCAGAAAAGTTGTGCATCCCTGCATTTAAAGGCATAGCATTTGAACCACTCCTCTTTGCAGTACAAGTGGGAGTGTGCCCAAGTTTCGGTTTTAAAAAGTTCATTTTGCATGAATGACTATCTTTTAATGTTTCTTTTTGGTGTCTGTATACTGCCAAATATATAATAGTGATATAGAGGCATTACTGGGGCGGGGGGGAAGAACAGGGCCATTTTTAAACTGAGCGGTAGCTGAAATTATTTAAAATAGATTCATTTCTAGGGGTTGCAGAAAAGGAGCTTGGGGGTTTTCCCAGAGCATTGGGAATCTGGAAAATTGTCCAGGATGTTTTTCCTGTCTATACTGTAATTCCTATTAGCAAGTTCACCTTGGTATCCATAGTCTGCACAAATCATCAGGCTACATTATTTGATTTAAAAAAAAAGAACTGTAGCCTATTTAAGGAGGTTTGAACAGTACATTCAAAGCAGTTCTAAGAGCTGAGGTGAGAAAATGCTACTTTTTGCTGGAATGTTGGACACAGTGATGTTGGTCATTAAACAAAGAAACCACAAAAGGCGTCATACAACTTTGAAAATGCCATGCTTGTCCAAAATACCGACCACATCTCTGCCTCTGTGCATAACAAAATTTCCCTGCACCTAGAAAACTAAAATGTCAGGGAAAGGAGTTTCAGTCACACTTCCTTCCTAACACTTTAGGTTTCTTACACATTGAAGAACAAACTGAGAGCCAGGTTGGTGTAGTGGTTAAGGTGCTGGGCTAGAAACCAGGTGACTGAGAGTTCTAGTCCCACCTTAGGCATGAAAGCCGGCTGGGTGCCCTTGGGCCGGTCCCTCTCTCTCACCCCAAGAACCAATCAGGCATAGTAGGAGAGTTCTAGTCCCGCCTTAGGCATGAAAGCTGGCTGGGTGCCCTTGGGCCAGTCGCTCTCTCTCAGCCCAAGAGCCAATCAGGCGTAGTAGGAGAGTTCTAGTCCCGCCTTAGGCATGAAAGCCGGCTGGGTGCCCTTGGGCCAGTCGCTCTCTCTCAGCCCAAGAACCAATCAGGCGTAGTATGAGAGTTCTAGTCCCGCCTTAGGCATGAAAGCCGGCCGGGTGACAGTGGGCCAATCCCTCTCTCTCAGCCCAACCCACCTCACAGGGTTGTTATGGGGAAAATAGGAGGAGGAAGGAGTATTAGGTATGTTCGCCGCCTTGAGTTACTTATGAAAATAATAAAGGGATAAAAAATATTTTAAAAAATGTTTACGCAAGTAAGAGCACAGTCAAAGAAGTTGTTCACTAGGAAGTGCCAGAGAGAAGGTGAAGCCCCATTGCTCAGTCTTTGTTGGCAGATATGTTTGCCACTCCATGTCGACGTTGTTCAAGAAGGTGCAGCTGTAGAGAATAAGGAAGGTGACATTGAAGGAAGTATGCAAGAACTGTACCTAGGCAAAGGGGGCTGTAACATTTTTAAGCTCTGGGAAACAAGTTAATAGTCAAAAGTAGCTCAGGCAGATGCCTCCCTAATTCACTGAACTGTAAGGAGGAGGAGGAGGAGGAAGAGTAGGTACAACTGTTGTAAATACACACGAGTTGCCAAGTGCCTGAATTTTGATCACGTAACCACAGGGACGCTGCAACAGTCATAAGTATGAAGACTGGTCATAGGTCAGTTTTTTCAGCACCATTGTAACTTCAAACGGTCATTAAATGGTCGTAAGTCGAGGACTGCCTGTATGCATTGCATGCTTTTGTGACTGACTTCCAAAAGATCTGTCTAAAAGCAAGATTTTACTAGGTCAGTAAGGGGCTCGCTAAGGAGTTGCTAAGATGTTGAGCCTCCAAGAAAAATTTGGGAGCAGGGAATTAAAAATGCAGGTAGGCAGGAAAGAAAGCAGAGGAGAGAGACGTTTGGACTGGACACCTGCCGGATCCCGCTCTTAGACAGAGGGATGAACAGTTTGCAGATCAGATTTTATCAGGAACCCAGATGGCTTTGCGGAGCCCAAATGGCTTTGCCGGGCATCAGGGTCACTCCAAAAGCTTGTGCAAGAAGAAGAAAAGAATGGCTCTTTCATGCCAGGGGGAGTAGAAAAATCTAGCTATTAATATCAGAATGGTCTTTCTCCTTTGGGAGATGCACGGATTCCCGTCAGCCCGTGTGACACTGAGATTTGTGCTTGCACGGCTGAGCCCCGCTGCATCTTTCAGGCGCCCTTGATGCCGATAGAAAGTCGAGAAGACGGGGAAAGCATGGGGCAGAGGATCACGGGCCCCTAACTGGGACTGGGATGGGTTTTTTAACAAGCAAGCCCACTGCGTTTTTGTTTATTCCCTCTCCCTCCACTTCCTTGAAGATTGCACGCAAGACTCCAGCTGGTTTCGGCTCTGGCCCGCTGATCTTCCGAGACGGCCCTGTTGGCTCGTCTGCTTTACTTTGTTTTGTGTTTCTGTGTCTGGTAATGCCATCTCGGGGAAAGGCGAGATGGAGGCCATGCGGAGGGGGCGAGGGAGGAACTCCGAGGAGACAGACGTGTGGATTCATGTCGAGGCTTCATCATGTTCCACTCACGCACCGCACAGCCCGGCGAAATTCAGCAGATGGATGCTTAGTCATGCCGCCGGCGCAGAGGGTTAACTCCTTGGATTTAGCTTCTATCGTTTCACGAGAGCGTTTACAACACTTTACCATGTTTATTCCCGGGTGTGCGTGCTCCGGCCCACCGGCTTCCCCGGCCCCGTGCTTTGCGTGTGGAGGATATCGGATAAAATAGCACACCTCATCGGTCGGAGTGCGCATCAAATATTCATGGTCTCCAATTTGCACATTGGTGTTGATAAATGGATCTGACGTTGACTTTTGGCGGCAGGGGAAGCAGCTGCTTTGCTGTGGAATTTGGGGGGGGGGCAGGGGGAATTGAGTCGGTTCCCCCTCCTATATATATTGCACGCGAGTGTATGTCGACATACAAAGCAAGATGAATACAATACGTTTCTTTGTTTGGAGCCTGGACCTCACCCTTGGGCTCCAATTCAACCCCAAAGATCAGGAATCCTGGGTGGCATGTTCTTCCAACGTGCTGGGTTACAGCCCATGTGTCCACACCCAGTAAGGTCAACGTGGCTAGACAACACTGGGTTTTAGAAGGAAGGGTTGCACGCTAGCTGGATTTGCACACTGTGGTGGTCTAGGCTGATACAGGGTTGGGTAGTCTGATCCATCTGTGGTGGGAACCCATCACTTCCTCCGCTCAGCCTTAAGAAGATCTGTTGGGGCTGTGCATGCAGTATGAACCCAGCATTTTTGTTTTGTTGTGTGTCTCAAATGACATGATCTGGAACTCCAACCCAGTCTCCCAAGGGTTTAGCTCCCACACTGAAAGCCTTTGACTATATTCTTTATTGTGGGGAAGTGGAAGTGGGGCTTAGTTTACTGATGAACGGGATTCAGAAACGCATGGTGCTATCCAGAGAGAATGGCCAGTAAGCCCTTGCGATCAGCCTGTGCTGATTAAAATGGAGTGCCCAAGTGCACTGGGCAGGGTGCCAACATCGCAAAATGCTAACGGAGCTGTGGCATTCAACTACAAAGCCAACGTAACGTTAGGTGTTTTGTCAGAAGTAGCAATAGAAATAAAAATCATTGGTGGTGGCGGTCACCTCCTTGGCTGCCCCATAACTTTTTATTAATAATTTTATCATGCTATTATGAGGAAGTTGAGACCCTTTCAGTGGAGACTTGATTTTCAGCCCTCCATTCACAACAAGCTTCCGAGATTCTGTGGTTGCTGCTCAAAAGCTCTAGGATAGGCTCAAGTAGACTGGTGTTGTTTGTGGTTTAACATGTTATGGGAACCTAACTGTTACCTTGGCAACATGTGAACCAAACCATTATGGTAAGCCATAATATAGTTGACTTCAGGCATAGCCTGTGATGTGAACCTAGCCGTTGTGTCTTTGTTAAGCTGGGAAGAGTATATTGTAAAAACTCAAAGCATGGGCTAGCTGCTTTCATGCATTGCTCAAAATCAGAATGAGGTTGGGTTTTGGAAGTGTGTGTTGCATGAATCCAGCATTTATGGGTCAACCGAGCTATGGTTTGTCCAATAAACGAAGACTAAAAGTAATCCTGGTTTGTTGCAAGGTATCCATGGTATTTTGACTTTGTATGGGATCTGGCCTATTTGGAATTAACCAACCATGAGGAAAACTTGTGAATTAATAGAACATTGAGAATCCATCAAGGATCTTACCCAATCTCAGCTGGTGATGAGGGTGGGGGCGGGGCAGGGTGGGGCAGGGCTAGGCTGAATTATGGCCTTTTGTGTGTGTGTGTGTGTGTGTGTGTAATTCTCTTCCTTGGCCACATCCTCAGTGCATAGCATGAGTCTGGAATCAACCAGAATCTTTAGCATTGGAAGAATCAAGAGGCCTTGCGTCTTTCTACCAGAAGGAAGAATTTGTACCAGAAACATGTATTATTTTGCTTATATAAAACACGTACATCCTTCCAGCAGACAGGGAGCTAATCGCAAAGCCATACCAGTGCCAAATTTCATATCCTTTCAAACAAAATCTGAACAAGTTACAGAAGGGTGATGACCTACTTAGAACGAGCAGGTAACCATTTCTAAGGTAAAGGTTTCCCTTGACATTAAGTCCAGTCGTGTCCGACTCTAGGGGGCGGTGCTCATCTCCGTTTCAAAGCCGAAGAGCCGCCGTTTGTCCGAAGACACTTCCTCCGTGGTCATGTGGCCGGCATGACTACACGGAACGCCGTTACCTGCCTGCCGAAGTGGTGCCTATTAATCTACTCACATTGGCATGTTTTCGAACTGCTAGGTTGGCAGGAGCTGGGACTCGCAACAGGAGCTCACCCCGTCACGCGGATTCGAACCGCCGACCTTCCGATCGGCAAGCTCAGCAGCTCAGCCGTTTAACCCGCAGCGCCGCCACGTCCCCTATTTCTACCTCTTGAGAAATCCCCACGAATGTATTCTTCCTTGGATACAGATGCCCTTCTTCTCAAAGCCAAAGAAAACAGAATTCAGCAGCAATCCTGAGTTAGAAAGTTCCAGGGAAGAACTTTGCTCCTGTCTTCCTGGAATGTAACTGGCACAGTTAGGGCACGTTTAATTAGTTGAAGGTTCAGTGTATTGTGCAAGCATAGAAGAATTAGTTAATTCAGTGATCAGTTGTGCAAACGCAAAATTTGTCCTGGGTTCATTACAGTTCCATGGAGAAGATGCCCCTCCTTTCCAGCGTTGGCCTTCCACAGCGAAGCTCATCTCTCCCTCTCTTCTTCTCTTCCTGTCTCAGCACCTTTGGAGAGCTGAAGACGGTCCGCCTGCCAAAGAAGATGTTTGGAACTGGGGCACATCGTGGTTTTGGGTTTGTGGATTTCCTGACGAAGCAGGATGCCAAGGTGAGCGAGCCCCTCCACACGCATCCCTCCTCTTTTACATCGGGGGGGGGGGATATTCCAATGGACTTCCTCCAGCGGAGGAAGGCTCCCATATGTTGGTGGTTGCACCCGTTCACTCTGGAAAACAAAGCAGATTCTTTCTTGCAGGAAGGGGAGAGTGACCCCGCTCCTGCTTGTTCTACTTTGCTAGGGGACATGCTAAGCCCAGTGAGATGCAAAGATCGTATCCAAGCCTCCAGTCTGTGTTTGGCTTTTGATTCTGTTGGGAAAGAGATTGGAATCTCTGCCAACTGAATGCCCTTCAAACATGGCAAAAGGCAGCTTCCAGAATTGTTGGGAGTATCAACCGGACGTGACTGGTGGGTTCTGGCACTGTTTGAGGTTTCTTGAGATGTTCAGTTGTATGTTTCAGCCATTAGGGGGCGCTGGTCTTTTTCTTTTTTTCCCTCTTTCTAGTCTTAAACCCATTTTGATGGCTACTTTCATATTTGGGATTTTATCTCTTACTTAGTCTTTATTTTTGAGGGGGAGGGCAAAAGTCAGCTGGTGAACTAATGACTTGCTCCAAGCCAGGAGGGGGATTCTCAGAAATGCACACCCTGGTGTACCAGTGCACATTCATGCATAAACAAACCCCTTGCCTTCATCAAGCATTACTGTTTAAATCGGGGTCTCTCAACCAGGGTTTTGTGGCACCCTCGGGTTCCGCGAGAGGTCCCTAGGGGTTCCCTGGGAGATCACAATTTATTTAAAAAATCATTTCTAATTCGGGCAACTTCACATTAAAAAGTAAGTTTCATTATTTTTAGTTTAAGAAAATGCATGTATACAGGCCTACATGTGAAACAAATATAATAATTTTGTAACTTCTGGGCTATATTTGAGCCTGGCTGCACAGGGGTTCCCCGAGGCCTGAAAAATACTTCAAGGGTTCCTCCAGGGTCAAAAGGTTAGAAAAGACTGGTTTAAATGTACAGAGGGAGTTGATTCATATGTAATGGTCCTCTGTATTTATCTTTTCCACATCTTGAAACAACTGCTGTTTCTGTACAGTGCCTTCCACTTGATTCCTGAAATGAACCCATTTTCTCAACTTGCACAATGCCTGAACTGTAAACTGACCTGGGATGTCCACAAGGTGTAGTCAGAAAAATCAAGATGGCACCCACCATGGTGCCATCAACCCTCTGCCCATTTTTATGCACATCGCACATCCAGTGGCCTGAAAGAACAGGCAGAGCTTCAATCAAACCATTGTGGTTGGCATCCTGACCTTTTTGACAATCTGCAGACACCCTGAACTAACTAAATGGGCCAGTTGTGTGCAAGTTCCCCCCCAAAAAACCTAACCAGAACTACAACTAACCAAGATAGCAAACTGTGTTAGTATAGTTCTTGGTCTTTTACTGACCTTGTTGTATAAACCCAGCCTCTGTTTATCTGTGTGTGTGTGTGTGTGTGTGTGCATGTGTGCTTACATGCATGAAATATCCTATACTAGTATTTCCCCCGAAGGAAGACAGTCCTAAATCTGATATAACCCTTGACAAAAGGAAGTACAGGGAGTGACAAAGTCTCATCTGCATACTTTACCATATTCCTAGCATATTCTTAGCAAATCCAAGATGACCCATTTTTAAACTAGCCTTCCCTTCAGTATAATTAGACCATACAGGGGAAAGGAATTTTGAAAGCATCAGACAGCACTTCAGACATGTTTCCGGGATCCCAGAAGGAAGCTGTTTATCACAGAAGCCATATTTTTATTACAGTGACTTAACAGAATGGAAATCTTAAAGCAAAATGTGTCTGGCTTCTTAGGAAAACCAAAGGGTGCTGTGTCTGACGTCTCAGCACCCGCATACCTAGGATGAAATGTTTCAAAGAGCAGCATTGGCCATAGATGAAAGGTGTTGTCTGTAACCAGGTTGTGATTATGTGATGTAAAAGCATCAAGCCTGCAGGTTGTATTCACATACGATTAAACCATGGTTTGCTTTGCTTTGGCCCTGTGTGTTAGTCAAATCAACCACTGTGATTTTTAAAGCCATAACTTTGTAGCTTACTGTGTCTTGTGCGAACCCATTCAGTTGTGGCTTGTTCAGCAAACTGCGTTTCACAATCCGCCGCATGGCGCCATGTATCCGATAGATCTGTTTTCTCTAGTTCGGGACTTCATCAAGATGATAAATTGGGAGCCCTCGAATCCTGGGATTCTTAATATTTTTTTGTGCCGAGGACCCCTTGAGAGAGTCTGGCAAATCCTACAGACCTCAGTTAGGCTCAAATACAGATACCGAAATACTAAAAAGGGAAGAAAAAAAACGTATGTGTAATATAGTAGCGTATGTGAAAAAAAAAGTTGGAATGTTTTTCTCATCCAGGCTCACAGTGGAGAACAGAAAGACGCCAAGGCACAGAACTTAACTGTTTCTTTAGATGTTTTTGTGTGTAGCTCCTATTCAAATTAACTGCATAGAAGAAACTGTGGTTAGTCTGTTGTAATGTCTGTTGTCTCCCTTTCTGCAACTGTTCCTGTGGTGTGTGGTGCGCGGGAGGGCATTAAAAAGTCAACTGTTCTTCCAAACAAGATATGTCCCATTAGGAATGAAACTTCTCCTTCTGGCAGGAGAAGCTCAGCTGCCATCACTGGCAGTGCCCTCTGCTCTAATCAGCCTTTGTTTTGGGGGGAAGAATGAGAAATCTATCAACAGCCTAATGCTGTCGGCTCTTTGTATCTCACTAATGGTTTTCTCCCTCCGGGCTCTCCGGGCTGAGCATTTAATAGGGCAACAGGGAACTAGGAGACAGAGTAGCCCCATCCGCCAAATTACAAGCATTTAGATCTGGTGAGCTGGGAGGACGCCCTGGGAGGTGACCTCGGAGGCCTCCTTCCTTGATCTATGGCGTCCATCATGCTAGAACCCAGACGGTGCCCGCCCAGCTTGCATCTGTGTGTCAGCCCGCCTGGTCATGCTGGCGAGGCTCCTGGGGGTGATCTGTGAAGTATGGGTCGTTTGCACACTCGTGTTTATGGCCACTTCACTCTTTAGTTATTTATTTTTGAGGGAACCTAGGCACAAAGGACCGTTCAGTTTCTGCCACAGTTTTGGACAGAGAAAGGGGTGAAAGGGAGGAACGATTTCTCTGCATTTCTCCAGAAGAGAAAGGGGTTCCCTCCTGATGCGTCCTCTGGGAGAGAGGATGTGCAGTTACCCAGTTGCCTTTCCATCCCTCTGAAACCTCCCTGGCTGCTTATGCTTTACAACTTGATAGAGCTCCTTGGGAGGAGCTCCCTCCTGATGTCTGCCCTTGGGACAGAATGGGAAGGGGAGAAGCCAGGGAGGCAGCAGGGCCGTTAGGTGGGAATGGGGGAAGCCGTAGACTGCTGGAGAGGTTTTTGCACAATGAAAGGCAGAACGCTAACACACGCATACCGTGGCTATCTCAGAACTAAATAGGTGCTAAAACACCACCTCCAGCCAGGACAGTGTTTCTGATACTCCCTTCTCCATTGAAAGAATTTCTAGAGCATGTTCTCTTTTGTCCAAGTGAACACAAGCCAGTAGGGGAAAAAAACGCAGGGAGGTGTCTGCTCAGCACTAATTGCAATACATCTATATCCCCTTGAAGGTAAACTTGGGGCTGGTGAAACTGAAGCCCTGCCTTGGGGACCCCCAGACCCAATCATGCCAGTTTCATTTATTGTCACTCACACGTTATTATATCCAAGCAACTGGTACCTTCAGCGTTTTGTAAGGATTCTGTATTACTGCTGTCAGCAGTAATATTAGCAAGATGCAGATCTAGATGAAGATCTAGAACATGGTCACTGCAGAACAGAAGTGAGGTTCTGGCTTATCAGAAGGAGCCTGATCTTTGCAAGAACACAAAGTGTGTTGGGAAAAAAAAAACCCAGAATGTTCAGGGGCAACTCTCTATGTGCCCCGCACCCCAAAAACCAAAATGAAATCCTCATTCCTCGCCTCAGGTTGCTCAGTAAAAAAACAGAGCATTCAGTTGCAATTGGGAAAGCAAAGTGGAAATGAGGGAATGGAGAAAAATGCTTGAGCTTTTGGCAGTTTCGACCTGGTGTTCCCAGTATGATACTTTGGGCATCCACATCCTTGTGAACCCTTGTTGACAGCTGGGTTATTTTTCTTCCTGTCTTTTAAATTCTAAGGATTGTTTTGATTAGAAAAGAAAGGGAAGCTAGTCTTCTGGAAAACACCAATCTCAATCCTCAATTTTATTTTCAAGATTGTCCTCCCTCCCTCCCTCCCTCCCTCCTCCTCCTCCTCCTCTTCCTTCTCCTTCTCTTCTTCCTCCTCCTCTTTTTCTATCTCCCCCTCCTCCTCCATCATGCAAGAAAATTTAAACAAAACCAGATAGTAGAAAACTTCCCGGGAGCCTGTAAAAAAAAGTGTTGGAGAAAAATCTCACACTGAGTAACAAAGTTCTTCACTTCAGTCATTCATCAGCTTTAAATAACATAAAGCATTGAAATACAAAAAAGGATGAAAACATAAAAGCAATATGGAATAGAGAAAGATCAGCCAAACACGTCCAGCCCAGGTCAAACCTTATTAATTCAGGTGGACCCATTTGAATGCTGAGGCCAGTAGCATTAGGGTTTCTGTTAAGAGGTCATTGGAAGCTCAGAACAGATACAGAAGAGGGTTGACAGAATTATTACTAAACTTTGAGCAAGTTTAACCAAATCAAACTGTTCCTAGGGAAGTCCTGCCGAATGTTGCTGGTTACCAAACAGAATTGGCAACATTATAAGAAAGTGCATTGCTCTGATAGGTGAAAAGATAATTGAGATAAAAAGAGTTAGTACAGCATGGGTATTTATTTATTTATTTATTTGTTTACTTATTTATTTAATAAATTTATTCACCGCCCATCTCTCCCCTATGGGGGGACTCTGGGCGGCTTACAATAGAACAGGATCAAAATATAAAACCATTACATTACAAAATACAATAAAAATATAAATATGATAAAATCTACATGGCGAAAAGATATTAATCAGTCCCTGGGTGTAGTAGGCCCCTCCGAATCACTTCATGGCGCTAGCCATCCCCAGGTGTAATTATTCGCCCTCCCGTTCCAAGCCCGCCTACAAAACCTGGTCTTTAATCTTTTGCGGAAGTCCAGGAGCGAGGGGGCCTGTCTCACCTCTGGGGGAAGGATGTTCCAAAGGGCGGGAGCCACTGCAGAGAAGGCCCGCTTCCGAGACCCCGCTGGATGGAATTCTTTTATAGATGGAGCCCGTAACATGCCCTCCCTGCATGACCGGATGGGGTGGGTCGATGGGTATTGATACACTGAGTAAATATGTATGTTGTTATTGGCCATACCTACAATGGCATCCTTCATCTATGGCAGCCATTTTGCAGGTGTGCGCACCATAAGCTCTCATGCTGTGAACATGGCCCGCAGATCCATTTGTACAAAGGCTTGGGCCCTCAACCCAGAAGATACTACTTAAATTCTGCAAGATCTTGACAATCTGGCCCCAAATCTTGTGAGATTTCAACAGTTCTGAAATGTTGTGCTTGGTGTGTGCCTTTTTTGAAGGCCAGCAGGCTCTGAAGTAGTGGTCTCAGATTACCAAAACGTATCACATTTGAACCACCTCATATTGGAAATGTCTCATCCTGATCTTTTTGAGAACGTTCCAAAATCAAGACAGCTGTTTCCAGTTCGAAACATGCTGTTTTGGCTCAGAACATTTGAAATGTTTCACTCCCAAAATAGGGTGTTTTAGATTTGAAATTTAAAATGTTTTGCACTCTCCTAATCCACACCAGTGACTCCTGGTTGGTAAACACTGCGTTTATACATAAATGGCTTTATTACCAACTCATAATACTTGCTGGAACAGATAATTTTCCTGGGCTCCCGAGGCTGTGGCTGTTGTAGTTATTCATGACAGCGAAGCCTGCAGTTGTCAGGAGCGTATTACACAAGGTTGCACAATTGCACCAGCCCACTGCCAACCACTAGGTGGCAGTTTTAGGATCTCTGTTGATTTTGTGTTGCCATTAAAATGTAGCAGAAGGAGATCACTGCCAAAGTAATTTATAAGGCTCTGCTGGGGTTTAACTTTCCAGAGTGAATGCTTCTGAATCCCATCTTTGTCCCAACCACGTTTAGAAAAACTGAATTGACTCAGGTTTTGTGTGTGTGTGTGTGTGTGTGTGTTTAATCAATGATACTGATTCAAACAGTTGACTCAGTCTGATCAGAGCCGATCTGCACATTCTGGGTAACTTGTCTTGTGATCTTAGCTGTTGGGTTGCTCTCCAAGGTCCTGAACCTGAATTTGAACCAGTTATAGATATATAGGGCGTTTCTCCAGGGTCCTGAGCACATGGGTCCCAAACACATTTTCATCACTTCTCCTCATCTGAAGCATTACTAACAAATGATAGAGAACCTGATGGAGCTGTCATAGCAGATATGGCTACTGGTTGCTACTAATCTATCAGGCTGCCCAACTCAACATTACCTCGTGATCATAATCTTTGACAGGGATTCTCAAAATGTTATCCACAAACCACTAGTGGTCCGTAGAGGTCCACCAGAGCCTCCCTGTGTTCGCCTACTAGGGCCCACTTGCTGTCCTAGCCATGCCTCCCCACAGGGCTAAGACAGCATCCAGTTCTAGCCAGTGAAGTGGGGGGCGGCTCTTGCGTTGCCTCCATCCCCACTTCCCCTCATGTCCCAACATTGCTACAGCCATTGCCTCTGCCTCATCTCAAAGAATAGATAAAGATTAATTCTGGATTCTATTTCAAGGTGTAAAATTTAGTTTAAATAGGTTCTTTTAAGATGGAGGGGATTGGGAAGCATTCACAAATGCAACTGCTGTCTTTTATTAGCTGGGGAAATATGGACTTAAATATGAAAAAGATAGCAATAGGAAGTTCCCAACTGCAGAAAAATTGGGAAACATTGTCCAGGGATCAGTTTGCCTCTGGATTCCTGGCTTCTGGGGAGCAGCAGCAGCAGCAGCAGCAGGAGGGAGAGATTCCCATTTTTTGGCATTTTGGCTTCCAGGAGGCATCTGGTTGACCACAATAAGGAAGAAGATGCTGAATCTGGTAGAGGTTGTTTCAGATGATTGGAGACCATTGGTACATTCTTTCCTTCAGACTCCAGAAAGATGAATGGATCTGGAGTGCTTTTGAACCTGACATGACACTCTTGCTGGGGTGAGACCTCAAGGATCTGGTGGTGCCCAGCTGCTAACAGCTCACATGCCTACAGGCAGTGCATGCAGCTCATTCCTCACACAAGTTTCCTCTCCTCTTGTGTACAGCACAGGGAAGTGAGAAATTAAAGTACAAATTAGCAAACAAGAGCCTACAGTTAAGAGATGCAGAGATTTGCCAGAGCTAGGAGGGTGCTTTCTGCCAACGTAAACAGGCACCTCAACTCCTTGCAGCTGACTCCTCGTCGTCGTTGTCTTCTCCCACTCCACAGCAGTATTTGTTGAAGCCAAAACAGTTCTCTGCTAATTAGGGAATATTTGGTGTGAAAATTGGCATTTAAGAACACACAACAGCAGCAAGTAAAACAATTTCAGCTCGAAGAATCTCAGCTTTAAGAGAAGCCAGACAAAACACCACAGGAATAGGCTTTGCTTCTTCTTTCCTACAAGAGTGAAATTGCAAAGGGGTGGGTGAGGGGAGAGATAGGGGAGGATGGTCTGGTGAGATCTGTCCATAACAACGGAATACAAATGATGGGTCTTTTTCATTTAGGCAAAACAGGATTGAAGAACACCCAACTGGCGAGGGGGCAGTATTAAAGGTCAAGTGGATCTCCATGCCTCTGCTCCATGCAGCTAATTCAAAAACAGAATATCCCAAACAGACGATTGTCTGTCCTCTTCTGGAAGTCCTCTAAGAAGGGAGATCTTTTTGGCTGATGAGGATAGGTAGAGCTCAAGTTGAAATGTGGTTCTGGAACACCCAAGTTAAATGCTCAGAAGCTGTGTTCCCGGGATGTGCATAGCCAGTCAGTTAAAACCCTAGCACCTGCATTGACATACCATTCTAAGCTTGGTTAAATTTAATCTTGGTTAGGTTTTTCTTTTCTTCTTTGTACCTCAGCACGTTGGGCAAACCCAGCCCATTTCATTGGTTCATGGTTCAGTGTATTGTGCAAACATGGAAAAAACAGTTAATTCAGTGATTGGGCCAAGCGCGCTGTGCAAATGCACAATTTGTCCTGGGTTCATTGTGGTTCCTTGGAGAAAAGGCCACTCCTTGAAGTTCATTTCTGTTCTGTAATTTGGAGCAAACAATGCACCACCTCCCAGGACATTTAGAGCAGCTTCATGCATGGTTCTTTCTCTTTGCATCTACAGTAAATAAATAAAAACTACTAGCAGCAGTGTCCTGTGTTGCTTGGAACTCAGTTCCATTCCTTTCTCTGAATGTTGAGCTGTAGCTCTGTGGTGGAACATCTGCTTTGCACATACAACCCTAGCTTCAATCCCCAATAGCTCCTGGCAGATTGGTGACCAGATGCCACTCAGCATATTCCATAAATGGAACCATGACCTGACTGAGCATAAGGAGGCTTCCTCTGTTTTGGGGGATAAGGTTTTTATTTAGCGGTGCTTTGATCAGAACCATGAGGCCCTGAATAATGCTCTGGGAAGAACTAAGTGCAGGATGACCAACTTTGGGTCCAGGTTTCAACTCACGATATCGCCAGGTAGGGCTGGTCAAGATCCCTTCCCGAAATTCTGGAGCTGGTGCTCGTCAGTTAGAAGGGGACACTAAGCTAGCAAAACCAAAGGCTGGGTCAAAATAAGTGTCCTCAATGAATTTCCGAAGATGACTCAGTGGGGTTTTTTTTGTTCGTTTGTTTTGTTTTTTTCTCCACCCTGCAGAAAGCATTCAATGCCCTGTGCCATAGTACCCATCTGTACGGCAGGAGACTGGTGCTGGAATGGGCCGATTCGGAGGAAACAGTGGAGGCCCTGAGAAGAAAGACTGCAGAGCATTTTCACGGTACCCAATCTGAATTCTACTATACTTTTGAATTGTTTGAGATTACTTTTAAGCCACTAAAGGTATTCCTCAACTTACGACCACAATAGGGACTAGAAAATCATTGTTAAGTGGTATAGTCATTAAGAGAGGCATCATGTGACCGCACCCGATTTTACAACCTTTTTTGCTGTGGTTGTTAAGCGAACCACATGGTCATTAAGTGAATCCGGCTTCCCCCATTGACTTGGTTTGTCGGAAGCCGGCTGGGAGGGTTGCAGCTGGCGATTATGTGCCCCCAGCATGCTGCAACCTTTGTAAATTCATGCTGGTTGCCAAGGGCCTGAATATTAATCACATGACCGCAGGGATGCGGTGATGGTCGTAAATGTGAGGACCAGTCGTAAGTCACTTTTTTCAGCGCCATCGTAACTTCAGACAATCACTAAACAAATGATCCTAAGCCGAGGGCTCCCTGCATTCCATTTAGAATGTTAAAGGGGTGTTGTAGCTAAAGATGGAACCCTCTCGTGCATTTACGAAAATGGCTGCCTTCCTGGGCATTGACAAAACTGCGAGCTCCTTGCTGGAAGGACATTTTTGCTCTTCAGTGAATCTAGGATGGGCCCAGCTGGGAAAAGGCTGACCCATTAATGCCAGGCTGGAAATGCCTCCGCAGCAAGGATACATGATGCCTGGGAAAAGCAGAAAGGTCCTCCAAGGAGCAATGGATTCATTGCTTTGGAGAAGGACATCAGCGCTGACCTGACCAGACGTGGAAAGTGCTGCACCACGCAGCCACAGGCAAGCATTAACAAGAGCAAATGGACTGGCTGGCCAGTCCTAGCGTAAGGTTCTCATCCTTCACTTGTCACAGGGAATAAAGTATAGATCAGTGACCCTCTTTAGCCCTCCCCCTCCCCCTCCTCTCATCAGCAGCTCAGAAAAAGGCTAACGTAGCATCTGGAGTTCGGCCGGGCAGTGGGGACTCGGTGACCCAGACTCCTCTGCAAAATCACAGAAGGGCTTGACTGAGAATCGGGATCCCAAGGAAGAGGTGACTCTTCGTGAGGGCGGTGGTATTGCAGTGATGTGGCTCCTGATGGTAGCCTGGAATTTGGGTCCCCCTCTCAGCCCTTCAAGGTACACCAGACTAGGAAACCAGAGACATGCATGCGGGAAAGAGAATAGTTCTTCTGGGGGATGGTTAGCTCCACAGAATTGCCCTGCTTGCTTGCAGATAGAGAGAATATCTTAGCCATCTGGATTTTATTATATTTTAACATATTTTTATTTTTATGTATATTGTTGTTTATTATATTGTGGTTGAATGTTTTTATTGTGAACCGCCCAGAGTCTCTCCTTGTGGGGGAGATGGGCGGTGATAAATTTAATTAATAAATAAATAAATAAATAAATAAATAATAAATACTACTTTGATTATCAGGTTACAGTAACAGAATCTTGCAAGTCTGAACGTGCTCCCTCCCTCCCTTCCTCCCTCCCTCCCTTTATTTATTTATTTTCAAATTTCTATTACCACCCATCTCCTCCAAGAGAGCGGGGCTCTGGGTGGTTTACAATAAAATCAGAGTTAAAATCATAAAGTGTAAATTACAATATAAGAACCAATAAATAAGAATAAACCCAAGGGGCGAGGCTCTTATTCAGTATGGAGAGATCTATGGTGCTGGCCACCCCCAAGAAGAGCTGTTGCCTCTCCCACCCCAGGGAAGGTGGCAGAACCAGGTTTTCAAATTCTTCCTTTATCTTTGTGACAACTTTTACTCAGGTTGTAAATCTGGCCCGGACTCAGATTTCTTTTATCTGACCGTTGTCTTGGTTGCAGCTCTTCCTCCTGTTCCTCACTGTTCTTCCTTCTTCCCACTACCACCCCATGTTCCTTATTTAAAAATCAGCCTTTGAAGACTTAATAAAATAATTCCATCAAGCTAAAGGTGCCACCAGCTAAGGGACACCTCAGGTGTTAAACAACAGCGGGGTCGAATCCCAAACTGGGTGGGACGGGTGCCATTTGGGGAACGGATTTCAAGAATGAAATGGGTGTCTTGAGCGTTGGTGAGGCGTAAAGCATCCTTCTGGCCCCTCAGTATTCCTCCTCAACTTCCAAAAGAAAGCTTCGAAAGAACATATTGCCAAATTGTGGCCAAATATTGGAACGTTGGCAGTACAATTTGGGGGACTGGGGGTGGTTTAAAGCAGTGTTTCTCAACCTTGGCAACTTGAAGGTGGATGGACTTCAACTCCCAGAATCCACCAGCCTGCATGGTGGATTCTGGGAGTTGAAGTCCACCCACCTTCAAGGTGCCAAGGTTGAGAAACACTGCTTTAAAGGATGGAAAGATGAGCTCCCTAGTTTCATCCTCAACCTTTTGGCCCAAAGGCCAAAAAATAAGACCAAAAATGTCCCAGCTTCACTAGATAGCCCCTTCTAGGTGTTTGGGTACAGCTGATTTAACTCCAACCCACCTTCATAATCAGTCTTCAGACTGACTGAGCGAAGACCAAAAGAAGTCCTTGATTTCCCAGAACATCACTGGTTGGAAGCCCAGAAAAGGCGATCCATGTTTTTTAGACCTGATTCATAAATCTGATTTCATTTTGTTACCAGACACCTGGTCCCTGGAGACTCCACTGTTGCAAGATTCTTCTGTACACTCCAGGTCGGTGTTTCTCAACCTCAGCCATTTTAAGATGTGTGGACTTCAACTCCCAGAATTCCCCAGCCAGCATGCAAAGCAAAGACCCAAGCATGCTGGCTGGGGAATTCTGGGAGTTGAAGTCCACACATTTTAAAATGGCTGGGGTTGAGAACACGGCTCCAGGTATTTAGATGGTTGAGGAGGGATGGACTGCAGACTATGACCCATCAGACGCTGTCCAATTCTGTGTTAATGAGATAAGCATAAGGTTTGCACTTAAGGTGAAGAACTGAATGAAACAGAGTGACCTGGATTTGATGCATTCCCAAAGACACAGAGGAACCACACTGAAAGAAAATGGTCCACGTTTTTGGGCCCACCCATTTTTGGCTTGAGGGCAGCAGAAAAAACACCGACAGGTTGTACTTTCCGTGTCCTGCTGTGGGCCCTTTGGAGGCTTAAAAAAATGAATTCTGTTTGTTTACACACACACACACACACACATTCTGAGAATCCTATTAGTGTAATTCAGCAATTCCTGCCACATTTTGGTTCTACCTGTGCGTGGCTCACGCACATCTGTCTTACTTTTTCAGTCCATGCTCAGCTTTATGGTGATGACCGGAATGAGTTGCGTGCTTTGCTTCAGCCTGCTTTGATCCAAGTTCCTGCTCTTTTCCGTCTTGCTTTTTCTACAAGCTATGGTATATTTTGGACAGCAGAGTAAACCAGGTTCTGGGTTTCTTGTGAGCAAGCAGGGGCTACTTGGATCAAAACCCTCAAGCAGGTGTGGCCAGCAAATCACAAACAACTCTTAGTGTGTTTTCTAGATGCCACGGTTTGTCCTGTGCTTTCAGACATTGCCTTTTGCCACAGTTCTCCTGTGCGGCTAGAAATGCATAAATCCACATCATTCGTGTTTCATTTGGTTTTTCACCTTAACTGCAAACCTTCTGCTTATCCCATTGACCCAGAACTGGACAGCGTTTGACAGATCACAGTCTGCAGCCCCTCCTCCCATCAGCTAAACACCTGGAAGGGGCTACCCAGTGAAGCCAGGATATCTGCAGAAGGGGCGTGCCTTATTATTATTGTTACTGTTATTTTGGTCTTAACTTTTCAGCTTTGCGGGGAAGTGAAGGGGGACAAAAAGGTTAAGAGCCCCTGCTGGAGAATACGAGGGCCACCCAGGAAGGTGCAGGGAAGGGGGCAGCTTGTGGCTCACAGGGCATGAATTGGCCATGCTACGGTAGCACACCATTTCTTCCTTTTCTTTCTTCCTTTTCTTTTTTTTTAAGAAAAATCATTTTTGCAGTTGTGCAAATGATTCATCACACGTACTTTCTTAGGGTATGCTTTCCCTTTTCCCCTCCCTCCTCCTCCTCCTCTTCATCTTCTCCTTCCTTCCCTTCTCCTTTACTTCTCCTTCTTTCTCCTTCCTTTCTTCCCTTTTCTCCTCCTCCTTCTTCCCCTCCTCCTCCTCCTTCCTTCCCTTCTCCTTCTCCTTCTCCTTCTTTCTCCTTCCTTCCTTCCTTCCCTTTTCTCCTCCCTCCTCCTCCTCTTCCTCCTCCTTCTTCCCCTCCTTCTCCTTCCTTCCCTTCTCCTCCTCCTCCTTTGCTTCTCCTTCTTTCACCTTCCTTCCTTCCTTCCTTCCTTCCTTCCTTCCTCCTCCTCCTTCTTCTCCTCCTCCTCCCCCTTCCTTCCTTCCTTCCCTTTTCTCCTCCTCCTCATTCTTCTTCCCCTCCTCCCCCTTCCCTCCTTCCTTCCTTCCTTCCTTCCCTTTTCTCCTCTCCTCCTTCCTCCTCTCCTCCTCCTCTCCTTCCTTCCTTCTCTTTTCTCCTCTCCTCCTTCCTCCTCTCCTCCTTCCTCCTCTCCTTCCTTCCTTCCTTCCTTCCTTCCTTCCTTCCTTCCCTCCCTCCCTCCCTCCCTCCCTCCCTCCCTCCCTCCCCTCCCCTCCCCTCCCCTCCCCTTCCCTTCCCTTCCCTTCCCTTCCCTTCCCTTCCCTTCCCTTCCCTTGTTTCAAACCACAGCACAACATTTGGAGAAATACGAGAGCCTGGCTGTGCGCTCTCCCGTGCAAGATGGGCACGTTTCCCGTGGAACGCGTCCCCTGCCAGCGTCACTCTTCCCCCCTGCCTTTGTGTTGGCCAACCAAAGTTAGCCCCACTGCTTGGTCTCTACTTCAGGCAGCAAAATGCCTTGAGCTGCCCTGTTCCAAGGAACAGCATGGACGCGGCAACAGAAAAGAGACCCCCAGACTGGGATGTGCTCAGTGCATTTCTAAAAATTGGCCATTCAGACCTACAGAAGGCTAATCGCCCGAGAGAGCTTCTTCTTCCCATGAAGGTTTCCATATGTTTGGAAGAACTGACTGCGTGTATCTTTCTTCCCCCCCCCGCCACCCCCCATTTTCCCTTTGTTAACCCTGCAACCTGCCCCACCAAGCTTTTTGATGTCCCCACCTCTCAAGCCAAGAAGGCATTCTTTGTGGGGGCTTTGCTGCTGTTATTTTGGGAGTGGGGAGGGAAGAAACAGACAGAAAAGCCGAGCTGGGGGAGAACAAGGCTCTGGCTGCGTTCTATTCATCCACAGGGCATTTCAAACAGCAGGCTCACAGTAGAAACAGGCTTTCAGTCTTATTTCATGGCCGCGGTGCCTGGGAAATCCATTGGCCAGAGCATAATAGTACCAGAGGTATCTACTCTAAAAATCTTTGTTTGCCATTCTTTGGTGCAGCAGGGAAATAGGTTTTGTATTTGCCTTCATGCCCAGCTTTGGCGTCTCTCTTGCTACCCCCTCCTTGTTCCTTTGTTGCTTGTGGGCTGATTCCTGCAGAGGGTCCAGCCTCTTCGCCCCTCACCTTGCAGAGCCGTGTTCACCTGGGACCTCTGCAGCCTGGCGTTTGCAGCGAAAAGGGTTTCCCAGGGAAGGCGGCTCAAAAGACGAGGTCTGAGGTCCTCAGCTTGGGTGGAAGGGATGCAGAATGCAGAACCCTCAGCTGGTGTGAATCAGGCAAACTCCCAGTTGAGATCTTGATTCAGTTTGTGAGGGGGGGAGAGTCTGGTTCAGCCGTTAGAATGTAGAAGGGGCCAAAAAGAAATCCAATATGCTTTGGCCATTCAGATCGAAGCAATCTGGATTTCTGAATGGATACAGGGGGGAAAAAAGATTGCTGGGCGTGCCCAGGAACGTCTGAATCTTTTTAGAGGCCTCTGATTCAATTTGTCTGTTTGATTTGGCTTTCCAATGCAATTAAGCCCGTCAATTTGAGGTGGAAATTAAATCAAATCTCCTTGAAAGGAAGCTGCCCGATCAACTTTTTGTGCAGCTCTACCGAATGCGGCTCATGCATGCCAGGTTGTGGGATCTTAAGAACGTGTAAGAAACACCTCTTCTCCCAGGGTGATCAACCCAATGCCTTTAGCAAGTCCAGGAGCAGGCTGTAAGTTAATAGCTCTTTCCCCAGGAGCCGGTAAACTCTTTCCAGCCTGCGCATCCTCCAGAGATACGGACTTTAACTCCCCAAATCCATCAACTGGCATGGTCGTTGCTGAGGATTCTGGAAATCAGTCCACGCACCTGCCTGGAGCATCCAGAGTCCCTTGTTGAGATGGGCAGCTATAGAAATGGAAGGACGGACGGACGGACGGACGGACGGACGGACGGAAGGAAGGAAGGAAGGAAGGAAGATATCAATCAATCCCTCCCCTGAAAATTGTTTCCTGCATGGGAGGTGCTAGCCCATCATAGAGTAAAGCCCAAGGCCAGAATACCTGAAGCTTTGCTACCTCAGGGGTTCCTCGGCTGGAGCCAGGTGCAGAATTGAAGGAGAAGCGTGCCTCTGAAGTCCGACTTGTCCAGCAATCAGCTTTCAGCCCTAGGTCCAACCTCTGGTATCAGAAACCTACCCTTTGGAGTAAACAGCATTTTGCGAAACCTAGAAAAGGGAGTAGGAAATAGCAAGTCCAAAGAATTAAGGCAAGAGGTAAGAATAATGTGAAGTCCTTGGTGCTCTCTGAGCTTGGTGGTTTCCTTGCAGATGTTTCATTACCTGGCTAGGTAACATCATCAGTGATGATGTTTCTCCTTGGTAGTACCATGGGTCTCACATGGACAGACTCAACCATACTTTCAACTGGGAAACGGTGAGCATCCTAGACCAAGCTAAATCCAAAAACGCAAGGGAATTCCTGGAAGCTTGGCATTCAGACAACTCAGCCACCGATAGACACATAGAGATGGACCACATTTACACACCATTCAAAAGAGACAGTTAAAAAAGCTAAGAAGGAAACCAAAAGGCCAGAACACATCCTTTCCAGCATCCAACATCCAGATAATCAGGGATTAACACCAGATAAACAAGCAAGCAAGCAGAAAACAATACTCCAATCAAGGAACTACCAAGGAGACAGACAATCAAGCAGAAAACAATACCCGGATGTTATGGAATGTCTTCCTTGAAGGTGCGGGGAGTGATGTGGTGGAGGCCAGAGCTGCTGCTCCTTCCCAAGAGGGAGCGGGCGCATTCCAGGAGGATAAAAGATTACACAGTCTGGATTCCTCTGGTGGGAAAGTTAAGAGGTTCAAGGTAACTCTGCCTTCGATTTACCATAGTTCAGTCAGAGTACCTTTAGTCTGACAAGATTCTGTTTTATGGTAAGAACAATAAAGAATTAGAGCTGGAATATCGGCTCAGCGTGGTTCTTCGCCCGATTCCCTGACACCCAATGAACTACCAAAGAGACAAGCAATCAAGGAGACAAGCAATCAAGCAGAAAACAATGCCCTAATCAAGGAACTGCTGAGGAGAAAACCACACCCCACCAACACTGAGAGGGCAAGCTACTGTATATAAACAGGGAGCAAACCCCACCCTCCCCTGCACTGATAGGGTTACCTAGCGGGGTAATGAAATGCCTGCAAGCCAACCACCAGGCTCAGAGAGCCCCAAGGACTCCACAGTTCAGCTCTGAGCTACAGATACTCTCCTCTACTGGAGATAAGTGTGTCTCTCTGTATATATAAATATAGTGCACATCAACCATTTGCCATCCACTCTGTCTGTCTGTCTGTCTTTGCACATTGGCTTCCACCCTGCCAATTCACACGCTGCCTTTTGTTCTTTAGCATCTGCAGCTAAACTTGGATAAAGACCTTTGCCTGTATTCCTAAAGGATGCTATCAGTTTACAGAGAACTGGTGGAGGTTGGACTCCAACTCCCATGGGCCTCAGCCACTGGGTTTAGAGAGGATGGGGAATCCAGCATCACCTTTACACCACAGATTGCCCACCCAAGTCTTGACAACGCTGAGCTTGGTGGAAAAGCATCTTTCCCCAAGCTGGTACCTTCTGGCTATGTTGACCTCAACACTCCCATCATTTTCAGTCAGGTTGTATATTTATTTATTGATCGTATTTTTCCACCACCCATCTTCAAACAACTCTGTATATGTGTGTTGGGAAGGGGGGATCCCAGATATTTTTACTTGGCAGTGGGGGAGAAACTCTGTCCATGTCCTCCTTGCAGAATGTTCTTAATCCTCAGCCGTGTCTGGCACAGCAAGCTCGCCTTCCTTAGAGCCCTGATCACATTCGTTAACCCATCTCTCTACCTCTCCCAAGTCTAAACTGCCCTTCTCAAAAAGAAGAAGGAGTGGATATGGTCTGATTCTCTCCATTGGATTCAGATAAACAGGTATGAACTGAGCTGAACCCAAAATACACACAGTAGGAGAGAATTTCTGTAGCTCAGGGTTGAACTGCAGAGTCCTTGCTGCTCTCTGAGCTTGGTGGTCGGCTTGCAGACGTTTCATTACCCAGCTAGGTAGTGTCATCTGTGCTGGTGAGTGTGGGGTTTGCTCCCAGTAGCTTGCCCTCCCTGTGTTGGTGGGGTGTGGTTTTCTCCTTGGCATTTCCTTGACTAGGGTATTGGTTTCCGCTTGATTGTTTGTCTGCTTGATTGTTTGTCTCCTGGGCAGTTCCTTGAATCTGATGTTTCCATGAACTCATAAAAAACCAGTTCCAACAGAAAAGAATATATGTAGCTCAGGCTTGAACTGTGGAGCCCTTGGTGCTCTCTGAGCTTGGCGGTTGGCTTGCAGATGCTTCATTACCTGACTAGGTAACATCATCAGGGTTGGTTGATGATGTTACCTACTTGGTTGAGCAAACCACCAAGCTCAGAGAGCCCCAAGGACCCCAAAATATACACCTATGTATTTGGGGTTTTGCAGCAGAAGAGTAGACGAAGTTGGCTTGGTTTGGGAGGAGGGCAAGTTCAAGATTTTTGAGGCATCCAAGCACTGGCAGAGGTTCTGAGCTCAACATCTGCAAGACTCTCCCTCCTTTGCAAAGCAGGAGGGGGGACACTGATGGTCTTGCAGCTGAGCATCCTCTGTGCTGGCTGAACCTTCTTCTTCGAGGGCCGCTGCCGTTTGCAAGAAACTTCTAAATGAATCCGGTGTTGCGTTTCCACCATCAGCTTTTGCAGCACTTCTCCATCTCCTTCCTTCCTTCCCTCTCCACCCCCCCCACCCCCAAGCTTCTTGGAGGATTGTTTTGGAAATATTTCCAAGAGAGTCGGTAATAATCCTGCACGCACTCCTGCCTCTCGGGAGCCGCAAAGCGGGTGGGGGAGAACCCCGCTCCCAATCCAGCTAAATTGCTATTGACTTGTGTTCCGTGCGCTCCGCAAACATTTCACTCAGCCATCACCAGCAGGGCTGGCGATCTCCTGCCAGGGGTAACTTGAGAGGCCAGCTGTGCTGGGTTGTGTCTCCTGCTCTTCCCCATCGATCAAAGAATTAAACTGACAGAAGGAAAATTCTCAGCCGGGGCTGAGCCTGGACGGGGGAAACGAGCTTGCCTCGGAGAAAGGGAGAGGCCTTGCGAGCAGGAAGCTCGGGGACTAGCAGGGGCCGGGGCAAGGCCTCCGTTTCTCGCGCCGACGTTGAAAGGGTGTCGGCTGGGTCAGCCAGGAGACCTTTATGTGAGTTTCCTGTGCTCCCTGCTTCCAGGAGAGAGGCCCAAAATAGAATGAAGCCTTCTGCTCGCCTTTTGTGAAGAGCTGGGAACCAACAGATTTCCCAGTCTTGTCAGTGTGGAAATTGGTTGGATATTTCCTCCGAATTTCACCAGGAGAAACTCCCCAATGGTTTCTCAAGAGCAGAAGTTCCCTGTGGTTCAAAGTAGTGCTTTTACTGAAAAGCACCCCTCTCTGACTTCCTAGTCTAGCCTACTACCCAGAATTCCCTGGTGGTCTCCTATCTGACCTCATTTGAGGTTGTTGACCTTGAGTAAAAGAAGTTTGAAGGTCTGGAGGAAGTGGGGTTGATGTTGAGGGCTCAGATTTCGACACTGCTACCTGCCGGGCAAGTTGATTCTCTTTCAACTCATCTCATGCATGACCTCAGGCTGCCATGTTGTGTGGGTGACCACAACACTTCCTCGGAATCCCAAGTGTGCTCCAAGGTCCCAAAAGGTTTGGGAACCTCAAGTGGGGAGAACTTCAGTAGCAATGGACAGGGCAGGGGAGGGATTACATCACCACCACCACCACCATCATCATCATCATCATCATCATCATCAATTTCCCAGGCTTGAGTTAATGTGGTCAAGCCATTGTTGTATTGTTTTTTGTACTGTTTGCTGTTTTTGTCTGGGCCACCTATGTGGGTTTTAATGGTTTGCTTTTTATGGATTTTGTAAGCTGCCTAGAGTCTTCTGGAGTGGGTGGCTGCATTCAACCAAATCCAATTATTTATTATTTAAATGTGTTTGCCACCCAACTTGCAGCGACTCAGGGGGGTTGGCAGGAGAGGTGAGTCGAGTTCCTTCTTTGAAGTCAGTATTTCTGTATCCGTTAGGACCTTGTCTCAGCTGGAGACTAGGGAACGTGGGGTTGGCTAGTAGTCAGATAGGAGGCCACCAGGGAATTCTGGGCAGTAAGCTAGACTAGGAAGTCAATAATAATAATAATGGGAGAAAGAAATGGCAAGCCATTCTGTGCAGTTGCCAACTCAACTCAAGGGAATATTTATGTTTTCATGTTTGTTAAGTCTCTAACCAAAGCTTTATTCGTCAGTTTTTCTTTGAGTTATTTCTAGCTGAAAAATCACACCGCTCTTAATCCACTGACAAACTTTGGCAATGTGGCCTTGGAGAGTTGGGGAGGGGAGCTATATGAAAAAGACGGGCTTCGTGAGGCCTACAAAACGCTGGGTATCCACCTGTGGGTCTAAGCGGTGCATAGGTGGCTGTACCATATTCCTAGGTGAAAATAGCAAAGCTCCACCAATGCCTTTTCTGACTGAATCAGGCCAGTGCTGAGTGGTGCATTGGGGGAATTGCCTTGATCAAACCCCCGCCTTAGTTTCTTTTGCTTAGTTGGACATTATTGGATTCTTGAAGCCTTCACTTCTGGGACCATACAAATGTGCCAGCTTTTTTCTTTCTTATATCCCTACCCTACCCTTACCCTTTCTGGCTGTAGTGATTGCCAAGAAAAGAAACTAAACGATGTTTAGAGAAAGTGCAGAATGCTACAAAAAAGAAAAGCAATCAACGCTTTTTTTCCCTGGGATTCTTACGACATTCTTTTGTTGATCTAAGCCAGTGTTTCTCAACCTTGGCAACTTTAAGATGGGTGGACTTCAACTCCCAGAATTCCCCAGCCAGCATGGCTGGCTGGGGAATTCTGGGAGTTGAAGTCCACTCATCTTAAAGTTGCCAAGGTTGAGAAACACTGAACTAAGCTAAAAGTTGAAAAATAGTTGTGGGGGTGGCTGTATCAGCTGAGCAGACTCAGTGGAGATCCATAGCAAGGATTTTCTGCTGTCTTTGAGGATGAGAGGGAGGAGAAGACCAAGGAGGAGAAGACTTTCTCCTTTCCTCCTGGACCATTTTTTCAATTGCAAGGACTCTTACTGGCAATAGAGGCAATGCTCTTTTGCATCGGACCAAGCCAAGGCTTTCAGACTAATTCATCTCAGTAGGATTTGCAAAACTCTGAAACATCAAACAAGCCCAGAAGCATACTAGGCTGAAGCGTGGTTAATTTTTGGCACAGTGTCCTGATTACCAGGAAACACACTGAGGCGAGGACTTGGTCTCTAATATTTATTAGTAGTACTTAACAAGAATCCTAACAAACTGAGAAAGCGTGGGAAAACCCAGCCATATAAACCCCAAAGGTTAAGGCGGTCCCGATCTGTGTCTCTTTGAATGGCTGAACAGTTCCTCAGTGCTACGCATGCGCTTGACAGTCTGGGTGAGAGCCCCCTGCTCGCCATCCTTACTCATGACACACAGGGTGTTCTGTGAACCCAGTCCAAAACTACTTGTAGAGTAAATATTACAGTAGATATTAACTTCTTTATCTCTTGAAGCTTAAATAACATTTGGGATAAGAAGATTGATTGATTCATTCGTTCGTTCATTCATTCATTCATTCATTCATTCATTCATTCATTTATTCATCATCTACTCATCTAGTCAGTGTTGACTCTTTGCAACCCAATCAAAGAGGTACTTTCTCTTATTCCTTTCACAGTGATCCCAACTAATTTTTTTTAAAATTTTAAGGAAGGTGTTGATCTTCGCTTGTAGTCAAGCTAGGTGGCTGCGACTAATACCCATTGTTTCTGTTCCCTAACATCTTCCCAAGGCCACCTGTTACATAGCTGAACACTGATACCATGTCTTCCCTCATGTCTCCTTTTCTTCAGAGTCAACATCCCAAGTTTTTCAGTCTGTCCTCATAGAGCACATCCTTAAGTCTTTGGATTACCTCTGTTGCCCTCCTCTGAACCTGTTCTAACTCATTAATATTCTGGAAATCTGCCCAATTTTGTACACAGTACTTCATATTATAACTTTATGAACTAGAACTTTATATTATATCTTTATGTGATAGCCCTGATTCATACCCCTTCCTAAGGCAAGGATAGGGTCCCACAATATGCTGGACTACCAAGTTCCCAGTCTAGTCTAGTCCAGTGTTTCCCAACTGTAATGGTTGCCCAGCCCAAATACTCAGACTCACAAGAGGTTGCTAAATGAAATCTGATTTATTAGGGAACTTAGGACAAATACAGAAAAAACTGAGAATGACAGAAAGCGCGCCAAATACAAACTTAAAACCCTCGTTGCAAACCTAACCCTGCCTCCCTACCAGCAGAGCCGCCCGTCCCAGGTGCTGGCAACCGTCAGATCTCCTAGCCTGGGAAAGTAACCTTGAACACAGGAGATAACCCAAATACATTCCAAGTTCACAGCCAAGAGATAAACCACTCCCAACAGGAACCATCCTCCTGGCAAAGATGAAACACGCATCCAGCTAATGACATGCGAAACGTTACGATGTATCAAACACATTGAAACGGCGAACATGACACCAACCTTGCCAATTTCCAGGTGTGGCAACTTCAACCCCCAGAATTCTCATCAATGGCCATGTTGGCTGCGGAATTCTGGAATTTGAAGTCCCCACTCCTGGAAATTGGCAATATTGGGAAACGGTAGTCTTGTCTAAAATGTGCTGTGCCCACCAACACCAATGCCTGATAAATCAAGGTTTCTACTAAATATGCTAGACTTTCATCCTAGTCTAGATAAGAACATTTTAGCTGTTTAAGGGAGGGAGAAGAGGAACCTGGAGGATTATGCATTCCTTATCAGGGTTTCTCAACCAGGGTCCCGTGGAACCCTAGGGTTCCGCGAGAGGTCACTAGAGGTTCCCTGGGAGATCATGATTTATTTAAAAAATTATTTCAAACTTGGACAACTTCACATTAAAGAGGTAAGTTTCATTCTTCCTTTTTAGTTTAGGAGCACTGTTCATACAGGCCTACCCATGAAATGAATATAATAATAATAGGCCCCGTCTGTAAGAGAATTCCATCTGGTGGGGTCACGGAAGTGGGCCTTCTCTGCAGCAGCTCCCGCACTTTGGAACATCCTTCCCCCGGAAGTGAGGCTAGCTTCCTCCCTCCTGGACTTCAGAAAACAGTTGAAGACCTGGTTTTGTAACCTGGCTTCGAGTGGGGAAGAGGAAGAGCCATTCTGGGGGCTGGTTAGTTCCTTAGCCCTGCCAGGACCGGCCTTACCCCTTTCTGGGCTGAATTTGATCTGCCCTTACTTGGATTTTATTGTATATTTATTGATTATTGGTATTATTTATAATTTTATTGAATTTTAAATTGTTTTTATTGTGAACCGCCCAGGGTCCCCCATGTGGGGGAGATGGGCAGTGATAAAAATATGATAAATAAAAATAATTTTATAACTTCTGGCCTCTATTTGAGCCTGAATGGGCAGAGGTTCCCCAAGGCCTGGAAAATATTTCAAGGGTTCCTCCAGGGTCAAAATTTTGAGAAAGACTGGTTTAAATATTAAACAAGAGATGCAGCAACAGTCTTCTGAACTCAAGGCGGATCTCCTCTCAACAATATGGCTTGCTTCTCTCCAAAGTTCTGGCTCTTGGCTCACAGATGAAGCTGTACATGGGTGGGGGGAGATTAAGGGAGTTCCTGGCTCTTTCCACCACCACCACCCTTTTTTTTTTTTCTGCCTCCCCCGACAATCATAAAAGTACAGGCGCAGAAGTACTACCATCCTGGCTTTCTGTCAAGGAATTAATTGAAAAATAGCAATCATTGGGTGTGGGGCGTGGGTTCCCAAAATGCAGAACTGTTTGACTGGGGATGGAGAAGCAAGAGGATAGGGTGGGGGGGCACAGCTCCTGTCAGGTTAACGTCCCTTATATTGATGTTTTCTGACATTTACTTGTTGTTTATCTTTGGAAGCAGCTGTAATGCTAGGAGAAAATGCAGCAGCTTGTTCTATCTGTTTATTTTACACCCTTTCCCCGAGTCCTGCAAGTACATTTATTTGTTTGTCTGAGATGGGCGTTTTGATGGGTAAGAACGGGGTTTGAACAGCTGTTCTCCACATGGAGAGCTGCTTTCTAAAATGAGGAAAAGTACAGGAGGGAAAGCGTTGCTTTCCCCCACCAAATATCAGGGGAAGAATGAGTTCAGCAGGCTCCCATAATTCACTTGCAACTTTTTTCAAGCTTGGGCAATAAGGAGAGAGCTGTATAAAATGTATGTAAAGGGGGCAGACGTAGATGTGATGTGAGTTGGTGTCAGCCTCGCGGGTTAAGCCAGGTAGGAATCACAACCAGATGAGCTAATTCTACTTCATTGTAAAGCTACATTGGCAGAATCTTGCAAGTCTGAAAGTACAAATCTCCTGCTGTCTCCTTTACAGCCCGAGAAACTAGGGAGGGTCCCTTCTGAGCCTCTTGCCTCTCCCACTATCCAGCTGCGGACTAAGCTGCCTCTTATCTGACGGTTCCCTTGGCAGCTTCTCTTGGCCCAGTCTCCCAAGGTCTTTCCCACATACCATTATATCACCCTCCCCTTCAGACTCATCCCCCCATCTCCTTTACAGCCTGAGAAACTAGGGAGGTCCCTTCTGAGCCTCTTGCCTCTCCCACTATCCAGCTGCAGACTAAGCTGCCTCTTATCTGACGGTTCCCTTGGCAGCATCTCTTGGCCCGGTCTCTCAAGGTCTTTCCCACATACCATTACAGCTTGCTTCTTCCCCAGCTCAGCTTATGAGATTAGATGGCCTCTGTGATGTCATGGAATGTTCATGGTCCTTTTTAATTGTGGCCCTTCTGCACTGCTGATCAACCTTCTTGGAGTCTAAAGTTGATCCATTGTGTTCTTGTGGAGACCATATGTCCAAGTGACTCTTCCAATCTGGTTGGTGGTATCTCCCTGGGTCATGTGCTCGTATAAGTTATATATATATGGCCAATAAACTTAATTCTCCCAGTTTGGATTCTCGTGTAGTCTAAATGGTGGCCTACATGCCCAAGAGGGGAGGTGATTGGGGGAGCCCCAGTTCCTACAGAACGACCAAGGACAAGATGGTGGGATTAAAAACAACTCATTGGGATGGGACGGGGTCTGTTCTTTAGCATAGCAATCCAAGCATCTGTTTAGGACAGGTGATTGGTGGCAGTGATGACTAGAATGATGGAATAGAGAGGGTTTTGGTGAGAAGCTGTCCCTGGGTGTCTAAGAAGCTGCATTCCATATTGCAGTGGAATTTATAGGAGCTCACTTGTCTGGCACACATGGGTTCATTAAAAAAAAATCAGTACCATTGGGTCCGTGTGAAAACGGGTAAGAAACGGTCAACTCAAAGTAACTAATGAATGATTGTGGTGGTGCTGCTGCTGCTGCTGACAGATCCAGCTATGAGTTACAATAGATACAGCAATCTTCTTCCTCCATATCCTTTGCAGTACAGCTCCTACAGTTTCTTTCTGTTGCCTATGTGGTCAGGAACCATAAAGAACCACTCAGGGGAAAGAGACATTGTGAACCAGGGACGTTTCTCAGATAAGACATTTTTGGTGTTAATTGGCTTGGGGGACAGAAAGAAATAGCACTCTTTCACTCAACAGTGTCACTTCGCCTTACACAGATCCCCCCGTCAAGAAGCAGCGGGCAGCCATTTTAGAAGAAATCTTGGAGAAGCTAGAGGATGATGAAGACCATGAGGGGGATAGCTAGGAACCTCACTTCAAGACGTCAAGGTACGTCAAGTACTCTATTTCTTAAAAAATTGACTGCGATTTTGACCTGGTCATCACTAACCCAGTCAATCACCTCACAAGTAGCTCTGGTAGCACACACACTACCTGGGTCAAAACTTGCAGAGGCCACGTCAACTTTCTCCAGGAAGTGCTTGGTGTTCCATGAGCCCTTGTGCCAGGAAACTATGGGCAAGGCTTTGTGGGTCTCGCGATTGGTTGCTCTTCTGTTGGCTAGACAAGCAGCAGGAGGTGTGGCTGGGTCATGGCACCCAACCAGTGAAGCCTGATCAGTGAGTTCTGTCATGGAAAGCCTGCTTTGGTCAGCTGCTCTTTCTCTCTAGCTCTTTTTCTTGGAGGACCAGAAAAAGCAGAGCTCCTCCAATGGCTTTAGAAGTTCTTTGGTTTGCTGCACCACGTTGCCACTGCGGCTGTCATCGTTTTTCTCCCTCTCCCTTTTTCCAATCAGCTGGCTTTGATTCTTACGCAGAAAAAGAAGCGGTAGAGCTCCAAGATGGGAGTATGAACTCTACTACTTCAAGTTACGTGAGCCAGGTTGGTGTTGTGGTTAGGACACCCAGCTAGAAACCAGGAGACTGTGAGTTCTAGTTCTGCCTTGGGCACAAAGGCAGCTGGGTGACCTTGGGCCAGTCCCTCTCTCTCAGCCCTAGGAAGAAGAAGGCAAGGGCAAATTACCTCTAAAAACCTTGCCAAGGAAACTACAAGGGTTTGTCCAGGCAGAAGCCCAGAGTCAAGACTGACTTGGGCACCAAAAAAAATCACCAAAATCACCCTTTCAAGTTGTAAGCAGAGGAGGATTCTTAGTGACACGGTTGGGAAATTCAGCTTTCCAAGCTAATGTTTACTCCACTCAAAATATTTTGGCTCCTGTTTTCCCAGATTTGGGAATTCAGCCTCTCCAATCTAACCGTAGCTCCTATCATGGATTGATGGGCTTCCAGTTGGAGAAGTGCGTGGGTGAGAGAGGGAGAGGATACATTCAGCCTCGCCCAGAAAAGGGGTCAAGCTGCCTCCTTAAGAAGCAGACAGTTGAGGAATATAATGTTTGTCAGGGCAAAAACGTCCTGTGACCCCATCACGTGGGGCACATGGGGTCCAGCTACGTGTCGCAAACTGGCCACGCCTGTGTTCATCTCATTGGCTTTGAGGCATGGCTTTCTGAGCCCGTTCCCATTCTCTATTAGACTGTTTTGTCTCACCACCTCAAGTTTACTCCTCGTGGTCTTCCCTTCAAGCTTCAGAGCTACCTTTGTCGAGCTGGGTCTTGGGGTTGCCCAAAGTGTAGCACCTTCCCCTTACTGAAGCTGAGCATTTGTGGTGCGGTCCTGCTTGCTAAAAATGCCAAACAGTGGAGTGGCTGTAAGATGAAGAAGAACCGAGCTGTTTTGGTTGGTCCTTCCCAGGTAGACCACCTCTCTCTTGGTGGTCCAGGTTCCATCTGGCCATGCAGGTGGCTGATAGCTTCTCTCATACACCTGCCTCCTTCTTGGCCCTGTATGAGACAGGACAAACTTGCCAGGCTAATCCTCTGCAGGTTAAGTAACTCTCTGCTTCCCACAGCGTTTCTGGAATAACGACAAGGTCCGGCGGTGTTTCATTTGTCCCTCTGGAAGAGCATACCTTCAGGGCTCCTCCGGATCTATCTCCAGTAATCATCCTCAGCGTGAACGGGGTAGGGGACAAAGGAGGGCAGGCAGGGAGCAGCTAATCCCAGCTAAAGCTACTGTTAAACCCCAGCGCAGGTGCCTGTAGGAAGAAGACCCCTAACTCCCAGGGAAGTCAGAGATTGAGAGAGGAGCTAAAAGCAGGGTGTTGGAAGGCCCAAGCCCCAGATTCACTTAAACCCTTCAGGAATTTGGGATAAGCTTCCTATAGGAGGAGGAGGCAGGACTAAAGAAAACACAGCCCAATTTTGCAGCCCTCCCACCTTCAAAGAGGGATTTGAGAAAAAGGGTCGAAGCATCAAGATCCACCGCCACGTTTTAGGAGGTGGTGGGTTTTTGAAGTGGGGATGACAGCAACAGGTGGTCCTTCTTTGGTGTCCCAGCTACCACTGCTGAAAGCCATAAAATTGGATCACTCCTTTGGGGCCATTTGCCCACTCCCCATATTTTTTTCTCTTTGCAAGACCTCAGAACAATACTTTGCCTCCCACATTTGCAAGGCAAGCATTTTGAAACCTATTGAGAATTGACGCAAGTTGATCAGGAGGTCTGCTCTGGTCTGGTCTGGTCTGGTCTGGTCTGGTCTGGTCTGGTCTGGTCTGAGCACCATAACATTTGGAGAAATATGAAATCCAAAGGCAAGCCAATGTCCTGTCTACATGTTGGTCTGGGAGATCTTTCACCAGCATGGTGTCCACGGTCATAATTCCTTGCTAGCTAGGATCATGGGAATGGAAATCTAGCACACCTATAGAGCACCAGGTGAGAGAAGACTGGTCAGAGAAAAGTGAGATTAAGTCAGTTGGTATCAAAAAGGAGGAGAAACAAATCCCTCCTGCATTTTTGTTTCCAACCCAGGCCACAGTCTCTTAACTCCATGGTAAGACTGGGGATTAGATTACAGTGAGGTTTACTTTAGATTTCAGGGACAGATCCATTGAGGTTTTTTTTTAAGTGATGTCTGTTGTTTAATTAAGTCCAGATAAGTAAGGATGCCAGCTTATGTAAACTAAAGCTCTTGAAAACCGCTGTTAAAAATGAGTAGAGCTGTTTTCAAGCACTCAAAATTGGGTTACCGGGCATTGTTGCCAAACTTGTCCTATTTAAGTTAGATTCATTATACCCTCCTTGTACTTTAAAAATGTGAAGATCACCCTTCAGAACAATGTAGCTCAGCCTTCTCTAATCTGGTGTCCTCCAAATGCATCTTGCGGGGAGTAGGGGAGGCACATCACATAATTTACAACATCTACACAATGATATTCTGATGGGTGTGATATCACTGGGGGTTCTACTGGATGCCGTTGTTCAAATATGCTGTACTGTATCTCCGGTTATCAATTTGCAAACTTTATTATGGTTGCAAATTGGTATCAAAGAAGCATTACATTGCTTCAGATAATAACACAGAGTCAAAGATATACAAGCTACATCAAGTTTTGTAAAATCAATATAAAATAAATAGTACCAGAGAGGGCCACTGGTTGCAAGCTTTCTACACTTTCTGTTCCAGAAGAATGCTGTTGGCATTCTTCCAAAACAGAATTTTGCAACTTACCACAAGATTTTGGAATCTTTATCTGCAAGTAGCTTACATGGAAGTTCTCTGGAAAATTTGGTATTAAAGGGGCTATCACAGAAGGCATCCTAGAGAAAAGGCAGTGGCCCACTGATTCCATCTCACCTTCTCCAAATGGGCAAAGTGAAGTGGAGTGATGTTGCGTTTACTCTCAAGAGTTTCTGAAGGGAGCATACTAACCACCCTGTGATGCTTCGGAAGCTGGTTAAGATACTGTCCTGCCTGGGGATTGTGCAACCAGGTCCTGGCTAAGCCACTTACAAAGATTCTACTTTGATCTTCCTGCATATCTGTATGTCCACATCTGCTTTCACATCTCCTTCCTTGATTTTAGCCCATTCCTTCCAACAGCTGGGAAGAAAGCTCACTGTAATGGTCTGTGGGAATGACCTTGGGAGACAGGAGGGAAAGCCGTGTTATCAGCCTTGTGAGGTAGTCCAGACAAGAAGCACACCCAGAAGTACTAGCACTAATTTATTGTAAGGTTACATTAACAGAAGTCTGAAAGTACGTCTCTCCCCACTCGCCTTTACAGTCCAGGAAACTAGGGAGTGTCCCTTCTGAGACGTTTGCCACACCCCCATTCCTTTTGCGGGCTCAGCTGCCTCTCATCTGACCGTTGCCTGGTCTGCAGATTTTCTTCCTGTCTCCCAAGGTCATTCCCACAGACCATTTCACTGGCTTTGTAGCATCTTCTCTCTACCTTCACTTGCTGCGAGAGATGCAAAGGAGCCACGCTTTGTGATGAGAAATCTGTCACCACAAGCTCCTCTAGGCCCTAGTTTCAGTCTGTATCAGGCCCACTGGAGTGCTCCAAGGCTTCTCTTGTCCCCACCTCCACATCTTGCAGGTACCAGTGTAGAGAGATGCTGCGGCGCATGAATCCTTGTCTACCAACCGAGAGTCTCGGCAAGCCTTCTTGGTTCTTGGTCTTCTCTGAGCTTGGTTGTTTTCCTGCAGAGGTTTCATTACCCTAATTGAGGAACTATCAGAGAAGAAACCACAGCTCAGCTCAGGCTGGCAAGACAAGCTAGCATATATAAACAGCCAGCAAACCCCACTCCCCCATGTGCTGATGACGTTACCTAGCCTTGTAACGCAACATCTGCAGGAAAACCACCAAGCTGGAAGAACACTGAGAAGACAACAATTCTGAAGAGTTTGGACATCACTGCTACAAGTAGCCGGTGTCTTCCTGCCCCTTCCACTCCCTCCCGTTGCTTTTCACGGCAGGCCGGGTCTCCCTCGAGGAAACCTGTGTGCTCTGCAGCAGCAGCAGAGAGGATTAGTGGGAGCGGAGGAGGTAGGGTTTTTGCGAACACAGCCAAGCTTGGTTTCAACATCTAATTCAATTTGTTCTGCTGAGATTGAAAGATGAAATGCTTGCCAGTCTGATGTTCAGGGTTAGCAGGGGTTGAGAAATGGGGCGGGGATAGCTGGGGGGTGGGGAGGGGCCGGAAGAAGGCAACAGAGACTCTCCTAAAGGCTTAGACTTTTATGAAAATTAATTTAACCCTTTGGTTTTTCTTTTATGCCCCCCCCTCCCTGGAACTTTCCTTTTTTATTCTTTCCCTGAAGGCCTTGAAGATCTTCCACCCCTGTAATTGAAAGGAAGTTGATTTGGGAGGGTCCTCCCACTCTTAGTCTACAGAAAGCCCTTTTGATGACAGTTTGCATGTCACTCCAAAGTCGTCAGCCCTTTCAGGTAGTCCAGATGGGAAACCCAAACCATAAGTATTAACACTACCTTTATTGTAAGGTTGCAGGAACAGAATCCTGCAAGTCTGAAGGCACTTCCCCCTTCCCCTGCCTTCACTTTCCAGAGAACTAGGGAGGGTCCCTTCTGAGAGGCTTTCCCCACCCCTGTCCCTCCTCTGGGCTCAGACCTCTCTTATCAGCCCATTGTCTAGGCTGCGGTTCTTCCTCCAGTCTCCCAAGGTCAGTCTCACAGCCCATTACAGAAGTCCACTTTTTGCAGGGAAGTTTCTCTACCGAAAGTTCAAGCTGGTCCCTCCAATTACAATTTGGTAGCCATCATAGGGTGACCCCCAGACATCTGAGGGGCTTCCTGCAGCCTTGGGGCCACCAGTCGCAAACCTCCATGCAAGAGGTGGTGTTGGGAAGACTAGGAATAAGCAAAGAGAGAATGGGTCTGCTCTAGTCTCTGATAGCTTATTAATGTTATTAGTGTTTATTATTAGTGTTTATTAATGTTATTAATATTTCTGTTTTAATTGGAAGCCTCCCGGTGTCACAAATGTGAGATGGTGGTTGTATAAAGTGAGTGAGTGAGTGAGTGAGGTATGCAAGTAAGTACTGAGGGGGGGAATAACAATATGACAGTAAAAAATAATAAAGCCTCCCTCTATACAGGTAGTCCTCGCTTAACAGCCATTCATTTAGTGATGGTTCAGACTTAAAATGGTGCTGGAAAAACTGACTTATGGCCGGTCCTCACATTTACAACCGTCGCAGCATCCACACGGCCATGTGATCACAATTTGGGTGCTTAGCAACTGGTTTGCATTTATGACCATCGCAGTGTCCCATGGTCACGTGATCGCCATTTTTTACCTTCCTGGCTGGCATCCGGCAAGCAAAATCAGTGGGGAACCGTGTGATTCACTTAACAAGCACGTGGTTCATTTAACGCCTGCAGTGATCCGCTTAACAACCGCTGCAAAAAGTTGTAAAATCAGGTCGGATTTGCTTAATGACTGCTTTGCTTAGCGACCAAAATTCCGGCCCCAGTTGTGGCCATTAAGCGAGGACTAGCTGTATACTCTTCAGAAGAATGGGAAGCCGCAACATTAAATCACTCCATAGCAGCTACGTGCTGGCTTTAGCCCCAAATGTGAGCCGAGCCTCTCAATATTATATACGTTTGGCGTCAGCCCCAAAACTAAGCCTGTTAATACTATATATTAGCACCAAGCGATATTGTGTTATAGTACTATCGCGTAGGAGGATTTCAGCAAACCTAAGCTTGTTACTGCAAGCTGGCGCTCACTCGATATATACCGTAGCTGTTGCATCTACACACAGACACACATTCACACACACACCATTCCGACAACAAGGAAAAGTAAAAGTCCCACGTGCACGTGGACTGGGGCCACGCATAAGCCCCTCAGCTTAGCTCCCTGAACAGAATAAATCCTCCTCAGGGTAATGGGGAACGAACACAGCACAAGATTTAGTTGTAGTTTCACACCTCCTGCCATTGCTGCTGTTCTTCTGGAACAGATCAGCGTTGCCTAACCTGAGACATTTCATCTGAGATTATTTATCTTCCTGGTTATCTCTCAGGTTATTTATACCCAGCTTTCCTCCTCCTCCTTGTAAGGGGGTCTCCCTTCCCGTATCCCCATAATAAGCCACCCTGCGGAAATAGGTTGGGCTGAGGAAGAAGAACTAGCCCAGCATCACCCAAGGAGCTTCCGTCATGGCAGAAGATGGGTTTGAACTTTTTTTTTTAATGATTTTAATGATTTTACTGTTTTTAATTATTACCACCTTCTTTTGCAGCGGTTGTTAATTTTTTTTTCCTTTGGTTTGTTTTTTAACTTGGTAAGCTGCCCAGAGTCATGGCAGTGAGATGGGCGGCTGTATAAATTTAATTAATAAATCATAAATGAAGAAATAAACAAACAAACAAACTTGGGTTTCCCCAGGCCTAGTTTAATGTCCGACCATGCTGCCTCCCAGCATTTCCAGCCACAGCTGTGCTGCTTTGGCTGATGGGAGTCGCTATCCCAAGCATTTTGAGAGTTCCACCTTGGGGAATGTTCATTCATTCGATTTATAGAACCACCCATATCACTTGTATGTGACTCCAGGGGCCTTATGATAAAACAAACCAAAATAAACAAATAAGACCAAACAAAAATAGAAACACATACTGTAGAAGCCGGGCATAATCTGACCTATAGAAGAAAATATTTGTAGCTCAGGCTTGACCTGTGGAGTCCTTGCTGCTCTCTGAGCTTGGTGGGTGGCTTGCAGACGCTTCATTACCTGACTAGGTAACATCATCAGAGCTAGTGAGTGTGGGGTTTGCTCCCAGTAGCTTGCCCTGCCTGTGTTGGTGGGTTATGGTTTCCTCCTTGGCAGTTCCTTGATTTGGGTATTGTTTTCCACTTGATTGTTTGTCTGCTTGATTGTTTGTCTCCTGGGCAGTCCCTTGAATCTGATGTTTCCATGAACTCATAAAAAACCAGTTCTAGCAGAAGAGAATCTCTGTAGCTCAGGCTTGAACTGTGGAGTCCTTGGTGCTCTCTGAGCTTGGTGGTTGGCTTGCAGACGCTTCATTACCTGACTAGGTAACATCATCAGAGTTAGGGAGTGTGGGGTTTGCTCCCAGTAGCTTGCCCTGCCCATGTTGGTGGGGTGTGGTTTCCTCCTTGGCAGTTCCTTGATTTGGGTATTGTTTTCCACTTGATTGTTTGTCTGCTTGATTGTTTGTCTCCTGGGCAGTCCCTTGAATCTGATGTTTCCATGAACTCATAAAAAACCAGTTCCAGCAGAAGAGAATCTCTGTAGCTCAGGCTTGACCTATGGAGTCCTTGCTGCTCTCTGAGCTTGGCGGTTGGCTTGCAGACGCTTCATTACCTGACTAGGTAACATCATCAGGGTTGGTTGATGATGTTACCTACTTGGCTGAGCAAACCACCAAGCTCAGAGAGCCCCAAGGACCCCAAAATATACACCTATCATCCACACAACCAGGGATGGGGTCTCTACCCACGCCCAGGGCTCCAGTCTTCAAGGCCTTATGAAAGGCCAACAGGGATGGGGCCAATCTAATTTTGGGGAGACAATGTTCCAAAGGGTGGGTGCCGAGGCAGAAAAGGCTCTCCTGGGCCCCGCCAGCTGACACTCCCTAGCCAACGGTACCCAGAGTATGCCCTTCTTGCCAGATCAGGAAGGATGGGCGGAAACAATTGGGGGGGAGAGGCGGTCCCGTAAGTAACTGGGCTGCAAACCAGGAAGGGCTTTAAAGATGACAGCCAGCACCTTGAATTGCACCCAGACGCACACCAGAAGCCAGTGCAGCTCGTGGAACACTAGTGTCACCTGTGCTGAGTAACTGGCACAAGTAACTGCCAACACCGCCACATTTTGCACCAATTGAAGCTTCTGAATACTCAAGGGCAGCCCCACGTAAAGCGCATTGCAGTAGTCCAATCTGTTGCCATTGATGATGCTCTAGCAAAGCACATAGGTGATATTCGGGGGGCGGCGGAGGGGGGAGTCCAGAGTGGGCTAACAGTCCCATTCCATCTTTCCCACGTGATTTCACCGTGGTACCGCCTCTGCTCTGCAAATAATTATAGAAAAGGGCAGCCTCTGATAGGAGGGGGCAGATCCCTCCCTCATTTAGGGGATATCAGCTTTGTCCTTGGCTTAGAGTCTGTCGAAAATCAGTTAAGAGGCTACACAGGTCCCTGTGTCAGATGAAGGGATTTGCTTGCAAAGTTCTCCGGTGATCGATTTGACAAAGCCTCTCCTCCAGGGAAGGAGGACAAAGAAAGGGAAAAATTTAAACCAAGGATGTGTTAATTGGATTACCAGCCTCCTGGCCTGGCGGGGGAAAGGATCACACGCACATCTTCGTTCCAAGCCTGGAATTACACGAAGGGACTCCTTGCTGCTGGTTGCCAACTTAGGAGATGCCAGGCTGTTTGGGTGCTCCTTTTTTGGCACATCTCACCCACGGGGTAAATAATGTCGCTGGCCAAGTCTGCAGGAACCTCCTTCCTTTCTCAGCCATCGGTGCATTGGTGGCATCAGAGTCCAAGTGGTGTTGTCTTCTGCCTCCTGTTTTCCTTTAAATATATTCATTTCAGGAGCTGGAGGGAGAGTCGGGAGGGAGAAAGAGAAATGGCATAGCAGGGAGCTGAGATTTCAGATTTATCCATTCATGAATAATAATCAGGCTGAGTAATTCACAGTAAATGGGTATCCAAATTGGCTAATAAGGAAGGCTTTCACCTCAAACTGAAATTGGGCAAGAGACCGCGAATATCAACAGACGTTGGCTACGGCGTGCGTGTGTACAGGATGTGACCTGAATCAGCGAAATATGCAAACCAGGGTCTGTGTGCCAGCAAAATAATAGGCAGCTCTGTTAGCAGACGAAAGGAGAGAGTAGAGCTGGCAGGTTGACAGCTTAGTAGCTTTCTCAGGGGCTTCCCGTTGGCAAAGCAGTCTTGGTTAACTTCTTCAGGCAGAGCGTAGGAAATTGGGGCAAAATCTAAACCTTTTGCCAGAGAAGAAAAAGAGAATTGCAGGAGTAAGAGCTTGGGCTGGGAAAAGGCTGCCTAGCTAATGTCAGAATGGTTGATTCACCCAGGATGGGGAAACCCACCATGAAATGTCTCCTGGGCAGAGAGCATCCAAGCTTGCTCAAGAGGAACAGAGAATGGGGACCAGGTTAGATGATCTGACCATCTAGCTCAACCATCATCAACTTGAGCTTCAACATGATGTCTTCAGGAAAGTTGGAACTAGTATATCCAGAATTCTCAGCCAGGGAATTCTGGGAGTAATCATCGTTACACTTCGAGAGAAGAGAAGACCATGCCAGAGAAGGCTGTGAGCTATAAGCATGCTGAGTGTCTGAATCAATATTCATTCTCTCAAGGTCTTCGAAGTCTATTACCGTCAACATCTTTGAACCAGAGATGCAATTGAATTTCCCCAGATCTCAGGATTCTCAAATTCCATGACATATCAGGCACATAATGGAAGAAAACTGAAAATCCACAAGATTTTGGCATTCAGTCAAAACTAAACAAGATCTTGTGATCGTGGAAGATTTTGACCATATTTTTTTTTAAAAATGAGTTAGTTTGTATTTAATTTTTGAGACTTTGAGAAGCCATCTAGGAGAGTCAGCGGTACCCTAGCAATTTCCTGTTCCCTGACCTATTTTGATTGGTTCTTCTCTAGGTTCAAAGGCAGGATGGTGGAACTTGGGACACATGGCTTGCAAAACAGATACTCTGCCTATGAGTTGAGTTGAAACTGAAAGTGTCTCTTTGGTACCAGTCTTGCTGAAAGCCACAAAATACAAGAAATCATGGCCAGAGTTCATAAAAATAAGGATCTGATTGTGCCACCAAAGAAGGTGGGTGGATAGGTGTCAGGGGGCAGAAAGGGAGATTTATTTCCTAGCACTGATTTTTTTCAGTTTTTTTCCCTTCCAGAAATGTTTTTTTAATTTGCACATGGATCCTTATGAACTCGGTTCGAGCTCCTCCCCACCAACAGCCACATTCTAGGCTTTCTCAACTTGGCCCAAGCATGGTACAGATACTGGCTTCTCTTCTGAATTTTCTACTTTCATTTTTTAGCTTCCTTTGCCACCAGGGGGCATGGCCAGCACAATAGACAGGGAATGGTCTAGATTTCCAAGCCAAAACAGACAGAAGAAATCCGGGGTTATTTATTGTTACCTTAAGTGATCTGTTTAAGAGCTTTGTTTAAAGCAGAATTTTAAAAAGGAAAAAAAAAATGCAAAACTTCTATTTAGTGTTCTTAAGAGGGAGGAGAGACAGGTCCTCTCAAATGCTAGAATTTAAGCAGAAGCTCAGATATTTATTTTGTACCTTCACCCTCCCTTTAATTATATCCCGTTGGAAACTGAAGGATGTGTTTTGCCCATCTTTCTTTGTAACTTCCTAGGATGGACTTGTCCTGTTAATACCACTATGAAGCACCTACCCAGGCCCTGAATATCACAGTTCTCTCCTCTGGCATTTATATCCAGAATTTGGTATTCAGCAGTGTCTTGCCACGATCATAGAGAGATTCCTAAAGCTGTTGTGGTTAATCTCTGTTGATTAGATTATTTACATCCTTATTCCACCCACAAGGCAAAATACTGCTTTGGGACTTTCAAACCCTAAGCGATGGGAATTAGGTTCTCTAATGGGCCATGTTTACCTTAATATCTGAGATCCTACCTCTGATTACATGTAAAGGTTGCCAAATTGTTGGGGATCAGGGGCAGAGACCATGGTGATCCGATAATGCCTTTGTTACTAGGAAAGGCAATCTGCATCTAAAAATGTTCTGAGCCTGTTTTCTTCTGCTCGGATTTGGTCCGTCCTGCTGTACTTGGAGAATTGTACATCGGCTTTTTGAAACAAATGCCTTGAATTGAAACGGTTGGGTTGGGGGGGGGGCGTAAAGCTTAGTGTACCCTACCTTGATAGGGGATTGTACCCTGAAACATTGGTTGTAGCTTCTTGAAAGAAAGAATACTTTCTTTTGGTGGCCCGTTGTTGCACTGTCTCAGGTTCGCTAAGTTGTGTAAGTGAAAAGTGCACGTGTGAAGAGGTACTTGCTGCTGCATTCGACTGGATGACCACGTGCCTTCCGTATTTTGTAAAAGGTCTGCCTTGGCAGCTGAAATCCACATATCAGGAGGAGATCCAGCAGTGGATTTGAATTCCCAGAAACCTCAGCAGTGACCATGCTGGCAGATGGATTCTGGGAGTTGAAGTCCACTTAGCTGGGAGTATGTCCAGGTTTTGGAGATTGCTGTGCTCAATCTTCTAGGCTTTAAAAAACATTTGTGTTCCCCTGTTAAGAAAGAAGCTGCTTCTCCACGCTGGAGCATCTGGATTTATCTTTTCTCCACTGTTTCCAGTCCTTTGAAATGTTGTCACTAGCTTCACACCATGCAGTAAACCATATTAATAGTTTGCTTGATTTTCAGCTTAATGCTTTTTGTGAGCATTCTGGTTGATCAGCTTTATGGCCCAATGTGAACATGTGAAGTGGGTTGTGCTTTGTTCGGCAAACCCTGATTATGCAAATTATTTTTTAAAAAAATCCATTCAATTGTGTCCAATTCTTGGAGGCTGCCTGGACAAATCCCTGCTGTTTTCTTGGCAAGGTTTTTCAGAAGTGGTTTGCCATTGCCTCCTCCTTAGGGCTGAGAGCAAGTGGCTGGCCCAGGTTCACCCAACTGGCTTTGTGCCTAAGATGGGACTAGAACTCACCATCTCCCGGTTTCTAGCCCAGTGCCTTTAACCACTACACTAAATTGGCTCTCAGATGATGGCATGGCAGAAACTGTGCACCCATCCTGTCTCCTCCCTTTCTGCATCTGTATGGAGAAAACCTACATTTACTGGTGGATTCATGCGTGGATTTTTATCAGCTTGGTGATGGTTGATGGTCAGTAAAAACATCCACATGCTTAACCAAGTCACATAGAGGCCTCATGGCTGCATTGCACAATGTGGTCAGTGGTAACCTTGGTGAGTTTGGAGGCAAGCGTACCACCAAACCCATCCCCCTTATGGTTCAGGGTATTAAGCAAATCCAAGCAATGAATTAATTTGATAACCAGGGTGAGTCTGCTGAGCAGGCATGGCCTCTGGTTTCTCAGAAATGAACGAAGTTTGTGAGAAGAAGGGAAGGGCATTTGCATGCAGCCCTGCGCGATTGCTTGGAAAGATAAGGAGTCGGAGAATGGCCAAAGGGCAAGAATGCTGGATTTTGTTAGAATGCTGAGCAGTTTGTCTGATGGCTGAGCATGATTGACACTTACAAATTACCAGCCCAAAGTGTCGAGTCTTTGACCCCTAAGTAACATCTTCGGCAAGCCTGAGATTTGCCAGCGTTTTGTCATCTAATTACCACTCATCCCTTGGAAATTCACTGGCTGGTGAATGTTTAATGCTGGGTGCAGGTTTTAGCATGATGCTTTGGCCTGGCAGATAGGTCTTCTGTTCTCCTCCTCCTCCTTCCAGGACTCTTGAGTCCTTCCTGGGACAAATAGATGCTGTTGGATGATGGCCTTAGTGGATGTCACCGCCATGTCCTTGCATGGACAATGGGGTCTATCTGCAGCAGAGAATTGGGCTGCCCATCGCTCAGCTCTTGCATCAGCAGCGTATTGGTGGCATGTCATAATTGTGTTTGCTACTTGAAGACATTTGATGATAGGTCACCCTGGACAGAGGGATTAAATGCAGACTTGTAACCACCTCTCTCTCTCTCTCTCTCTCTCCTACTTCAGAACTGAGCTATAGTCAAGGAGACAACAGGAAGACAGCAAATATCTTAAATCCAAGTGGACCTCTTAACTCAAAACCCACAAAGAAGATGCTTGGGACAAACAGCTAGAAAGAAACAATAGTGATGTGCATCTCTCCTTGTTGCCAGCCAACCTGGGAAACCAGCTTTTGATACCATCTCATAAAGCAAAACTTCATAAACATCTAGCGGGGAGCAGTTGGAGCATTCCTCCCCTCCCACGGCTTTCTTAATAATGTGTACGGTTTGGGGAAAAAAATGTTCATAATTGCTCTTTAAAGAATCTTGTTAATAGACCCATCAGAGTAATAATATAATAATTCCTTCCTCTTCCTTTGATGTCTGGTTTCTCTGCATTTTTCCTGTCTAACGTTCCCCACCCCTGCAATTTTATTAAAGTTTATTCAGCTGCCTTAAGTGAGGAAGTGAATAGTCAACTTCCCCCTTTGCTCTAACAAAACAGAAGGACTTGAAAATATTTGGCTGGGAGAAGGCAAGAAAATTGACATCAGGAGGAAGAGGCAGAGCGGGGCTGGTGAACTGGAGGCCTCGGCATTTGGCACTGTTGAGGGGTTTGTATCTAAGCTCAAAATATACAGCTTGGAGGAACCAAAAAGTCTGCTTTAGGAAATGGTGGCATCTCTATTTTGACACTATGCGTGCTGTGCATGGGTATACATATGCTGTATATACACCTGTGCAGAGACAGTGCGCTGTACAGATTTGAGATCCCGTAGAGCAGTGTTTCTTAAAAGGGGTCCCCCTTGGGGTCCCTCAGGTCCCTCCCAGGGGTCCGCGAAATCCAAGTTATTTGCCAGATATTGAAGATACTTGCAAAAACTCGAAACTGTGTCACTCCCATTATTATTTTTTATTTGTGGAAAAAAAATACAGGGTTTTTTGCATGAAAAAGTATGTTATTTATGGGTTCGATATTGTTACCTTTACATGATTCAATAATTAAATATTGTACGCAGGGGTCAATTTATAATTTTTAATAGGGTCAATAAATATAACCCGTACCAACCACAGCTCTTTGGGGGTCCTTCATCATTTTTAAAAGTGGGAAGGGGTCCTGAGAGTAAAAGGTTCAAAAAACACATACTGCTGTAGAGGGACAGAGAGAGAAAGTTGACAAAGGGATGCATGAAACGCTAGCAGGACTGGTAAACATTAATAGAAGAGAATGCTAATGACAGTCCTGAGAGCAGGAGAGAAAGACTCAACCCCAAAACTCAAAATTACGATTCTGCATGCTGTAAGAGAGAACAGAGAGGTTCTGTATTTTATACCCTATAACCATAGGTTTTCTGTAATACTTGAGGTGTCTGCATCCTAACCCGGTCTTCCTCAAAAGCTGACAGATACTTAACTGCTATTGGCATTGGGATTCTTGCATGAACCTGGACCAGGCACCTATCAAGTTTTTATTTTGTCTTTCCTTTTTCAAAAGGAGCAAAGAATGTTATTTAAAGTAAAGGCTTTGATCCAGCATGGCTAGAGATAGACAGACAGACAACTAGGATGGATGGATGGATGGATGGATGGATGGATGGATGGATGGATGGATGGATGGAGACAGAGTATGTAGAGTAGATGGAAAGATAAAGAGTAGGTAGAGTGGGTGGATGGATGGATGGATGGATGGATGGATGGACGGACGGACGGATGGAGACAGAGTATGTAGAGTAGATGGAAAGATAAAGAGTAGGTAGAGTGGGTGGATGGATGGATGGATGGATGGACGGACGGACGGACGGACGGACGGATGGAGACAGAGTATGTAGAGTAGATGGAAAGATAAAGAGTAGGTAGAGTGGGTGGATGGATGGATGGATGGATGGATGGATGGAAAGGCAAATAAGTAGGCAGATAGATATAGACAGATGGAGTATGTAGAGTAGATGGATAGATATAGAAGAATAGATGATAGACAGACAGTCAGTCACGGTGCAGGTATCCGCATGGACGTCTTAGAATCCAGTTACCGCATCCCGAGGCATGACGACAGCATCTCTCACCAAGGCTTAACAGAGACAGCAGAATCTCATTCTCACCTCTGCCCAGGCAGTGCTGCTAGGAGAATTTCTCCTTGAAACATTCAATCCCCCCTCCCTTTTTATATATAAGAGGAAAAGTGGGGAGCGGAGGGCTCGCAAACATTCACACGAACTTGTCCAGGCAGGTTGGAAGACTGAGAATTAAGCAAGGAGGTGATTTCCTTGGGAGGTGTGAAGATCCTAGAAAAGGAAGTGCAAGGCAAAAGCATCTCGAGAAGAGCAGAATTCCGAGATGATTCTCAGGAGCTCCCTATGCGAGAGCAACGCCTGTGGAGCCTCGGTGAGGAACAGACAGGTGGCACCAGGATGAAATGGGTGGGCAAACATAGGCTCTAGAGCAGTGTTTCTCAACCTCAGCAGCTTTAAGCTGTGTGGACTTCAACTCCCAGAACTCCCCAGCCAGCATGGCTGGCTGGGGAATTCTGGGAGTTGAAGTCCACACAGCTTAAAGTTGCTGAGGTTGAGAAACACTGCTCTAGAGGATTGTACAGCCCCAACTTCTTCCAGATCTCCAGAGTCCTTTCCAACCGCGATTGTTGACCATTGGTGGCAAGGTTCCCTACTGTTTTGAGGTGGGACACAGACCTGCATAGTTTGCACTTTTACTCACTCTTTAGGAATCCTCCTTGTTAAAAAAAAAAAAAAAGTTGAGTGCAGTCCCTAGGCATCTAAATATGGTCCAGCACTTTTTTAGGTGCTGGGAAATGGAAAGGATTTTATTCAGGTGCTTTACTTCGCTGGGATCAGTTCCCTCTACTGAATGACTGAAGTGTGGGAGACTTCTTTGGCTACTGAATGCCCATGCATACATAATCTCATGCATGACGTTCATGGAATGATAAGATTGGAAGGGACTTCTAGTCCAACCCCTGCCTAGGTCAGGAATCTTCAGACCATTCCAGATACAGCTGTCCACCTTTATTTGAAAACTTCAAAGGATGGAGAACCCACCACCTCCAGGAGGCAGGCTTTTTCACTGCTTAGGGAAATAAGGAAATTTCTCCTTGTTTTGACTTTGAATCTGTGTAAAGCTTCCTTTCAAAGGAGAACGCCCACCCACCCCCAAGAGACGGGTTTGAGGCTTCTAGCAAGGAGAAGGTCACCATCATTAAGTTGGTCTCACTATTATAAATGAGCAATTTTTCAGGCCCTACAACCCTTATTGGTTGCCAAGTGGCACAAACTCACATGTGTACATGGATTTAGCATGCCGATGATGATGATGATGATAGAGAAAAAACTGGAGAGAATCACAAAATATAAAGACCTGCAAATAGAAGTAGAATGACTGTGGCAAAAGAAAGCAAAGATAGTACCAACAGTAATAGGCGCCTTGGGTGCAATCCCCAAACATCTGGAGCGCCACTTGAACACCACTGGCACTGACAAAATCACCATCGGTCAGTTGCAAAAGGCACCTTTACTTGGAACAGCTGACATCCTGCAGTGATACCTTTAACACCATCAAATAACATCTGCCTCTCTCAAGTTCTTGGGAAGGACTCGATAGGTGGACAAAAATGCCAAATCCAGCCTAAACATCTGGCTGACTATGCAACCAACATAATAGTTTATTAAATTTATATGCTGTCCAACTCCCAGCGACTCTGGGTTGTTAAAATATCTCCATTTTAGACATCTGTTACATAGAAAACTAGCATGACAGGTCTTCTTTGATGTGCTGGTTTTCTACACCACCATCTTCCAAGCAGATAACCTAGGCTTAAGGTAGTGGTGCCAAGAATATCCTGTAGGATGGGGTGATACAAATGCAAAGAGGCTATCTGGCTGAAGGGAGCGTCAGATGGGATCTCAAGAACCAGTGGAAAATAGAGTTCCCATATCTGTATTTTTGAGTGGGGGATTCAAATTCAACATCCCTTCTTTCCCAGTTGAACAAGTGGAGGCAAGCCCCAGTACAGGTCTGTGTTTGGGAGTTAAGGGTGACTTTCATTATTTAAGGAGCCAGTTTGATGCAGTGGTTAAAGGTACCAGATTAGAAACTGGGAGACTGAGTTCTATTCCTGCCTATGGGCCAGTCAGTCTCTCTCAGCCCTAGGAAGAAGGTATTGGCAAAACCCTATGTTGCCAATCAAAACTGACATGACCTCCTTCTCCTCCTCCTCCTCCTCCTCCTCCTTCAGTTTGGGAATGACTGAGCTACTTATTGTTAGAAAGAGGTCCCCAGAGAAGAATTGGGGGAGTGGGGTTGAATTTTGACAGTTCCATGTTGGACTTCAAGAAGAACTCTGCCACAGATGTCTTTGGCACTTCATAAAACATTGAGTTTTGCTTTTACTGCAGTGAAACCGAGAACTAATTAGTGCTCCTTTCTGCAGTGAGTAAAACCCAAATGTCAAACAATAGTAGAGCTATTAAATCCCAAGAAAACTGTCTCTGTGAGTCAGAATGGTTTCGTCTGCAGCCCTCTTATTGGATTTCCCTGTGGCAAATGGCGGACTCCGTGATTTTGAGATGGCCGTGCGACGGACCAACACACTTTCATGAGGATAAAGGATCACCACCTGCCAGGAAGCGCTGAATAATTTTCAGTGGCCACCAGAGAAGTTCCTTCCTGTTTTCGTGTGCAGAGAGAGGCTTCCTAGCCTACCCACCCCAGCGCTGAAAACAATTTGCCCAAATTGGAATGCTTTGCTGTAGGGCCTGGGCTAAATTCTCTGGGCCTGTCTCAAAATGGGTTGGTTGGGAGGGAGAAAAAAAAAAAAGATCAGGAGTCACAGGATGGTCCAAGTGTTGCAACCTACAGAGGTACCATAGTTAGAAATGTGTTCTTGCTTAGGCAAAATCTCAGCTTCCAACAGCATCCTGACGCAAGAGCTAAAGAGGTTGGCAGAGCATGTCTGGTGTCTTAATGAAGATTGGAGTCTCCTGAAGAATCTGAAGTGCTTAAATTGGGTCGGCATTGTCCTGTCCTCACCACTGTCTGAAAGGTGCTCCTTGGATTCCCATTAAGCTAACAAGCCTAAGAAGGGTCCCTCAAGTTGAAGCCACCGTGGGACTGGGCTGTTGGAGAACTCAAAACCAGCCTGAGAAACTCCACAGAAGCCCAGAAACCGTGGCAAGACATTGAAGACATAATGCTTGGAGCAAAGCATCCAATGGCAGTTGCTTTTGGACACTGCCCTGTGCTTCCCATCAAAAAGGGGAAGCCACCACATCGCTTCACATCGCGTCACTCCAGGCTCCAGTAGACAGAACAGGGCTCTGCAGGTGTGCTGTACATGCACAGAAGCTCTTCCAGCTAAGAGAAGGCTAGAGGGGACCTGGGGAGTGATGCTTCTTGAAGCCAAGAAGTCACTTCTGTCCTTGGACAAGGGGAATGGTGTCACCTCCAGGTTCAAGGTGTCTTACCAACCTTACCCTATTGTGTCCAGGGAGGGGGGCATCAAACCTGGCTATTCCAGAGACTTGGAGGTAGATTTGTGATGTGGGGGGATTTTCCTGCTATGTGTAATGATGTGGTCCATCATGCTGTGATTTAGTTTCGTTTTCCTGCAACCCAGGAGTTGTGTTTTTCCTTTGAATGAGGAAGCTGAGCTGCTTCTTTCAAAGCCAAGGCCTGCGCTCCCCTGATTCCCCATGTTTCTGCTGAATCCCAAGTACAGCCTAGCCTGGGTCCAAAGGCATCTTAAGCCATAAGAGAGACTGCACGCAGCTGCTCAAACTTTCTCGGCGTCCCTTCGACTCTTCCCCCACTGGTGGCACGTCTGTCTGATTTGCACGAAAGGAAAGACACTCTGAAAAAATGACAAGAAACGGGTGCTGTGTTGGAGCCTTGGAAATCTAACTCCAAACTGGGAGGAAGAGAAGGAGTTAGCAAAGAAAGAGAAGCTCAGAGTTGCTCATTTTCCAAGAATGAACCAACAGCAAGGTTGGTGTGCCCTACATAGCGATGCCAGCCAGATCCACTCCAGTGCGCCTATTGGGTCTGTCGATCCGCAGGGAGAATGCTGCTCCATCAACGGCCAAGGCAACCTGTGATATTTCCTCAGCCATCTCTCCCCTCCTTCAGCTGGGAGGGCTGAGCTGTGCTTCATCTCCGCCTGCTGACTCCAAGGGCGATTTACAACCGCCTGTCACTGCCCCCATGCCATCTCCCCAGCTTTATGGAAAGAGCCTTGGGGCACGTGCTTGCGCCATCACTCATGAGCACCTCCATGAAGCCACCACAGCTGCCATGGCAACGGGGCAAGTAGCTGGGCCTGCAGGATGATAAGTAGCCTTTGCATGGATTGCAGCAAAGCGAAGGACAAATTATGGGCAAGGTGAATAGGAATGTGGTGGAATAGGAATGTGGAGGCCTCTGGGCTTAACAAGTGGGGCTTAGTTTGGGGTTGGGTCTCTGTGGAAATGCAGTCGACCCCAGCAGTTTTGAGGTTTTTCTGGTTGAAAGCACCTAAGACAAAAACCGGCCCACCCCAAAGCATGCAAAGCCCACACGCCTTCGAAAAGAGGAAGCTTGAGTTTCTGTCAGTAATGGTATGTGGGCAAGACCTTGGGAGACTGGGCCAAGAGATGGCAAGAGATGCTGCCTAGGGAACAGTCAGATAAGAGAGGGCATAGCCCACAGCTGCATCATGGGTGGAGAAAGAGGCTCAGAAGGGACCCTCCCTAGTTTCTTGGGCTGTGAAGGAGATAGGGGGGATGAATCTGAAGGGGAGGGTGATATAATGGTATGTGAGAGAGACTTTGGGAGATTGGGCCAAGAGACGCTGCCAAGGGAATGATCAGATGAGACAGCTGAGCTCACGACTGGATAGTGGGTGGGGCAAGAAGCTCAGAAGAGACCCCCCCCCCCTAGTTTCTCAGGTGGTAAAAGTAACGGGGGGGGATAGAATTGCACTGTCACACTTGCAAGATCCTGTCAATGTACTGTTACAATAAAGTAGAATTAGCTCATCTGATTGTGATTCCTATCTGGTTGACCCCACGAGGCCACGGTGTCCCATCAACCAGAGGAGGAGTTTAGAGCAGTGAACAAACTTGGTTGTCTACTTTGTACATGCAGAAGCTTCTGCTTTTCAGCTACTGTAACTTGTACATTTGGGATGCAAACATAACCTTGTTTCACTGAAGCTTTCAGAACCGGTTGTGTTTTGGCCTCGCTGGAAGAAGGCAGGCATAGCAGACTAGTAAGGGCCAATGCCTGTGTTCCTACAATCCTAGGCTGGATCCAGACTGGAGGGAATTCGTAGAAAATCCCTATAACATTCCCCAGAATCCATCATGAATGTACAGCTGGCAGGCAGGAAGAAGCTGGTGCAATCAGAAGCCAAGATAGTGTCATGCCCAGATATGGCAGCCAAAACTAACCACCTCTCAGCAGAGGAGAGGAAGCTGAGACACCTCAAACTGTTAGCCCTGAAGCATCTCCAGATGTGCTGCCTGGCAGAGGTGGAGAAGCTCCCACATTTCAAAAAGAAGGTGGAGGTATTGACAAAGTATGTTGCCATGCGATTTCCATTCTGTAGGATCTAGCCATGCTTTGACAAGGTCATCTGACCTGTGCACATGTAGTTTTGGGTCATCTAGGACCATCCATGGGGGAGGAGGTCAAAAAAGTCAAGACAGTGGGATCAAATCTGTGATCAAAAGGTGGGGCTTCAATCTCATGAGTGCAACTGCCATTTTGAATTTTTTGACCTCCCCCAGATGTCCCATTTTCCTTGCTCCAAAATCTAATAGCCTTCTCCTGGAACACAGCAGAATCAGTTGAGAGTTCTGAAATAACTGGACCCAGATCTCAGATGATGGTACTTTACTTTATTTGTACTGATGACTATAGGTGTTCACAATTTTGTGATCATATGTGGGGCCTTTCCCAGCTGGAAGAAATGCCTGCAGTATTCCACACTTCGTTATATTTGCCTTTGTATTTTGCCTTTCCTCCTGGACTACGAAGGAGCTCATTCTCAACGTATCCTCCCAACAACTTTCCAAGGTAGGTCAAGTCCAGAGATGGTACCTGGCCACAAGTTTATTTTGCAAGCGCCATGCTCAGGGAAGGATGTGGACCTCCATTTCTCTAGCCTTAGTCCAGGCCAGTCTCTTAAAACATACAGTACAAAAGATCACATCACTCCAAGGCACATGTAATTCTTAAGTGCTGATTTTCATGTAATCAAAATGACACCATCTATGCAACTCCAATTTTTCTTTAATCAGCAGTTGCTGTTCGTGCACCAAAAGGAAGGTACTGGTAGATTACAAGAAAGCAATTTTCTGAATCAAAGCAAACCACTTCCAAAAATGTGGTCAAGAAAACTGCAGGGACTTGTCAAGATAGTCTCTAGGGGTCAAGACTGATTTGAAGGCACAGAAATGGATGGATGGATGGATGGAGATAGATAGATAGATGACAGACAGACAGACATGATGATAGATAGACACAGACAGACAGACAGACTTGATTGATTGACTGATTGATTGATTGATTTAACTTCCATCCCCAGCTTCTGGCTAGCATCTTGTCTCAACTCATCCATGGACCCCAAATCCAGTTCAATAATGTTCACCTCTAAGAGAAGAGCTTCCAGAACTGCAGAGGCAGTGAGATTTTACCTTCCCTCTTGAAGAAATTGCCCTCTGCCCATCTTGAAGATACTCCCTATTAGCAGCAAGGCAGATGGAGAAAGACAAGACCCCACCAGTCTTTCTCCTTGGGCTTTTAACAAGCAGAAGCGAATGAGTGTCCAATCAATCATATTTAAACAAAAGCCACTCTGGCCCTAGGGCCTTTTAAAAAGCTGCTTATTTAATTAAAAGTCCCATTTTCCATATTTATGGCTCTTGATTCAGTTAAATATTAACTGCCTGGGCCAGGATGGGTTTATTCTTTCTAGAAAGCAGCCTAGGAGTGGAAGATTCATTCTGGTTGCTTGCATTCCATCAGAAAGAGATTATCCCAATCTCACTGAAGAAGATGGACATTGGTGGGTTTTCTATCCCAGCTGTAGACTTTCAGACACATCCCCAGCAAAACCTAACATTTTCATCTTCATGATGCCATTGACCAGACCTGTGAATAAAGCTCCATTAGGAAAGTCTTGCCGAATCCAACACACTCAACGTTCTGTGCCAACCAGATGAATTTCAGGAAGTCTACAAAAATGTACAAGAAGATTATTCTATTCTTCTGTCCTCCTCACGGCTGTAATTTAAGATTGCCGCCTGTATTTCAGGAGACAACATGACAATGAGTAGCTGTCGAGAACTGGTTCCTCCCTGGATTTGTCCACTCCCTTTTTAAATTGGGAGTCTTGACTTCTGGGGCAAGTCAAGTCCATCATTCCATGATTGATTGATTACATATGTGCCATCAAGTCATTTTCTACTCTTAGCGACCATATAGATTTTCTCCATGATGATCTGTCGCTAACCTGGTCCTTCAGGTGTTCCAACAGTGCGCCCATCATGGCTATAACTGAATCCATCCCCCTTGCTGCTGATCATCCTCTTCTTCTCTTTCCTTCCACCTTTCCCAGCATTAGAGTCTTCTCCAGAGAGCCGGGTCTTTGTATAATGTGTCCAAAGTACTCATTGGGTAAAGAAGCCCTTTGGTTCGGTCCTGAATCCTTCCACATTTAGCTTCGGTGGAATCTCCTAAGATCAGATATAAGGAGAAAGGGAACATTTACCTCTAGCAACTTTTTCCATGCCAGGCTTGGAAATCTCATCCTGGCCCAAGGACGACCTTTTATGCTTTTCATTTGTTCCATTTCTGCATGACTGTTTTTGAGAGGTGATCACCAGACCTGTCCCACAAAGAGAACAACTCACTTGGAGCATCTATCCATATTGCAGTACAGTCTTTCTTTATTTTTGTCTTAAAAAAAAAAAGCAAACTCAAATATCTCTCTCAAAGGAGGGCTGCCTCGGTCAAAAAAGTCAAAATGGCAGTCATGAGTGAAGCCGACAAGGTGACTTTCTTGACTGTAGATGCCCCTGCTTTGAGAAAAATAACTTGAGTTGCTTGGGTTTTTTTTTTTAAAGACAAAAGATCTTAGTTCTTTCCAGCTCCCCATAAACAATGTTTCATTATAGTGGAACCATGGCTATCCCCACAGGAATCTCTGTATGTATAACCATCCACAAAAAGGAGACTCACTTTTCCATTCTTTGTATTCAATTTGTGAAACACAAATGGAATGAATTGAGCTTTAATGAATTCCTTTCAGTCCAATGCTTATCTGTCTCAAACAGTCAAACACTTGAAAGCTTTGTTATCACCTCATTCACTTGTTGGGCCATCAATGACCTTGGCACTCCTGGTGCAGAATGTCAACATTTCTCTCTGAACAGAAGTCAAGAGCTGAACTTCCCTTTCATTAACCCCTGTGCAGAGATAGCTGCCTCATTCTGTGTTTCAACATTTAATTCATCGCCAGTCTTGTCTGCTCCTAAAGCCATGGACCTGGTTAGTTTTGGATGGGAGACCACGAGGAAAGCTGGGAGACCACGAGGGAGGCTGTAGATTAGACAGAGGGCTGGAAAAATATCCTAGAAGAAAGCAATTGGAAATTGTTTCTGACAGTTGCCAGAAATGTAACATGGACATGTTCATAAAGGCACCAAAAGTTGAGCTTGACTCGAGGGAGACTTTACAACTAACACGTTGTTATCTCCTCCGATTAGAGGCACCTTCTGGGTTTCTAGAGAAGTCCTTTTCATGGGAAATTTGGTCCATCAGGTTTCTTATTACAGATTTCCCATAGCCAAAGTTAAGGGGAAATCAGGAAATGGGCATGCCCAAATCCACACTTCGCTGAATTGTGTAAGGTACAGTATATCTCCTGCATCGAAAAATAAACCCAAAAATTGTGTGCCGGGGGAAAAATTCCTCTAAAACCACCCATGGTATTAGGACACAACACTTCGGAAGGAAACAGTGGGTGCCCCCAAAATTCCATACTTCAAAGGAACATGTGTGAAAATCTCTGCCAATGCTTGTGCCTTTTCCTCTTTTTTCTTTAAAAGACGGCCACCTTTATTACAGGAAGAAGTGAGCTATGGATGTGATCTTTTAGGGGCTGGGGAAATGTTAAATTTGCCTGTATTGTTGCAAGGAAGAGTCACTTCTTCCTTTCCGGGGAGGAAGAGGAGGAGGAGGTGGAGGAAAGGAAAGGAGAAAGGAAAGGAAAGGAAAGGAAAGGAAAGGAAAGGAAAGGAAAGGAAGGGAAGGGAAGGGAAGGGAAGGGAAGGGAAGGGAAAGGAAAGGAAAGGAAAGGAAGGGAAGGGAAGAAGGGAAGGGAAAGGAAAGGAAAGGAAAGGACAGGCAGGGAGGGAAGGAAGGGGAAGGGGAAGGGGAAGGGGAAGGGAAGATGGTAAATGGATGAAAAGGGGGAGAGAAGGAAAGGAAAAGAAGGGAAGGGGAAGGAGGAGAAGGGGAAGGAGAAGGGGAAGGGGAAGGAGAAGGGGAAGGGGAAGGGGAAGGAGAAGGGATTGTTGGAGGAAATGAAATGGGCCCGTTTGTCTGTCCAAAACGACAGATGCAGACTTCAAAGTGGGGACCCTTCCTCAGGGCCGATGGTGGTAAACTTGGAGCTGCACAGAGGCCCTTGAGAGAGGAAACGGTCTCTTAAGGCCCATGCGAGCCTCGAGCCAGCCAAGGAAACATTCCATTTTTGCAGCTAGTCTTCTTTTTTCCCTCCTTTCCTTTCGCGCATCTCGGCGTTTCACTAAACAGATAGCTCACAGCCACCCCTGCCCCGAGCCCCATCTTTCCCCTAAGTCTCATCATCAAGGGGGGTGGGGGTGTTACGGACAGACCCCAAACCGCAGCCATCTGAAATCAGCCCAGTCCCGGGGAGATTTGCAGGAACAACTGGGTCCCCTTTCATCGCCGGCAAAGATCTCTGTCGCCTTTTCATACCGAGCGAAATGAAATGACACCAGATCCCCAACTCCAGCCCCCCAGCGGGGTGGCGGGGGGGGGTGGGTGACGGGGCGGGGGTCTCCGAGACATTGTGTGTGCATGCACACGTGTGTGTAAAGGGTGGCGACGGAGGCAGGGCAGGTCAACCCATGGAGCTGGTAATTTTCTCCTGGGATGGCGGGCCGGGGACGGCGGGCTGGAAGGGGGCGAAAGCCGCGGGGACGAGGGGGAAGGAGGAAAGAGAGAGGGAGCGAGAGAGACACCAGGTTATCAGAGAAGTGTGAAGACAATAACGCAATCTGACATTTCTGAAATGAGACCCCCCTGGTTGCCTTGGCAACGGCTCACGTGGGAACCGTTCCCAGGAGACGGCGGCGAGATGTACCATAAATGATGTTTGATTAGAATTTAAATCATTTAGGTGGAGAGAAGATAGGCCTTTTGTCAGCAAGGAGGCCTGGGGGGGGGGGGGGGGGTCAGCTGCCAGGCAGCTGGGCTCAAGTGTATTAGCCCGGGCATGTGTAACGCTGGAGAAGGGGGGAAAGGTCACTGGGGCGTTGATTGCTTTGGTCCCCACCATCCTGTCACTTACAGTGACCTCTCCATCCCGCCCGGTGGTGCTTCGGGGGCAGCGGCAGGGAGGAAGGAAGGGCCAGCTCGGGGTAAGCCCCCCTCCGACGCTCCCATCTTCCTGAGCCAGGGTGTCTGCCCAGGGAGGCCACCCAAGTCAAAATGCCAACTCCAGCGGTGGGATCAAAGCCCTCTCCCCTGCCGTTGCCATCACCATCTTGACTTTTTTGACCTGCCCTGGTGTCAGCCCCACTAGTTAGGCCAGGCCAGGCCAGGAAATCAAGGCTGAAACTAATTTTATTGAGATGGGCTTTCATAGCAGAGCCTTGCAACTCTGACCATGCTGGATCTCCTTATACTCTGCTGCAGTGTTGCTCAACCTTGGCAACTTTAAGACCCGTGGACTCCAACTCCCAGAATTCCCCAGCCAGCCATGCTTTGCAGCCCACGGGTCTTAAAGTTGCCCAGGTTGAGAAACCCTGCTCTGCTAAATCAGGGAGGTGTCTGCTGAGCTGCTTCTGAATGCTGCCTGGCTGTTCTGGACTTAGAAAGTTTTTCAGCCCCTTTTGTCTAGCGTTCCTGCGTATCTCCATCAAGGTCACCTTCCTTCCTCTCTGCACCATCTTTTGGTATCAAGTTCAGGATCCCCAGATCAACAGTTCTTTCAGTTTTTAGTCTGGTATGTTTGGGGAGTCTTTTGTCAATAATTCGTTTATTCCCCCTTTAAAGGTCCCACCAAGTGCTCATCAGCTTTGGGGTCAAACCAGCATCTCCCAATGTTACTAAATGACCTCGGAGTACCCTTCAAATGCTGTGCCCCTCTTGGTTTCACAGCAGCTGCCATGGCATGTTCCTAAGTGTTTATAAGATGTATTGCCACAGACCAAGGTGTGAGTCTGATGCCAACCATCTTTTTGCCAATCTGATGCCACTGACATTTTGCCAACGTGATGCCAACCAACTTTTTGCCAGCATGATGCGACCAAATTTTTACCAATCTGCAGTGATAGGGCTGGAAGTCTGTAGGAGCTGAATCTGTAAGAGACTACAGAAGCTAGAACTTCCCTGTTTTCAGTTGCAAAAGACAGGAGAGTAACAAGAATGTGGTGCCCCAGGAAGACAGAAACTCTGCTACAACTCAGAAAACAGCAAAAAATTACAGGAGCTCAGCTGAGACTCCGAAACCAAAGGATGCCAAACTTCTCCCATTTAAATAATGTTGAAACAGATGGGATTCCTCACTCCCGTATCTCAAACGTTACAACAGAGGAGATAAAGCAAGCATTCAAAGAACAAGATGCTGGATATTCACGGGTTTTTGTTTTTGTTTTAATTCCAATTCTTGATCACAGAAATATTTGACCCACCAGGGATGTTATAAAAAATCCGGATGATTGTAAAACACAGCATCCTTCCTCAATGTATACATTCCCCTTTCAAAGCCATTCAAGTACATGGATGTTGTCACAAGATCTTGCACCCTTGAGTTTCACAGTTTAACAATGCAGCACGTGGAGAAAATTTCCCTTTACTCCAGCTTAAAACTTACAGCATTTGGCTTCCTTGGATGAACTCAAGTCCTACTATAACGGCAAAGAGAAGAGAACTTTGTTTATGGCCTATTTTCTTTTCCCACTCCATGCATAATTGTATGTGCCTCCATCATGTACCAACATGTACCTGTTGATGCCACCTAACATGTACAATAGGAATGTTGAAAAGATGATGATTAATTAGGAATGTACGACAGTCACAGATCTGTAAATGCATTCAGATTAGAAGCATCAGTTGGGGAATTTTGCTTGCTATTGGCATTTCATGTATAAAAAGCATCTTCATGACAAACGCTGAGCTGATGCTTTTCACAGCTGAAACGGGCCTATATGTGCATTCCTGGTGGGTCAGATATTTCCGTTGCATTTATTCAGATCGATTCATCCTTACCCTTAGCCAGTTGTTTCTGCTCGGCTCCTTGCGGTAAGTCTCCCCCATTTGTTGTTGTTTAGTCGTTCAGTTGCTTCCAGCTCTTTGTGACTTCCTCCCCATAGTCTACATTAAATTCAATGTTCATTAGTCATGGTTGCAATTTTATAGAATGAAAACAGAGCTTTTCTGGATGGGGCCAGAGACCCACCTGATGTCACATATTGGGCTACAGAGTGATCAACAAGATGGAGGCAAAAAGCTCACGTGACGGACACTTGTCCTCCTTTGCTCTGGTTCCTTACGTGATGGACAGTTGTCCTCTTTTCCTCTGGTTCCTTACGTGACAGACACTTGTCCTCCTTTGCTCCGGTTCCTTATGTGATGGACAGTTGTCCTCTTTTCCTCTGGTCCCTTATGTCTGCAGTCTGTGATTCTAGAGGCAGGAAACAGCCATGAATATTACAGGGCTGTATCTCATAAAGCTTCTGCTTTTTAATAAAATCTATTAGTCTGAAAAGGTGCTCCTAGACTCCTGATTTTTGAATCCTAGTAACTGATAGGTCACATCTCCTGAATGTTTCCCATCCCCTTTGCACCAGTTATGGCCATCCCTGGACCAGGATCTTCTGGTGATCGGCGTTCACACTCTGATCATCACTTGGCTGGATGACTGAAATGCCCTTTAAGTGGATCTGCTTTTGAAGATGACCCAGGGATTACAACTGGGACAAAATGTCACTAGATTGCTGCTGGCTCAACCCCACCAGGGTTCAAAAGCACCAGTATTGAAGTTCCTGCACTGATTACCAGCCAGCCCAGTTCAAAAGTTAATCATTGCCTTTAAATGCTGCATGGCACTGCACTGGGATATACCAGGCTTGAGGTGAATCTGCTTCTCTGCCTCAGATATCCAAGAAGGCCGGTTGAGAGTCCCTGCTCCTTGCAAAGCACCTGGGCCATGGATTAGACCAGGGTTTTTCAACCTTGACAACTTTAAGATGGGTGGACTTCAACTCCCAGAGTTCCCCAGCCAGCATGCTTTAAGACTTGTGGACTTCAACTCCCAGAATTCTGAGAGTTGAAGTCCACACATTGCCAAGGTTGAGAAATACTGGATCAGACGATGACCTTTTCTGCAGTAGCTGCATTCTATGTAACTCTCCCCTGAGGTACATGTGGCCTCAAATCCCCTTGAATTTCTCAAACATATTGGAAATGCTGCTTCCATATGCCTTCAGCCCTAGTTGATTACGAGCACCTGCTAAGAACTTTGTTTTAGGAACTTTTCTTTTTGTTTTTCCTGGTGTTCTGCTTTCTGCCTCAGTTGAGAGTCCATCAGGGTTGAGGCAACCTATATAAGCTGTTAAATAAAGCCATGTTGGAGGCTATTCCCACATCTGATGGCTGTAAATTTACCTGTTGGCTCAAGACATCCTTTCTTTCAGGGGAGTCTGCTGGAAGGGTCAACAAAATCAAGATGGCAGCCACGACCATGCCATCTGGTGTGGTCTATCAAAGCCCTTTCCCCCTCCCCTTTTTTTTTAATCATGGGCCACATATAACATATGAATGATATGATTCCCACCCACTTTACAGCACTCCTTCCCTCCAAAGCAGTGTTTCTCAAGCTTGGCAACTTCAAGATGTGTGGACTTCAACTCCCAGAGTTCCCCAGCCAGCAAGGCTGGCTGGGGAATTCTGGGGGTTGAAGTCCACACATCTTGAAGTTGCCAAGCTTGAGAAACACTGCTCCAGATAATGAAATGCAACTCCGGACCACTAAAAAGCTGCTGCCTCTTCTCTTTGTGGCTCCACATCATTCCAAGGAGATGTCAGATTTGCAAAGTCGAACCAGTCAGAAGGAGAAGGAGCAATTGGCTTGGAACCAGGGAAACTGTGTTGCGGTGCGACAGTGTGAGAAACACTTCTGGGCATGCCCACAGTTCCAGTCTTCCAGGACACAGCTGTCTTTTCATTCCAAGTGAGAGTCCTTTAATTGGACACTTGATAAAACCACAAAGCTGTCGCAGGTGCAGGCTTGCAGCCTGCCGGGCACCCAGCCTTGAGGCTGTTGGGAGACTGTTTAACAGCAATACATCCTGATGCAAACTGCATTAGCGCTGGAGCAGATATTCCTGAGCTGGCTGGCGAGGAGCGAAGGATCTTCATTGGCCACAACTGAGTTCAGTTGTATCCATGGAGCAAGGGACCACATTGCAGCGTGTATGTGTTTCCTGTGGCTGAAGATCACGCCTGGCTCCTCAAAACACATACTGCTTAATCTTGTTGTTGTTTATTCATTTAGTCGCTTCCGACTCTTTGTGACTTCATGGACCAGCCCACGCCAGAGCTTCCTGTCAGTCGTCAACACCCCCAGCTCCCCCAGGGACGAGTCCGTCACCTCTAGAATATCATCCATCCACCTTGCCCTTGGTCAACCTCTCTTCCTTTTGCCCTCCACTCTCCCTAGCATCAGCACCTTCTCCAGGGTGCCCTGTCTTCTCATTATGTGGCCAAAGTACTTCAGTTTTGCCTTTAATATCATTCCCTCCAGTGAGCAGTCTGGCTTTATTTCCTGGAGGATGGACTGGTTGGATCTTCTTGCAGTCCAAGGCACTCTCAGAATTTTCCTCCAACACCACAGTTCCAAAGCATCTGTCTTCCTTCTCTCAGCCTTCCTTATGGTCCAGCTCTCGCAGCCATATGTTACTATGGGGAACTCCATTGCTTTAACTATGCGGACCTTTGTTGTCAGTGTGATGTCTCTGCTCTTAACTATTTTATCGAGATTTGTCATTGCTTTTCTCCCAAGGATTAAGCGTCTTCTGATTTCCTGACTGCAGTCAGCATCTGCAGTAATCATCACACCTAGAAATAAAAAGTCTTTCACTGCTTCTACATTCTCTCCCTCTGTTTGCCAGTTATCAATCAATGCTTAATCTTACTGCCTGCTTTTCATCACGTTTTGCACTTTTTTGTTTTCAAATAAGACTGTGAGCCACATCTCTGCCCCCTTTGGAGGCCTGGAGAAACAGTTAAACTATCAATCTCTGCATGCTGGAGCATGTTGGTTTGTTCACGTGGGTCCTCCAAGGCTCCTGAATGGCTAGGATTTGCAGCCTTCAGATTAATGCCCTGAGTAGTGGCAGATTATCTCAGACGGCTGTAATTGGAAAGAGGTGTGATATTGGCCCCTGGCTTGGGGAACCACAGATGGGCATGTTGTGGTGCACCAGGCGTGATAAGAAAGGCCTTTCGCAGGAACGTATTTGGTGCAAGGCTGCGCTCACCTGCTGACCAAGCTACAGCCGGTCACCTCCATATTCCCAGAGTGCCCAAATATTTATTTTTGCTTTTTCTAAGGGATTATTTCCTGACAGCGCTTAAAAGGTAAAGAACGAAGTGTCCAAACTAAGGAGGGCAGATTACATCGCAGCTGGCCCACGTTTTTGACTTTGAGAAAATAAACTGATATTTCCAACCCCTGAAGTGTCAGGAGACTGTTCGGACCCTATTCTACCCAATCCTTGCATGCCACCTTTCAGTATGCTAAGCCTGAATAAGCCCTACCTTTTACTCGTCATTTGTAGAGCTGGTCATCAGATAGACAATGGAGCCTGCCCAGCTGTCTGCGGAGTTTCCAATTCATTTTTATCCCAATATTTGGCCTACTCGCCCAGAGCAGCAATTTCACAAGGAACAGGGCAGAAGTCCAAAATTTTTAGCCTCGCGATGGCTAAGGAAGCACATCCAATTCTCCCCAAAATAAGATAATACCAATAATAGGAATTCCAATGTGGCTTGGAGGAGATGCATCTACAAAAACGTGGGTATGAGTATCTTCAACTCAGTGTTGACTCCTGGCAACTCTCTGGACCAGTCCCTGCAGTTTCCTTGGCAAGGTTTTTCGGAAGTGGTTTGCCATTGCCTCCTTCCTAGGGCTGAGAGAAAGTGACTGGCCCAAGGTCACCCCGCTGGCTATGTGCCTAAGGCAAGGCTAGAACTTAGGGTCTCCCGGTTTCTAGCCTGATGCCTTGAACCACTACAACAATCTGGATCCTTTTTTTGATGCCTTCAAATTAGTCTTGATTCCTGGGGACTGCCTGGACAAGTCCTTGCAATTTTCTTGGCAACCTTTTGGGAAGCGGTTTTCCTTTGCCTGCTTCTTCCTGGGGCTGAGAGAGAGGGACTGGCCCAAGGTCACCCAGCTGGCTTTATGCCTGAGGCGGGACTAGAACTCTCGTACCATGCCTGATTGGCTCTTGGGCTGAGAGAGAGGGACTGGCCCAAGTTCACCCAGCTGGCTTCATGCCCAAGGCAGGACTAGAACTCACAGTCTCCTGATTCTAGCCTAATGCCTTCACTGGTACACCAGACTGCCTCTCTACAAAATCCTTACAAAGCAGCATTTTGGTATTGCTACCCATTCTGCTGCTATGCTAACTGCCAAATGCAGCTATGAACCTGTAATATTAGTATCTTTTATCCAGCGTGTGGTTATAGCTGAGGGCCCTGCTAGGTAGGCTAGACTATAAAATCAGCTCCGCAGGAAGACTAGAACTCTACTTTATTGAAATAGGCTATAAAGAACAGAATCTTGCAAGCCTGACTGTGCTTTACCTCCTCTTCTTCTTAGGAGGTAGGAATCAGGAAGGAGAATATTCACTTCTGAATATTACCTTGCTTCCCAGGATTTAAAGAATGTTTCAGCCCTCTTTGCTAATGTAATGGTTCTTGAATATTTCTGTCAAGGTCACCTCCCTTATTCTTTACATATCTAAGTGTAGTACAAGCCCTATTTTTCCCTAAGAAAGGCTAAGAGAGAATGACTGGCCCAAAGTCCCCCAGGGACCTTCTGTGGCTGAGGGAGGTCTTAAACCTGGGTCTCCACACTCCAAGTCCATCACCTTCACCGCTACTCCATGATGACTTTTAAGTTAAGAGCTATATACCAACCCAAGAAGATTCATGCAATGTCAATCCCAGAATTGAAACCCAGGCTGAATGTGTGCTTTCTATTTCTTTTTTTAATCCCTTCAATCATGTCCGATTCTCGGAGACTGCCTGGGCAAGTCCCTGCAGTTTTCTTGGCAAGGTTTTTCAGAAGTGGTTTGCCATTGCCTTCTTCCTAGGGCTGAGAGGAAGTGACAGGCCCAAGGTCGCCCTGCTGACTTTCTATAATCTTCTATAATAGTTGGGGGGTTGGGGGTGAAGCTGGGATATGTGAAGCAACCCAGGATCCATTTCATTCTGAAACCCAAAGTGCAAGATTTTGTAGAGGTTAGGCATCTGTCCTTCCCAGTGTCAGGCATTTCAATTTATACTGTGCTATATTTATGTTGTGTTCAATTTATTGTGCATGTGTTTTCATTCATATTTTCCTTCCATCTAGGACCAACCCAAGTGTTTTTGATCAGGGCCTGTACAAATGATCAACCCTACCATTTTTGATGATGATGATGATGATGACGACAAAGAAGATGAAGATGAAGATGAAGTTGAAGATGATATATCCTTAAGGGTTCAAGGAAATGCTCAAGTGCATCTTTGATCTTATGCTCCTCATCACACTGCACCCTTGGTCTCATTGTCACAAGGGCAGCATGAACAATCAAACTTTGACTAGATACCTCCTCCACAACACCAGTAATTGTGATACACACTTTTCCCCGGCCTCAATTCCATTTTAAACTGTTGGGCAGCGCAATGATCCAGCAAAATCACATTGGCTCACACTGGTTCACTCAGCAGTTCATCCGAACGTCCTCCAACCTGTATCGTCCGTCCCTCTCTATTTTGCACTCCCACATTTTTGCAGTTCTTGTTCTCTCAGTTCTTCCTCATTCCAGCTTAGAATAAAGGAAAGTTTTAAAATCTTCCTCTTCCTGTTTGGCACATGGTGAGATGGCACCCACTCAAGTTAACGGTAGGGTTAGCATACAGGTAGTCCTTGCTTAATGACCACAATTGGGACCAGAATTTCAGTTGCCAAGCAAAGCGGTCATTAAGCAAATCTGACCCGATTTCACAACCTTTTTTGCAGAGGTTGTTAAGCAAATCACTGTGGTTGTTAAGCAAACCACGTGGTCATTAAGAAAATCACACAGTCCCCTATTGATTTTGATTGCCAGAAGCCGGCCAGGAAGGTCAGAATTGGCAATCATGTGACCACGGGACACTGCAATGGTCATAAATGCAAACCGGTTGCCAAGCGCCCAAATCGTGATCATGTGACCACGGGGACACTGTGACAGTCCTAGGTGTGAAAACCAGTTAGAAGTTGTTTTTTTTAACACTGTTGTAAGTCCAAACCATCAAGTCCGAATGGTTGTTAAGTGAGGACTACTTTTATTAATCTCAGCAATTCTGCATTTCTGATCTTACTGGTTCTCTTTTGTCTGGGAAGGTGGTAGGGATCTCATCTTCCCCCTTCCCACTATCTGCAGATTTGATCCTTACATTCCCAAATCCACTTCAGGGGGATCCAAGGGGAGGTAAACTTCATCCCAAAACAGTGGTTTAATCTCAGCTGGTTGTGTTTACTGTCTTCTGAGAAGGTCACCCCAGCCAGCAAACTCCTACTAATAAAATGTCACCTGCACTCATGCAAGGACTGATGAAAGGATCTAACTTTCAGTCTGCAGCAGGGTTTCTCAACCTTAGCAACTTTAAGAAGTGTGGACTTCAACTCCCAGAATTCCCCAGCCAAACTGTGGCCTACAGAGTACACAAAACCTACCAAAGCAACTTGCATGTTTGATAGCTTTTTCCAAAAATCAGTTTAGTGGGCATGTTGGGGGAAAAAAAATAGACAGTAGGATATCAGCAGTGTTTGACACGCATGCATGAGGGACAGTAGTCAAAACTGTGGGAGGAATAGGAAGTGGGGCGGGTGTGGATAGGCACTGGGTGACAGCCACACAGAAGCTGTGTGTTGTGGTGGTTGCGATGTGTGTGTTTTCGTCACATCTTCTGTCCTTGAACGTGCACAGCTTCTGACCCTCGTTTTTTTCATTCCTGAACGTTTGAAGCAAATCCTGCCTTGCCCATCAGTCTATTGGGAGGAATGAGGGGTGCCTGTCCTGCCCTTGGCTTAGGGTTACTCTTAATGAGGAGGAGGACCATGTCGAGCCACTTCAGAGAATCACACCCAAGGGCTCCCACTGTCAACAGTAGAAGCGGCTCCAAGACCAGCACATCTGGCCTAGAGCTTGAGCAAGAGTCAGCCTTGGGAACCCCGACTCCTAGAGGACACCCAGTGAACAGGAAGGCAGAGGCAGGTTCTGGTGAACTAACTCTAAGCAGGTCTACTTGGGAGTAGCTGGCAGGGAGAAGCAGAGCTGATCAGTGTTAGCTGGACTCAGGGAGAGACTAGCAGCTGTCTCTATATAAGGAGATGCTTTCAGGTTAGGGCCAGAACAATTCTCAATTACAGTTCGGTCTTGTTTATCTGATGTCCAGCTCTGTAGCTTGTTTTCATTATTTTTTTTTAAAACGAACCATCTTTTCTTGACTAAATGACATGATCAGCTTATCTCTTGGACTTTGACTACCGGTAAGAATTCTAATTTCCATTGACTTTGGATTCTGATTCGTGACTATGAGCTGGTCTGGCAGATTTACAATCTGGATTTGCTAGCTAATGAACCCAGCCAGACAGGCCAAGACAAGGTGCCTTCCCACCATCCCCTTGGCACTTTCTTCTCCTGGTTTTAACAGTGGACTCACTCTAGTCAATTTCATTAATTCTTGGTTAGTTTCTTAATGCCTCCAGTTTGACTTTTGGTGCTCGTTTAAGTTATATGTGCCATTCCCTACCCATAGCCCACAAGTAAAACAGATAATGGAGAAGCTTGTACCTGGCTTCTTTTCAAAATGGTCCCCTTGAATCTTTACCAGTCTGGAAAACATCCATTATGGATTAATTTGTACTTCTTAACATGGTGGTTCCGTTGTGACCATGTCTCATGAATCTTTCTCCTTCAATAGATGACAGAGGCAGCTATGAGAAGAACTTCAGCAGTTGTCCTTAATCTGGTGCTCTCCAGATGCAAAAGGCTACAACTTATGGTTGGGGATAATGGCCCTTGTGACCCATCAGATCTGGAGGGTAGTCCTAAGTTAGGGAAAACTCCCTGTGTCAACCCTTCGAGATAGACCAGATCTGGAAACTTATTCCACAGGAAGACCAGAACTATACTGAGATAAGCCATAATAACAGAGTCTTGCAAGCCTGATTGTGCAACTTCTTCCCTTCCTCTTATATTCCAGTAGATCAGGGAGTGTCAGCCCGGGTCTCTTCCTAATGCTATCTGCCTTCCCAGGACTTAAGGGATATTTCTGTCCTCTTTGTTGACATAACAGTTTCTGAATATCTCCTTCAAGGCCATCTCTCTGGCTCTCTACATCCTACCTATTAAGCTGATTTGCAATAGGAAGGGCTACGTAGACTTTTTGTCCAGTCAGAATCTCTAAGACTCCTGATTCAATACATGCATAAAACTCATCCATGCCTTACATTTTTGGCTGGAAGGTTGAAAGGGCCTTGAGCTCAACCCCCCTCCAATGGTTCTTCCTCACATCAGAACTTTCTTCCCAGTGGTATGAGTGTGTCTGACAACAGCAGATACAAATCCTCATTTAAAATTGCCTGGAAGGCTGTAAATTAACACTGGATGCTCCAGAGCATTGTGGAAAATGAGTCATTCTCCCCTGGCATATGCAACTAGCTTCTGCACGGGAGGGGCGCTTAGCTGAGATTGTGAAGTGCTGACACCCGCTTTAGTTCTTTCGAATCCTTCAAACAACTGGTGAAATGACACAGATGAAGAGCTTTCCTTCCTTTGAGCCAGCTGGCTGTAGATGATAGGGGCCTCAACATCTGGAGGACATCAGGTCAGGGTTGGCTGAGGTGAGACAAGCCCAACTCTCCACAGGCTGAAGGAACTGTGAATTTCCATCCCAGCCCCTCAGGCTTGAGCATAATAGATAGCCAAGGGTTAGTGAAGCTGTGGGGTAAAGTTTACACCCTGCTCCTTGGACAGAGGGAAGGGAGAAGAGGAGAAACCAACTCAATCCTCAGTGGTGCTATTACTGCACTGGCTTGATAGCCATATACATCACGGTGTATGAATGGATGTGATCTGTGAAGTATTGAGTGGCATTGGTTGGAAGACAGCACAGGCTGTCTCAGCACTTCCTTATCCACCAGATCTGCTGGGCACTTTGGACTCAACACTTTGGGTCCTTGCTAAGGGGAGGGGGAAGACAGCAGTAACCTCATCGCATTGGTGGTCCCTGCTCCTGTCCTCTCACATTGAGTCATTCTTTGTTTGCCTACAGCATCGTATATAATTAACTTCCAGTGCTTCAGGAGATGATGATGATGATGCTTGCTTAGGTGGATCTGAAAAAAAGGCCAAGGAGATAAGCTTATTAGTGCTCATGAGCAGGGTGGGCCCTACCATTAGCCATAAGGAGGCAGTCACCCCTGGGTAGAGGACACAGAGATAAACTTGGAGAAGCCTTGACTCTCTTGGGTGTAAAAGAGAGGGATGAAACGCTGCCAAGCTTTCAAGGTTCTGCTATTATAACCTCTATCAATGAAGTAGTATTCTAGAGTCTGTGGTGAGGTCTGTTTCCTGACCTGGCCTACCTGAAAGGGCTAACATCAATCCTGAAAGCCTGACCATGTTTCCCCTTCCCTCTCTCTCTTACCAAAGAGGGTTAAAGCAGAGCTATTCTGAGTTTTTCTCATGTCGTCTTGTCTTCCAGGTCTGAGCTCATGTTTCACTAATGGTCTCTGCATGTCTTCTTCAAGGTCATCTCTGTGTCCCTCTACAGCCTGGTGGAAGACCCAGAGACCTGCAGAATAGGAGTGCCATGTGTGATGCAGCTCCAGTGAAGGTTGCTGTCTTGTGATTAGCACGGAGGAAGATCAAACTTCCGGGCAACTTCTAGTTGTGGGGACTTCAACTCCCAGAATTCTCAGTAATAGCCATGCAATTGGCCACATTTGGGATTAATCGATTCAGATCCTAGCCTGGTTACTTTTTTTTAAATGGAATCTGGTATGCATGCTCCATTCTGGAAGGGTTTTGTTGTTGTTGTTGTTGTTTATTCGTTTAGTCGCTTCCGACTCTTCGTGACTTCATGGACCAGCCCACGCCAGAGCTTCCTGTCGGTCGTCAACACCCCCAGCTCCCCCAGGGATGAGTCTGTCACCTCTAGAATATCATCCATCCACCTTGCCCTTGGTCGGCCCCTCTTCCTTTTGCCTTCCACTCTCTATAGCATCAGCACCTTCTCCAGAGTGTCCTGTCTTCTCATTATGTGGCCAAAGTATTTCAGTTTTGCCTTTAATATCATTCCCTCAAGTGAGCAGTCTGGCTTTATTTCCTGGAAGTAAATAGAGCAAAGAAATAGCAAATACATAATATTCTTGGCCTTTTGCTTCAGACAGCAAGGTGTTTGGGGGCCAGTCCTAATGATCAGCCATGAACGGAAAACAACGATCAAGTGCTGTATTTGCAAAGCTAACATCTTTCAATATTAAGGATAGACAAGAGGGGACTTTATAAGTGGGGTGGTTGACTCCACCAACATTCTTGCACATTGAGGCCATAAGGAACAAGGTGGACCTTGGAAGTGATCCAACAAAGCAAGTCTCCTACTTGTACATCCAGAGACTTTTTGAGGATCAGTTGAGATACATTCAGTCCAACCAGAAAATAATATCTTTCTTCTGGACCACACTCCTGATTGTGGGTGTTAGATTTGAAAGCTCACTCCAAGAAACAAACACTCCTTCTTGAGAAAGAGAACATGCTATTGAGAAATCCTTTTATAAAATGTACAAGCTTCTGTCGAAGGGTAGAAGCAGAGCAGCCCAAAAAGAAGGGAAGCTTGTGTAGATGTGATGTTAGGTCCCTCCTGTTATCTCATAGAAAAGATCCTCACAGATACAGGATGGAAGCAAGGTGTTCAGAAGCTGAGATACAGAGTCCCATGCTTTTCAAGGTCCTGTGACACATTGACCTGTCCAGAAAGTAACAGAGGTCATGCAAAACTTCATTGATTTTGTATGAAGACAGAAACAGTGACCTTCAAAGAATGATTATTTGACTGAGAGTAAGTTAGCAATGGGGCAACTATGGTTCTCCAGATGTTGCTGGAATATAATCTTCCCAAAAGATGGTCTTAAAGTCTAGCAGACACATATGGAAGGGGGTATGCCATATGTCTAGAAAAATGAGAGTCACAGCTTTGCTGAAAGGTGGGTGGGCTGATACAGGAGTCTTCCATTGTTCCTTAACTCATGTTCTTTTTTTTTCCAGATGGACTATCCTCAGACCACAAATGCTGAAAATTGGTGATAGGCTTTCTTGCCATTTTGAGGCAGTAAACACATAACTATTGTGTGCCCCATAAAATAGGCTTAGCATGGTTAAGACAAACACACACAGACACACACACCCTCCTAAAAATATTTCCACTCTAAAACCCAGCATGATCTCAAATATCTAATCTTGTAGATGAAGGCAATACAGTCCTACGGCATTTATATCATCATTTTTTGCAGTGTTTGCCCTCCCACCCAGAAAAAAAAATAAAAAAGTGTCAAACCAAGCATGGCACAGAGATACTCAAAAGTTGCCTAGTTTTGTTCTATATCATTTACGTTCATGTTTTTCCTCTTTTAGTCCATCCTCTGTTTCTTTACCATTTGGTGAATAGGAAGTATTTTGTTTTGGAGGATCTGAGATGGTTATGAACAAAAATAATGGATATAAGCTACAGCTACCTAGATTTTGCCTAAATGTAAAGAAAAACTTACTGATCTAAGTAGAACAGTCTACTCTCAGATGTTGTGAGTTCTCCACCTCTGAAGGATTTCAAGAAAAGGCTGGACTGGCACCTTTCAAGGATGGTTTAACTGGTTTCCCTTCCCACTTTGAACAATACCCTAATTTAAATTTAATTATTGTTTGAAATGTTCTTGCTGCATTATTTTTAAAAAGAGCGGCCAACATTTTTTAAAATGTATATTCAGGCAAAGTCTGCAATAAGATGCATACGTTCAGGAAACAATGTAGAAAAATACATTATCTTAAGGAAATTATTTGCAGAAATTCTGAAAATCATGCAAAAATCACAGCCCAAAAAGCATATGTTTGGAGAAATGTGTACCAAAATACAGCAAAGTTATCTTGGCAGCATAACGTATAAATAATATGTAAATTTACATTGGCTGAGGAATTCTGGGAGTTGAAGTCCACACAACTAGAGAGTAAGGAAGATGTTCTTGACAGAGGTACGCATGATCTGTTGCTAGGGCAATGAGGGGTGAAAAATACTTTAAGTGTGCAATAGACAGATAACATTTGGAAGTGACTCAGACAGACACCTCCTTAATTCACTGAACCATAAGAAGGAGTTGGTACAGCCCAACCAGACTTGCAAGATTCTGTTATTATAGCCCATCTCCATAAAAGTAGTTTTAGTCTTCCTGTAGAATTGATTTCCTGCTCTGGCCTACCTAGCAGGGCTGATAAATAGAACTGATCAGGCTTTAGAAAGCTGTAGCAAATATTAGGGATGCACAAATCAGACAAAACACTATTTGAACATTGATTTAGATCTGCGATCTGATGCGGCAAATTAGTCCGATTCATTTCAGATATCCGAGTTGAAAGGATCTGGACTTCTGAACTGAGTCAGGGGGGAAAAGGAGTTCGGTGCGTATGCAGAAGTCATCCCACTTCATTTGTAGGTTTGATTCAGTGATCTGAAGAGATTTGATGGAGGCAAACTACATTGCCGAATCAAATATTTGCATGGTGTAGATTGCCTTCCTAAGCAAGTGACTTCTCAAATGCACGGGCAGCATCCAGATTAAATTATTCATAGAATTGTAGAACTGTAGAATTGGGAGGGCTATACTGATCGTCTAGTCCACCCCCCGCCCCCGCTCCATTATAGCATCTCTAACAGAGGACCGTAAGGCGGGTCACAATCACTAATTACACCATGGATTGCAGAACTACTTTGCAAAAAATAATAACCATTTGTTTAAATGCAACATTAGAAAAAAGGAAAAGAAGCTGAGCTAGGTAATTATAATAGTTTAAAACCCTTTAACCAAAGGGCAGATGGAATTCAAGGTGCTTTCTGTAGTAATGGGGCAATCTGAAGCCAACACCCCATTTCTTCATTTATTTCTCCGCCTTCATGCCTGGTGTTATGGAATGTGTCTCTGAAGGGGGAGGTGATGCAGTGGATTTCAGTAGTGCTGCTGGTTCTCAGGAAGCAGGGAGCACATTCCAAGGAGGAGGACAAGATAAGAGGAAACACAGTCCAGGGATGGAACGTGGGAAGACTAAGAGGTTCAGAGTAGCCCTGCCCTAGAGCCTTCCCAGGTTATTTCCTCTGAGGTTAGGTGGAGTTGCTTTAGTCTGGCAAGATTCTGTCTAGACGGTGTGGACAGATAAAGAACTGAAGTTTGGCTGGATCGATTCATCATTGTTCTTGGGCTGGCCCTGACATCAACCAGACTATCAACTATCAACCTCAAATGATCAGCCAACCTAAAACTATCAACCAATCAACCAAGAAAACAACCCCATAGGAACTTAAAACGTTCGACTGGGATGGTCTTCAGTAGTGCTGCTGGTTCTCAGGAAGGAGGGGGCACTTTCCAAGGGGGAGGACAAGATAAGAGGAAACACAGTCCAGGGATGGAATGTGGAAAGACTTAAGAGGTTCAGGATAGCCCTGCCCTAGAGCCTTCCCAGGTTATTTCCCCTGAGGTTAGGTGGAGTTGCTTTAGTCTGGCAAGATTCTGTCTAGACAGTGTGAGCAGATAAAGAACTGAAGTTTGGCTGGATTGATTCTTCATCGTTCTTGGGCTGGCCCTGACACCTGGCAAGGAGAGGCAAATGCACAGTCCCATCAAAGAGACAGGAAGTCAAGTTGGCAGAGGACCATCTTGAGGGCCCCACCATTGGCACCTGCCTGATCAAGGCCGCCTCTGAGTCCCAGCTCCGTGTCTGTGGCTTGGTCCAGTCATGTTGATGCAGGAAGCTGGGCCAAAGAACCTAAATAAGGTCTTTCCTTCGAAAAACACCCTCCACCAACTTTCTTTTTCTCTCTCCCTCTCTCCCTCTCTCCTCACAGCTGTTCTCTCCTTCTGCTCCTGTTCCCTGCGCCCTTTCTCTCCTCTGCCTCAGAGACACACATAACTCTCCGGTGAAATATATACAGTGTAAATATATAAAAAGCCAGCGTTTGCCTGCTGCTTATGTATTCATGAAATAGTAAATAAATTTTATGGGATAATGTGAAGGCTGCCAAGGAGCAGAGAGATGGAAACCAGCCCCTAATGAGACTCAGTGTCAGCATCGTGCTTTCAGTATTGATCTGGTGGAGTGGAGAAGGAGGGCGCTCCCCCCCTCTTCTGCCTCTTCCCCCATGGTGGGAGCGAGCAGGCACGGAGTTGCGGGTTTTGCTGATGTGACACTTTTTATGGCTTTTGCAGGGATGGGGGTGGGGGGTCGTAATCTTGCCAAGGCTGGGCTAGGGCTGGTGACGGGAGGGAGACGAAAGGCAGAAAGAAGACATCTGCTGGAGCTGCTGCAAACAACAGAGTCCTTCGCTCCTTCCAAAATTAATGGAGTTGGGGTCTTGGGGCTCATGAGAGGTCAAAGGAGAACCAAAGCTATTATACCAAACATGGGCTATGAAAAGAGGGAGAAACCCATCCCAGCCATTTGTATTCATTCTGGGAAGGTTTCATGGCCTTTCTGGTGGACTTCCATTTGCACTGTTGGGCTCTGGATTGTGGATATACCAGCCAACCAGGTCAAAGCATCTGCAACATCTACAGCACCTCTTGATCCATCCAGGTGGAAATGCATAGCTGGGTATCATCTGCAGATTGACGATTCCTCATCCCAAACTGATGGATGGCTTCTCCCATCAGTGGCTTCCTACCGATGCTATGCAGCTTCCATAGCTGGCCTGGTCCCTCAAGGCTGCCATTTTCCACTTCTTACAGAGCATCTCTCTGGAATGGGATTGGCCACTAGTTCTGCTTTTTATAGAGGACAGTTCAGGAATGTCCAGCATAAGTCCAGTTTAATTCTTTAAAAAAAAATCCTTCAGAAGGAACAGTAGAAAAAGTTGGAAGATACCCATCCTTGGTGGCAGTGCCAGAACTGAAGAACAGACTTTGGCTCCCAGTGTAGTTTTTTCCCCACCAGGATAAAGTGGATTGCATATATCACTTACATTAAGTGACGATCATTTCTGTAACTGCCCCCATGATTCACCCATTGAGCCAAATCAAACGTGGCTTGCTTACTTGTGGTTTGTTTTTGTGCCAACCCGGCCACTAAGTTTATGACCCATAGTTGATGAGATTGGCCACTGTGTCAACCCAACCAGGGGCATCTTATTTAAGAAATGACACTTATGCCAACCTTTGTTAAGCATGATCTTAAGACAAAGCTTACTGCCCTCTTCAGGCCAGTTTTGGTCATGTGCACCCATGGGAGTAAGAGAAAGTGTGAAATTACAGGAGCTGTACATTGACCAAACTGAGCTCCCTGAATTGAAGCAATGTTTAACAGAAGCCTTAGTCCACTGTTCCTCAACCTCAGCAACTTTAAGATGTATGGACTTCAACTCCCAGAATTCCCCAGCCAGCCATGCTGGCTGGGGAATTCTGGGAGTTGAAGTCCATACATCTTAAAGTTGCTGAGGTTGAGAAACACTGCCTTAGACTTTGTTGAGGATCATTCCAAGGGGACTTTGCAAGTTGGGGGTTCAGAGAATAGCTCTAGGATACCTGGAGAACAACTGGACCAGAATGCTCTATTCCATCTCGTTGCCCAAGTAAGCACGTGATGGAGGTAGGACAAATGGGCATTGCCAATGCTGGTTTAAAATCTCAGGTCAGCATTATGCAGGTCCAGTCCACTTGCATTGGCCTGGGACACCTGTGATCTTGCTGGATGTTGTGGTGGACATTGGGAACATTTCTGTTCCCTAACATTTCTGTTAGGGCAGGAGACCATCCCCCGCCTTGTGGGTCCTGGCCAATGCCAAACCTCTGAAGATGGATTTGGCATTAGTGATAAGAAATACAGAGAAACATTATTTGGATATTTCATATCAAGTGATCTGGCAGAGATGCCAAGGGGATACACATGAAAACCCATAGGAAGATGCTAAGAGATCTTCCCAAAAACAAAACCAGGGACAAACCTCAACAGGTATACTGGTTTTCTTGATCAAACATGGGGTATTTGGAGAATCAGTAACCATGGAACTTGTCTTCAGGCTGAACTCAGGAAAAAATGTAGGACTACCATACCTGGGCTGCCAAAAAACAAAAATCTATGTGGTCTCTAGATGGCAGCAGAGGATGGTTTTCTGCCTCCCTGCCTCCCTGTGCCACCATCTAGTGGTCAGTCCAATATGGTAGCCCTGACACTGGGTACATGGAACACACTAATCCAGGGTTTCTCAACTAGGGCTCTGTGGCACCTTAGGATTCTGCAAGAGGTCATTAGGGGTTCCCTGGGAGATCACAATTTATTTTAAAAATTATTTCAAATTTAGGCAACTTCAGATTAAAGAGGTAAGTTTCATTCTTTCTTTTCAGTTTAAGAACACTGTGAATGCATACAGACAGGCCTACCCATGAAACAAATATAATCATTTTTGAGCCTGAATGGGCAGGGGTTCCCCAAGGCCTGAAAAATATTTCAAGGGTTCCTCCAAGGTCAAGAAGTTAAGAAAGGCTGCACTCATCTATACCTGAGAAATTCTAAAGCCAGGTTAACAACACAATGCAGTTGCTATCTTCATTTCACATACTCTGCTTTAATGAAAAAAGCATGCTATAGCTTAACATGACGGCCTGATTTAGAACATTTGCAAAGATCATTGCTGAATCTGTTGAACCCCAGACTACCCATTCTCATTTTAGCCTAAACTAGCTTGTTGCATGACCCTAGAAGTATGTCTGTCTGTCTGTATGTGTGTGTGTGTGTGTGTGTGTGTATGCTAGAAACTGGGAGACCCTGAGTTCTAGTCCCGCCTTAGGCACAAAGCCAGCCATGGGACCTTGGGCCAGTCACTTTCTCTCAGCCCTAGGAAGAAGGCAATGGCAAACCACTTCCGAAAATCTTGCCAAGAAAACCGGAGGCAGCCTCCGAGAATCAGACATGATTGAACAGATTAAAAAAGAAAATCCTAGACTACTCAGAAGGGCGGCGTTATAAAATAAACCAGAAGAGGGGGAATGGCACCGGGTTAACAGCCGAACGATAGAGAAGCCCTTGAGTCTAAAAATAATGGGGATAGCCAGGACTTTTCTTTCTTCCCTACCAGCCAGAGAGATGTTTGATGAAATAATATTTGCAGGTATCATCCCCGCAACTTCGATACCGGAAATCTGTTCATTTCTCTTCCCTCCCCCACTCCCCCCCAGCCCCCACCCATCCTCCCCATCCTATTTTATGGATGGAGCGAGATGGAAAAGTAAAAATTATTAACCCTGGGGTCAGCCACCGTCGCTTGGTTTCTCTCTTTAGCTTAGAGGCCTTTTTTCTTCATCTGTTTCGCAGACAGCCATGTACAGCTCAGCTCATTTGCATGCACTTATTGCCTTGTTAAAAATCTTTACTTATTTTTAAAGAGACAGACGCCTATTTCTCCACCCATCGCTCCCCACCACCTGCCCGGCCCCACTGCTGCCCATGGTTGACATCCCATTGTACAGGAGACGCTTCAAAGCCACCGATTCCACCTCCGGGTCTTTGCTGGAATCTTGGAATTAGGGGGCGTGATTGGCTGGCTGGGACTGAAATCGGGATGTTAAATCTTTTGCACCTTTCCTCCAATCTGGAAGGAGTTTTCTAGTTTTCTTGAAGCTTCTCTTTTAACAGTTACTAGTGAATAAGCACCACCGACCCCAGTGGGATTTACTTCTGAGTAAACAGAACAGGAACAGTGGGGAACCTGTCTTGGTTCGTATCTGTCAGCCCTTCGAGGTAGTCCAGACCAGCATACCAAAGTTATGAACACTAAACCTACTTTCCTTATAAGAATCTTGCAAGCCTGAATGTGCCTCTTCCCTCCCCATCTTTACTTCCAAGAGAACTAGGGAGGGTCAAGTCTGAGATGCTTCCTTGAATTACACTCCTGTCTTGGACTCAGATTTCTGTTATCTGACTGCTGTCTCGGCTGCGGCTCTTCTTCCTGTTCCTCAGAGTTATTCTCCTGACCCATTACAGCACCTCTGTGCTTTTTGCTTGCAATATTTGTTTGTCTGACATAATGGCATGTTTGCATCTTATTTTCATGAATAGTTCTACTTTGTTCTATTTGTGAAAGGTGGGAGGTCCCCTGTGCCAGCACCGAGTCATGTCTGACCCTTTGGGGGGATGCCGCTTTCGCGAGGTTTCCTTGGCAGACTCTAGAGTGGGGTGGTTTGCCATGGCCTTCCCCAGTCGTCACCTTCCCCAGCAAGCTGGGTTCTCATTTTACCGACCTCGGAAGGATGGAAGGTTGAGTCGACCTGAGCCGACTACCTGAGAATCCGGCTTCCACTGGGATTGAACTTGGGTCACGGGGAGAGTTTCGGTTGCAATACTGCCGCCTACCACTCTGCACCACACAAGATTTTATCAATTCTATTTATCAATGGCAAAATTCAAAGGATTGTGAATCCTGAAGCTTTGGGCTGTATTCTGCTCCATAAAGGCAAAATTGGGGAACTCTGCATCCCAGTAGGAATGCATCCCATTCGTAGCCCAAAAGCACATCATTCCTGCCAGTTCTCAGAGAATCAGAGATCCTTACCATGTCACTATTGTTTAATATTGCCAGTGCCAACTCCAGTGTGTCATGGAAACAGAATATGTGGGTCCCAAGGAGAATTATGTGAATCAACTCTGATCCAATCAAAATCCTTGATTCAGTGAGGATTCAAAATGATTTTGGAAAAGTGTATCAGCAATTTTCAAGTGGTCACTCCAGTCTGACCTGAATACAGATAGTCCTCGACTTATGACCACCATGGTGATCGGAACTCCCATCGCTAAGCAATGTTATTGTTAAGTGAGTCATGCCTGATTTTACAACCTTTTTTGCTACAGTCATTAAGTGAATCATGTGGTTGTTAAGTGAATCTGGCTTTCCCCATTGATTTTACTTGTTGGAGGCCTCTGGGAAGGTTGCAAATGGCAATCATACTCCTGGGATGCTGCAACTGTCGTAAATGCATGCTGGTTACCAAGTGCCTAAATTTTGATCACTGACTATGGGGATGCTGTGGTGGTCGTAAGTGCAAGGACTGGTCACAAGTCACTTTTTTCAGTGCCATCGTAGCTTCAAACGATCGTTAAACAAATGGTGGTAATGGTGGAATCCAAACTGGATTCTCAGTTTGATCTGGAGAGTTGATAGGATTTGGAGATTCCACTGAGATGTTTTCAGATTGATTTGATGGATCACACATCCCAGTAGAGTACAAAAGCTCACAGGAAGAACACAAAACATTCTGGCTCATTCTTGCCTTCCGCTTTGAAGCTGGAAACACATAAACATTTTTATCATAAGCCCTAAAAATTGAGAATGACAGTTCTAAAACATGAAGGGAAATCTCAAACTCCCCAACGCAAAGGGGGAGAAAAAGAAAAGCCTAGGCCCACCTACATGCATAATAATTGCCCCCCCCCTCTTTCCATCATTTGCTCCACTCACTGCAGTCCTTAGATCCCACCAAAACATCAAATGTGCCCCCCCACCAAACAATGGACCTTCCATGCTATAGAAAGTCCTATCTTGAAAGTCCTGCAATGGTTCTTGATCAGACTTGCAGAAATTCAAAAGTATATGAGTCCTATGTTAACCAAGCTGTTATTCATTAAATTGATATCCCAGTTTTCTGCTCTGGAAGACCCTCAAATGTTCTCAGAATGCTTTTTCCTATGGTGGGAAAACCCAGGAGAAGAAAATCTGCAGAGATATAGGCAGTGCCAAAGAACCACTGGATTTAGGAGATGCTCATGTGATATTTGCTCATCAAAATTAATTTATTCATCTAATTTATTAGCCTCATGAATAATAAAGGATCTATTTACTGTTATTCCAGATTTCCATACCTTCCAGCTCAAGCTTACTCTTCTGTGGGTCTTCTGTGTGTCTGTGGGTCTTCTGTGTGAAAAATATGGAACGCCTTCTAGACATTTCAGGGTTGACATAGAATGTTTGAATTGGTCAGTTTGGAAAAAGCATGGCTCTGATCTGGATATCTGAAACTCCATTAGATTTTAATCAATTCAGCAGCTTAAAAAGGAGACATGCCTATGTACAAAAGATGTCTGAATCAAACTTATATGGAGGGGCACTGATTCCCTTTGATGATTCAAATTGAATTGTTCCTTGAAGTCTGCAACTTGACTTGATTCCCAGGCATGGGGCCTGCAGGTTGAGTGAGCCCATCCTTGTATTTTTTTTTTCCTAATATGATATATGGTCTGAGATTTATTGTCCTCTGGGCTGAGATGTTTTCTCACATTACTTTCTTGGCTCGGGCTCAAGCCCCTCTTATCTAACTGTTGCCTTGGTAGTGGCTCTCCTTCATGGCCATTCTGTATGCCCTCTACAGTTTCACTAGTTATAATATGGGGCAGTAGACCCTTCAAGGACCATCTAAGCCTTCATTGAGACAAGTGCCCCTTTCCAAGATCTGCACAGCTGCAGTAGCTTCCACGTGGACTATTTAAAACACCTTCTAGTCGCTAAATTTTATTCTTTATTAACCCACTGCCAAGGGGCTGCCCCTTCACTTTCCTTCCAGCCTTCCCCCTTGATCCTTCCATTTCACATCTCCCCCTTTGCCCTCCCTCCCTCCCCCCATCTAAAACTACCTGCCAGCCCCCTTAATTGGCACCTTTCTACTCTCCTTTCTATTAATCACCCCCCCTCCCCATATTAATGGTGTGGCGAAGATTAAAATAATGCAACACATTAAAGATGTAATTTAAAATTAATAACTCATAATTATTTATCATGGTGTATCAGCGGAGCTATGAATTTCTCTGCTCACCAGGTACTTGCTTCCTCTTACACTCCCCACCCCACCCCGTCGCCGCTTTGTTCATGTCATTATGAGTCTCTGTTAGGGCTGGGATATGTTCCTGTTCAGTCGGCTGGGATTAATTGGGACCAATCATCACTTACAAAAAGCCATATATTCGAAGGGACAAATGGTGATCATTTAATCAAAGCTTGGCCAGAATGAGACTGGAGTGGGGAGATGTGAAATGAAGTAGGCTTTCCTCAAAGATTTTCCATGCAAAATCTTGTTTGAAGACACAGTCTCATGGCTACCTGGATCCATTTGTTTGAACAACAAAGGGGGCTGGACAGAAATGACACAATGGACCCCCTTTGTGAGTGGTCATGGAAGAATACAGCTGAGCAAGAACAGCTTTTTGAAATTCTCCACCCAACTGATGGGCAGAGAAATTGGCTGGATAATTTCTCTCAATTCTGTAAGGGATGGAGGGAGAGATTGTCCCACAGCAATCCTGGGCATTAAAGTGGTGTAAAAGCACTACCATCCACCCTTGAGAACTTCTCTAATTCTCTAGGAAGGAAGGAAGGAAGGAAGGAAGGAAGGAAGGAAGGAAGGAAGGAAGGAAGGGAGGGAGGGAGGGAGGGAGGGAGGGAGGGAGGGAGGGAGGGAGGGAGGGAGGGAGGGAGGGAGGGAGGGAGGTAGAAAGGATCTCTTTCATTAAATGTAATGAGACTGGTAAGAAAAATACAGGAGAGTTTTTCTGTCCAGGAGCAGTTAAGATGTCTGGCAAGGAGTGAAAGCTGAAATCAAAGAAGAAATAAATCAAACAAACCTCAATTAATATGGTACCAAATATTCCCAAACCTTCTCCTGTGATGGAGACTTTCGTTTTTCTACCTCATTTGCAGAATGCTTTAGAATTTCATTAGGATTTCTTTCTTTGCTTAATCAGGGACTTTCTAGGATACCCTCAAATATTCCTTTGAGCCCACCTCCCAGTTTCATACCACCACATCCACCAAGCTGAAATAAACAACAGGGGGGAGAAATTAAGATGTAGTATCCAGCGTGACCCTGCTTTCTCTTATCAGGACTGTGAAATTCAGTAATAGTGGCTTGTCGCTTAATAGGCGGAGGTGTACAAAAATAATTTGTGAAATATCAGAAACAAAAGGTTGATTTTGCAACTGTGGCTCAATTTACATCAGTTAAGATAGAAAGAGAGCTAATGGTGAGATGATTTTATGGATAAGTGGGCACCTTTGGTTGAATTTTGTTACTACAGTCTTGTTTTTACTGAAGTCTATTTGTGGCGATAATGTATTAAAAAGAATCTTCCAGTGCAAGACAGATACTTATGCACACTCTTCCCAAAAGGGCTTTGCAGTGCAGAAGGGCACACAACGACACACACCGCCAGTCAACAGCGCCTTAAACCAAACATATTTTCCTAGGATTGCGTTGTAGCTGCAGAGGAGACACATCAGAGCTTATAAAGACTCAGTTATAATAGGAGAGAATAGAGGTAGCTCAGGGTTGAACTGTTGGGTTTTTGGTGTTCTCTGAGCTTGGTTGTTTTCCTGCAGATGTTTTGTTATTAGGCTAGGCAACATCATCAGTGCAGGGATCCTGGTGGTGAAACAATGAAGCTCAGAAGACACCAGGAACACCATACTGTACATGTTCTGAAGCACTTGTTTCCTTTGCATCCAAAGCATGGCAAACCCAGTTTAAGTTGACCCCTGTGGTTAGTTGGAGTCACTGTATATTAAACTTTTTGTAGCACACCCTGATTCACCAGCCTAAGATTTCCTCACTTCCCCAACTCCCCTGGATTACGTTCGTCGGTCTTGTCCATCCGATTGAGTGATGCAGATCCAGGGATGTGAAAAGTGGTGTTCTCTTCTTGTAATGCCCCTTCCGTAGCTGGCGCTTAAGCTGACACTCAGAGTTCTCTGAAGTTTGTTTTCTGGCTAAACATCTCTAGCATGACAATCCTGTTAGCTTCCCAGGGTGGATTTCTGCTTCTCCTGTTATCACACCAGGAGGCTTCCAAATGAGCAGAAGCCCGTGGAAAAAAAACCAGCCAGTAGTGGCCAACTTGGCAGTCCAGTTGTTCAAAGCCCCCCTTGCATGGCATTAGAGATAGGATTATTGATAAGAGGGATTGGCAAGAAGAAGAAGAAAGGCTCACAATTTGCAGATTAGGCCAGGTGTGATGGACAGCAAGCACTGTGTTGGCAGAGGTGGCTTGGTCAAGAGTTAGAGACCTAATTCTAGTGGCCAAAATGGATCGAGGCTTCCACCTAGCAGCTGGAGCAGGTTCAGGGGGCAGACCAAGCCAACTTCATTTATCAGCATGCCATAACACCTGGATGTGTTTGTGTAGGAAGGCCCAGGCAGCAAGAAATCACAACCACAGCTCCAGATGTTGAAATATGGGCTGGTTAAGAGAGCAGATACCATTTGTGTTTGATGGACACTTCAGCCAGGGGATGGACCATTCCTTGGTGGCCAAGGGTGACATTGTGCTTGAGGATTACAAAGTGATGACGGGGGACATGTCAGGCACGTGGAGTTGGCTGGGTATCAGATTTGCCTTTCTATAGGTTTAGCCTGCACTTTTCACCTGTCTCCTAGCTTGAAATGGAGAGAAATGGGGGAGTTAGCTTTTAGCAATTATGAACAGGAGGACCAAGAACCACAGAGAAGGGAGTTTGACTTGACTATAAAAGCTCAGCTTGTCTACCTCCGAAATAACAGACATGCAAAAATCTGGAAACTTAGTAGGCCCTTTCCGACCGCGGATTTAAACTTTTCTCCTTGCCTCTCACATCAAAAATGCCAGTTTAGCATGGCCCAATGACTTCTCAGCAGCAAGTACTGAACAGAAGACACACAGGTAATACAGTCCTAGAGAGGTGCAAAATATTTTGAGATAAAAATGCTGCAACCTCAATATATCTCACAGCCAATGTGGAACTGCTACGTTGAGGTCAAAACAAGGTGTTCCAGTGTCATGAGTGTTGGAGGTCCCAACAAATCAGTGTGCCTCATTAGCATGTGGATGAGTTTGTTCTAGGATGTAAATTCTCTATGTGCTTCTGGAGGAAGCTGTTTGTTGCCCCTCCCACATTCTTTATCTCACTTCCTCCTTCTTCACCATCCTGGAAGGGAGCATGCGGCTCCAGCTCTTCCAACTTGGGCCATGCAATGGGCCTTGAACCAGGAGGTTCCCCCTTTCTCCATGTAGCCTTCAGCAGCAATGAGGGCTGAGGTTCAATTCAGTTTAGGGACAGAAGAAGAACAAGCATCATCTTTTCTGAATGGATGTAACTGGACCAAATAAAATGATTAAGACTACTTTTTACTTACTTCTAAACCTACTTTGTCTAAGTGTGTAATTCTTTATGCTTGGGTGGGCTAAGTGTGTAAGATCAATGACCTATATTTCTCTAACGTGCTGATTAATGCTATTTTAGATAATATTCTTTTTCTGTGCGCATCTTTTGCTGTGTTAAGCTCTGCTCCATTCAGTGGTCCTAGCTGTCCATTAACGGCTTCAATGAGAAGCATCCCAGTTCCAAAATGGATCATGCTGGCCTGCCATTCAGAATCCAGATAGTTCTGCTAAGGTTGGAACAGCAGCTGAACACTTGTATCATTCTGACCTTGGATCAGGACGCCCTGATGCCAAATCTTTTGTTTTTCCCCTATTATTCTATTATTCTCACACGGGCTAATGGGAGGTAATATTCAAAGCAAAGTACAAATCATCTCCAGTTTGGTTGGAAGTGCTTTGGATTCAGAATGTTGACTCAATCCAATTTGACCCTTCGAGCTGATTAAAAATAAAATCAACCTGATATCCAAAACCAGGCATTCCATCTGTTTCAGAAAGTGGATTCAGTCTGGAGATTCAGTGGAATTACCTTTGAATTAAACAACAACAACAACAACAGCAACAACAACAACAACCCAACTGGAGCTTGGCACAGCTTGAAAGAAAACGTTGGTCATTGCCCCTAAACTTGCAACTGTGCTTCTCAGTCGGTTAACATCTGCGTCCTTCTTCACTGATGGTGCATTTCCCCTCTTTCTTTGGCAGCATTCATCTTATTCTCCCCGCCTGTGATGGAATTAAGAGTTTCAGATTGCCGTGTGGCATTTTCATTCTCATAATTATCGGCCTTGCATTCAACAGCCAGCTAGATGCTCTGTTCCACCCCAGAATCCATTGCGTTTCAGCAGTAAGTTGTGATTGACGACTGGGGCCGCACCATATTTTCAGCAGGAGGCCAAAGTCCTTCCTAAGGAGAAGCTGATCGCTTCCTCTCATCTCAGCCAAACCCTCAGCAGGAGCTGCCTGTGCTTTAAGTAAAAAACAAGGGAAACCGGCCAATTCTGGAGTATGTCAGACAAGAGGGGGAAGAGAAACCAGGCCATCTTGGCTGGCTTGTTTTTGGATTCGCTCTGAAAAAGATGGGGAGGAACTAAGCTGTCTATCAGGATCAGTGGAAATTATGCATGTTGAACTGACAGCCGGGTGCTCTCCGGCTTCACCCTCATCAGGTGCCGACTGGCAAGACCGGCTCTGCTGTGGCTGAGATTTTTATGTTCCGTGGCTCCCTTGGCAACGTTTTCTATATTTAAATGGATGGAATCCTTCCAGATTTTGAGCAGTAGACGAGGCTGGGAGGAGGCAGGTGAACAGCAGGGCTGGCTTCTGTGTTCCTTCATTGCTGTACCCGTCCTCGCTCTGGTATATCAAGGAGAGCTTGCCAACAATGTTGCAAGAGACGGGCTATTGGGCGCCCCTCCAAAACCCAGGAATCTAGGGCCTACAAAACTGCCACACACACTTTTTTTCCCCCCAAAAGAAACAAAAGATCCTGTTCTATTTTGGCCATCTCCCTCTCCTTGAGGTCTTCCAGGGAAGTGAAGGGGCCTTGCACGACTTTGGCTTTGTTTGATACGTTCAAACTTTTTTACAAGTTGAAGAAAAGAGAGAAAGAAAAGGGGTAAACGCTATTCCCGAATTCAGTGAGAGGGAGGGCAAGAATGAAGAATCAGAGCGTTCCAGAGAGAAAATTCACCCACAGGGACGGATCAGGAAGGAGAAAGCTAGCAACAGCACTCAGAAGCGAGTCTGTGAAGCCCCCTGAACAAATAATACTCGTTCTCTCAATGGGCCTCCATAACATTGCCTTTGGCTTTCTCAGAACATTAGTTTGCTTGGATGAAAAGTTTATTATAGCAAGACCTTGCTCTGGCATAAGGCTCCAGGCCATAAGATTTATCTCTCAAGTTCACACTTCCATAGCCTCAACATCATGCCCTTCATAGGTCAGGGTGGAGGTACTAATTTCAAAAGGGCCCAGCAAGTGATTAGTCCATCTCTCTGACAAGAGTGATCTAGCCTTCCCAGGTAGTACACAGTGCAGAAAAGAACATTGAAAGAGAAACAGGGAGAATGGACTATCAGAGGGAGGGTGAGAAAGAGGAAAGAGGAAGGAAGGAAGGAAGGAAGGAAGGAAGGAAGGAAGGAAGGAAGGAAGGAAGGAAGGAAGGAAGGAAGGAAGGAAGGGAGGGAGCGAGGGAGGGAGGGAGGGAGGGAGGAAGGAAGGAAGGAAGGAAGGAAGGAAGGAAGGAAGGAAGGAAGGACCACTCACAACATTGGTCCCATCCAATTGGCCTTGCATTTTCATGTCCCAATACTGTCTTGCCGTCACATGAAACCTGCAAAAAATATGCAGTATGGTCAGAATTTCAACCACCAATCATGCACTCCACCTGAAGACTCCTTATATCAGTGTTCCTCAACCTTGGCAGCTTGAAGATGTGTGGACCCAACCATGCTGGCTGGGGAATTCTAGGAGTTGAAGTCCACACATCTTCAAGCTGCCAATTTGAGGAACACTGCCTTATACACACAGAGATTTTTTTTTCTTTTTCATCATCCAAATTATTGTTCCTCAGCTCCCAAAGTTCCTCAGTTTGCTTTGGAATTTTATTAACATTAACCTTCCTCCCTCCCTCCCTCCCTCCCTCCCTTCCTTCCTTCCTCTGAAAATCAGAAGGGGAGGGAATGGCACGCTGAAAGAGAAATATAACCATCCCCACTGCCCACCTCTCCAATATAAAATCAATCCAGAGTCAGTAATAAGTTTGTGGCAGTGACAATTTTGGGGCATTAGTCCAAGGCAGCTGCCACAAGCAACTGAGTGTCAAGAAACAGATGCAAATCATTAGCTTTTTAATTCATTCTTCTTGTACAGTATTATGATGGGTGCTTGGGAAGTTTTCTACCAAAAGAATGGCTTGCAATGGGGGCTACCGATCTGACGGAGGGAAGGATTCATACCTCAGCCAAGGTTGGCCTGGGCAATTTCCAAAGCCTTTGAGGACTCTGGTCTACTCAATAACTGGTTGCCAACTCATCCAACTAGGTTGCTACATAAGACACTGATTTCAGTTTTCAGCTGTCATATTTATTGGAGTCTTCTTGTTTAATATGTATTGGTGGCAGGTCAAGGAAATGACTGACTTCATGCCACGCACAGCCTATGGGCCACGTGCAGCTCTCAAAATCATCTTTTGAGCCATGCGGTCATATTTTTAGGAGCTAAGGATGTTTCCCAGCAAGGCTTGGGGTGCTGAGCTACATGTACAAATGCAACCTGGCACTTAGGAAGAAGCCATGTCTCATGTATTTCTTTTCCCAACAGTCTCTTGGACATACTCGAGCTAGGCTGACCATATTTCCTTGAGACAAAAACGGGACATTGGGAAGGCAAAACGGGGGAGGGCTGGGCGACGGGCTGGATCGGCAGGCAGGAACTTCTCTGGTTTTCTCAGGCTGGGAATCTTCGGATTCCTTCATTTGCGAGAGGCAAAGCTGGGCTGGAGAGTCTAGTGAATGGTTGTCCCTCACAAGCCGTTCCTCTTCTGGCTGTGCTTTTATGTTCTTTTCTTCCCACCATTTCAAGGCAGGAGCCAATCGGCTTGCCCTTTGATCACCGCCTATCAGCTGATCCTGTTTTTTTCTTTTTAGGTTTCCTGCCGGGTTGAGCTCTGCGGCTTTTCCCCCGCCATTTCTGCTCAGCTCCCCCTCCTTCCACTCAAAGTCAGACTGCCTTCTGACAGGTTCACGGGAACTTTCAAATTTTTAAGTAAGGTTTTTAAGAAAACGGGACAAAATGGACATTTATATTAAAACGACGGAACGGTCTGGAAATGTTAAAAAAACAGGACTGTCCTGTTCAAAATGGGATGTGTGGTCAGCCTAACTCTAGCTGCAGTGAATTCTGAGTCATCAGAAGCCAACAAAAACTTGGCTGCCATTTCCTGCAAGTCTGGAGCATCAGGGGTTGGGGGAAAATATGTGACAGACAGCCACTGAATTGTAAAACTTGGCATCTAAGCATTAGGAAAGGGGAGGGCAAGAAAGCATCAACATTGTAAGACCTTCCTATTTTGCATCACATCTTCTGGCATTGCCCTCTTCCAGTGATTGGTTCTTGCTAAGTTTAGATTACCCCCTCCATCTGGGCAGCCTCCAGATATGCAAATCTCATTTCCCAGAATCCTTTGCAATGGCCATGCTAGTTGAGGAATTCTGGGAATTGTAGTCCACACCTCTGGTTGGAAAAGGCTGAGCTAAATACAGTATCTCCTCATCTGGCCCTCCCAACAAAGGGACCAATGGTCTCAGAAGGAGAGAAAAGGCATTAATGGGATCTTTTTTTACCAGCTGAACTATGTCCTGCCCACGCAGATGGCAACAGCAAGTCTCTCATCATGCAGCATGGGAAATGGGGCCAAGTTTCCAGCTGGAAAGAAAAAAAAGGACTCAAACATCTGGCTATTCTAAGAAGAGAAAAGTTCAAAGGGTGAAGCAAGAGAGAAGTAAATCAGTGGTGCCTATCCAAAACCCCAGCTTGGCTACAGCCTTGGATACTGAAGGACCTTATCTCCATCTCTCTCCAAAGTTGTTTGTTTTGCAGAGAACCATCAAAATCTTGGTCAGAGAACAAGGCTGAAGGGTTGCAGAACATCAACCTAGTCAAAGGAAGGTCATATGGAACAGCAGACAAATTGCAGAGTATCTCTCTTTCTGATTCCTGCACAAGGTGTCTGGAGCTGAGACCCTCAGCATGGTTCCTTGGCCACCTTTATTTCCAAGAATCTCCCCAGATTCCAAGCAGGTTCCATATGCTTCTTTAGAAAATGAAAATAAGAGCTGACTGCAGACCAGACGTGTGCCCACCTTCCTGCAAAAAGGATGGAAGTAAGCGGTCAAATCCTGCAGAAGGGGGGAGGGGGTAAACCGTAATGACCAGTAGCATTTTTTGTAAATCAATGCTTGTTAATGCTTCTGTCTGTAGTTTTCTGGGTTACAGTAGGGAATGTTTCCAGGCTTATTTCTTCAGCCTAGGGTGATGGATTGATTATGTGCCATCAAATCAGTGGTGACTCTTAGTGATCATTAGATTGATTTTCTCCAGGACAATCTATCCCAAACCTGCTCCCTCAGATCTTCCCATGGTGTACCCATTGCTGCTGTAACTGGGTCCCTCCACGTTGCTGCTGGTCATCCTCTTCCTCTTTCCTTCCCCATTTCCTAGCATTACAGCCTTCTCCAGAGAGCTAGGGCTTTCCACTGACTGATTGACTGACTGACTGACTGACTGATTATGTGTCTTCAAGCCAGTGTTGACTCTTAGCAACTGCACAGATAGATTTTCTCTATGACGATCTGTCCCTAACCTGGTCCTTCAGGTCTTCCAATGGTGCCCCCATCACCACTGTAACTGAGTCCATCCACCTTGTGCTGGTTGTCCTCTTCTCTCTCCTTCCACCTTCCCCAACCTCATGGACTTCTCAAGAGAGCTGAGTCTTTCTATTGACTGGTTGGGTGAGTGAGTGAGTGAGTGAGTGAGTGAGTGAGTGATGATGATGTTCCTTCAAGTGAGTGTTGACTCTTAGCAACTGCACAGATAGATTTTCTCCATGTTGATCTGTCCCTAACCTGGTCCTTCAAGTCTTCCAACAATGCCCCCATCACCACTGTAACTGAGTCCTTCCACCTTGCTGAGGGTCATCCTCTTTCCTCTTTCCTTCCGCCTTTCCCACCATCAGAGCCTTCTCCAGACAGCTAGGTCTTTCCACTGATTGAGTGAGTGAGTGAGTGACTGATGATCTTCCTTCAAGCCAGTGATGACTTCTTGCAACCACAGAGATAGATTTTCTCCATCATGATCTGTCCCTATCTTGCTCTTTCAGATCTTCCCATGGTGCCCCTGTCGCCACTGTAACTGGGTCCACCCACCTTGCTGCTGGTTGTCTCCTTCTCTTTCCTTCCATCTTTCCCAGCATCAGAGCCTTCTCCAGAGAGCTGGGTCTTTCCAGTGACTTGTTGACTGATTGATTGATTGATTGATTGATTGACTGATTATGTGCCTTCAACTACACAGATAGAGTTTTCCCCTAGATGTTCTATCTCTAACCTGGTCCTTTAGATCTTCCAATGGTGCCCCCATGGCCATTGTAATGGAGTCCAACCACCTTGCTGCTGGTTCTCCTCTTCTTCTCTTCCCTTTCACCTTCTCCAGCATTACAGCCTTCTCCAGAGAGCTGGGTCTTCGCATAATGCATCCAATCATCCTAGTCTACAGCCCTGCTATTTCCTGGTTGTGTCCCATTGAAGTTATTAACCAGGCTCAACTTGCCTAACATCTTCACAATCACATGGTTGGTTAGGGGCTACCACTTGCTAGAAACTCTTCAGTCCCACTTTAGCCTAGCATGTTCTGCCCACTTAACCTTAGAGAGATGAATTGTTTAGAGTTCTAAATAATTAGTCCTCTTTTTTCCAAGAATGGAGGTTTATTGAGAATCTCATTTCTTCTCTAGGGTTGATTTTGCTGCTTTCCCTTCCCAAAATTTTGGAGGATCCTTCAGATACTGAAAGGGCAGGGTTTCAAGAAAAACAGCATCAGTTAATTTTAGCATTAACATGAGATTTTCTTCCCCACCTCTCCTGCCTGCCGTGACAGAGAGAAGAAGTAATGCCCTTGCCTGGTATTAAGAGCAATTCATGGAGTGGGGAGGGGGGGTGAAAACAGGACAGAAACGACTTCTTATCTAAACTTGCAATATGCAGCAGCGCTGTTTCAGTCCTTTCAAACAAATTTGTCCTCAGCTTCCTTGCCTGCAGCTCCCACCTTTCACAAGGAATGGGGAAGGCTCCTTACGAAGATCGTGAAATTAAATCCAATCTTGTTTTTCCTAGAGGAAAAAAAAAGGCCTCTTCTGTCCCTCCTCAGAGAAGACAGAGCCTGTCCCCTTCCTGATTTTCTGTATTATCTTGTTCTAGCCATTACCTTCAACGGAGCAAGCTGGCAATAGACATTTTGACCTAAGGAAGCAGCAAATTTTGCAAATTGATTTACTTCCTTCTCATAGGAAGCCTGACCTTTCTGCTCTGGTTCATCATACTGTCCTTGAGGTTTCTCAGGCAGTCCTTCTGTGTTAGCTTGGTGTTCCTTGCTTACGTAGCTGCAACATGGATACAACAGCTGCATACAAAGTAGACTAAGGGAAGTTTGGTAAGAATTCTACTTGCCAGGTTAAAGCAAACTCCGTTGCAAGTTGGTTTATCTGCAAAAGCAATAAGCTATACCAGGGTTTCTCAACTGGGGTTCCGCGGCACCCTTGGGTTCTGCGAGAGGTCCCTAGGGGTTCCCTGGGAGATCATGATTTATTTAAAAATTTATTTCAAATTTGGGCAGCTTCACACTAAAGAGGTAAGTTTCGTTCTTTATTTTTAGTTTAAGAACACTGCGTCTATACTGGCCTACCTATGAAACGAATATAATAATTTTCATAATAATTTTCTAATGTCTGGCTTCTATTTGAGCCCAAATGGGTAGGGGTTCCCCAAGGCCTGGAAAATATTTCAGGGGTTCCTCCAGGGTCAAAAGGTTGAGTAAGGCTGAGCTAAACTTGGCAGAATCTGAACTACTCATGAAAGGGGTGAGGTGTATAAACCACGGTGGTCTCTTTTTGTCTAATTAACTGGGACTGAGATCACTTAGATTGAATATACACTGACTTGGACACTGACATTGCAAGAGGTTTGTCATTCTTTTATTAGTGCAAAATTGTTGCTTTTAGTGCTTGATTAGAGCACAAGGGCTAGATCTGCAATTCTACAGGTAGTCCTCACTTAGCAACCATTTGTTTAGTGATGGTTCAGACTTATGACGGTGCTGGAAAAACCAACCTACAACTGGTTCTCACACTTACGACTGTCACAGCATCCCTGCAGTCATGTGATCACAATTTTGGTACTTAGCAGCCATGTGATTTGCTTAACAACCCCATGGTTTGCTTAATGCCCATGGTGATTTGCTTAACAACCACTGCAAAAAAGTTCATAAAATTGGGTCAGATTTGCTTAATGACTGCTTCACTTAGCAACCAAAATTCTGGTCCCAGTTGTGGTCATTAAGCGAGGACTACCTGTACTGAATACTGCAAGATGAAATTGCCAAGAGGCCAGGAGCGAACTGTAGCTAAGATTTAGGCCAGAAAGGACTTGAACTAGGTGGCTGCTATTTCAGAACCCAGGAAGGATGGCTGAGTAGGTAACTGTAGGTAGAGATATAGAATGCTCTGAAAATGCATCTGTCACTTTGGGATTTTTGCTTAGCTTTGACACTGGATCTTATCAAGACTTCATATGGGTCCTATTGATATAGAAAGGGTGTCTAAGCAGAGAAATAACATTAAAGAGAGAAAACCTGTTGGATGTGTTGGACTAGGGTGGGGAGATGCAGATTCTAGTTCCTCTCTCTCAATCCAGCCTCACAGGGTTGTTGTTGTGGGGGAAATAGGAGGAGGGGCTACTTTGTACATTGCCTTGAGGTCCTTAATGAAAGGCAATATAGAAATCAAATCAAATCAAATCAATCAATAATGGTGTTCATTTCATTTGTTTCCTAAAGATCCAGCTCACAGTGTGCAAGTGTGAAAAGGTACATCTCTCTCTTTCTCTCTCTCCCAGACACACACACACATACCACGGTTCAGTCAATCCAGCTGGTCGACCTCCATTAAACAATCAGAGCTGATTCGAACCAGCCCTATAAATAAAATATGGATTTATTTTGGGCACTTTGTCCTTATTACAGTGAAGTTTTCACCGCACAGATTTCAGAGGCACAAAAGCCATTTTGGAATCTCTCTGTAAAAAAAGAAAAGAAAAGCCTGTTTATCAATCTGGAAAAAAGCTAGAACACTATTTCTAAAGCTTTGGGGCTCCCCTGTGTTGGAATTATCAGGGGGTCAACTCAGCATTGTCTCATAAGCATAAAAAGGGAGTTTTCTCTAGTAAATGCATCTCTATTATGCTTGTGGGATGTCACATGGGTCACCTGATTTCCACTTCCTCCTCCTTCTTGGGTTTGGGGATTAACAGTCTCCATTACCCTTTTGGCACACCTGCAAGCAGGAGGTGCTGCAGAATGCAGCTCTTGTCCTTTCATCTCGCTTGCATGCAGACATTTCTATTTCCATAGAAAATGTCTACAAAGAACCAATGATGAATAAGTGCTTTCTGCTACGAAGCTATTTGTATCCAGATCTACTGAATAAATTTAAGCTACTTTTTTCCCCCTCTTCATCTAACTACTGTCTGAAGACTGAATTATTTTCTGAATGTAATTAAGCTTAACGTGCAAGTTTCTTTTTTTGGTTCATGCTTCTACTTTGCAAGATTGTTGTTAGCTGCTTGGAGTTCTTTTATTAACCTTTAAAAACTCCATCACCCTGATCCATAGTGAGAGGCATTGGCTTGAAATGGAGAACATTTGCAAAAACGCCCTTAGGAAGAGGGGTCCTCCTGTCAAAATCATTCCTAGGGCCCAGTATAAACTGATCCAAGCAATCACAAAGAACCACAGAATAACATTTTGTTTTTTTGTAAGCTGCCTGCAGTCACCATGAGTGAGTTGGGTGGCCATATAAATCTTTTTAATAAAAAATAAAATAAAATAAAATAGAACAAAACATCCAGAGATCTGTAGGTCTCTTGCCTCGTCTAAAGTCAGGGTTCATGATTCCACCTTCCAAAAAGCACTAGGTAAAAACAATTTAACAGAAGTCTGAAATCACTGCTTGCTAAGAATTGAGATTTGCCAAAAAGCATTTGGGTGATGCCCCCAAATGACACCAGAGTTATTTGTTCACTCAGATTCCTTTGTGAAAAGGTGAAAGGTCCCCTGTGCAAGCACCGAGTCATGTCTGACCCTTTGAGGGATGCTGCTAATCCAAAGGGTTCCCCCACCCACCCAAGATGTCATAAAAATATGCAAAGAATTTTTGCAAATAATTCAGAAAACCTAAAGAGGGCAAATACTTTTTCACAAAACTCTGTTTGTGTGTGTGTGTGTGTGTGTGTGTGTGTGTGTGTGTGTGTGTGTGTGTGGCTGAAAAGCCTGTCACAACATTTAATAGTGCTAAATTTTGTTTTTTTCTGAGTTTGGGACAGGAATGGATACTACATAATGCAAAGGACACGTGTTTTAATTAACGATTCAACATATTCTGCCAACCCAGAAAAAGGAGTTAATTCATTTCCCAAGAAATTTCCCCTATTGCGTAAACCTATCTCCAAACGATGCAATTTTATAAATGTTTTGAGGTTTTTTGGTGGGGGGGAGGCCACTACTGTAAACTTTAGGTTTCTGAATGAAGCCGAAACTGTGTAAATCCAGTCTTTCAGCCATGCCAAGCACAAGCCGAGATGATTGCCCAGGGCCTCTCGAATGACTTGCCAAGGCTTCATTAACTGAACTCGCAGAAATGGCAAAGCAGACCAGGTTGGTCAGATTAAAAAAACAACAAAACCTTTTTTGAAGAAATGGAAACCTCGTATGGACTTTTTGTTGAAAGGAGAAAAGACTGAATTGATGTTTTTTGGATCTGGGGATTCAAAAGGGCTGAAGAGATGGGGAATAGCCTTAAGCTGGGCTCTGGCAAAGCAGGAGCGAGGCAGTGAATGTTAGATGCCAGCCGGTGCCATCAGAATCCAGCAGGAGTGTCTGCTGTTTGTTTACCTTGAAGGCATTGCAATGTAGCAGAGCTAGATGGGTGCTGTGTGTTTGTTTATACAGCGACAGAAGGCATTCTCAGAGGGAAAGAGAGCCACACACATGCCCGTACGCACACTCACGGGTGGGGGGAAGAGAGAGAGAGAGGCGTTTGCTGGCTTGCACTCCATACTTAATGCTGCGTGGCAGGAATAGTTGTGTAATTATGAGACAGAAAGAAGCACATCCCGGGGTGAGCTTTGAGGAGGGCCAAACAGCAGAGCCCGGATCAGCAGAGAGGGGGTCAGCTGGCCTTGCTGTGCAAAATCGAAGCAGACCCTTTAAGCCACAGCGTTCTTGAGTGTGAGGGGGGCTGCAAAGCTGGCCTAGGAAGGGTTGAAGGGTGCAGAAGAGAGAATCCACCATCCAGAAAATGGGGATGCTGCTTGGATCCTTGACCTACTGAGTGGCTGAATTCTAGATCCCAGGACTCTTCCCCCACTGTTTTCAAGCCAGGGGCCAAAGTTCACCTCTGAGTCAGGGCAAGGGTGCCATATGATTGGGCTGAACTAGATGCACAGAATGTGGTTATCCCTCCTGTGTTAGCAATCTTTTTTCCTGTCTGTCCTGCTAAGGAAGGCAATTCGGCCACAACGGAAGAGGTGGCCTGTAATTTTTAAAATAAAGTAAGCATTGAGGGCCTTTGGGGAGTTGAAAGGTTATTCAGGAAATGGACTTTATTATCTTGAGTCATCTGAGAAGAGGCTGTACTTTTGATATTAAGGCCCCAAATTGTTTAAGAGAAGGGCCTTTACCTCTTCATCCAAGGGTCTTTAATTGCAAAATGACTAAATCCCCTTCTCAAACTAAGTTCCCTAAGGCGGTGTTTCTCAACCTTAGCCACTTTAAGATGGGTGGACCTCAACTCCCAGAATGCTCCAGCCAACAAAGCTGGCTGGAGAATTCTAGGAGCTGAGGTCCACACTTCTTAAAGTGGCTAAGGTTGAGAAACCCTAAAGTGTCAGCAGCACAGGGAGAAAGATAGAAGGTAGACAATGAATGTCTTCTCATTTTCATTTAGATTTGGTAAAGCCACGTCAATACAGTTAACAAGATCACTCCTCTTGTATTTAATAATGTTCCTCTATCTCATATTTGAAATGTTGTGATAACTTGGAGGGAAGCTCTAAGGACTGCATTTAAGATGGGGGACTTTAAGTTGTACACATCTGGAGGAGGGCTGTATAGCTGAAAAGTGACACTTTGAATTAGAGGGGATGTTAATCCAGGACTAATGGAAGTGAGAGGAGGCGACACATCATCTTTCCCAAGCTCAGTTGCTACAGATCTGACTCTCTCTCCAGATACTGCACAGTGTTCTTCCCATTCCTCATATCTGTGTCTGAGCGTGCAACGGTTCTTGTCTGAAAAGCCTTTAGAGAGGAGCCTTGCACCCCTAACACCACCAGCCTAGCAATATTGTGAAAGGCAGAAAGGAAGGTCGTGAGTTCCTGCAAGAAGAAGACACTTAGTCCCTGAAATGTAGGGGCTTTCAAATAGGACTGGGCCTCTTTGTAGCCTGCTGGACCACCTTCCAATCTCAGCCCCAGCGATTGCTCTTCCATCAGCTAATAGGCATACATGTTTCATTGACAGCCATAGACCCCTTGTTTCATTGGCTGGCTAACGACATGGAACCACCCCCCACAGTCTGCCAATTAGAGGGCAAGGGGTAAAGCTGCACAGCACACTTAGGCTGCTACGAAATTGGCCTTTGTTTGATGATACTGCACCATGTGTAAGGAGACCCCCGCTGAGCTTAAATCATTGCTGGCCTAAGCACAGTGAAATCACTGCGACTGTTAAGGATGCGTCTATGCCACTCAGAACGTCGCCTAGGAAATGCATGGGTCCCTCTGGGCAGCTCAAACCGGGGATCTCATCTGCTCAGCAAGCCCCAAGTCTCTGGCAGCACTGCAGCCATTTCAAGGTCACTCCAAAGGTCGTCTTTCCAGCTGCTTGGGAAGCCCAGGAACCAGAAAGAAAGGCAAGAAGAAGCTTGAGTAAATCAAAGTTCTTCATTGGGGGCGGGGGGAGAAAACCACCTCAGGGTAACTTTAGTAGACAAGGTGCCCCATAAAGGACAGAGAACTGAGAAGCCTGAGAACGTAGACACCAGCAGAACGCTAGGGTGGTGGGAAGAAAGAACCGCATTATTTAAGAACGTGGCAGAATTTCACCCAATTCTAACTTGCTTTTTTAAGGAAACAATGCAGCTGGCCTTTCGCCAGGATGAAGAGGCTGTCTTGGGGGTTAAATCAGATGCAGCGCCCTTGTGTCTGTGGTGGGTCTCCTCTACCAGGGCAGCTTGAAAGGGCTCCTATCAGCAGAAAAGAAACACACCAGGAACTTCCCAGGTGATCTCCCAACTGAAGTACACACCATGGCTGACACTGCTTAGCGTCCGAGGTCAGCCACATTTCGCTAGATGCAGCACAGTGAGGAGGAGGCAGAAGAGCGTGTGAATCAAGCCACATCCCATTCAAACTGCTGGTTCAGTTCCAATGGATAACACTGATTCAATTTCACAACACAATACGTTGAGTTGATTGGATTTTGGCAAAAAGCACGTGGGCCTAGTTAAAAGCCTATTGAATCTTGGGGGGAAAGGAAAGGAACCTCACTGGATTTAACTCATCCATTCAATTCAGGGCTTCAGTTTGAAGGTTTGATTGAACTGCCTTTAAATCAAAACATCAGAGAGAAGCCGGCACAGACGGAGTAGGGTGCTCCACCATGAGCTGTCCATGGTCCTGCCCAGATCTAGCCCCCAATCTTGCATTCCTTGCTCAATAGATCCAAGTGGTCTTCAGCCCAGAACAGCTCATGTCTATCATACTGCTGAAGTCAGATCTTTGTCTGCATGTGATGTGGGAGAATGGAGGGTGTGCGTGTAAAGCAATTTAGCTGTGGTCTTGAGAAGGAAGAGGGAGAGGAAAATCAGTTGTCCAGCCCTGGGAAAGAGGCAGCGTGGGAAAGAGACTAAGAACGGCCCCTACCTTGACTGTGTTGTCCTTCAAAAGGGGTAGTGAAGGGTTTAGATAGGATTTCAAGATTTGGTTAATGGACCCTGCAACAATAAAGTAGCAATGCTGGGAATTCCTGTCGTGTCTGTTTCTTGACCTTGCCTGCCTCAAAGGGCAGATGGGTGTGTGCATGTGCAAGTTTTGTGCAGAGGAAAACTCCAGGTTTTAAGCACGGGATAAAGTTAGAGTAGGAGTCCCATCCCCATTGGGTGAGGGATGCTGTGGAAAATTCAGAAGTATAGAGCACAACGCTGAGGAGAAAGACCCCTGTTTATTGCAATGACCACTGGGTGCCTGTCTCTTTATGAGAAAAATGAACCCTGAACAATGGGAAAGCAAAGATTTTTATAGAAATCGAGGGCTACAAGGCAGGAAATTGTAGGGGGATGATTTGCTGGCCAGTTTTGGGGAAACTGGGCAGGTCCTGGTCAGTGTGCTTGGGGTACATTTCTATTGTTAGGCAAAACGGCCCTATCAGGAGGGCTGCAGAGCTGGGGAAGGCCCTTGTTAGGGAGATGGAATGTTGAGACAATGGGGGGGGTGTCCCTGATTGAGGATGGAATGTTGGGGTTTCCCACCTTGTTACTATGTTGCAATCCCTTTCTTAGGGCTGCCCCTGGGCTGGTGAGGGGTCTTCTATTCTTTCATTTAGATGGGACTGCAGGGGGCTTGGCCTAGGGGCAGGGAGGGTCAATCTGGGTCTGATAGGATTCAGCGAAGAGGGGAGCTGGGGTTGATCCTGGTCATGTCTAAAAGACAGGGAGGAAAGAGGAGGCAGGCTCCATTTGGTCTGTTAGATGTATTTTCTCCGCCCCAAGGAAGTTCCCAGCATAAGCCTTGGCCAGTCTTACAAGCTCCTATCTTCAGTGTTGCGGTAACCCCTGTGAGACGGAAGTGGGAGCATTCCCCCGAACTCCTTGGCAGAACAGCAGAATAACAAATGCGAGAAATAAACACGGCACACACTCCTTTGCGACTAAAAATAGCTCTAAAATGACAGCCCTTCTGTTGTTTCGCTGTGAAGAGGTGGGAAGAAACAGCTCTTTGCCCTCGTCCATGCAGAGGGTGATTTTGAGCTTAAAAATGACTGGCAGGAAAGTTTAAGGCAACTCCATTCCCCCGAGATTTGGATGACTGTGATCCTGTTGCATTTTGGAAAGATTTAAAAACTTGGTTATGCTCTCCATCCTTGGGCTGGGATTCAGGTGAGCCTGGTTATATAGCCGAAGGCTATAAAGTTGGTTTGTCGTTGTTATTTGCCAGTATGCTTCTATTAATCACAAAATAAGTAAACCAATGTGAAAAAGAAAAAGAGTGAATTCACAGAGTGAATAAACAGGGACTTTTCAAGTATCACAGAAATTGAAGTTTTTAATGCTTTTTTCCCGTTCAGTTGTGTCCAATTCTCGACGACTACCTGGACAAGTCCCTGCAGTTTTCTTGGCAAGGTTTTCCGCAAGTGGTTGGCCATTGCCTCCTTCCTAGGGCTGAGAGAAAGTGACTGGCCCAAGGTCACCCAGCTGGCTTTGTGCTTAAGGTGGGACTGGAACTCACGGTCTCCCAGTTTCTAGCCTGATGCCTTAACCACGAGACCAAACTGGTTCTCAATTATTTCTTTAGTCAGTGGTTAATAATTAAGAGTATTACCTCATTAAAAAACAAAACAAAACTACAAATCATGGTGAAACTCTAATAAAACATAAATATCACAAACAGTAGTTGGAACAGTATAAATCACAAAATTCAACTATATGTCACAATGAGTTCTATCCATACTACTGCAGAACTATTTGGATTTAACAAATCCTATGAAACTGAAATATTAAGACTTTATGTAAAGGGGAAACCCAAATGTTGGAGGTGATGCAAACTGAAATGGAAAAATGGTTTCCACATTGAATTATTACTCCTTGTCAGATTTACTTTTTAGATACAAGTAGTCCTCATTTCTTCAGCAAAGGACCGTTACCTTGCCATGGTGCTGGAGCTTGAGCACCTCAGTGATGCCATGAGCTGAACCGTGAAGGGCCGCCCAAGATGGGAAGGTCATGACAGAGGGGTCAGACTAAATGCGATCCCTGGGGAAGGTAACGGCAACCCACCCCAGTATTCTTGCCGTGAAAACTAAATGGATCAGTACAACCAGAGATATGTCGGTATACCATTGGAAGATGAGACCCCCAGGTCAGAAGATGGTCAAAATGCTACTGGGGAGGAACAGAGGATGAGCTCAACTAGCCCCAGACGTGATGACGCAGCTAGCTCAAAGCCGAAAGGACGGCTAGCGGCCGACGGTGCTGGTGGTGAACGGCGAATCCGATGTTCTAAGGTTCAACACACCACTGGAACCTGGAATGTAAGATCTATGAGCCAGGGCAAATTGGATGTGGTTATTGGTGAGATGTCAAGGTTAAAGATAGACATTTTGGGCGTCAGTGAACTGAAATGGACTGGAATGGGCCACTTCACATCAAATGACCACCAGATCTACTACTGTGGACAAGAGGACCACAGAAGCAATGGAGTAGCCTTCATAATTAATAGTAAAGTGGCTAAAGCAGTGCTTGGATACAATCCAAAAAACGACAGAATGATCTCAATTCGAATTCAGGGCAAGCCATCTAACATCACAGTGATCCAAATATACGCCCCAACCACAGATGCTGAAGAAGCTGAAGTAGAGCAGTTCTATGAGGATCTGCAGCACCTCCTGGACAACATGCCTAAAAGAGATGCTATTTTCATCACGGGAGACTGGAATGCTAAGGTGGGCAGTCAAATGACACCTGGAATTACAGGTAAGTATGGCCTGGGAGAACAAAACGAAGCAGGACACAGGCTGATAGAATTTTGCCAAGACAACTCACTCTGCATAACAAACACTCTCTTCCAACAACCTAAGAGACGGCTTTATACATGGACTTCACCAGATGGACAACACCGGAATCAGACTGATTACATCCTTTGCAGCCAAAGGTGGCGGACATCTGTACAGTCGGTAAAAACAAGGCCTGGAGCTGACTGTAGTTCAGATCACGAACTTCTTCTTGCACAATTTAGGATCAGACTAAAGAGATTAGGGAAGACCCACAGATCAGCTAGATATGAGCTCACTAATATTCCTAAGGAATATGCAGTGGAGGTGAAGAATAGATTTAAGGGACTGGACTTAGTAGATAGGGTCCCGGAAGACCTCTGGACAGAAGTTCGCAACATTGTTCAGGAGGCGGCCACAAAATACATCCCAAAGAAAGAGAAAACCAAGAAGGCAAAATGGCTGTCTGCTGAGACACTAGAAGTAGCCCAAGAAAGAAGGAAAGCAAAAGGCAACAGGGATAGGGGGAGATATGCCCAATTAAATGCAAAATTCCAGTGGTTAGCCAGAAGAGATAAGGAATTATTTTTAAACAAGAAATGCGCGGAAGTGGAAGAAGACAATAGAATAGGAAGGACAAGAGACCTCTTCCAGAAAATTAGAAACATTGGAGGTAAATTCCGGGCCAAAATGGGTATGATCAAAAACAAAGATGGCAAGGACCTAACAGAAGAAGAAGAGATCAAGAAAAGGTGGCAAGAATATACAGAAAACCTGTATAGGAAGGATAACAATATCGGGGATAGCTTTGACAGTGTGGTCGGTGAGCTAGAGCCAGACATCCTGAAGAGTGAGGTTGAGTGGGCCTTAAGAAGCATTGCTAATAACAAGGCAGCAGGAGACGACGGCATCCCAGCTGAACTGTTCAAAATCTTGCGAGATGATGCTGTCAAGGTAATGCATGCTACATGCCAGCAAATTTGGAAAACACAAGAATGGCCATCAGATTGGAAAAAATCAACTTATATCCCCATACCAAAAAAGGGAAACACTAAAGAATGTTCAAACTATTGAACAGTGGCACTCATTTCACATGCCAGTAAGGTAATGCTCAATATCCTGCAAGGTAGACTTCAGCAATTCATGGAGCGAGAATTGCCAGATGTACAAGCTGGGTTTAGAAAAGGCAGAGGAACTAGGGACCAAAATACCAATATCTGCTGGATAATGGAAAAAGCCAGGGAGTTTCAGAAAAACATCTATTTCTGTTTTATTGACTGTTCTAAAGCCTTTGACTGTGTGGACCATAACAAATTGTGGCAAGTTCTTAGTGGTCTGGGGATACCAAGTCATCTTGTCTGCCTCCTGAAGAATCTGTATAACGACCAAGTAGCAACAGTAAGAACAGACCACGGAACAACGGACTGGTTTAAGATTGGGAAAGGAGTACGGCAGGGCTGTATACTCTCACCCTACCTATTCAACTTGTACGCAGAACACATCATGCGACATGCTGGGCTTGAAGAATCCAAGGCTGGAGTTAAAATCGCTGGAAGAAACATTAACAATCTCAGATATGCAGATGATACCACTTCGATGGCTGAAAGCGAAGAGGAACTGAGGAGCCTTATGATGAAGGTGAAAGAAGAAAGTGCAAAAGCTGGCTTGCAGCTAAACCTCAAAGAAACCAAGATTATGGCAACCAGCTTGATTGATAACTGGCAAATAGAGGGAGAAAATGTAGAAGCAGTGAAAGACTTTGTATTTCTAGGTGCAAAGATTACTGCAGATGCTGACTGCAGTCAGGAAATCAGAAGATGCTTAATCCTTGGGAGAAGAGCAATGACAAATCTCGATAAAATAATTAAGAGCAGAGGCATCACACTGACAACAAAGGTCCACATAGTTAAAGCAATGGAGTTCCCTGTAGTAACATACGGCTGTGAGAGCTGGACCATAAGGAAGGCTGAGCGAAGGAAGATCGATGCTTTTGAACTGTGGTGTTGGAGGAAAATTCTGAGAGTGCCTTGGACTGCAAGAAGATCAAACCAGTCCATCCTCCAGGAAATCAAGCCAGACTGCTCACTTGAGGGAATGATATTAAAGGCCAAACTGAAATACTTTGGCCACATAATGAGAAGACAGGACACCCTGGAGAAGATGCTGATGCTAGGGAGAGTGGAGGGCAAAAGAAAGAGGGGCCGACCAAGGGCAAAGTGGATGGATGATATTCTAGAGGTGACGGACTCGTCCCTGGGGGAGCTGGGGGTGTTGACGACCGACAGGAAGCTCTGGCATGGGCTGGTCCATGAAGTCACGAAGAGTCGGAAGCGACTAAACAAATAAACAACAAAAGTCCTCATTGAGCAACTGCCTCATTGAGCAACCATTGACAGCTATACTGGTGATGAAAAAGTACTTTGGGACCAATCCTCACATTTATGACTTTTGCCAGTCTGTAAAGCAAAGAGTCCCCCTTTTGGGGGAGATGGGCAGTAGCAAAATTTGAATAATAAATAAATAAATAAGGAAAGCTGAAGATCATAAGCACCGTCATGGTTTCACCTAGCAACCGCTTCACAATGACTGAGTTGCTGGTCCCACTTGTGGTCGCTAAATGAGAACTACCTGGACGACATTATTTTTGACATCAAAACGTACTCCTACAACTTACTGGCCATTCCAAGGGGTGCCAAATGCCTTTCCCAACAGAAAGCACAGACTATTCCCACAGCAGTTAGCATGTACAAAGCTGGTTCAGTGCACTTTATGGGAATATTTAGTAATATTTAACAAGAATATTTAGTAAAATTCTACAAGAATATTGCAGTTTGGAAAGGAATTTCCTCTCCAAGTTGCAATATTCTTGTTCAATGGAAAGTTAAATGGAAAGTTTTTTTTAAGGACCTCGGCTGCGTTACTGTTGTTTTCATTTGACTTTGGGGTTTTGATTGTTAAGGCTTTACTTCTTTTTAGCTACCCAGAATTGAGGAAGTGAGTGGGTGGGTGTACAAATCGTTTCAATAAAATAAATAAAAATGTGTACAAGAATAGGGCAGCAGCCGTATTTTCTGCCAATTCACAATGATGAAGGTACATTCAAAATCTCCATCCGAGGAAACTCTAAAACTACTCCAAAGCATTCAGAGCACGAGGCAGAAAAACAGAAGCCTCCTTGGCAGCATTTGACTGCTCAAAATCTACCCGATTGTCCTTTCACTGTAAGCAAAAACAAGTCAAAAGGATATAGAAGAGAACAATTCTCCATAGGCATTTTCACTTTTCTGAGATGCAACTGAGTAGGAATTTGGACTTCCTGGAGCATTCCAGCGCTGGAGTACACCGTCTCACCTTTAGGATTGCTCCAGTTCACTTATTTTCTCCGAGGAGATGCCTTTCTTAACACTTTTTAATTATTTCAATAGTTCTGCCGGTCAAACGGATTAGGAGTGGTGGCAGTCAGGCAGATCGCTAAATCCAGACCTCTGGGTTAGTCTGCAAGGTGCATATTGGTTCAGTCTGCACCCAACATTCACATAGATGGAAAACCGCCACCATCTGTTCCCCAAAACATCTCATTCCCTCTTTCTTTGGCAGTTTATTCAGCTATAGAAGAGCATATGGGCTGGCTGAGCAGCTGCGGGGAGCGGGGTGGCCGGGTAAAAATGATGAGAGGGTTCTGCAGTGGCTGGACTTCTCTCCCTTCCCAATTCGCCTATCAGGTGGAAGACAGGAAGCGATTCCTGCTCCGCGCCACAAATATTAATTATCTGCTAATTGCTCTCCAGGTAGCCATTACATCTCAGCTCGCTGACAGCTGTCCGCGCCGACCAACCCCAGGAACCTACCACGGTTGGGAGGGAAGAAAACTGAAAACCGGGAGGTATTGAAGTGGATGCTGAAAAATGAAACAAAATCTTTGTTACCGGGACCATCAGAAGATCTGGACATCCGATGATGTTAAACGCAACGAGCTGCAAAAGGCTGGAAGCCGAGAACAGAACTGATTAATCTAAGGAGAGGAAAAGATTGATTTATCCCTTCCTCACCTCAGATTTTCTGCTAAATCCTTCTTCTCCCTGCCTTGGTCTGGATGATGGCTTGCTACTGTCATGGGAGAACATGATAGGAAGAGAGTAGATTTCAGGCTGACAGCAGTGAAAGAGAAGAGGAAAAAACCATTCTCACCGGACCTTTTAAGCTGTATTTCTCCATGCCACTTTGTTATGCTTTATGATTTGTTTGTTTGTTTTATGTTCCATATTAACATTCAAAGAATCTCAGAAGAAAAGTTTTATAGGCTCCTGAAAAGAAGAATCCTACAATTGATGGGGCAATCACCAAAATCAACGTCCACCGTGTCTTTGCTATTTGATCCTAGTGCAAAAATGGTACATCTTAAGAGGTCTGTTTGTCTAGCCATGCTCAAATGAGAGCCTCTGAAAACTTGGGAGAGCTGGGGCTTAACTGACATTGCTCGGAAATGATTGCTTTTTCTTGAGAGAATGGGGGAAATCTTTCCTTTTTCTCCACCTGTCTTGTTAGGAGGGGATTTTGATGTATCATCTTCAAATCTTCCTGTTGTTGCAGTTGTTCATTCGTTTGTTATCTCTGTCTTTGCCTCCTGTGATCCTAGGGTGGGGGAATTGGGGAAGAGGCAAAAGAGCCCCAGTCCAGCCCAAGAAAATTTGAATATTTTCCTTCCCTCTTCACCAAAATGTGGTGAAACAGTTCCCCCACCCCACCCCAGTTCTTCTGCCTACCAGTCAAAAAGTTCGGAGAAATATGAGGGGCTGTGTCTACCAAATTCTATTTTATGTGTGAATAACAACAATAGCAATAACAATGACAATGCAGGAATAATAACCAGTAACAGCCCAGAGTCCCTCCTTTGCGGGGAGATGGGTGGTGATAAAATTTGATTGATTGATTGATTGATTGATTGATAAATAAATAAATGTAAAGCCAGACATGGGTATACTTACAAAGAAACAAGTATGGATAATTGACATTTCAGTAGCTAGAGATAGAAAGGAGAACAAGAAAGAACTAGAACGAAACAGGGAAATATCAAGATCTTGAAAGAGAGATTGAATGAATGTGGAATAAGAAAGTCATAGTGGTGCCAATAGTGGTTGATGTGCTTAGTGCCATTCCAAAAGATCTGGAAAAGCACTTGGACGTGATAGGAATGGGCAGATTCTCCTCAATTACAAAAAGATGCATTACTTGGAAGAGCAAATAGATTATGACAATGTCTTTAACTCTTCTAGATCCTTGGGAAGGATCCAATAGTTAAAAGTCCCAATTCCTCAGAACTTTTGGTAAACTGTGTGTAAATCATCATCATCATCATCATCATCATCACCATCATCCCCTCCATGGATACCCTCTTGTCATGGCAGAGGTGCTTGTGATGCTCTGATGAGGTTGAGAGCTACCGTATGTTGGCAGTAGCACATGCTACCAGAAGGGCCATCCATCCATCCAGACAGGTCTCAGCAGAAGAGCCAGACCAAGTGTATCCATCAACCCATTCACTATGATGAGAAAACAGAAAAAGATCCCTATACTGGATCGCTCGTTGCCCGGGTCAACAAGGACCATGTCAGACGTTAGAGTTCCTGGGCATCTGACAAGTGGGCAATGGCTGGGCAACCAGAGCTTAGCCCTGTAGGATTACTGGAAGAACAGACAAGACAAAACACATTGTGTTTGAAAATTGTGCCATTATGGCCTGCTATTATAAATTGGAGCCAACAAAGCAGGGCTAGTGTTTGAACTGTGGAAAGGAATTTATCCAGACTCAAATATCAATGAACAACCATTAGCAAATCAAAGGAGATTCCTTACCAGAAATAAAATATTCAAGGGTGCAGAACCGGAAGGGATTGAGAAAAATTGTGGAAAGGGAAGACCCAAGAACAATAGCAGATGAATAATTCCATTTCTACCTCCTTGCTCAGGTTATCTGACTTCATCCACTCTACAAAGCCAGCTATGATTTTGTCCCCCTGGTTTAGTACATATCCCAGAGCTCGTTCTTCCAACTCATCTAGCTGGTTGCATCATCCAGCACTGGAGGCTCAGAAGATGGAGATGGATGGGACCAATAAGTTTGAACAGAGTAGGTAGGCCCATGTCAGTATAATCTCTCAGAGAAGCCATTTAGCAGCTCCACATTTTAGTGGGATATCATTTCAATTACTGCTCAGCCTCCCTTCACTCTGGGCTCACTTGCAAGAAGGGGGTCGCCCCCCTCCCCACTGAACTCCTTGAAGCCGAACATGCAAAGTTAACTGCGCCTCCACGCATGATTTGTCTCCAGCCATTCTGGAAAACGCGGTGTAGATCATCAATGTTGCATCTGTGCCCAGCAAATTAATCATGTTCCCCCCTCCCCACTTTAAGTGCGTTCTGTGGGATGCACATGACTGTCCAAAACCTGTGATCTGTGGGTGGCCTGCAGTCCTTCAAAACTCTTCTGATTTTCTCTAACCCAACAGAATATTGAAAAGACATTCTGTAAAGGGGCTCTGGACTGTATCGGGAAGATACCTCTCCCAGAACTGATCATCTGATTTGGTGTGGAAGGAGGAGTCAATAAGAAGAGTCTTGAGTTGACAATAGGCCAGATCCAACTGGGGGCTACAGAGAAAAAAAGCCCACCCCCCAGTGGGTCCCTATGAGAAGGACAGTTGGGCAGTGTCTTAGAACATTGCCAATTGCTCCATTCAATTGGCAATATTGCTTAGAATGGAGCAATGGCTTCTCTCATTTTCAAGCGATTGGTCTTTCCTGATGATGTGTATGAGAGTCTCAGTCTCGTTATCTTCGCCTCTAGGGAACATTCTGGTTGTATTTCTTCTAGAACCGATTTGTTTGTTCTTCTGGCAGTCCATGGTATTTTCGATAACCTTTGCCAACACCACAATTCGAATGCATCAATTCTTCTTCTGTCTTCCTGTTTTGGACACCATGTTTGGTAAAGCCGAGGGCCAGCAGAAAAGAGGAAGGCCTTCAATGCAATGGATGGATACAATTACAGCAACGATGGAAGCAAACATGGGAACAGTCAGGCACATGGCGCAAGACCAAACAGCATTTCGTTCTGTTATACGTAGTGTCGCCATGAGTCGTAAATGACTCGATGGCAACTAACAACAACAACAAGCTTATCTCCTGGTGGCCATGCAGCCCAACCCATCTTTCCCAATGCACCGATACACACAAACTCATTGAGAAACAAGATGAGGGAACACACCCATACAACATTTTGCTTCATTGCAGAAGAAAATAAAGATGTCTTCTATGGTCTTTGCTGGTAAAGTGTTTGGGGGGGAAAAAAAACCAGGAGTCAGACTCCACATGATTTCTCTGCCACATTTATATGGCCTTTGGTGATGTCCCTGCTCTGACCTTCTGACACTCCATCCTTTGTTCCAGAAGTTTTTAAACCCTTGACAGACCCATCATCAGCCCCTTGAAGCTGGTAATTTGGGGGTCTGCTGCTGTCCCCTTCTTTCTTCCCTCTACTCTGGAATTCCAAGCTATGTCTTATGGTTGAGTGTGGCTCATCTTTCAATTTCCATAGCTCTCCAGGCTGAATTAATGTTCTCCTGGAACCTGTCTTGTAGTTTCTTCAAAGTTCTTTTCCTCTGTGAAAGAAGCTTCTGCAGTTCTCCCCCCGCCGCTGCCCCCCTTCTCTGGATACTTGAGAATTCTTTCCAAATTTCCCTGGGTGAGGATTTTCAGCTTATTTTACTGCTGGAGGTGGCAGAGTTTGCTCGTTCTGGTGAGACTGGTGACTTGCTTTCTCCAGAGCTGCCCCATTTCTCAATCTGAAAAAGTCCAGTGGGAGGATCTTTCTCCAGATGTCTTCATCTTAGGCTTGAGTGGAGACATGAGAAGTCAGGGACTTCTCGTACCTAAATATATACGGCTTTATTGCGTTGTATTAATTTTTAGGTGTTGAACATTGCTCTGATAGCAAGGCCATGTCAGAGTTTCCAAAAAGAGCTTCAGTTGAAAGAGCATTCTACCTTCAGCTAGGAGCCACCTACCTTGTGAATAACTCTGCTTCTCCTCCTCTCATTCTGGGTGAGGAAGAGATGTGTCTGAATAGGGGTAAACAAGAGGGATGCACATTATAAGGGTAAGGCTTTGCAGACAGAAAACCCAGTTAAAAAGACCCTAGCATGCATCCCAAAGTTCTCCACTCTCCTGGAGGAGTATGTGATAGAGATGGAATTTAAATTGCACTGGTGATGAAAATGGTCTTCCAGAGAGTTGAGGGAAGCTTATCTTTGCCTTTCTGGGAAATGAAGTTTAAAAAATCCCTTCACAGCAGTTCCTGGGAGGGGGTGGAAGGGGAGGGGGAGCGAGAGGCTCCAACTGCTATTTAACATGCACTGCTAAAAACTAGATAAACATGGAGCGTCGCTGGGAGATTAGCTCTTTGCAGGACTCAATGATTTATTTAGAAGATTCGTTCTCCCTTTTCTCCACTCCCCCCATCCCTCCCCCCCCCCAATTCTACATTTCTTGGCTAAGAACATATTAATCAGAAATTAAAGGCAGACAGAAAGGAAGGGAAGCAGGAGAAGAATGCAACCGGAAAATCAATAATAAGGGGGCAGGGAGAAGAAGGAATGAGAAGAAAGAAAGAAAGAAAGAAAGAAAGAAAGAAAGAAAGAAAGAAAGAAAGAAAGAAAGAAAGAAAGAAAGAAAGAAAGAAAGAAGAGAAAAGGAGGGAGGGAGGGAAGGAAGGAAGGAAGGAGAGAAAAGGGAAGGAGGGAGGGAGGAAAGGAAGGAGAAAAAAGGAACGAAGGAGGGAGGGAGGGACGAAGGAAGGAAGGATCCTGCAAAGAAAGGGATTTTTGTGGTAGGGCTATTCATCATTATGGTTTCAGGGTATGAGAGAGGAATGGAAAAAGTGCCAGAAGAGATGAAAATAGAAGGAGGAATCCAAAGACAGAGCCGGAGATGAAGGAATGCAGACAGGCAGAAGCAAGGGACAGAGAATGAAAGGGAGGGAGGGAATGAGGCCAAAGGGGGGGAAATAATCTAGAACAGCAGCAGACAGAGCAGGGAGCAGGGAAAAGTGTCCTGCTGACACAAAAGAAGAAGGATAAAAGCAGAGTTTGATGTTGAAAAGGAGCAGAGGGGAGGGAACAAATGTGAGGTGGAAAGGGTGGGTGGTGTCAAAAGGGATGTGAAACCCTCAGTACGGTTTTCCTGGAATATATTTCATCCTGAAATACAGACGTTCTCCACCACTTCAACATCTTCATCGTCAGGCCTAAGCCTTGAAAATGCCCGGCTCCAAACTGAGCTGTCCGTGGTCCTGCTCTCATGCCAAGACTCCATTGAGGAATGAGATATGCCTAAAGCAGTTTCTCAACCTTAGCAACTTTGAGATGTGTGGACTTCAACTCCCAGAATTCCCCAGCCACGGTACTCAAACCTTTCTTTCATTCTTCACACCATGGCTGTCTTCATTCAAAACATGTAGCCGGTCAGGTAAAGACCTAACAAATGTATTCAGAAAAAAAATGGTAGGCTTGGTTAAGGATTAACCTTGTTTAGTTTGTCATGGCATAGCATGTTGTAGCATGGAGCCAGCCTGCTTAGTTAGTTTATGATTCATCATATAATGCAAATCCAGAAAATGAGTTAACTCAGTAACTAGGCTGGCTGGAGAATTCTGGGAGTTGAAGTCCACACATCTTAAAGTTGCTAAGGTTGAGAAACTCTGGCCTAAAGTAAAGTTAGATATATAAGGGACATTCACAGAACACAACAAAGTTGAGGGAGGGAGGGAGGGAGGGAGGGAGGGAGGGAGGAAGGAAGGAAGGAAGGAAGGAAGGAAGGAAGGAAGTTGGAGAGATTATTTCAAGACAATATATCTTTTATGCTTTCTGTGATGTAGACCACAACTGAAATTGGTGATGCATAAACTACAACTAGTTCACTATTCTTGCACATCACAAACAAGGATTGGATCTGAGATCTTATGCTTGCAAAACAGTATGGTCTACTAAAGTGCAGCCCTTCTCTAATAATAGCAGTAAGTGTCTTGCCCTAAGTGGGAATAGCAAGTGTGAAACAGAGGAGGATATGGACAGGAAAATGGTGATGCTATTACTGTTCCCTAGGAGAGTGCAAAGTGAGTGTGTCACAGCTCAATCTGTGCCAGACTTCATTTCGCGGAGGAACTTCCCACCACAAAGGTGACACCACTGGCCTTGAACAGTCACTCTGATGGAGGCAAAGAGCTTATTTCAAGGATGTTCTGCTGCTTAGGAGCAAAACAGAGGGGTGGTTCCTCCCCATGGCTTAGACCTATGTGAAGGAATGATCCCCATGCTTGAGGCACTTCAAAGTGATGCTTCAATTGAATTTTTGTTAAATCAAAATGCCCCCTTGGACCTTTGCAGAGCCCTATCATCACTACTGTAGATGAGGGGGGGAAGGAGGGGGGAAGGAGGGAGGGGGGAAGGAGGGAGGGAGGGAGGAGGAGGGAGGAAGGAGAGAAGGGAGGAGGAGGAGGAGGAGGAGGAGGAGGAGGAGGAGGAGGAGGAGGAGGAGAAGAAGAAGAAGAAGAAGAAGAAGAAGAAGAAGAAGAAGAAGAAGAAGAAGAAGAAGAAGATTTAATGATGATTTTCATCAGCATTATTTTGCTTTTCCCAGTGTAATCATTTTTTACCCTGGGATTCTCACATTGTTTATCTTGTTCCCAAATTTTCTCCCTCCCTCCCTCCCTCTTTTCCTTCCTTCCTTCCTTCCTTCCCTCCCTCCCCCTGCAGGTGCTAGAGACAAGGACTCAAGCTTATTCTTTTCACTCCCCTTGCTTTCTGGTCTCATGAATGGACTTTGCAAGCTTCTTCTCTCATTAAAGATTCCTGCCTCCCCCTCTCCTGGTTAATGCAGGGATAAAAAGCTGAAGCAGGCTTGCAGGATTAAAAAGGAAGTGTCCCTCTGGCAGGATAGGTGCTGCTGTGTCCTGGCCCTCTTCTTTTATCTGGAGAGATAACCAGACCTTGTGGCTGAGGCCTACACTGATAAGAAGATTAGCCTGGCTTGGTTGAGCTCTTCTGGGATTCCCCCGCAGGGAGAGATTCTTCTGTCTATAGATCAACCAGAAGGTTATCTAAATAGGGTAGGATCAAACCAACATGCAGCAGGTTCCCTGTGGGACATTACCATACGAGCAGAAGGAGAACAAAGACAACATGCCAGCTTCATTGAAAGGTGGCTAGGCAGGATGAGTCACTGGCCTGACAGCGTCATCTTCATAGCCAGACTCATGTTATTCAACATTTATTCATGACTTAGGATCTTTGCACAGAGCTTATTCTTTTTTTTTGTACTCTCACTTTTGCAGATCCATCATAAAACTCTGGAAAGAAAACTTGGAAAGGGAACATTTTCATTTTAAAAACAAAAAGTTCCCAGGATTCAGGTAGGACAGAAAAATTACCTATGGCATAGAAAACAACATGCTCTTCTCTGTCACAGCATCTGCCTCTGGAAGGACCATGGTCTTATTCAAATGTGACCATCCAAGCTGGCTTTTCCCCAGGTCTTAGGCTAGAGCTGTTGTTGGACACCTGATGGGATGTGACTTTGGTGGTGTTGCTGTTCTTCCAGATGTTTGTTTTGTACAGTTTCCGTAGTAATCCACCGTTCATTCTTTCACATTGTACACCACCCAGAGTTGCAATAGGGTTGGGTGGTAAATAAATAAATAAGGTGGACCAAAGACGTTTGCCAATCTCATTCAACCAGAAGTTGAGGGTGATTGATGGAGCTGAATGGAGGGAAATTCAGGACAGAGAGAGGGACAGTGGTCTTCATTTAGCACCTTGCTGTTGAATGCAAGACCTACATACACATCCGAGTGGCACTAAAGAGGAGTAAGATCCGTATACTCTGATGGTGCAAGATAGTGATGGTTGGTCATTCTTGGTTTATGGTACCACCATGACATCTTACATCTCTTAATAATATTCACTGGTGGAACATGAAAGGATTTATCCTGATTGTCAGCTTTCCAGAGGCATCCGGTGTTCCTAGTGTGAACAAGAGGTTTAACTAGACACGCCTTTGGTCTATTCTTAAGTAGGTTGAGAAATCTCCAGGCCATGGATCTCATCCAGGCCACACAGCAGCCCGTTCAGCCCCTGTGGCTTCTAACCAACTTTTCCCTTTAAGCTCCTCGGTGTCACCCCATTTCCTCAAACTTGCAACACACACATGCACATGTTCCTTCTCTGTGCCTGTTTGTTTTCATCTCCCTGCTTGACAATGCCGCGTCATTGACGTCTTTTGGTTCTCTCTTTCATACGAGTTGGATGCATTGGCAAAGCTGGGAAGCCATTCTGCCCACATTCAATACTCAAGTTCGTTCCTTCAAAGGAGAGAGGAGGAGGAAGGTGGGGGGGAACACGACAGTGCTGTTGCTGTGTTGTTGTTGTTTTTTAAAAAGGTGTACCCTTCTGAATTTGGGAACCCTATGGAGTATAGTGCCCTGGATTTCCATCTCACTTTCATATCTTGTGGGTGCCCTGGATTTCCACCCAAACATCTCACTCTTGTGGTCTCAAGAACACAGGACTTTCCACATATAAGATACATGCTCTGGGTCTCTGGTAGCCCCTACCCAAGGGGGGTCCAGTAGAAATAAAATGTTGGCATGCTCTCTGTTTGCTCCCGCCAGCAAATCATGCACTTTGTCCAGCTTTGGGCACTCAGAGACACGTACCCTGAGACACCCTCCCATCCAGAGACAGATGGAGCCAGAGACACGCAAGCAGAGATACAGGCTCAGATAGAAGCCCAGGGACAATCCCCACCACCGCTGCCTGATAGCCTCCTTGTTTTTAAGGCTTATCTAGCTGGAGATACCAGAAAGCCTGAAATAATTTCCTTTTTTCCCCCCCTTCTGCACTGCAGCCTTGTCACTCCTCTGCGCCATTCCTGTTTTCTCCCCCCCCTTACACTGTTCAGAAATGCTCCCGGCCAACTGACAGCCTCTGTGCAGCCCCCCCTTGGCGTTTCCCTTTCTTCCTTTCCCTCCCAAGTTCCCCCACACACCACCACCGACCCTCCCTTCATTCTTCCTCCCCCTCCCCAACCCTCCTTTCTTCTTCCTCTTTATTTTATCTCGATTTGCCACAAATCTGTTCCTCCACAAAGCAGCTGCCATTTTTGTTCCTTCCCATTATCAGTGGAAGCACACAGCCCCGGTTGGGCTGGCTGGCAGACAATCACTGCCTAATAGACTGTCTAAGAGCTATTGTAGAGTGTGTCCAAGGCAGATCTATCACTGAGTCCTATCAGCCATGCGGTTCTGACACCGAAGGAGCAAGGGACACGCGCACGCACACACAGAGATGCAACCACACATGTCCCATTTTCCTTTGCTGAAACATTCACCAAGTGGAGTACATGTGCAACCAAATTACCTCCCCATAACCTCCCACTGTCCCCATCTGCTGAAAAAGAGACAGAGCTGGGTTCCTTGCTGTCATTAACTCATGAACAAAGATACATTCTGGAGCTCAAGAAGCAGAAAGTAAGGCTCTAGCTATAGATTTAGGATGTCATTTAAGATGTGCGTTGGTCATCTCTGACCTCGAAGGCTGAATCTCTTGGAAAGCTCTAATGTTTGAGATTCAGTGAAATAATAATAATAAAAAATCTCTCATTGAGGAGGGAGGGAGGGAGGGAGGGAGGGAGGGAGGGAGGGAGGGAGGAAGGAAGGAAGGAAGGAAGGAAGGAAGGAAGGAAGGAAGGAAGGAAGGAAGGATAATAATAAAGGTGTGCAACTCACTCAAGATCCAGCTTATTTTATTTCAGTGAACTGTGTATTTATTAGAATCATGTATTTCATTCAGTAAGTCAACTGAGCTGATTAGACTGATCAAATTTATCACATTGAATCAGTTTAATTTCAATCATCAATCTGATTTGGGGGAAAGCCAGATCTGCAGTAAATATATCGATAGATAGATAGATAGATAGATAGATAGATAGATAGATAGATAGATAGATAGATAGATAAGGCATGTGATCTGGTTCAAACCATTGATGCAGTTTGATTCAATTTAATGAATTGAGTCAATCCAATCCACCTTGTCCAAGTGAACTGTTCAGTTGATTCAGAAGCACCCAGTTCAATGCATCACATTAATTCAGTGACTTGATTTGAAAGTTCAGTTCAAAGTGGTAAGGCAGTTGAAGTACCTTTAAGTTGCTTCTTTGAACTGAATATTCACTCAGGATGGATAGAAGGAGGGATGGATGGATAGTTATTTACTCATTTGGTGGAATAAAATGAATAGGCAGCTAACCTTTCCAGCTTTTGGAAGAATATTTGCAAAGCCAGGGAAGCAGTTGACAGAGGTTGGAAGTGAGGAGAAATGCAAGGCAGAGCAAAGGTGGAATCCAGAAAGACAAGGTAGAGATTGCAGATGTCCCCTTTTCGCCAAGTTCTTCTGAGGTTTTGAGGGAGGGGAGTATGCAAGGATCCTGTTGCAGGTGGGAGGGAGGGTGGATGGGAATTTCCATTATGAAAGCTCTCAGTTTAAGAAGATAATAGAATACTACCCTTGATTGCTGTCTCTCTACTCCTTCTATGAACGTTCCATGAAGGAGGCTGCAAACTTCAACTTCATGTCAACCTGAATGATTGGGTGCCTTTGCCATAACACCTAGCTAAAATAATCTCCTTTAACTTTTGAATCTTTTCTTTCCTCTCTTTCTCCTCCATTAAAGTTAGGACTCTAGATGGATGAACCAACTGAGCAAAATCCAATAATATTTCCCCTTTAGGAGATGGCAAACTTTTTTCTTTCAAATATGATCTAGCAGCTAAATCTCAAGTAGCTTTGACATTTGAGCACTATAATGTGCTATGCATATAGGACTTCCTTTAATTCCTGCTCAGGAGCTGCAGTTGATGTAGAATCTCCTGGCCAAAACCATATTTGATCCATTAAAAGTGAATATTTGTAGCTCAGGGTTGAACGGTGGAGTCCTTGGTGCTCTCTGAGCCTTGTTTGCTTGCAGACGTTTCATTGCCAGACTAGGCAACATCTTCAGTGCGAAGGGGGAGTGTAAATGTTGTTTACCTCTATGCATAACATTTACATACCATTCAAAAGAGACAATAGAAAAGCCAACAAAAGACCAGGAAACTCCCTTGCCAGCAATCAACACCCAGATATGCAAAAATCAACACTAGGATTAACACCAGATGAAAAATCAAACAGCGCAATACACCTTAATCAAGGAACTATTAACTCAGGCAATCAACCAAGCAGCAAACAACAGCCCAATCAAAGAACTCCCAAGGAGAGAACAACACCCCCACCAACACAAGCAGGGCAAGCCACCATATATAAACCGAGAGCAAGGCCCACTCCCTCTTCCCACTGAAGATGTTGCCTAGTCTGGCAATGAAACGTCTGCAAGAAAACAACAAGGCTCAGAGAGCACCCAGGACTCCACCGTGATCCATTAAGCCTAGTCTTGATTCCAACCTCCTGGTTCTACTTCAAGGATCAGTCCCTTGAGAATAAGGACATCCTTAAAGCCAATGATTGACATAACTTTCATCATGACTGGATGAAATCAGGGCTGTTTGTTATGTTGCTTCTCAATCTCTCCGTGCTGCAGAGATTATCATGCTGTACCTGCAAATAAGGAAATGTTCAACTGTGGTTGAAGAAGATTAAAATACAGAGATTTGCAAAAATGCTACAAATATTTGGAGTGCAATCCTAATGAATGTTGGGAATTTTCTCTTGCAGGGGGACTATTTCATGAGATTATAGAACAGTGTTTCTCACCCTTGGCAATTTTAAGGTGTATGGACTTCACCTCCCAGAATTCTCAGCAATGCCTATGTTGTCTGAGTAATTCTGGAAATTGAAGTCCACTCATCTGGAAGTTGCCTAGGTTGCAGCTTGAGAAAGACTGGTCTCGGTATTATGTAAAACATTTGTATAGAAAGGAAGAAAGAAAGAAAGAAAGAAAGAAAGAAAGAAAGAAAGAAAGAAAGAAAGAAAGAAAGAAAGAAAGAAAGAAGGAAGGAAGGAAGGAAGGAAGGAAGGAAGGAAGGAAGGAAGGAAGGAAGGAAGGAAGGAAGGAAGGAAGGAGGCAGGGAGGGAGGGAGGGAGGGAGGGGAGGGAGGGAAAGGGAAGGGGGGCCTTCCCTGACACAACCCACACATTCTCATCCCACCCTGATCTCACCCTATCCCAACCCTTGGATGAAGAGCCATATTTTAGGTGCTCTCCCGAAGGTTAAAAGGGTGGAGGTCCGTCGGATCTTGGGGGGAGGGTGTTCCATAGGGCAGGGGCTGCAACAGAAAAGGTATGCTTCTGAGGACCCACCAGTTGGCAATGTTTAAGGGATGGGACCTGGAGCATGCCCACCCTATCTGCTCAGATATGCTCAGGAGATGTGGTCCTGCAGATAACCTGGTCCTGTAGCCATGGTGGGCTTTAAAGGTGATAGCCAGCACCTCGAATTGAACCTGGAAAGAATTGGAAGCCAGTACAGTTCACACAACAAGGGTTGTAATATGGGAAAACCTAGGGGACCTAACACCGTGCACACCTCTGCATTCTGGACCATTTGTACTTTCCAGGTCTTCAAGGGCAGCCCCACATTGAGCGCATTGCAGGAATCCAAACAGAAAGTGACCAAGTGTGAGCAAGCGGCACACAAGATGGATCTGTGCGAAGTTTGTAATCACACAAATGTACTTCAAGACGTCAGATGCAAATACCTGATTACATTATCATGCAGATGTTTTTTTTCCTTCTCTAACCTTGCAGCAGACTCCCTGGGTTCTAATTTTTTTAATATAGTTTCCAAGTGCAAATGGCTTATATTTGCCATTTTTAATTTCCCATAATGCACCAGAGCTAAAACTGCATTGCTCTGAGGCATTCTGGGAAACACAACTGGCAGCCAACATTGATTCAAAGGGCTTGGCTGCCTCTCACCACCATGTAAAAAACAGCAGCTTAGAAGGTGTTTTATAAACAGAATGACTTCTCAGGAATAGATTCCAGAAAATCTGAGCTATTCCTATAAAGTGGAGAGAGTTAGCACACTGTTCCTACCACAATGACGAGGCTGTTATGTCATGCAACCCAAACACCCAGAGAAAAGTCAGCCAACCCACTGTTTAGAAAGGGCCAAAACAAGGAATCTGCTCAACAGAAAAGACTAATCTGTATCAGGTTCACAAAGGTGCAACATTAGAAAAACTCCTTATAAATAGCAGTAGAGTTCAGGGTAAGAAAGATAGTCTCTAGGAGGCCATTGTGAAGATCTGACTCAAAGTTGATTTAGCTGAACCAGTGGCTTGAATCAAATCTATAACATGAATCAAATCTGGAGGGTTTTCAACGGTCCTAGGGATCAGGTCACCCCTGTGCCTGATATTCTCTCTGCCATCCAGTCTAATCGTTAAGGGACAACTTTAAAGTTCATAATACCCTTTCTACCTAGAATCCATTATCTTTCAATAAAACTTGGGCTTACCTATTTTTGCATTTTGAGGATGTCACTGAACTGTCGTTTGAAATTCATCATGTCCATCTTTTCAATGCAGTTCACCATTATATGTGTGTACATACATATATACATACATACATACACATATGTATGTGGGTATAGATATAAATGAAAACCAGTTTGGTGTAGTGGTTAAAGCACCAGGCTAGAAACCAGGAGACCATAAGTTCTAGGATGAAGCCAGGGGTCCTTGAGCCAGTCACTTTCTCTCAGCCCCAAGAAGCAGGCAATGGCAAACCACTTCTGAAAAACCTTGCCAAGAAAACTGCAGGGACTTGTCCTGGCAGTCTCCAAGAACTGAACATGATGGAATGGATAAAAACTAAAATAATAATAATAATAATAATAAATATATAAATATAGAGAGAGATTCATGAAAATCACACACATAAGATGCACCATACAGTATATGGGGGAATTATTTGCAACCCCCCTTCCCTTGCTTGTTACATAAAAAAAATAAAAACGTAAACACTCAGAGAAACATGCTGCTTTTCAGGTGGAGATTTAAAAGAGAGGGAGGGAGAAACTGAACGGAACAGATTTGCAAACCCAGCAACTGATAAAAACTGCATTTGGCATATTTGCTCATCCCTGCTGTCTTTCCGATAGAGAACTGGAGAAGTTGAGATGCAGAAAGAGAGAGTTTGGCCACCTTAGAACAAGCAATATTCGGAAAAAACGGAAGTTAAAAAAAAAAACGCAGACGCAACCCTCAATGCTGAGGTGGTGATGTTGTGTATGAGCACGACAATATCAGCCCTTGGGCTGAAGGATGGAAAGAGTGGGAGGAAGAAAGGAGGAAGATTTTCTTTTCTCCTATCTTCTTTTTCCCCCTTTCCTTTAAAAACCTCCGTGTTTACTGATCTGTGCACACGCTTGCTCGCAAGGTACAGAGAGATGAATGGTTAATTTCCCTATGGATTTTGTTCCTCCTTGCCACAAACTTGTGAACAAAATGATCGGCCATGCATTGAACTGGCTTACATAACTCCCCATATGGAAATAGAGATAATCCAGAATACTGCTTTGTACTGGCTGGTAGAATGAGAAGCTTGCGGGGGGGGGGGGGTGGCTGGGGGGATCCGGAGAGAGGAGGAGGGAGGGCATAGCAGAGAGTCTTTGAACCAAACAGGGTGTAGTAGGTGTTAGGAACATGAGTACTGGTTGGAATTTCCTTCCCCCTTTATTCCCCCCACACACACCTGCCCCATTGTGCCTCTTCACCTCTCCCCCTGCATAGGTGGGGCCTCCAGTTCACTCATATGTCCTTTTTAGAGGTGTGCAACTGTGGGATGAAGACTTGAAGGGAAGGCAGAGGACAAAAAGGAAGCCAAGATTATGGGAATGGTCAGAGGTCAGAGTGGATTAAGGCTGGGCTGTTGAAGGGCAGCCGGGCCTTTCTCTTTTTAGGAAGTTCGTCTTAATTGATGGGGCCGCCTTCTCTCCCTTTCTCTCCCCAACCCCCTAATTCCCTTTCCTGCCTTCTTTCATGTTTTTGTCTCTTACACTGTTGCACATGAGTAAGAATCAGGGGCCTTCTCTGAATACAAACACGAGACATCTTCACTCGAAGGCTGAGATGCCAATTATTATTATTGTTACTAAAATAGCATCAGCTGAGAACCATTCCCTTTTTGATATGCTGATTGTAGAGTTGTATTGATGTGGCAATAGTCGCCTTTTGATGTAATGGAAGAAGGAATAACCTTGAGGGACAGGAGGGAGAGCCATAACCAAGACGATGGGCAGATAAAAGAAATCTGAGTCTGGGGCAGAGATGTAATCTGAGAAAGGGTCTCAGATAAGACCCTCCCTAGTTCTCACGGAGATGGAGGGAGGGGAGAAGGGTATTCAGATTTGCAAAACTCTGTTACTGTAACCTCATCATAAAAGTAGCTTTAGCATGCATGACTTTGGTTTCCTAGTCTGGTCTACCTTGAAGGGCTAACATTTCCCTTGTCAACAGACTGGGATTTCTTTCTCCTGATGCATTCTATAATACAATAGGATGCTTTCCAATGTGCAGATTCTAATGTAGCCTATATACCTTTTATTATTATTATTATTGTTATATTATTATTATTATTCATTCATTCAATTGTGTCCGATTCAAGGAGACTGCCAGGACGTGTCCCTGCAGTTTTCTTGGCAAGGTTTTTCAGAAGTGGTTTGCCATTGCCTCCTTCCTAGGGCTGAGAGAGAGTGACTGGCCCAAGGCCACCCAGCTGGTTTTGTGTCTAAGGCAGGACTAGAACTCACGGTCTCCCAGTTTCTAGCCCAATATATTTATTTTATTTATTTATTTAATCATATTCTTATCACCGCCCATCTCCCTCATGCCTTAACCACAACACCAGACTGGCTCTTTCATAAATCCATGCAAAAAAGGGGGTGAACCAGCAGATGTGGGGGAAGCCAAGAGTTTGCAGAAATACCAAAACAAAAAAAACGGTAGGAGGTCATGTGTTGAGTGGTCCCAGAAGACACTGGAAGATGAGCACTGGAAGATGAACAAAAAGCTAGGGAAGAGCTGGAATGGAGTGTCCTGGAAAAAGACATAGTTGTTTGGTTGGCTAAAATTCTGAATGAGGAGCCCAGGGATTAAAGCAGCATTTCCCAACCCTGGCGACTTCCAGGTTTGTGGACTTCAGCTCCCAGGATTCTCATCAATGACCATGCTGGCTGTGGAATTGTGGGAGTTGAAGTCCACCCAGCTAGAAATTGCTATGGTTGGGAAACTGTAATGGCATGTGGAAATGACCTTGGCGAGACTGGGCCAAGAGATGCTGCCTAGAGAACAGTCAGATAAGAGACAGCTTAGTCCGCAGCTGGATAACCTGTGGGCAAGAGGCTCAGAGTCCTTAGCTTGCAAGATTGATGTCAGTCTTACCAGGTAGACCAGACAGGAAACACAACCGGATGAGCTAATTCTAACTTATTGCAAGATTAACAGAATCTTGCAAGTCTGAAAGTACAAATCTTCCCCCCCGCCCCATGTCTCCTTTATAGCTGGAGAAACTAGGGAGGGTCTCTTCTGAGCCTCTTGCCCCTTCCACTATGCAGCTGCGGACTATGCTGTCTCTTATCTGACCATTCCCTATGCAGCATCTCTGGGTCCAGTCTCCCAAGGTCATTCCCACATACCATTACAGAAACAGTACATTACAGAAAAGTGGATTAGAGAATATTTCTCTGATGTTATTGGTAAAGTAGAATATACCATAGGTCCATGCCATGCTACCATTCATCTTCAGGATAGTAATGATGTGTCTTAGTTGAGTGCCAAAATCACCTTGGATGGAAGTCTCTAGGCATTTTATTTCATTTCATGTGTCCTGCCATACCCTTTGCCCCTGCTGGGAAAATAGATTAATCTAGGAACAAAGAGCTAAATCCTGAATTCACAGCAACTCCATAGTGATGTTTGTGACACAAAGGATTACCAGATCTGAGCTGTAAAAATCCAGATGATCCTAACCTTAACCTTGGTTAAGGGTTTCCTGGTTCAATGTGAAACTAAGCTCTCTTCTCCAACTCCAATACTTGACCATGTCACACCAGGGTTCAGCATTTGAAAATAATTTGCAGAAAGGAGTTCAGCTGCCAGCTCTGAACCAGAGGGGTGAATTAACTAATTTGCATAAACAATGGAGGAATAGGGAAGAGGGATTCATCACTGGCTGGCAACATTACAATCAGATATATACATATATATACACATACGCATATGCATACATTTATTATTTATTTATTTATTTATTTTTGAAAGGAAGATAAAAACTAACAAAAACTAATACAAAGGAAAGAAAGGACGAAAGAGAAAGAAAGGAAGAAAAAGATAAAAGTGCAAAAAGAAAAGATAAAAAGAAACAGAAAGAAGAAGATTCCATTTCCTTTGCAGCAAACCCAACTACGAACACAAAATCATCTCTTACGCTAGGGTTACCAAAAAAAGCTCTCTTTTTTTCTATTATCGACGGTAATGTTTTCTAAATCATCAAAACCACAAATCAAAAGTTCATTTTTTTTTCTGTTTCATGAAAAAAGTCATAAGGGTTTCCGGTCAGCCATGCATGTAGATGTTATCTCTTCTCTGATCAAGGAAGTCAACTTGGCCATCTCAGCAAGTTCCATCATTTTCACCAGCCATTCCTCCATGGTCCGTAGTGCTGAACCTTTCCACTTTTGAGCATATAATAATCTTGCTGCAGTTATCATATATAAAAACAAAGTCCCATGTCTTTTTTCTAGCTGTTTATCAATTAGCCCCAAAAGAAAAACCTCTGGTTTCATTCATACATTAGTCTTTAAAATCTTCTGAATTAGTACCTTTACTGTATCCAAAGTTTTCTGGCTTTTCACACGTCCACTAAACATGATAGAATGTCCCTTCATGTTGCTCACAATCAGATCTTTCTTAAAGCCCAAAATGTTAACCTCAGGAAGTGGAAGCTTGGTGAACTGTCACCTGATGTCCTGCTGTCATTATCTTCAAACCTGGCCCAGGCTCTGGAAAAGCTATGGTGGTCTAAGAAAACAATAGCTTGTTTATTATTTCCATGTCATCTGTCACATCAACCCCAGTGTCCAAGTAACCATAGGATGGATCCCCTCATCCAGTTCAACCTATGACGACACCACATGCCCAATGATGCCATTGCACAAAGGACCCAAAACGATGGAATTGACACAAATCAAGCCATGCATTTATGCAAGGACATAATTCACTTGCCCTTGCTTGCCCTGCAGATGCCCATGCATTCCCTACCTTTTCTTTCTTTTCTTCTTCAAGGCAGCTTCCATTTTTATTAGAAAAGTTCTGCTCAGGAGAAGATATTGAGTTCTCTCATTGTTTAAAATCCATTTCTTGGGGGTAAAAATGTCCTTAGTTTTTGCATTTCAAAAACCAGCTCTTCAGCTACCAGACATCTTAGGATGCTGTTCCTAAGACGGTAAAAAAATCTAGCAATGACTGTTCTCTTTGGTTTCTTTTTCTGTAAACATGTGTCAAAATGCATTATTGTCCCCCGTTGGAGGAGATGGGTGGTGATATAAATTTAAATAATAAATAATAAAAGTAACAAAAGTAGTTCATTGGTTCTCAAATAAGGCAGTTTTGAAGAAATTTCAGACAAGGACTCAAAAATATCCTCCCAAGTTGCCCGGTTTTGTGCTACCATCTGCACGATACACTGCACCATTACCTAGGTTTACACTTTCTTAAAATAGTATTTTATTTTGATTTTAGTATTTTTATTTTTAATTCATTTTAGATCCTATTATACTTACTGTTTTTCTGACATGTGTGTGTGTGTGCCATTCCTAGATACCATGGTTGGCCTCAGGGCTGTAATAAACATTATTTGACTTGAATAAGGTAGTGGAATAAAAAATAAAAAATAAAAACCCAAACCACTCATAACATTTACTGCAAGGAGGAGAATCGGTGACCCTAAAGCTGTTGTAATTCAAGGATGGATTTCACCCCACGACTCATGGCATCCTGCAATGCTCTTCTTTCTTCTACTGCAGGGCACCTATCCCAAAACTATAACTTGCCATTGTGCCCTTATGATGTGGGAGAGGCTAAAATGCTTACACATGTGTCTTTATATTGTAGCAGTGATGTGACTAGGTAACTGTCCTATTAGCTGGCAAGAGCCTTCCGGTCACTGGTAACGTCACCAAGTTCCATTGCCTAACTTTAAAATGCAGCCAGCAAAGCCTCTGAACTCAATATGCCTCCTCTACGAATCGTCTCCCTTTCTGTATCTGCCTATTTGCCACTTTACCTTTCTTACCTTATCTATTTTCATTTCGTTTCGTTTCTGTTCTGTTATTTGATTTGATTGCTATTTGATTATTTTCCATTTTTAAAACTACGTATATGGCTGCCCGTCTTCAGACAAAAATTCTGGGATGCTCGCAACCATAGGGTAAAATAAGGTAATCCGAAAAGTAAAACCAAGAAACAGTGAAACTCAAACCGGAGAATCCTGCCCAACCAAACTTCTCCGATGCAGCATACAGAGCTCTTCTCTGGCTCCCACTCACCCTATCCCAACATTCAGGGCAAAAGTCAGCTCTTCCCAGATTTTGCTGGCCTGTGGCTCTATAAAGTTTTTGATTTCTTTCGGGATTTGGCCCCATTTTAAAGCAGAATTGTGGCGGGTGGCTGTCCAACGAAGGCTGAGACACTAGCAATTAATGTTTCATCCCCTGCCCATCCCCAGCTTCTGTGGGGTGGCAGCTGCCAATCAGTTGGTCTTTCTGCTCATGCTGGGAGAAGGTATGTTGTATATGACCGGGGTTACATGCTTGCATGGGCTAGGCGAGAGAACACATGTGTCCACTTTTTTTTATTGCAGTAATTCTTTTATCTTGTTCCTGCACCCTAAGCCTTTATGAGCATTCATCAAAATAATTGACATGGCTGGAATTAGCGCACTGTGCAATGTTGGGCAGATAAACTTTGCCGAATATTGATTGTGCTCGAAGAAAATGGCAATGCTTGGTCCTCACCCTTTATCTGGATGGAGCAGGGAACACGAGGGGGGGACGAGGGGGGACTTCACTTGAGAAGCATCCATAAGAATTATTTTTATCTCTTCCTCCACAATAGAAGATAAGTCTGGGAAGGAAATGTGTGTGGTGGGAGAAAAGAGGTGGGGGATTAAAAAAAAACAAAAAAAAACGTAGACCCAACAAAGCTTTCTAGTATTCCAGAGATGTTTGGCTAATCAAGAAAGAGAATTCTCAGATTTTCCTGTTTGGACTTAACCAAATGGTGCTCATTCCAAAGATAAGCTGAGAATTCCCTGTGTTAGAATAAAACGTCGTGGCCAGTAGCAAAGCTGTGCACAAAACTCTTTGGCCATGCATATTTGAACCACTGAAATGTCCTTCCCATTTGAGATCACATAACAATAACAATGCATATTCCTAAGCCAGCCCAGGCCAAAGGATAAGGAGAAAGTTGAAAGATAAAATAAGGAAATGAATATGTAACAGTGATAAGGCATCAAGGGTTGTAGGCAGGGAAAAAATATGGATAACTTCAGATTTTTTTTTAAAAAAATGGCTGGTCTTAGATGACGTCGGAAGGAAAAACATGATGGCGTTAAGTGTATTATGACAATAATTCTTAATCACGATCTCCTGCAGGAATAGCAATCATGCGGAAGTTGACAACTTCTTAGAACCATGCCAGCCAAAAGAAACTGAGTTTTCTCTTTCTCCTCACCATCAGCCACACTGTAGAGTCCAACATTAGCAACCTATCAACCTCTGAGATGCTAATCTGCATATATGATCGTTGACAAGGCTCGTTTTGATGGAAGAAAGGGCCCACTTCTGTCTAGAGCCATTAAGGTAAGGTAAAGGTTTCCCTTGACATTGAGTCCAGTCATGTCTGACTCTAGGGGGCGGTGCTCATCTCCGTTTCAAAGCCGAAGAGCCGGCGTTTGTCCGTAGACACTTCCTCTGTGGTCATGTGGCCGGCATGACTAAACGGAACGCCGTTACCTGCCCGCCGAAGCAGTACCTATTAATTGACTCACATTTGCATGTTCTTGAACTGTTAGGTTGGCAGGAGCTGGGACTAGCAATGGGAGCTCACCCCGTCACGTGGATTCAAAACGCCAACCTTCCGATCAGCAAGCTCAGCAGCTCAGAGGTTTAGCCCGCAGCGTCACCACATCCCCCAGAGGCTTTAAACCAGGTTATAAATCTGTGCAACCAAGTGAGATATTAGCTTTGCATGACAAATTTAGGGATCAACAAGGGGTTGGTTACTACTGGATTGTTCCTATGGTATTTTTAATAGGCAATGATATAGAGGCATATTTTAGTCTACAGTATTGGGTTTAGTCAACTTATTTTGCTACTGCAGGATGACAAGGCTGCTGGCCCTCCAGCACATAGTCATATTTAGATGAGATACATCAGTCTCCATTGATGCTAATTACATTTTTTTCTGGAATAGATATGCTTATCTACATGTGTTACGATTTATGTAAGACCCTTAACTAAGACATGGGTAAATATAATGGTGCCTTGTATGAGTCCAAACTAACCCACTCCATTGTCATACAGGTAGTCCTCACTTAACAACCGTCCATTTAATGATGGTTTGGACTTACCATGGTGCTGAAAAAGCCAACTTATAACCAGTACTCACACTTATGACTGTCTCAGCATCCTCACAGTCACATGGTCCTGTGGTCATGTGATTGCTATTTTCGACCTTCCCAGCTGGCTTCTGGCAAGCAAAATCAATGGGGAACTGCATGATTTGCTTAATGAAGATGTGGTTCGCTTAACCCCAGCAGTGATTCACTTAATGACTGCTACAGAAAAGGTCATAAAATTGGGTCAGATTCACTTAATGACTGCTTTGCTTAGCAACCAAAATTCCGGTCCCAATTGTGGTTGTTAAGTGAGAACTATCTGTATGCTTATCAGAGGGATAACTCCCCTTCCTGATATCTACTGTATGATTAAGACAAAAGCCAGACAGGCCACCAAAAGTAAGGTTTCTCTAAGCACTTATCTCCATGGTTATAACATTCTATGGATTTAAGGTAAAGGTAAAGGTTTCCCTTGACATTAAGTCCAGTTGTGTCCGACTCTAGGGGGTGGTGCTCATCTCCATTTCAAAGCCGAAGAGCCGGCGTTTGTCCGAAGACACTTCCTCCGTGGTCATGTGGCCGGCATGACTAAACAGAACGCCGTTACCTGCCCGCCGAAGTGGTGCCTCTTAATCTGCTCACACTGGCATGTTTTCGAACTGCTAGGTTGGCAGGAGCTGGGGCTAGCCACGGGAGCTCACCCCGCCAACCGGATTCGAACTGCCGGCCTTCCGATCGGCAAGCTCAGCAGCTCAGCGGTTTAACCCTATGGATGTACGTGGAGTGAAAAAGAGGAAGAAAAGGTGGTGGTAATGTATAGTTTCTGATAACATATTGACTGTGGTGTTAACCCTATAGATTTTTCTTTATAAAATGTTTTCCTCCAGAGATGTTTTAAAACATGAAAGAAAGAAAAGAGAGCAGAAGAAAATGGGAATGTTAGTGCCCACCACCCAACCTACTTTGCATTGCTTTGGAGAACTAAAATAATGGCCACCCCTTGACTGAGAGAGTCTTCCAAGACTTCATGCTGATGGTGCACCAAAATGAGTCAGTTGCCTGGGAAAAGAGATGGGTCACCTGAATCACGATTTGGTGTTCAGTTCTTTTTATGGGGGGTCAGCATAAGGCCAGGCATCCAACTTTTCCCCAACATCATTCCCACCTTTGCTCACACCATAGAAAATCCATTCCTTGCCTTAAAAAAAACGAGTGCAATCTCTTTAGGTATGAGATTACCTTTCTAAACAGACATGATTTCTGAGGTGTGTTGAGTTGCCAGGAGAGTACAGTTAAGGAAGTTTGGTTTAGATCTGGACACAAATAGGCTTTTAAAATTCTCCATAAAATTTGTAGGCAGAGAAAATGGGTGGAAGTTTCTCTGAAGGAGGGGAGTTTCCAACTATTTCTCAAGGGCAGGATCCTCCCTTAATGGTGGTAGGTAATATTCCCAATGAAAATCCCCCTGGAAAGAATTATCTTCTGGTACTTTCTGGTGGGCTAGGAGGGAAGGAAGGAAGGAAGGAAGGAAGGAAGGAAGGAAGGAAGGAAGGAAGGAAGGAAGGAAGGAAGGAAGGAAGGAAGGAAGGACAGAGTAGGTAGAGATGATGATCATGATGATGATAGATTAGGTAGAGTAGGTAGGTATATAGGTAGATGATAGAGTAGATAGCACTGAGAGAGAGAGAGAGATTTTAGAAATATCACCAGTCTATGGGACGCGGTGGCGCTGCGGGTTAAACCGCTGAGCTGTCGATCGGAAGGTCGGCGGTTCGAATCCGCGCGGCGGGGTGAGCTCCCGTTGCTCGTCCCAGCTCCTGCTCACCTAGCAGTTCGAAAACACGCAAATGTGAGTAGATCAATAGGTACCACTTCAGCGGGAAGGTAACGGCGTTCCGAGTCGTCATGCTGGCCACATGACCCGGAAGTGTCTATGACAACGCCGGCTCCAAGGCTTAGAAACGGAGATGAGCACCGCCCCCTAGAGTCGGATTCGACTGGACTTTACGTCAAGGGAAACCTTTACCTTTACACTAGCCAACAGTCAAATCAACAAAGGTTATTGCAAGGAACAAAACATACCATGGAAGAATGAGTTAGATACCTAAGCAATGTGCAAGTGTGAAGAAGATCCAGCAGAAATCCTTAACAAGGACATGTACGTTCTGTTGTAAAGAATACACTTCTATTTCTTGGGAAAGATGCCTTACTCATAAGAAGCCTTTCTTGACATTAGTGTAGTTCACCAGCCAGAGGATGGAAGAACACACTGGGTTGTGTTGCGTTCCCCTCCTGGCTTTCCTACAACTCCCAGCAATCACAACCAGCCTGGCTATCCATGAAGGATGCTGGGAGTTGTAGGAAAGCCAGGCGGGGAATGCACTTTCAGTGACTTCTGGAGGACCACAGATTTCCCCCTTCACTTAATCAAGCCAGTTTTTCCTCCCAGTCTCAGCTTCCCCGCTTCCTTCATCTGAATTTTGGGCATAATAATACCAACAGAGTTATAAAGATTACAGCAAGATGATGCCAATGCAAAATTTTTTGAATGCTTTTGCAGGCTCAGAGGCAAGAGTTCTTTCATCCTAACTCAAATGGTCCACATTGTGATGCACATTTTTCTTCTCCTCCTTGGCCAGAATAGTCTCTCCTCAGCCATTCTATCTCACCATTTGTTTCCCCTGTTTATCTCCTTTGGAAAATATACATAAAAATGAAGAACTGTAGATGAAGAGTGGCCTTACCTGCCCTGACTAAATTAATGTAGTATCTGTGAAGATAATTCCAAAGGCAGAAGATGATAATAATAGGAAGAAGAGAAGATTAAAAGGTGGGGAGAAGCTGAGGGAGGAGTAGAAATCAGATGCTGTTTGTGCTTCCTTATCTAACCTTCTGCAGGTCTCTGTTTAAAAGGACAAGGCAGCTAAACAGGGCCCTGTGCAGCCCACAGAGGAGAAATAATAAAATAATAGCCAGCCCTCCATGTTTCCTTTTTTAGCCTCTCCAACTCCCCAGACTGAGTTCACCTTGGCCACCAAAGTACAACAGTGATCATCATTGGTCAATGCAAGAAAGACATGTAACCTGTCCAGAACTCCACCTCAGAGGTCCACCTAATAACCATGCCAAAAAATGCTCCTGCCCTTTCTGTCCCACCTGTTCTCACTCAACTTGATGAAAGACCATCTGCTTTTCAGAGGTGCCATGTGGTGTCCTTGCACTTCGTTTATCATCGAGGTGGAAATGTAGCACCTGTCCTCATGCAATCCTCTATCCCAGGCTCTGCAGCCTCCCTGGCTTCCCACACATCCATTTAATCTTAAGGGAAAGCACTCCAGCCAAGGAAATTGGTTGTTAATTGGAAAGTAGGGGCAGCCAAGGAGGTTTCAGAATGAAGGAAAGATGTGCAGCAGGAAATTCTCTATTCCATGGTCTGTGCCCTGCCCCCCAGCTTCCCCCATTTCCATCTAACTGTTGGAGGTCCCAGCAAATCAGCATGCCTCATTGGCATGTGGATGAGCATGTGGCCCACTGAATGGAGCAGAGCTTAACACAGCAAAAGTTGTGCAGAGAAAAAGAATATTTATCTAAAATAGCATTAATGAGCATGTTAGAGAAATATAGGTCATTGATCTTACACACTTAGCCCACCCAAGCATAAAGAATTACACACTTAGACAAAGTAGGTTTAGAAGTAAGTAAAAAGTAGTCTTAATCATTTTATTTTGTCCAGTTACATCCATTCAGAAAAGATGATTCTTGTTCTCCTTCTGTCCCTAAACTGAATTGAACCTCAGCCCTCATTGCTGCTGAAGGCTACATGAAGAAAGGGGGAACCTCCTGGTTCAAGGCCCATTGCATGGCCCAAGATGGAAGAGCTGGAGCTGCATGCTCCCTTCCAGGATGGTGAAGAAGGAGGAAGTGAGATAAGGAATGTGGGAGAGGCAACAAACAGCTTCCTCCAGAAGCACATAGAGAATTTGCATCCTAGAGCAAACTCATCCACATGCTAATGAGGCATGCTGATTTGCTGGGACCTCCAACAGAGAATCCATGAGAAATTGGAAGGTAGGTTTTGGCCTCACATTATTTTAAGTCTTCTTCTCTAACTGGACCATGTACAGTTCTGCAGCAGCTGGTCTTGGTAGGCAATTAACTTTTAGAGAGTTTCAACATGCATCAGATACATTCTCTACATTTCTCAAAAAACATGCAATCAGGCTGCTTCAATGAGAGAAACATGATCCTGAATGCATTGCCTGGTCAGGAGTGGCTGGAACGTGTGGTGAAAAAGTTCAAGATGGTGGCCACAATGGTGTGATGGAAACTCTACCCATCTTTATGTGTGCTGCATGTCCATCACATGCCCTTCTTTAATGCCTCTTAAAAACTAAGCAGATCTCTGATCACAATATTGGGCCCACCAGCGTGACTTTTTTGACTACCCTCCACGGCAAATATTCATTGCTCAGTTCCCCATTGTACTGAGGAATGCCCTGGACAAGATGGAGAAGCACTATTTTCCATGGATCTCACAGTAGGAGGCAAAACCCTGGGGGAATTTGCCATCACTCCTGGGAAGGATCAACCTGCCCTTTCCTTCTGAATTATGACTCCCACTAACCCAGATCTTTCTTTGCTGAGCCACAAATCTCATCACCCCTAATTGTGCTGGGCATAATAGAAGAGGGTATGCAGGCAGTGCAATCCAGGTGGCCAGCAGAGAAGGAGGACTTCTGGAGGAGCCAGCAGAGAGGGAGGATGATGGGGGCTGTGGTCCAAACATACCTGCCAAGGACTGGGTTAGGCAAGGCAAGAATGGTGCCCTGGAGCTTGCTATTGATGGGAATTCAAAAGTGAATGAATGTTATTCCTACAATGTTAGACAGACTGGGCCCTTACCCCCTTCTCCTTTGGCTGAAGGGGAAAGTTGGTTTGGAAGCGGGGGGGGGGGATCTCTTTGTTGTTGACTGGCTGGCAGGACCTGAGAATCTGCCACATCCGAGGACAGAGGGAGAAATGACAGCCATTTGCTCTAGATCCCAACTTATCTCAACCTGCTCTCCCCCAACACATGCACCCCTTCCCTCCACCTCCTGTGTACATGAAGAGGGTTTTCTTCTGCCTTTGTTTGGCAACTCCAAAGTGGTGTCGCAACAATGGCAGAGGTGAAGGGGGTTAATTCATGGCACAGAGGTAGGATGTGAGGACGGCAGATCCAGACAATGGGCAGTCTTCCTCCTTTGTCAGTGACGCCATTGTGTCGCGTGTGAAAAATGAAATCTGTTCCATTCCACTCCCAGATGCGATCGGAGAGTTCTATTTAGAAATCATCAAAAGGGGGGGGGGAAGAGCCAACCTGAGCACATAGGAGAAGGAGGGGAGCAGCAGGGAGAAAGAGAGGGGATGCTAATTATTCCTTGCTGCTGATATAACATTTATATTTCATTAACCCGCTCTCTTGATTGATAACTGGCAAATAGAGGGAGAAAATGTAGAAGCAGTGAAAGACTTTGTATTCCTAGGTGCAAAGATTACTGCAGATGCTGACTGCAGTCAGGAAATCAGAAGACGCTTAATCCTTGGGAGAAGAGCAATGACAAATCTCGATAAAATAGTTAAGAGCAGAGACATCACACTGACAACAAAGGCCCGCATAGTTAAAGCAATGGTGTTCCCTGTAGTAACATATGGCTGCGAGAGCTGGACCATAAGGAAGGCTGAGCGAAGGAAGATCGATGCTTTTGAACTGTGGTGTTGGAGGAAAATTCTGAGAGTGCCTTGGACTGCAAGAAGATCCAACCAGTCCATCCTCCAGGAAATAAAGCCAGACTGCTCACTTGAGGGAATGATATTAAAGGCAAAACTGAAATACTTTGGCCACATAATGAGAAGACAGGACACCCTGGAGAAGATGCTGATGCTAGGGAGAGTGGAAGGCAAAAGGAAGAGGGGCCGACCAAGGGCAAGATGGATGGATGATATTCTAGAGGTGACGGACTCGTCCCTGGGGGAGCTGGGGATGTTGACGACCGACAGGAAGCTCTGGCGTGGGCTGGTCCATGAAGTCACGAAGAGTCGGAAGCGACTAAACGAATAAACAACAACAACAACAAACCCGCTCTCTGCCTCTGCCACTGTGTTGAGTTCTTATGAAAACCTGGCTTGAACCCATCATGGAATGTTCCCCTTTGAAAATGAGTGTGGGACTTTGCTTCTGTTTTGTTGAGACGGGGCACCAAAGAAATTGATTTCTTGTTCTGGAGCTGCACCACACTTTGCTCAGCTGCCAGGGACCCAGCCCCAAAGCAAGTGTAGCTAGGATGCTGGATCCTCTGAATCAGACCTTATGAACTTCTGAATGGTCACAGGTGACTTCCTGGGTCCTGGCTGGAGAAAGGCATCCAGAAATCATTTCCATGGGTCTGTATTTTCTAAGGTCATTGCTACAGAAACAGAGTCCCAGAATGAATGGGGAGGTCTCATCTCAGCAGCCTGGCATGGGAAGGACATTCATGCCCCACTCTATTCTGGGTTGGCCCAGCCACATCTGGAAGAATTCCTGCAGTTCTGGGCACCACATTTGAGGAAGGATGTATCCAGAAGACAGCAACCAAGATGATAAAGAGCCTGCAAAGGAAAAATGATAAGGAAGAGTTGGAGGTGCTGAGGTGTTTAAGCTGGAAAAGAGAAGATTTGGAGAGACAGGATAGCTGTCTGCAAGCATCTGAAGGACTGTCATGTAGAAAGTGGGGTGGAATTGTTCAGAGCTGTTCCAGAAGACAGAATGAGAAACAATACATTTAAATTACAAGAATGTAGAGTTTGCTGGAGCGGTGCCTTTTCTACTGATAAAAGACACCGAGAATAGGGCCTGGTTACTTGAGCGACCGCCTGTCTCCCATATCATCTGCTCGATCCGATCCTCCAGGGTTGGTGTCTCTAGATTCCTTTGAATAAACAATGTCATCTCTCGGGAGCCTGGAAGCATGCCTTCTCTGTAGCAGAGAACTTTATCTTGATGTGAACTAGGGAGGGGCCTGAGACATTTTCTCATGTTACTATCTTGGCCCAGGCTCAAGCCCCTCTTATCTGACCATTGCTTGGTTGCAGCTCTTCCTCCTGTCCTTCAAGGCCATTCCCTCTGCCTTCTACATATATTAGCACTATTCCCAAACTCTTTTGCAATATTTAAAGTGAACAAATGGAGAAATGATTAAAAATAAAAGTGATAGTATCCAACTATATATAATTACTGCAATCCAGAAGCCACTGCTATCAAGAAGAACAAAGTGATTACTTTATTCTGCTGGAAACTAGATACAATCCTGCCATCTTCTTTTGAAGAGACACTTTGTCAATTATTTGACCAACCAGATGCCTCTAAGAAGATCCATCCAACCCTACTCTTTTCTTATCTCTTTTTAAAGTTCAGCACAAGAAAATCCACATTCAGTTCCATTCATAACTTTCCTAAATCACAACATTTTTAACATAAATGTCCCGTCTCAGGTTTCACACCAAAGGGCAACAGGGTATCTAAATTGACACTAGTATAATCAAGGGTTCATAACAGAAAGAAAGCACTGTCAAGTTTCCAGAAAGTTGTATAAAACTCAGCATAAAGGCACAAACTATCAAAGGAACTATTTCAGTGTTTGGCTGTTCAAGTCTTACTACTAGAAGCTCCTGGCCTCCATCTGAATATAGATGGCACTGATGAAAGCCAAACATAAAACTGAGCTACCAGGATGACACTCTATGGAAGCAAAAGTTGGACTTTGAATAAGCAGGATAGGAAGACTATTGATGCCTTTAAACTTTGGTGCTGGAGAAGACTCCTGAGAATACCATGGACAGCCAAGAAAAAAAAATGATGGATCATTGAACAAACTCGAGGCACAAATGACCAGGCTCAAATTATCCTACTTTGGACACATTATGTGGAGACCCAGCTCTCTGGAGAAGGCTTTGATGCTGGGAAAGGTGGAAGGAAAGAGAAGAGGACAACCAGTAACAAGGTGGACCAAATCAGTTACAGTGGCAATGGGGGCACCATTGGAAGACCTGAAGGACCAGGTTAGAGACAGATTGTCATGGGGAAAATTCTACCTGTGTGGTTGAAGGCACACAATCAATCAGTCAGTCAGTCAGTCAATGGAAAGACCTATCTCTCTGGAGAAGGCTCTGATGCTGGGGAAGGTGGAAGGAAAGAGAAGAAGAGGACAATCAGCAGCAAAATGGACTGACTCAGTTAAAGTGGCGATGAGTGCACCATTGGGAGACTTGAAAGAAAGAACCAGTTAGGGATAGATTGTCAAGGAAAAATATCTATCTAGGTGGTCACTAAGAGTCTACTTAATGGCACATAATCAATCGATCGATCAATCAAATGTTTATGATATCACCAGAGTCAGACTGGAAGGAGACTTACTTTTGTATAAGTAACATACAATAAAAGTATAAAAAGTAGAATTTACAGAGGAAATGTTCATCCCTAATGTATGAGAATAGCCACAAATTGGGGATGATCTTTCAGCAATCAGTGCAGTGGAAAAAAATGGATGAAATAAAATAGCAGAGAGTAGATTGCTGCAGGTCCATGTTTTCCTAATTTAGCCTCACTTTTTTAAAAAATGGCACCTCGGCCACTATCAGACACTCTGGGGAGTGAGGGAACAACATTGTGTGTTTGTGCTTTTAAAGAGGGGGAAAAAAGTGATATATGGATTTGCCTCCATTTCTTCCTCCTTTTCCATTCTAATGAAAATAAAATGTGATGTAGATGGCAGGGAGCAGTAGGGACCACTGATGTTCCAGCACCTTTTAAAAATATGATTTTGCTGTGAAACTGACAAATTTTCACCTAAGGGAAAGGTGTGAAAATTTGCAATTTTTTTCTCTCCCTGGGAGTGGAGTGAAGCCATGTCATTTTAATGCTTTTATTTAAAAAAAGAACACCTTACTTGCTTTTGAACATGTTTTTGTTGCTATGCTTTTGGAATAAATTATTGGAAATCACCCTGCAACAGTTCTTTCCCCAGATAGAAGCATGGGTCTCTTAGATTTGCATCTGCAGTAGAGTGTATGCAATTTTTTTTTCCCAGTGTGCAGAAGCAGCATTCCAAAACAATAAGCCAGGCCAGGACAAATACTGAATTTGCTTTCCTTTGATTTCAGATAATTAAAATGAAATGAACTCAGTGCCGTTCATATGACCATCCCTGTGCATTAACATTAAATATTAAAACTCTGGTCACGTAGAAATTATAATTCAGCAGCAACATTGGGAAGGGTTTTGGAAACAACATCTAAGATTTTGAGGGGAACCCTTTTGGAGCCAGGGGAGTCCATGCGTGGGGTCAAAAAAATCAAAACGTCTGCTGTGATCATGTGATCAAAGACCTACCCCTTTAGTAGCTTTGCCAGCATTACATACATTGTATAGGAGCAGGGCTTCAGTCACGTGGTCATGATTTCTTAAATTTACTAAATTTGTCCCAATTCACGGATCTTGGGGTAGCTGTCTCCAGATGAAGCGCCATGGTTTATCACTGAGGTGTTTGGAATAGCTCTGCCAGCAGCTTATAGGCCTTTACAAAATGGACCAATCCTATCTGAACCATCAAATCGGTTTGATCCAATTCAATCCAGGTATCCAAACCACTTCACAACAGATTGCCCGAATTTGGGGCAGTTTGATCCAGTTTGATTTGGGTGCTGGAAGAACATGCGGGAAAGGAAAGCTGGCTGGGTGACCTTGGGCCAGTCACTCTCTCTCAGCCCAACTCATGTCACAGGGTTGTTTTTGTGGGGAAAATAGGAGGAGGAAGGAGTATTAGGGATGTTCTCCACCTTGAGTTATTTATAAAAAAATAATAAAGGTGGGATAGAAAATTAAATAAAAAATAAAAAAGGGAAGGGAAGGGAAGGGAAGGGAAGGGAAGGGAAGGGAAGGGAAGGGAAGGGAAGGGAAGGGAAGGATAGTGAGAGAGAAGGAAGGGAGGGAAGGAGGGGAGCAGAAGGAGGAGGAAGAGGAAAGGAAGGGAGGGAGGGAGGGAGGGAGGGAAGGAGGGAGGGGAGGGGAGATAGTGAGAGGGAAGGACACAAACCACAGTGGGGGAATTGCCCCCCTCCCAGGGTAACAGGCTCTCAACGCCTTTTTCTCTCTTTATCAAAGATGCCATTCTCCTGCCCATAGGTCACCAAGGCACTTGGCATGCTGCAGGGGCGAGATTTGCCTACTCTCAAAGCGGGAGCTGCTGACGCTTCCTTCCAAAGGTATGGGAGCCACACTCTTCATCATCAGGCATCATCACCACCCCATCAATGCGCCAGGGATTTTACAAGGCCCATTTTAAAATCTTTGAAAGCCCTTGTCATAAGCAAACAGTCTCATATGGAAAGAAGGCCGGGTGGCTGTTCGCTTTTGCTAAATAATGCGAGGATTGCCTTCACGTAATGGGTGAAAATCAGGAGGGCTCATCCATGCACATCCATGGTCAAGGCTGCGTTCTTCCACATTGGGGGGGAGGGTCCTTGGGGGGGAGGGTCCTCAGGGTGTGGTCAAAAAAGTCAAGATAGCAGCCACCAACAAGGAATCAAAGCTCCACCCATATTTTTTAGGTCTGTGATGCACATAGCAAACAGGTGGAGCTTCAATTGCACCTTGTGGCCGCCATCTTGACTTTTTTGACCACACCCTGCGGACCCTCTTGACTTCAGTGGCATGATTTCCAGTTCCTCCCTCTCTCCCTGTTCCCTCTTTTCTTCCTTTTATTTTTACACATTTATTTATTTTGCCAAAAAACAAATGCTTTTATTGATCTTTTGTTGAGCCATTTGCAAACAGACACCACTAAAATACTATAAAATAAAAATAAACAATTTCCCTTACACTGAAACCACTGGGAAGAAAAACTTGAAAGAACAAGCAAATACTTAAAAAAGAACATGTAAACAAAAAAATACGTAACTGACATATCCCAAGTTCACCTGCTTTTGTAAATCTTTCAAAAGAAAAATGAAGCTTTTGATGTTGACCAAGATAATGTGACATTTTCTGATTAACAGAATATACAGTTGCTAAATCATACACCTCTGAAACTTGATCCTTGATGTCTGGAATTTATTTGGATAGGTTGTATGTTGAGTTGAGGAAGGATCTTGCCAAGGAAGAATGCTCCTGCATGCAAATCTAATTCCTGCATCCCTGAATATTTCATTTTATTCAAAAACAAAGTTTCTAGTCCTTTTTGTTATGAAAGAACACACACCAGTTGTGCTAGAGCCTATTGGATAGCAGGCAGCCTATCTCCTCCCAACTTCCAGAATTCCTTCCAATGAACACGCAGCATGGTAGTGAATGACAAGCCAGATGGCATTTTTCTCCTTTTAACAAATTACTTGAAAGATAGAACGCCTTGCCAAATAGACATTTAAAAGAGTCTCCCATTCAGATGTTTTCCTTGGCAGGTCGATGTCAGGCCTGGAACAGAGTTATCCAGAAGCCTTCCAAAGCTGCCCCAGCTTTGAGAACCATAGCAAAATAATAACAATAAAAAAATAAAAAAATAATAAAGGTGGGAATGGATGAATGAATGAATAAATGAATGAACGAAATACACACACACACACAATATGTGTGTGTGTGTACAGTGTGTGTGTGTGTGTATACACACACACACACAGTATGTACAGTATATGTATATATATTATATGTATATGTATATATATATATTATATATTATATATACATTATATGTATATATACACACACACACACATACACACAGTGTGTGTGTGTGTATACAGTATATATACAGTGTGTGTGTGTGTGTGTATGTATGTGTATATATATATAGGAAAGGCCCCATTTAGACCTGCAATATTTGGAGATGACTTGCATTTAGCTGCAGGTGAATAAATGCAAATATTTACCTGGGTTTTTTTTAATGCAAATTAATGCAGAATTGGGTTGGACTGGCTTTAAGAGTCAAAACATATAGTAGTGAAAACAGAACTGGGAATGGCTTCCTCATTTCAATTCCTTTGCCTCTCCATTTCCTGTGATATCTTTAAATGCCAAACCAGAAGCTTTGGGCTGTGTTTGCTACTTCTGTGTTTGCTACTTTTATCAAGCTCAGCCTTGATAAAATACACCACAGAGCCCACATTTCAGGTTGACAATGTCTCTCATTTCCTACGCCTCACTAGTGGCAGCCCCGACTTGGGCGGATTTTGGACATCCAAGCAGAGTCTTGACCTGGTTAGAATTTGGATGGGGGGCCACTAGGAAATCCAAGGGGGCATGGGCTGGGCAGAAAAGTAAAAGAAAAACAGAAAGAAATGCAGCAGAAGGCAGTGGCAAACTACTTTTGAACTGTCCCACTTGATTCCAAAGGAACACTGCTCGCTTTATTACCTTCTTGGTGTGTTGGATTACAACTCCCATCACTCCCTGCCCCCCAACTCCTCAAAGCTGATGCAGCAGCCTAGCTTGTTGTTTTCATCTCTGCCTCTCTCTCTTTCTCTTTCTATATTTTGATATTCCCCTCCCACAGCTATTTGAGGTTGGCCCCGCCGGAAAATTGGTCTTTACAAAGGCTCCCTCAACAGTAATTATTTAAACGGGAGGCAGGGAGGGGAAGATCCATTTAGAAGCCACCTCTTTGTGGGATTAGCTAATTAATTAACGGTTTCACTGACAACTCGAGGCGAAGAGTGTGTTAAATGGCAAGGCAGCGGGCCTTGATTTATCCGTGCTCTGGTCACATGTGCTCACATGCTCACACCCTTTTGCCATTCTTCCCCTCCCTCTGCCCTTCCTTCCCTTAACCCTGCCTTCAAACACTCTCTCTCTCTCTCTCTCTCTCACACACACACACACACACACACCCAAGATGGCTCTCATGCTGTTGATGAATCCCTCAGCTCATCTTTGTGCAGCCAAATGGGGGTGGAAATGAAAGCACCCCAAAGCTGGCAACAGAAGGCTGGGGGGGTGGGGGAGAGACAATGAGAGAGAGAGAGAGAGAGAAAGACAAGGACCATTGACTTATGAGATTGACTGGGGGGAGGGGGCGGTCCAGGATGTAGCCAATGAGTTGCTCCACCTTGGAAGCAGGCCCCGTCCATCTGCCTTCCTCCAGCTCGGGCTGAATCCAAATGGCCTTTGAAATCCCACTCCCACTTTGTGGGGTGTGCATCTGGATGGCTGTGTTCTCCAAATGTCCCCCAGGAAAAGGAAGAGCAATGGTCCAACCATTCCTGGAAGACCAGCCCACCATCTTCCTCGGTGCAGCGAGAAGAAGAACTGGGAACAACATCTCCCAGGGTGGACATTTCTCCATCACCATAACATTCTGGAGAAGGAATGAGGAGGAGAAAACCAGGGAGGCTTTCCTGTTATATATATTTTCCAACCCTCTGCAGCCCCCTACTTCCCAGTATGAAAAGGGAGCCCCCCCTATTTCAATTTCCCAAGGATTGAATGGAAGGATTTGAAATCATGGAGGCTGCAGACCACCAAACAGAACATCGCACAACAAATCAACATCCACACACATCCCTTAGCTGCCAGCTAAACTGACTGTCTCCTTTCCTGTCCAATTTCTAATTTTCCCAATATTCCCAAGGCACAGATGATATCCACGTTACAGTTTTTTCTAAGCTGGGACTCCAGACTGGACTGTTTTTATCTCCTGCAGGACATCTCCAGCTGCTGAGTGAGATTAAGGAAAATCTAGGCCACACAGGGTCATCTGGAGTTGGGCAGCCTCTAAGTCGAATAAAATAAATAAGTGTCCATCTTTGGCTCAAAGCACATGTCCCCTTTTAACTTCCTTAGTAGGTTCTAGTTTGTGGTTTCGTTTCGTTGGATTTTAGGTGTTCTGGTTTTTTGCATCTTCTCTATGCTGGGCTTTTGAGCAAAGCAATTGTCTCAAACACACTCTGAAATGTTTCTGATGGGACTTTCGTTTGGGACAGATGGACAGCTAGGGAGGGTGCAGGATGACAGAAAGAGGTGCCCCAGAGAACCACATGCTAGCAAAATCAGAACATCTCAGGCATGTTGAGTGTAAAGCAGCAAAACAACAGCCCTTTTTTAAAAGGGAAGAGAACACAACACTGTTGAGAAGCTGCAAGGCAAATTTCAGCACAATTTTACACGCCATCACATTCCATCACATCTTCTTCCCCATCACCTTTGTGGCCCAAGAACCTAGGGAGGGTCCCTTCTTAGATGTTTGCCATGTCCTCATTCCTGCTGCGGGCTCAGTCACCCCTTATCCAACCATTCCCTGGCTGTGGCTCTTCCCACTGACTCCCAAGGTCATTCACACATACGTCTGCCACCCAAAAAAGTCATTACCTGGAGACATCATGGCTTGGAAAAGAAATGGGAGGCTACCACCCCAGGTTCTTACCTCCACCTCTGTCTCACTACTGATAGAGGAGACAGTTAGGGATGAAGGCCACGTAAACTGGCAAGCATCAACAGTAATATAGAAAGCATACGAAAATAATAATAACTGCCCAGTCCCTCCTTTGGGGGGAGATGGGTGGTGATACAATTTAATTAATTAATTAATTAATCCTTAAAACCATCTGTATCATGAATATTAGAATAAAAGTTTTTTTAAAAAAAAATAGGCAACCCAGCCACAAGACCCTTCTGACCAATTCAAGTGGGTGCCTTTGATGAAGAACGGGTGTTTTTCAGTGACCTTGTCAGTGGGAAGGGGAGGGAAGGGGAGGGGAGGGAGAAGAATGGGGGAGAGAGACGACACCAACAGCCTTGGACAACAGCCCAGCTAGGTTGCATAATGGGATCATTCTGTAAATGTTGCAATTGTTTGAAAATAACCATTGTTAGGGGTGGGAGGTAAAGGTAAAGGTTTCCCTTGACGTAAAGTCCAGTTGAATCCGACTTTAGGGGGCAGTGCTCATCTCCGTTTCTAAGCCTTGGAGCCGGCATTGTCATAGACACTTCCGGGTCATGTGGCCGGCATGACTCACGGAACGCCGTTACCTTCCCGCCGAAGCGGTACCTATTGATCTACTCACATTGGCATGTTTTCGAACTGCTAGGTGAGCAGGAGCTGGGACGAGCAACGGGAGCTCACCCCGCCACGCGGTTTCGAACCGCCGACCTTCCGATCGGCAGCTCAGCGGTTTAACCCGCAGCGCCAACTCCAGTGGGAGGGAGTTGGAAAATAAAATATTGTCAGCCTTCCCAGGTGGACCAGATGAGAAACACAACCAGATGAGCTAATTCTACTTTATTGTAAAGCTACATTGACAGAATCTTGCAAGTATGAAAGTAAAATTCTCTCCCCCACCCTGTCTCTTTTCTAGCCCGAGAAACTAGGGAGGGTCCCTTCTGAGCCTCTTGCCCTGCTCACTATCCAGCTGTGGGCTCAGCTGCCTCTTACCTAACCATTTCCTTGGCAGCATCTCTTTGCCCCATCTCCCAAGGTCTTTCCTACATACCATTATACCCCTAGATCTTACCTGGTGGAGGAATGTTTAGGCATCCCTGCAAAAGACTTGGGATGGGAAGGCTTATTTGAAGTAGAACATCCTGTAGGTGCTAAGCTATGTAGGACTTCAAAGCCCAAAAACTGAATTGCACCAAGTTGCCTGTTGGAACTAACACAGAGCCTCAACATCGGTATTATGAGCAATCAAAGAATTCTCCAGCTACAAATCTAGTGGTTGTATTCACACATCATGCTAAACTTGCTTAATTTTCATCTTCATTAAGTTAGCTGCTTTGTTCTTGGTGGCATGACATGCTTGGCCCGTGGGGATGAGCTGATGTTTCAGTCTTACACAAACTCGGAACGTGGGTTCCTTCAGGAACTAGGTTGTGTGAAGGCAGCATAGTTGTCAAGAGATAGTCACAAAGAAGCTTCCCTTTTTGTATCTTGAGAACTCCCAAGTGAAGCAGCTAAGTGGAAGCTGGGCCTCTAGGGACAGAAAAGGAAAGATTTGCTGTCACCATTTGAATCCTATAGAGGCAAGTAGTTGAATTAGCACTGTTTGCTAAGCAAATACAGACAGGTGGAAAGAGACCAGAGATGGCTTATCAGCACAGGCATTTATTTGTTATCAAACATCTCCCCCCACCCAATTTTTTTTTTTTTTTGGCTCTGCGTCCCACAGTTCCTTTGCATTTGATCCTTTCCTCCAAACAATGTGAAGTGAATGTGTTTGTTAAATTATCATCCCCGCAAAGGGGGTTTTCTGTGGTTGAGAAAGAAAGTAAAGCAAGAAGAAGGGGAGAAACCTGGGAGGGAGGGAGTGGGACACAGAGAGGGAGTGAGCTCTGAATTGCCTAGAGTAAACAGTATTTATTTAATATTTTATGGAGTCGTAAAAGGTTCCAGGCTCATTAAAGATCTCAAACAGGGCACCGGAAAAGTGGAAGAGATTCAAGCCAGACTTAATTAGCAGAAAAGGTGATAGTACCAGGAGGAGGGTGGAGGAGACATCCCAGCAAATGATGACATTGTATTTTTTTTGTTTTGTTTTAAAAAGAGATTTAGGAACGGATGCCATTTCTAAGCCACTACTGAGCTTACAAATAGCTGAATTAGCCCAGGAACACGCCCAAGATCCAGACAGTGCTGCCAAAATTCTGGCAGATAAGATCTTGAGAGGAACACTGCCCTTGAAAATGGAGGATCAGCTTAGCGGTTATGGAAATGAAAAGGATAATGTGAATGAGAGTCAGTTGTTCCGATCCCTAGCTTAGAACTGGGCTCATGCGTGCATCATAATGGTGGTGTTCACACAACTCATTAAACTAAGTCTGTTACAGATTTAGTGCCTGCATTAACCTTGGTTAGTATTTCCATGTGTGACAGTGGTTTAGTGCATTCAGTGAACCTAAACTGTTTAATAGTCCAATGGACTGGATGAACTCAGAAAATGAGGTAATTCAGTAACCAGATTAAATGTCTTGGGTGAAAGTAGCCAGCAAGGATTTTACTACAGATCTTTTTTTTATCTTGACTGCATTATTTTCAATGAGATGAATGTTTGGATTTACCAGATTGGGAATGCAAAACTCAAGATGACCACTAGAGAGCAACCAATGGTTAGCTTTTCTCATGTATCTCTTTGCTGACCTCTAGTGGTTGTCTCTATTACTGCAGCCCAAAGCTGACACCTCTGTGTTTAAAACAGACTCATCTCCATCTTCATCAAACTAGACAGGATGATATATAACTTTGAACAATGGCAAACAGTCATGTTATCCATGTTAATATCATGTTTAAAGTTTTATAGAGATACCTATTTATTTCTTAAGATGACAAAACTAACTCAGTTCTGTACATGGAATGACTGAATGAATGAATGAATGAATGAATGAATGAATGAATGAAATAATGCATTTTAAATGTTATGATAATGTAAACTCTTTGTTTATTTTATTGATCGATTATGTGCCATCAAGTCAGTGTTGACTTTTAATGCCCACGTAGACAGATTTTTTTAAAAAAAATGTGTTGATTTGTTTATATTTTGTTTCCTGATATTTTATTCCTTATCCACTATGTCTCTATCATTGTTTCCCTTTTATGTAGCTATATATTCTGTTCCTTTAAATGTGTTAACAAAGCAATTATTCATTTTAAAAAGCAGTTTCACCTATATGGCCTAAATGTGCACCTTCTTGAGGAAGACACAATGTCTAACCCTCAGCATTGATTTTCTACTCACCCATTTCCATTTTACCTTTGTTGCATTCCCAGGGTGGTGCCAAATCCGCTTTAGAGCACCAGAGGTCTGGCTGAATTATTACTGATTATTATTTCTGTGCAACTTTTAATGTGCTGTGTAACTGATTAATGAGGCACTGGAGAGAAGATGTATGTCACAGCACCCGGGCTCAAGACAAATAGGATGGGCAGAAATGACTAAGGCTCAGCTCCGGGTGTTGGGAGAGATACATGTTAAGAAGGGGCGGGGGGGAGAACATGAAGGAAAGATAGCCTCCCCCCACCCCCTCCAGCCCATGGCCACAGAATATCTTTGGGGCAATGGCTTGCAGGAGGAAGTCATGACAAACAGATAGGAGGGACTTTAGAATGGTTCACTGGCTTCCAAACAGGAACAGGAGCACTCTGTACTGCAATATTTGGTTGCAAATTCTATATATATGACAGCCAATTTGAGCAGTGGTTAAGGCACTGGGCTAGAAACCAGGAAGCCATGAGTTCTAGTCCCACAAAGCCAGCTGGGTGACCTTGGGCCAGTCCGTCTTGCTCAGCCCTAGGAAGAAAAAGGCAAGGGCGAACCATTTCTGAAAAACCTTGCCAAGAAAACTGCAGGGACTTGTCCAGGTAGTCTCCAGGAGTCAAAAACTGACTTGAAGGCACAACTCAAGTTTAGAGCAAAATTTAGAGCAAAATTAGCTCTAAAGACCTGCAGGGGAAGATCATTCCAAGAAGCAGGAGCTAATTATCAGTCATGCATTTTAAACGATAATTAATAATTATTATTATATCATAAAAATAACAGTGTAAAGAACAAATGTATCTTTGACTGGCATTCTATTAATAATAATAATAATAATAATAATAATAATAATAATAATAATATTATACACAACAGCGTGAAATCACAGCTGCCAGTTCTTTAGCTGTGTTGGCCTTCGTTCACACAGAGTTCTTCTCAAGAACCTGGGATGTTGTAATGTATCAGCGTAGTCTATGTGTGGTTCCAAGCAGCATGGCCTTTTGTAATTGACAGATGGAAATTTTGCCAATGTGCGTATTTCCTAACTGCCATCCAAGGTTTTTTGGAATGGCACCCAGAGTGCCGATAACCCTAGCCAATAACTCTAACCCCAACACTGACCCTAATGTCAGCCTTGCAAGGTAGTCCAAACAGGAAGCACAACCAGATGGTCTAATTCTACTTCATTGTAATGTTACTTTAACTTTTTAAAGGTTACATTAACAGAGTCTTGCAAGACTGAATGTACAGATTTCCTGCCATCTCCTTTACAGCCCGAGAAACTAGGGAGGGTCCCTTCTGAGTTGTTTGCCACTCCCACATTCCTTCTGTGGGCTCAGTCGCCTCTTATCTGACCATTTCCCTGGCTGTGGATCTTCCCCTTGTCTCCCAAGGTCATTCCCATACACCATTACAGTTAGACCTCACAGGTGCATTCTCCCAGCAGGCTAACTTTGGTTAGGTTTAATTCTTTATGTGCTTATTGAGTGAAGCCAAAACATTGTACTATTTTCTGAGCCAGTCAGTATGTTTCTCCTTTCATTTTTTTTTTCCTTATTTTAGAGTGGGGTCCTTTGGAGTGATTCCCTTTTTCTTGAAATCACATGTAAAAATATTTGCAGAGAGCAGATTAATTCGTAACTTGTCTGACACAACGCAGCAGCAGCTTTCATTATCATTATAACTACACTTTTCGTTCTCATTATTTGTCACCATAGCATTTTCTTTTAACACAACCACTTTTAAAGTGTTTGCTCCTGATGAAGAAATACTCAGTGTGATTTAATTTGTTTAATTTGTTTAATTTCCAGGCTTCAGACTATTTGTAGAAAATCAGGAGGAATCTGATAGCATCTTTTTTTACCACAACTCAGGTCAAAAAAGGTCAAGCATTAGAGCCTTCTCCAGAGAGAAGTAGGATAATTTGAGCATGGTCATTCATGCCTTGAGCGAGAACTCTGGGTAGATCTGTTCAATGATCCATCAGTTTGTTCCTTGGCTGTCCATGGTATTCTCAGGAGTCTTCTCCAAGTTCAAAGGCATCAATACTCTTCCTATTCTGCTTCTTTAAAGTCCTTTTATTGTATGTTACTTTTACAATATTATAATTATAATTATACTTTTATTGCATCTTACTTATACAAAAGTAAGTCTCCTTCCAGTGTGACTCTGGTGATATCATAAACATTTGATTGACTGATTATGTGCCATTAAGTCATTCTTAGAGACCACCTAGACAGATTTTTCTTCATGACACACTATCCCCAACCTGTTTGTTCAAGTCTTCCAAAGGTGCCCCCATTGCCACTGTAACTGAGTCCATCCCCCTTGCCACTGGTCATCCTCTTCTCTTTCCTTCCATCTTTCCCAGCATCAGAGCCTTCTCCAGACAGCTAGGTTTTTCCATTCATTGATTGATTGATGAGTGAGTGAGTGATGATGTGCCTTCAAGTCAGTGATGACTTCTTGCAACCACAGAGATAGATTTTCTCTATCATGATCTGTCCCTAACTTGCTATTTCTGATCTTCCCATGGTGCCCCCATCGCCACTATAACTGGGTCCACCCACCTTGCTGCTGGTCATCTCCTTCTCTTTCCTGCCATCTTTCCCAGCATCAGAGCCATCTCCAGAGAGCTGGGTCTTTCCATTGACTTATTGATTGATTGATTGATTGATTGATTGACTGACTGATTATGCGCCTTTAACCACACAGATAGATTTTCCCCCATGATGATCTGTCTCTAACTTGGTCCTTCAGGTCTTCCGATGGTGCCCCCATCGCCACTGTAACTGAGTCCATCCCCCTTGCTGCTGGTCATCCTCTCCCTCTCTTTCTTTCTACCTTTCCCAGCATCAGAGCCTTCTCCAGAGAGCTGGATCTTCGCATAAAGTGTCTGACTTCCTGTTGTACTCCAATGAATTAGAGAGGTGTCTGCCTGAGTCTTGTCCAGAGGTTATCTCATAGTTCTGGACTTAAAAAACACTTTAGCCCCTTTTTCTTAGGTAACAGTTCCTAGATATCTCCATCAAGGTCATCTTCATTACTATCTACATTCTCAAACATCTCTGCACATCACAAGTGTGTATAGGATGCTGTGAAATGCTTCTCACTGTGGCAAGCTGGAGCAGAAATAGCAAGGGTACTTGGTTACAATAATCTGGTTGACCATAAGGTAGCAATAAAGAGATATAGAGGTGCAGGTGGGGGATGGACTGCATGCTGCCCTCTATTGCTTTCAAGCTCAGAGCGGATCGATCTGCAGAGAATATTTTCCCCCGTCTCTGGCAAGTAAATTTGGTCATAACAAGGCTTCACCACTCTTTGCAAAGGGCTGAATGGCATTGGATACTGTCAGAATGAAGGAAATGATTCAAGGGTCGGCATACCCTGTAGATTTCTTGTAAAGGGGTACCCGCTGCTTCCTACTAGTCCTATGACTGATGATGCTTCTTGGGAAGAGAGTCAAGAAAAGCAACAAGGGTGTGCCTTAGCAGGTTGACAATTTCTCATCAAGGCCAGGGCAGCCATAAGTAAATACCACTAGCTTTGGTGGGCAGTTATAACTACCAATAGGAGGTTGTAATAGTGCAAATGTGCATTACACTAAACAGTTTTTGCATTTGGGGTGTGTCACGAAGGGCTTTGACATGTCAAATCAGTTTTTACAACTGCAGTTTCTATGTCACCATAAGCCTAGACTGCAACGACAAAGAATATCTTAAAAAGAGAGAGATCCCCCTCCTCTTCTCTTCTCTTCTCTTCCCTTCCCTTCCCTCCTCTTCTCTTCCCTTCCCTTCCCTCCTCTTCTCTTCTCTTCTCTTCTCTTCCCTTCCCTTCCCTTCCCTCCTCTTCTCTTCTCTTCTCTTCTCTTCCCTTCCCTTCCCTTCCCTTCCCTCCTCTTCTCTTCCCTTCTCTTCTCTTCCCTCCTCTTCTCTTCTCTTCCCTTCCCTTCCCTCCTCTTCTCTTCTCTTCTCTTCCCTTCCCTTCCCTTCCCTTCCCTCCTCTTCTCTTCTCTTCTCTTCCCTTCCCTTCCCTTCCCTTCCCTTCCCTTCCCTCCTCTTCTCTTCTCTTCTCTTCTCTTCTCTTCTCTTCCCTTCCCTCCTCTTCTCTTCCCTTCCCTTCCCTCCTCTTCTCTTCTCTTCTCTTCCCTTCCCTTCCCTTCCCTTCCCTCCTCTTCTCTTCCCTTCTCTTCTCTTCTCTTCTCTTCCCTTCCCTCCTCTTCTCTTCCCTTCTCTTCTCTTCTCTTCCCTTCCCTTCCCTTCCCTTCCCTTCCCTTCCCTCCTCTTCTCTTCTCTTCTCTTCTCTTCTCTTCCCTTCCCTTCCCTTCCCTTCCCTCCTCTTCTCTTCTCTTCTCTTCTCTTCCCTTCCCTCCTCTTCTCTTCTCTTCTCTTCTCTTCCCTTCCCTTCCCTTCCCTTCCCTTCCCTCCTCTTCTCTTCTCTTCTCTTCTCTTCCCTTCCCTTCCCTTCCCTTCCCTTCCCTTCCCTTCCCTTCCCTCCTCTTCTCTTCTCTTCTCTTCTCTTCCCTTCCCTTCCCTTCCCTTCCCTTCCCTTCCCTCCTCTTCTCTTCTCTTCTCTTCTCTTCTCTTCCCTTCCCTTCCCTTCCCTTCCCTTCCCTCCTCTTCTCTTCTCTTCTCTTCTCTTCCCTTCCCTTCCCTTCCCTTCCCTTCCCTTCCCTTCCCTTCCCTTCCCTCCTCTTCTCTTCTCTTCTCTTCTCTTCTCTTCCCTTCCCTTCCCTTCCCTTCCCTTCCCTCCTCTTCTCTTCTCTTCCCTTCCCTTCCCTTCCCTTCCCTTCCCTCCTCTTCTCTTCCCTTCTCTTCTCTTCTCTTCTCTTCCCTTCCCTCCTCTTCTCTTCCCTTCTCTTCTCTTCTCTTCTCTTCTCTTCTCTTCCCTTCCCTTCCCTCCTCTTCTCTTCCCTTCCCTTCCCTTCCCTTCCCTCCTCTTCTCTTCTCTTCTCTTCTCTTCTCTTCCCTTCCCTTCCCTCCTCTTCTCTTCCCTTCCCTTCCCTTCCCTTCCCTCCTCTTCTCTTCTCTTCTCTTCTCTTCTCTTCTCTTCCCTTCCCTTCCCTCCTCTTCTCTTCCCTTCCCTTCCCTTCCCTCCTCTTCTCTTCCCTTCCCTTCCCTTCCCTTCCCTCCTCTTCTCTTCCCTTCTCTTCTCTTCTCTTCTCTTCTCTTCTTTCTCTCTCTTTCCCTGTCTCTCCAACCCCACCCCCCATGACTTTGCTAGTGTTTTAGAGGAAGACCTTCAGTAAAGAGGCCGAGAAAGTGAGAGAGAAGGATGGGTGAGGTGAGAGGGGGTGGCTCAGGAGGGGGCAGCCACAGGACAGGAGGTAGATGGAATCTCGGTATCTAAAAAGGAATTAAAGCGCTTTTACTAGAGTGAAGAAATCATCTGAAGAATGGGAGCCGAACAAAAGCCGACGAGCTCAGGACAAGTTGCCCTGAATAGGCCTAGATCCCCTTAAATGGGGAAGCCCACCCTTCTACCCCCCTCCTGCTTAAGCCTTCCTTACTCCCTTCTTCTGAGACAAATGCAGAGCAAGAAAACACGAGGGGGGGAGGCGGGGGGGAGTTAATCCTCCACCAGTTTGGCCCTGAATAAAGGTGCGGTGTGAAGCCATTGCCCTATTCAGCTGCACTAAGCAGGATTTACAAGGCAAGAGAAAGGAGGGAAAGAAAAGGCCGAAGAGAATGGGAGAATTATTTCTGTCTTTTAATGCTTGTTAAGTACTCCTCTTTGGCTGGGTGAGACAAGACACGGCTGCACACTCAAAGCCCAAGGGATAATCCAACCTCACAAACTGGACTGGGGCTCCTTGCCAAGCATTGCACAAAGAGGATGGCAATTAACCTCTGGGGTCCCCGGCGACAGTGATCTAATCAGCAGTGGGTGCAGAAGCTTGGAGGAACCAGGAGGAGCTGTGGCCCAGCAGGAGGACAGGAGAAGCTGGCCCAAGACCCTTGTGAATGCTTGTGTTGGTGTATGGGTACACGCCTGAAGGACATGTCTGACGTCTTCCCCAGACCCTTCAGCAGACTCCTAACTCACCACAGATGCCACACCACATCGTCCCTCTTCTCTAGATGGTGCAGTCGGCAGTCTTGCTAACCCTTAAGCTTTGAATCTCCAGCATGGTGCCCATAAGCATCAATGTGTCCCTTGGAACCCACTAGCCTCCATGCCTCATCTGTTTGTCCACGTCAAAGAATTAATTGGGAAGTTACTTTCTGCAAACTTTAAAATGTGAGGCTGCACAAGTCCTGCAGCGAAACGCTCTCCAGAATCACCTACATAGACTTTAGAAGTTCCAATAGAAGAGAAGATCTGTAGCTCAGGGTTCAACTGTGGAGTCCTTGGTGCTCTCTGAGCTTGGTGGCTGGCTTGCAGACATTTCATGACCCAACTAGGTGACATCATCAGTGCTGGTGAGTGTGGAGTTTGCTCCCTGTTTATATACAGTGACTTGCCCTGCGACCAGCACCCAGATAAGCAGAGATTAACACCAGACAAACAGTCAAGCAGAAAACAATACCCCAATCAAGGAACTCCCAAGGAGAAACCCACAACCCCACCAACACTGGCAGGGCAAGCCACTGTATATAAACAGGGAGCAAACCCCATGCTCCCCCGCACTGATGGTGTTACCTAGTTGGGTTATGAAATGTCTGCAAGCAGACAGCCAAGCTCAGAGAGCACCAAGAACTTCACATACTTTAGAAAACAGAGTAGATTAGGGCAGATTGGTAGGAACAGCCAGGCAAGGCAAGGAACCCTGTTAGTATCAGCCTCAATCAAACACACTGCCACACTCTGTTGCAGGTCATTGGGACAAAGGGAATGAAGTGGAAGTTAGGGAAAGGGAAGAGGGGCAAAGGCAAGGAAGTATTCAGGGACCACAGCATCAGCCAAGTGCAGCCCAGGGAAGAGAACTGAAATGATGTCTAGATGTAAGGGATGAGCCAAGGGTGATGCTCCCTTCATCAAGTGATAGGCAAGAAGTTCTTGTTCCCATTCACATTTTAATACCAGCCTACATAATTCACAGAGAGCCAGTTTGGTGTAGTGGTTAAGGCACCAGGCTAGAAACTGGGAGACCGGGAGTTCTAGTCCTGCCTTAGGCACGAAGCCAACTGGATTGTCTTGGGCCAGTCACTTTCTCTCAGCCCTCGGAAGGAGGCAATGGCAAACCACTTCTGAAAATCTTGCCAAGAAAACGTCAGGGACTTGTCCAGGCAGTCTCCAAGAATTGGACACAACTGAATGGATTAAAAAAGATATAATTCAAATAACCCAAAGCATGACTAGGTCACAGCTTTTGTCATGCACCTCAATTAGATGTTCCAGTCTCACAAAAAAAGCAAACAGGACAGAACGTATCCAAGAAGGATGCAGACAACCTCCACATTCATTTGTTTGTGAGAATAATGTCCAAAATGCATCAAGCTGGAGAAAATTGTTTGCAAACCAATGTATCCCTCAGGCCAAATGGTGCATTAAAAGAAAGATTTTCTGCAAAGAAATATATACACCATTGTGTATAAGATGTATACACCATTCCATGCATAATTGAAAAGAAAGAGGACTGATGGGGGCCAAGAAGAAATGTGAAGACTGGAAAAGTAAGGAAGTGAAAGTTGGGTTGGAAGATGAACCAACAGAAGGCAGATCCCTACAGATTTGACACTTGGCGTGGACATACTGGATCACTGGAGAAAGAAATGGTGGGTTCATACTCCTGCCTGAAGCAAGGGTGTAGCCTCTTAGTAACACCTATGGAAAAGTGATAATTGAGCCTAAATTGATTCAAACACAGGCAATTAAAGTAAAATTTAACTCCCTGCTGCAAACAAGTGAGACATAGCTGGTTTTTCAATCATCATATTAAAAAAATTGTAATGTGAAAGCTACATAATTATAGTGCATTTGCACTCATGGGTGGTTGTGGTGGTGGTGGTTTCCTGGCTCCTCTACTTTTCTGGATAAAAGCCTGCTTAAATCCTATCCCATATTTTAATTCTGAAAAGAGAATTAAAGGCTAGGGGGAAGAAATGACGGCTGCCAATGGGAGATGCAAGGAAGAGCAGAAGATGAAGACTCTCAGGTGGTCTATTAAGAGGAGGAAGAAACAGAAATGGGAAGTTTTTTTTTAAAAAAAGCAATATTTTTAACAAGATCATAACTATACCATTATAGGATGTGTGTCTTGGACTGTATATTGGAGGACATCTACTCCATCTCTCTGTGCTTTGTGGGAATCCGCTAAACGACCCCAAACAGATTGCCATTTAATCTCTGTTTGAAAATGTTTGGTGATGAGATTCCACCACTGTTGTAGGTTTAACCTCTGTTCTGCTGCTAAACAGTCCTTACCATCAGGAAATTCTCCCCAGAACTGCTGGATTAGATTGTAAGTGCATTGTTTTCAGTATCCTCATTCCCAAGTTTGTCTACCAGTACCTACTAATGGGAAATCTTTCCCAGTTTTTGGATCCTGCTAAACCCAGCAGCAGGCAGTCTTCTGAAGAGGGAGTTTTCATGTAACCATTGTGATGAGAATTCACTGGATCATCAGCTATCACCATAATCAATACCAAGAACCAGATGGGTCTAGTGGTTAAGGTGCTGGGCTAGAAACCAAGAGTCTGTGAGTTCTAGTCCCACCTCAGGCCTGAAAGCCAGCTGGGTGACCTTGGGCCAGTCCCTCTCTCTCAGCCCAAGAGCCAGTCAGGTGTGGTAGGAGAGTTCTAGTCCTGCCTTAGGCATGGAAGCTAGCTGGGGGACCCTGGGCCAGTCACTCCCTCTCAGCCCAGCTCGGTGCAATGTAGACTATCCTCCTCATGATGCACCCCAGGCAACATGACTTGTCACGGCTAAATAGTCTACACATCTGGTTGCTGGACCTCACAAGGATTTCCCAGCAAGAAAAAGCAGCATGAACACCGAACTGCTACGCCATACGATATTCATTCATAATCAATACCCAATCAATGCGCATTGCAGCTGAGAAAGCCAGAGATGGAAAGGTTCTGTGGATATCTGTAATCAAGGAGTTTACAGGTATATTGATACAATGGAGTAGACACTAAGGGGGCAGTTCTTTTAAGAGGAAGTACAGTGCAGAGAAGCAGCAGACCCACCTATCTCAAAAGGCTAAGTGGGATAATAAAAAGCAAGAACAACCATTCATGCAGAAAGTCAGTGGGTAGACTCCCACTATTTGGATCCTTTAAATCAGGGTTTCCCAAACGGTGAAGTGTGACTCCCTTGGGGAGGTGCAGACAGAGTCCAGGGGAGGTGTGAAGAACCTTTTAGTCACATAGTTACAACAAATCCACTTTTCTCAAAGTTTCATCATATGGTTTTCACTGTTCATTTGTGTTCGTTCTGGTGTTTGGATTTTTAGGGGAGGTGTGTACATTAAGATTACTGTACACTAAAGGGAGAGCCAGTGTGGTGTAGTGGTTAAGGCATCGGGCTAGAAATCAGAAGACCATGAGTTCTAGTCCTGCCTTAGGCACAAAGCCAGCTGGGTGACCTGGGCCAGTCGCTTTCTCTCAGTCCTAAGAAGGAGGCAATGGCGAAAAAACACTTCTGAAAAACCTTGCCAAGAAAACTGCAGGGACTTGTCCAGGCAGTCTCTGAGAATCAGACACGATTGAACGGGTTAAAAAAAACACTAAAGGGAGGTATGATGGCAAAAAAATTTAAGAAGCCCTGTTTTAAATACTTGCTCCTTCCTTCCTTCCTTCCTTCCTTCCTTCCTTCCTTCCTTCCTTCCTTCCTTCCTTCCTTCCTGACAGAGCCCCGACTCTTTCGGCACATTAAAATGCACTGGCACACAAATAACTTATCCAACTCCGGAGTTACCTTAAGGTAGACAGCAGTAAACCAAACGAAAAGAAACAGTTTTGTGCTTTGTTGCCAGCCTAGGAACTCGTTTCAGTACCATGGACAGCAACATCAGCCCCAAATTTTCTCCCTGTTCCCTGTAGATTCCAGCCTCTTCAAGATCCAATCTCCACTTAAGATGATGACGACGGCGATGACGACAAACAATGAACAAATTGCTAGGGCTGCTTCAGTCACAAGCAAAGTGCTGGGGAAGACATGGTCCATCTTTCTTTTTCATACGTTCCCCCTTCTTATCTAAAGTTACTGAAAGAATTGCCAAATCTCACCACGTTTTAGCCAGGATCTTGCGTAATGCCTACACATCAAAATAGTATTTGAAAACATCCTGGCAAGAAACCTCTGCCTTTTTGTGGAACTCCCTTTCCAGATTCAGTAGAAAAAGATAAAAATGGTTTGGAGTAATATTTGATGTTAATGCTAGGCTGAATTTCTACCTATAAAGCACACTAGCTGCTTCCTTGAATCGATCATCTGCCACAAAAATGGGATGGACTTAAGCTACTGTTGCGGGAAACACTGAATTTGGGGGAAAAGAGGAACCTTAATTTAGAAGGAGAGAAGGTATGTATTATTTTGTTCTCCCCCTCTCTAATAACAGCCTCGGGGCCACTCACAAGGGCAGAAAGCTCTCCGCAATGTTTTGACTGTGTTTCCTAGTATGAAATGGCCTTGGAGAGGAAGCCAGAGAACAAAATAGCATTGTTCCCAGGAAAAATGTCCCAAATGTTTCAGAAAATCTCACTTCTGCTTTCAGAAGCCTCAAGGTGGACGGTGTCTTTTTTCATCTGTTGAAGAAAAGAGAGGATGGGAGAACAGCCTTGGCTACCATAATGCAATTGTAGAAAGCCAAACCAACTCCCCCCCCAGTAAAAAAAGAGAGAGAGAACTTCAATTGCCCCGTCCATCATAAAAAAGCTTTTGTTCTCCAAGGTTTGGCTCAGGCTGAGTGGAAGCATGAAACCCCATGACTCGTACAGAGTGCAAGACATCAGCCTTCCTCTCACAATTTTAAGGGGAATAATGCAATATGAGCATGTCAAGAAGCTGTATAAACCTGAATACCATCATGCCTTTGATGCAAGACCCTACGTAGGCCTCTGAGTTGTGTTTTTGAAGATGGGGCTTTGAATGCTGAACCTTCTTGCCTGCTGTGGAAGGCCAAGCTTTTTCATTCCCTCTTCCATTCATGCATTCCTAGCCCACCCTTTTATAAAGGCTGGGGTGACTGGCACAGGTTACAAATTCTAGAAATACGCTCATCTCTCCTGAGGCAGAGAACAGAGAGAGGCCACATCAAGGATGTCAGGTTGAGCAAGAGAAAGAAAAATGAAAGGTGGGTGGAAACAGACTTTTAAGAAAATGTTGATCTTTTAAAGATCTTTGTAAAAAGAAACACACCAAGCATGCTTCCCAGCACTCACCTGAAAGTTCAGCCTCTGATTTTTTTCCCCACCTCCTCCCATCGAGTATCATTTCTGGCCACTGAATGTTATGTTCTGCACTGTGTCCTGCACTCCTGATCAATGACCTCATAAAATGGAATCCAAGAACTTTAACTTTAAAAAAGACAAGGAGATACAATGGAGGTATACATGATTATGTACAGCATGGAGAGAACCCTCCCCCCGCCCCTGGCTCTCATAATCCTAGAAACAGATTATGGGGAGATTCTGGACAGACTGTTTGAATAGTGCATAGCCAAACTATGGACCTCTCAAACATCTGTAAAGGTAAGTTCTTGATGGCTGCAGAGTAGAAGAAGGGCACAGCTAGCTTTCTTCTGGATTTCCTAGAGAAACAAGGGTGGCCTCTGTTCTATCTGTCATCTCTCTCTCTCTCTCTCTCTCATCTATCTATCTATCTATCTATCTACAGTATCTATCGATCGATCTATCTCTATCATCTATCTATCTATCTATCTATCTATCTATCTATCTATCTACAGTATCTATCGATCGATCTATCTCTATCATCTATCTATCTATCTATCTATCTATCTATCTATCTATCTATCTATCTATCTACAGTATCTATCGATCGATCTATCTCTATCATCTATCTATCTATCTATCTATCTATCTATCTATCTATCTATCTATCTACAGTATCTATCTATCTATATCTACAGTATCTATCTATCTATCTATCTATCTATCTATCTATCTATCTATCTACAGTATCTATCTATCTATCTATCTATCTATCTATCTATCTATCTATCTATCATCTCTCCACCCATCCATCCACCCATCCACATACCTACACACCTACTATCTAGATACCTATCTCAACTACTTTTTTTTTTGAAAGCATGCCTTTGGGGATTATTGTAGGTTTTTTTAAGATTAAAAGTATTCTCTTAGGAAAAACTGGACAGTGAACTCTGCATATTTAGAAAAGTTGCATACATGTGCTTGAAGAATTGTGGACCAGAACTGGTGTCCAACTGTTTTTTTGTTTTTTTTAATTCAAATAAATTGTCAGAAAGGATAATACTTGAAAATCTATGATGGGGTTTAGACTGCTAATACTGGAAAACCTTCCACACCTACAACTTTGAATATTCCCCCCACCCACCCCACATCTCCCTAAGGTCATTCAAACAGCTTTCTTTCCATGGGTACACCCCAAAGATCCAAAGACATAGGAAGCTAGGTGTTCCTACGTGCTCTCACTTTAACAGAAACCTAATTTGTAAAATGAAGATAATATATCAATGGAAATTAACATCACACTCTTCCATACAGGTGGGTTGAGCTGCGGGTGAATGCAATGTAATTAAGAAATTAAAAGGTAATTTCCACATATGCTTTCTGTTAATCTAACTCAGCAATCATTTAATTTACAGCAGGGGACTGGCAAGGAGGCAAGCCAAAATAAATAAGATAATACTACATTTAATTGCTCTATGAAATGATAATGAAATGGAGTGGCTTTTGAGCAGGCACAGTGAGAGGAGGGGGCTGCACACATACCCTGCTGCCAAAACATTGGAGAAGGATTGCATTTATTTTTATTCTGAGTATCAATCCTTTTATTTTGGAGGAATAAAAATTTGCACCCAACAAAGCCAACTTTCATGAAGTTTGGGATCCAACTGTAAGTTGGAAAAGGAAATGTCAATTCCATTCCTTCCTTCCTATTTCCACTCAGTTCCCTCTCCCCATTATCACTCAAACTCTTTCCTGCAAGATAGGGTTAACACTAGTTTAAATAAATTCATATATATATAAAATTATAAAAAGAGGTGATTTCCAACTTTTAACAGTAAGGATATACAACCGTTTTCCATAATCAGTCCCTTACTCTACACTAAACCAAAATCACATTATTTCTATAAATCATTCCATTGGCATATTATAAAAATCACTAAATACAGTTGCTCCCTCCCCTTATATTAAAGTATACACACTCATACACACACACACACACACACACCCCTAACTCCTAATCAACTTCCCCCCAAAGATAACATTGATTTAATTATTTCCTTCCTACTACTATTCTATGCATTCCTGTCTACTATAATAAAGACCAAACTAAAAAACATATAAATTGTCTGCCATTATACAGTACTTGATAATACAACAATTTTAATAATTTTAAACATATTAAACCCCAAACCAGACTTTTATTATTAAAAATTTTCTCTTGTGTTTCCCCACTTTTTTAGTTTTTTCTTTTTTTTTCTTTGTAGTTTTTTGTTTTTCCATAGCTTTTATCTTCACTTGAAACTTAATAAAATTCTTATAAAAAAACAAACAAAACCCTATTCTGCAACTGTTCTCCAGAAACCATTGGATATCTCCCTTCTAGGTTTCTTCTGTCTGATATTGAATAAAACACTTAATTATAAAAACTCATGTCCTCAGGCCAGGTAGGTTTTGGCAGTTAGTAAAGTTAGATGGTGGGATGATTTTATTATATATCTGATCAGCAGCTCTAGATGTTAGGGGGATCAAGTTCAGTTTAGGATGTCTTGATTGTGACTATTTTGCAGGTACATATTGATTGTATTCCTTGCATGTAATTTTAACAGTTGTTGAATTTTTAGTTCTTAATTTTGATATGGTTGGACTATGTCCCAATATGGGTTCTCTTACAAAAAAAAAAAATTGTGTGTGTTTCTTACTTGTTATATTGCAAGTCCAAGGAAGACAGAAAATGGGCAGAATGGGTAAAGAGCCAGTTGGTCTAGTTAAAGGCACCAGGCTGGAATCCAGGAGACTGTGAGTTCTAGTCCTGCCTTAGGCATGAAAGCCGGCTGGGTGACCCTGGGCCAGTCCCTCTCTCTCAGCCCAAGAGCCAATCAGGTGTGGCAGGAGAGTTCTAGTCCCGCCTTAGGAGTGAAAGCCAGGTGGGTGACCTTGGGCCAGTCCCTCTTTCTCAGCCCAAGAGCCAATCAGGTGTGATAGGAGAGTTCTAGTCCTGCCTTAGGCATGAAAGCCGGCTGGGTGACTCTGGGCCGGTCCCTCTCTCTCAGCCAACCCACCTCACAGGGTTGTTGTTGTGGGGAAAATAGGAGAAGGGAGGAGTATTAGGTATATTCCCCACCTTGAATTATTTATAAAAATAATAAAGGGATTTCTAAAAAATCTAAAAACAAAAATTTTTAGGGGAGGGGAGAGGAGAGAAGAGGAGAGGAAAGGAGAGATCAATTTTCACACTTCTCTGAAGGAGATGTGAAAGTGAGCTCACTCTCCCAGCAAGAAACCTTGCGATGTTTTGTGAATTCTAATTACTTTCCCACCACCATTCATTCATTTCATCGGAATAAAGTTCTGGGCCCAGCATTTCCCCTTGCACAGCTCTAGTTCCCCAATGAATTCGAAAAAGAGTGGTGCAGTGCCGCACCATCCAAGGGCTGGGAGGGTCCTGAGGCCAATGAGAGAAGAAGCCAAAATTGTGAAGCCAGGGGAGAGAAAAAGAGGGAGAGAGAGAGAGAGATCATGTGCTGTAGATCCAAAGAATCCAGCAGCTTCTCCCCCTTTTCCTGAAAGTCACGATTGATTTGGGAACAGCAGCCCAAAGGATGCTGTCCAAGGAAGTGAGTGTGCGCAGCCAGGACCAAACCTACATTTGCCTTGACTTCAGTGCAAACTTAATTAAAATGCAGCACGCTGTGGATGATTCTGTCCTGCATATGGATGCCCTCAGCTCCGGTTCCTTTGTCGGAACGAGGAAAGCCACTTCACAATGGAGCTCAGAAGGCTTTGTTGTTTTAAGACAGGTGTGCAGTGTTCCAATATCCACACAAAAGGGATGTGGTTTGCATTGTTGTGACATAATGCTGCTTTGATCAGACTGACCAGTTTGGCACACACACAACCCCCCACCCCTACCCTAGGGCTGCCACTGTTCTTGTGTATGTAAGAATTATCCCCTTCAGTCACCTTGACAGTGACTTCTTGCTGGCAACTTAGGAAAAGCTGTGGAGGGTCACCTGGAAAAGTTGGGAAGAGGGATCTGAAGATCCAGCCCCTTCTGCACTGGGGAATGGGTGAGAATTGCAACCTTGATCTTCATGAACATACTAGAGCAGGGTTCCGTGGCACCCTCGGGTTCCGCGAGAGGTCCCTAGGGGTTCCCTGGGAGATCACATTTATCTAAAAAAATTATTTCAAATTTGGGCACATTAAAGAGGTAAGTTCCATTCTTTATTTTTAGTTTAAGAATACTGATCGTGCATATACATGCATATATGCAGGCCTACATATGAATACAATAATGGTTTAATTTCTGGCCTCTATTTGAGCCTGAATGGGCAGGGGTTCCTTCCCTGAGGCCTGAAAAATATTTCAAGGGTTCCTCCGGGGTCGAAAGGTTGAGCAAGGCTGGACTAGATAGTCAGATGGATGGTAGGTAGATGAACTTCATTGTGGTCTTTGAAGAGATGCGTATACATAAATGTATATGTGTACAGGAACATATATGCACATCTACCTCTACATACATAATAAAAAAGACAGTTAAAAGAGGCCAAAAGAGTTTAAAAGAAGGAGAGGAAAGGAGAGGGAGAGGATGGAATTTTGAAGGTTCCCAAGGAATGCAATTTTATTGGGAAAGATTTGTTGCATCATTCATGAAACCCTCCATTTCTTCAAAATCCTCTTCTCCCATGAAAGAGCTTTCTGTTTTTCTATGTTTGGATGATGATGATGATGACGATGATGATGACGACAACGACGACAATAATTTTCTTCTCGGGATGGTTGAGAATTCCGAGAGGACCAGAATTATTCTACACAACAATGCTTCTCTATCTTTGCACAAAGGTAAAGAAGACACGTTTTAGCCTCGTCAATTCCCGGCCACACTAGCTTTCTGGGGGTTGAAATGTGTCTGTGTGTCTGTGTGTCTGTGTCTGTGTCTAAGAGCACCCCATCATCTGAGTCCAGAGCTTGCCATCTGAAACAGCGCAGGCCCATCATTTGACCTTTTCACTAGGACAAAGCCCTACCAGCTTTGTAGGAAGTCATGCAAGTTTGAACTCAGGGCCCCTAGAAGGGTGTACGCATGACATCAGTGCTTCCATGAAAAAGGGAGGACAGCTTTTGTCCTCTCAAGGAGAATCTCACTACTATATTTCTTTGGCAGCTGGCAGCATGCCAGTCTTTAACGCTGCCTCTCACCTTCGGAAATAAATACTACTATCGTTTTATTTAACTGCATTCCCTTTTCTGGAAAGAGCCTTGCACAAGACCTGGAACTCATTTTTGCATTGCCTTCTGAGCCAAAACAAAACAAAATACTCCCCCCCCCCAAATATTAAAAGTAGGATGAAAAAGTTACGATTGCTATCCCGGTTTTGTTGTAAAGTTCTTTGTGTGTTTTTTTAACCACCTTTGTATGTAAGTCCCTGGCTTGGCTTCAGTGGAGGCAGTGCACACTTGCCCGCACTCTCCAAGCCTCTCTTTTCTGCATCAGCCACACTTACACACACACACACACAGGCACACCCACTCAAATGAGGGGGCTCCATTTCATATGCATAGCTTGGGATCCTCTCAGCCTTTCCAGTCAGTAATTTGCTGATTGGAAAATGTGCAGGCGAAGGGATGTGGCAAGAGAAAAAGCAGACCAGGAAGAGGAATGAACGGGTATGTGATCAAGGGCAGGTGGGGGGGGAAGAGAGCTGAAAGAAGCGGGGGAGTCCTGGTGAGATGGAGGCTCTCAAATGGAGCCCTTCAATCTCAGCCATGTGGTTATCTGTTCTTTAAATAAAACCTGCACATCCAGGCCTCACGTCAGCTGCTGTTCCCTCCCCTTCTCCTCTAAATCGCATTTATTCCTCATTAACAAAACTCACCTGTTGTTTGTCAAACTGGGACAGAGCTCTTGGGCAATAAATTGGGCTGCAACTGTTGAGGGCCTGGGGAGAAGAAGTAGGAAGGGCATGGAGGTGGCAATGGAGACAGAATTTGCTGGGGGCCCAATGCTGCTTGCCAGCTAGGGAGCTCTTCTGAGATCTTGGGGGGTGTCAGCAGGGGGGTGGTTAGAAAGATCAAGATGGCAGCCATGACTTTGCAATCAAAGCTACCATCTTGACATTTTGGACCCTACTTGCAAATTCTCCTGGTTGTAGACAAGCTAGTTTCCAAGCTCTTGATGCCTGCAATGGCAAGACACATTGTTTGATGTAATGGTATGTGAGGAAGACCTTGAGAGGTGAGGTGAAGAGATGCCACCTAGGGAACAGTCAGATAAGAAAGCATAGCCCACAGCTGCATAATGGGCAGAGAAAGAGGTTCAGAAGGGGCCTACCCTAGCTTCTTGGGCTGTAAAGGAGATGGTAGGAGATTTTATAGAATCATAGGATCATAGAATCATGGAGTTGGAAGGGACCTTGGAGGTCTAGTCCAACCCCCTGCCCAAGGCAGGAATCCTCATACCATCTCAGACAAATGGGTTGTCCAATCTTTTCTTGAAAACCTCCAGCGATGACACATCCACCACTCCAGGAGGCCAGCTGTTCCACTGCTTAAGAGTTCTCACTGTCAGGAAATTCCTCCTTGTTTCCCAGTTGGATCTCCCGCTGAGGAGCTTCTACCCATGGATCCTTGTCCTACCCTCAGGTGCTACGCAGAATAAGTCGATGCCCTCTTCCCGGTGGCAGCCCTTCGAGTATGGGAAGACTGCTATCGTGTCTCCCCTCAGGCTTCTCTTCATTAAGATAAACATTTGTACTTTCAGACTTGCAAGATTCTGTTTATGTAGCCTTACAATAAAGTAGAATTAACTCATCTGGCCATGTTTCCTATCTGGTCTACCTGGGGAGGTTGACATCTACCCACCCCTTTTTTGACCAAGGGAGAAGAAGAAAGGATCGCCCAATTAAAGGTATTTTCATCAGGTCATCTTGGGGGTTTAGGCCTTGCTTAGCTGTGGCTAATTGAATAAACAATCATTGGCTGAGTTTGCACCACCTCCTAAACTATATATTATAGTTTGCAAACCCTAGTAAGTAGGTCCTTGCCACACACTAAGCCAAAAGTAAACAAATCTTAGATTGGCTTAGTGGGTTACCTGAACACCACTCCAGTCAAGTGGTTGGTAGAACAAATCCATTTTCAATACTTCTTTTTTAATTATTTACTTTCAAAGAACCTCTACCCCTTTTTTATTATTTGCCTTAAGCGAATGCATCATTTTTTTTAAAAAAAATGTTTTATAATTTTGTATACTGAAAAATGAGAACTTGATCATTACAACTATGCTTAGCCAGCCTAACAGGAGGGAAAGGGCTGAAGATGTTATAGAGTAGATAACCATCACAAAGTCTTAAAGCAGTGTTTCTCAACCTTGGCAACTTTAAGATGTGTGGACTTCAGCTCCCAGAATTCATGCTGGCTAGGGAATTCTGGGAGTTGAAGTCCACACATCTTAAAGTTGCCAAAGTTGAGAAACTCCGTCTTCAAGCATACTAGAGCAGCTGGAATCTTATTACTGATGTTAAAGTATGATTCAATTACCAGCCCAATCAACTTCAGTGCATAAAACAAAGAAATGTCAGCTTGTCCAACTCGCAAACTCATCTTGAACCTGTCCTTCAAAGAGACCACATTCGACAAAGGACATTTTTGTCAGCACCCTCAGAATGAGATCAATGACCCTGTGAGTTGGAATAACTTCTCTTGCCAGGAGAACACAGATAAAGATAAGGAAAGGTCTCCCTTGGGAAGGAAGGGAATGATGCCACCAAGAAAGCCTTCTTAGACATGGCTTCTAACTAGGCAGCTGAAGGGGACAACATGCCAAAGAGGGCCCAGCAGTTGACTCATAGGACTGGTCAGGTTCACAAGGAAAGAGTCAACCCCTGACACAGCCAACTCTTAAGCCATTTAGGGCTTTAAAATTTTGCATTCGTACCAATGGAGTTGGCAAAATCATTCTTACTGAACCATTTTGCACTTGCTAAAGTTCCCCCTTTAGTAGTTTCCAAGGGAAAGCCCCATGCAAGGCATATGGTAGTAGTCCAGCCCTGATAATTAGAACTTCTCCTATCTTCACATTCCTAGTAGTGATATTGCACCATCTACCAACACTGAGTGGGGCCTTCTGGAGCATCCTAGCACACTTCCCGCTGTTCTTTATCAATGGATCATGTAGCTACCCCAATACCCCATCTTTTCCCACTGTTGCTCTCTGTTTTTATAGCTCTGGCAACCGGGCATTGCATCGTCCTAAAAGATGTATCTGTCTCCAGCGTTCTCTTTTCAAGGGAACAAGAAACAGAGTGCCACAGTTTTTCTCTATGGGAATGATGAATTTAAGTTATTATTGTGAAATCACAGCAAGGGAAAGAGATAAAGGAATTTGCAGGAGGGAAAGAGAAGATCCTGTGATCAGTGCTCATGAAATCAATCTGTTTTGGTCATCTAAAAATCATTTTCTTTCAAAGAAAAAGCTTCCCCGTTACTTTTTTGCCATCCACCCACCACCACCTCCCCAAAGAAGTATTCAAACCCATTTTTGTCGAATTTAATATGTACAAATGATACATAGGTAGTCCTCCTTTAATGACCACAACTGAGACCAGAATTTTGGTTGTTAAGCAAAGCAGTCATTAAGCAAAACTGACCCAATTTTATGACCTTTTTTGTGGGAGTCATTAAATGAATCACTGTGGTCGTTGAGCAAACCACATGGTTGTTAAGTGAATCATGCAGTTCCCCATTGATTTTTCTTGCCAGAGCTGGCCGGGAAGGTCGAAAATTGTGATCACATGACCACAAGATGCTGTGACAGTCATAAATGTGAACTGGTTGCCAAGTGCCCAAATCGTGATCGTGTGACCATGGGGACGCTGCGACAGCTGTAAGTGTGAGCGCTGGTTGTAAGTTGTTTTTTCAGCACCGTCATAAGTCTGAACCATCACTAAACGAATGCTCATTCAGTGAGGACTACCTATAAATATTTCTCAATGCTATCAGTGGATAGCCAAGGAATCTTTTTACCGTGAAACAGCACTTTTTCTAGTACTAGGCATTTCATGTTTAAAAGAACAATAGGGTCTTTAAAAATAATTATTATTAAAGAGCTTAAAAAGCATTATTTCCAAATTCCTATTTATTTCTTCGTGGCTCACGCAAGGCAACTTTCAGTAACAGTGCTGCAAAATGAAATCCTTTTTTTCAAAAAAAAAAGCACCCTCAGATTTATTAACTGAAACATTCAGTGTAGTTTTTAAACCAACGTGGATGTTGCCCACAGACCATTTTCTCTTTAGGGAGAGGCATTGCCCATATAAAGTTTTCTCTCAATGCTTAAAAAAAAAAAAAATTGGGGAATGCTGGTATGAAACTCACAAACTACAAGTCTGCATAATGGAAACATCTGGATCTGCAAGTTCAGATTTGCTCTCTTGGAATATATACATAATGGACAAAATTTACTTGTCTGGTTAGGAAAAGACAATAATCTCATTTATTAGTGACTGGAAACCCCTTATGGACTTTTTGCTGAAGAAGGGAAAAAATGAACTGGTGATTTATGGGTCTGATGATTAGAAAGGTAGGCTATGGAAAGAAGGAAATTATGATGTAATTTTAGAGAGAGAGTGTAAAATATAAGTGCATTTATAACCACTGTTAAGAAGATCAGAAGTCGTTTCCTTATAATCTTCTCTTTTCTTTCTCTTTTCCTTCTTTTTCTTATTTTCTTGGTTATCTATTCACTATTTTTCTTTATTTTTGTTATGTCTTCTCTAAAATTTGTATCATTGTTACCTTATTAAAAAAATTAATAAAAATTATGAAATGTATATGTAATGGAGAAGAAGAGAGGGCCAGATAAAACCGTAGTTGCAAAAAACTAAAAAGCTGTTTGAAAAAGTTGATAGGAAAAGGGAGAGAAAGAAAGGGGAACATTTCTACATTTCCAAAATGTTACAGATACACAGACTATGTTGTAAGTTGAATTCTCATTTATGCATTTGGACAATGATTAATAGATTAATAAATCCATTCCAATGGTAGCTGGGGAATAACTCAGCTCTCCCTCCCCACCTCTCAAAATAGAACTTGTTTAGCACCAATATTTTTGCTGAGTTTCTTTTTTAGTACCTACACAGGCACTAACCCTACACAGGCAGTGGGAGTGGGGAGCACATAGTGGTCTTCTTTCTGTCTCTTAGATTAGCTACATGGGTAACTCCAAGCAGTTCAGAACACGCCATGAGATGATGATGGTGGTGGTGGTGGTGATGATGATGATTTTTTTATCCCACCTTTATAAATAACTCAAGGTCCCTTCTATGTTATCCCTGCCTCCTATTTTCCCCATACCAATGACCCTGTGAGGTAGGTTGGGCTGAGAGAGAGGGACTGGCCCAAGGACACCAAGCTGGCTTTGTGCCTAGGGTGGGACTAGAACTCATGGTCTCCCAGTTTCTAGCCTAGTGCCTGAACCTCTACCCCAACTAATTATTATTATTATTATTATTATTATTATTATTATTAACAATCTCAGATATGCAGATGATACCACTTTGATGGCTGAAAACGAAGAGGAACTGAGGAGCCTTATGATGAAGGTGAAAGAAGAAAGTGCAAAAGCTGGTTTGCAGCTAAACCTCAAAAAAACCAAGATTATGGCAACCAGCTTGATTGATAACTGGCAAATAGAGGGAGAAAATGTAGAAGCAGTGAAAGACTTTGTATTTCTAGGTGCAAAGATTACTGCAGATGCTGACTGCAGTCAGGAAATCAGAAGACGCTTAATCCTTGGGAGAAGAGCAATGACAAATCTCGATAAAATAGTTAAGAGCAGAGACATCACACTGACAACAAAGGTCCGCATCGTTAAAGCAATGGTGTTCCCCGTAGTAACATATGGCTGCGAGAGCTGGACCATAAGGAAGGCTGAGAGAAGGAAGATTGATGCTTTTGGACTGTGGTGTTGGAGGAAAATCCTGAGACTGCCTTGGACTGCAAGAAGATCCAACCAGTCCATCCTCCAGGAAATAAAGTCAGACTGCTCACTTGAGGGAATGATATTAAAGGCAAAACTGAAGTACTTTGGTCACATAACGAGAAGACAGGACAGCCTGGAGAAGATGCTGATGCTGGGGAGAGTGGAAGGCAAAAGGAAGAGGGGCCGACCAAGGGCAAGGTGGACGGATGATATTCTAGAGGTGACGGACTCGTCCCTGGGGGAGCTGGGGGTGTTGACGACCGACAGGAAGCTCTGGCATTGAAGTCACGAAGAGTCGGAAGCGACTAAACGAATAAACAACAACAAAATTATTATTATTATTATTATTATTATTATTATTATTATTATTATTATTTCTTTGGTGCCTTCAAGTCAGTCTTGACTCCTGGCGACTCCCTGGACAAGTCCCTGCAGTTTTCTTGGCAAGGTTTTTCGGAAGTGGCTTGCCCTTGCCTTCTTCTTCCCAGGGCTGAGAGAGAGGGACTGGCCCAAGGTCACCCAGCTGGCTTTGTGCCTAAGGCGGGACTAGAACTCACAGTCCCCCGTTTCTAGCCAGCACCTTAATCCCTACACCAAATTGGCTTATCATTGCTCATAACCAATAGAAATTGTGTTTGTGGCCCACTTAGAAGCAACTGGATGGGTTTGGTTGTGAAAACAAGTGAAAGAAATCTACGCCGACATGTGTACACCAAAGGTGAAAAGTCACGAAGGGCTTTTCATGATGGGTGGTTCCAGATTTAAGTAGCCATAAAAATGATTTTTATTTTTGTTTTGTTTTGTTTTGTTTTGCTTTTTTTAGTGGCAGTCTTATATATAATTCCCTTCCTGGTGCCACTTAATAAATTTGGTGTCCTTCCTGTACCAGCCCATTGTGGAAAGGTTTGGTCCTCGTTATTTCCCTTTAAGTTGGTCAATTTTTTAAAATGTTATTTACATCGCCTCCCATCCACAAATCGATACATCCTTCAGTCCATTAAAATCATGATGCTGCACATTGATTTCACATCTAAGTAGTCCGGCTGATTTCAAGGGGATTCGAGGAAATCATGGAATTGTAGAGTTGAGAGAGGCCCCAAAGATCATCTAGTCCAACCACCTGCAATGTGCAGGAAAGCACTTAACCATTCTTGAGGGGTGGCTGTCCAGCATTTTCTTAAAACACACTTCTTCCACCCTTGGACAAGGCTTATCATGAAGAAGTAAACACTTTTGAGTGGATCTTTCATGCACTTGAGTCGTTTAATGATTAGGCAGCCTTACAAATCACATCGGATCAAAGCGAATCGAATCAATCAATATGCATTTTATTTTGCACTGAGAGTTTTCATTGATGTTGGCCTTTCTGTTAACATAGTGTATTTAAGAAGGACATGGACATACTGGAACCTCCCTTCCTTCCTTCCTTCCTTCCTTCCTTCCTTCCTTCCTTCCTTCCTTCCTTCCTTTTCCTTCCTTCCTCCCTTCCTTCCTCCCTTCCTTCCTTCCTTCCTTCCTTCCTTTTCCTTCCTTCCTCCCTTCCTTCCTTCCTTCCTTCCTTCCTTCCTTCCTTCCTTTTCCTTCCTTCCTCCCTTCCTTCCTTCCTTCCTTCCTTCCCTCCTTCCCTCCTTCCTTCTCTCTCACTGTCTTCCTTCCTTCCTTCCTTCCTTCCTTCCTTCCTTCCTTTTCCTTCCTTCCTTCCTTCCTTCCTTCCTTCTTTCCTTCCTTCCTTCCTTCCTTCCTTCCTTCCAAACCTGGCTAGGAAATTCTGGGAGTTGAAGTCCACACAACTTAAAGTTGCCAAGGTTGAGAAACACTGGTCTATTGGCATATTAACTTCTACATCATTTTTATATATGCTCAGCACTATTTATTCAACGTTTTATTTTCTGTTTTTAGTTATTTAAAGTCACTTCAGGTCCACCCAGGAGGAGGAGGAAGTAAAGAAAGATGATGATGATGATGATGATGATGATGATGATGATGATGATGATGATGATCTGGAGATTGGACATGGGGCCTTAACAGCCCCTTCCAACTGGAAACTCCAATGATTGGATTCCCACAACCTCTTTTAACCTGATTATTCTACTAACCCACATGGGTTTGCACAATACACTGCACCTTGAAGTAGCCAGATGGGCTGGGTCTGCCTAGCATTTAGACACTCGCGCACCCATAGAAGAGCACCACAAGGTGCAAACCTAACCACATTTACCGTCTTTACGCGCGTCGGTGAACAAATGGGAATTGGGGAGGGACGGCAGCTCTGCTCAGCCCTTCTGGCAGGAGGGTTGGGGACGGGGAGAAGGGGGCGCCGAGCCCCCCAGGCCCGGGGAAACCTCCGCCCAGCGTAATCTCCTCTTGCTATGACTCCAAGCGTCCCGCGCGCTGGCCGCGTCCCCGGTAGGCGCACCTTGAATGCGCACCAACGGATCAGGAGACCCGCGGCCATTAATCTCGGTGACAAACAGGACTCCGAAGGAATATTTGCACCCCGAAATGGAAAGATTAGGCCATATTTGTCAAGGCTTGGCGAGCTTATCGCCTCCCGAGCAGATGCTGTTCCATATTCATGAGCCGCAGGAAGCGGCGAGCGGTCCCTCCCGGGCCTCTGACTTTCAGCTGCGCAGGGAGAAGGGGACCGGAGCGTGGGGCGGGCGGGAAGGCCGGCCGGCCGGCCGGCGGGGAGAGGGGGGGCGGGGTCCAAACCCGGGAGGGGAGCGAGAGGGAGAAAGGAGCGCTGCAATGCTTTCCTTCCTGCCTGCCTGCCTGCCTGGCTTCTTCCTTCCCTCCTCCTCCTCCTCCTCCTCTCTCCTTTCCTTCCTTCCTTCCTTCCTCCCTTCCTCCCTTCCCTTCCCTCCTTCCTTCCTTCCTTCCGGGAAGTTTCACCCACAAAGGCAGCCAGATCATTTTCTTGGGGATGGCATGGAGCTTAGCCACCCGTGTGCCAAGGGAGGGTGACCGAAGTTAACATCAACCAAGCAGAGAATGTGGGGTGTATACAGGCATGGACTGAGCTAGGTAAGGTGGTTGTGAGAATCTTGCCTTGCCAACCAGTGGTGGATCAAGAGACCTATTGAGCAAATGGAGAGGCTGTTGCAGCGTGTGGGTCTCCAGATCGAGTGGGCAGCATAGATTTGGTGGGCTTTTAAAAATGCACTGCACCCCCGCCCCCTCTTTTTATTTTTATTTATTTATCAAATTTTATCACTGCCCATCTCCCCCCAAAGGGGGAAAGAATGTCTCTTTTCATTTACTTGTTTTCACATAGATTTTTTAAAGAAATTCAGGGTGGAGAAAAGTAATGTGCCAGTGATATCTCCAGCTTTCAAAAGCTGGAACTGGCCAGCATCTCTTGGGTTCTACAAAGATGTATTTCAGTCTTCAAAGCTGTATTGAAGGCTACTTTATTGGAGACACTGGGTTGGGAACAGAAACCATGCCTGTTTATTTGTTTCTTTGATGATTTTGTTTATACAAATGCAAAAATTATCAACTCCCTGCCAGGTACGTAGAAAATCCAGAGGTCAGGACCCCTTTTTCCCTCTCTTGCGGTACCTTGAATTAGATGGACTGAGTTTTTACAACATATACATATTCAGCTCTTTTGACTGTTAATAGTAATAGTTGTTGTTGTCGTTTTGCAACACGTTAAGCCCCAGAACAAAAGAAAACAATCTAAGCAAGCTTCATGGCCACCCAGGCTTTCTTCAGTCCAGTTGAGCATGTAGTGCCAAACAAGCTATACTGCCAAGCAGGAATCCAAGTTTGGGGAATGTGGTGGCTCAGGGCAGAGTTCCTGCTCTGCATACAAGAGAGGTAGATTCAGTTCTAGGGATCTCCTGAAAAAATCTCTGTTAATTAGCCGAGGCATTCCGGTGCCTCCAGTTTTACAGAGGCATAGAAGCATCCACAAGATCCAGCATTTTTGTCAGAAATGATGAAAGTGCCATCACACCAATGCAACCCACATTCCATTATTTTCATGCATGCATGCACCATCATGATGCATGCACAAAAAAGTAGAGCCCGCACTGCATCAGCATAGAGATTGCATCCCATCAGTGCAATGCTGCTGTCAACATTTGCCTTCCCTTGAACCCCCATCCCCACCCCAGTCAACTTTGCCTTCAAACAGTTTAGACTTCTATAAATTTTATTTATTTTATTTATTTATCATATTGCTATCACTGCCCATCTCCCCCACATGGGGGACCCTGGGCAGTTCAGGTCAAGTCAAGGCCAGCAAAGGAGAGAAAATAGGGGTGTCTGCAGGATATGGTTAAAAAAAAATCCAAGATGGTAGCTGCAACAGGGTCATTGAAGCTTTGAATTGTATCTGTTTTGTATGTGCATCCTGGAGCTTCAATCATTCCATCACAGCTGCCACCTTAACTTTTTTGACCATACCCTGTGGACGCCCCAGACATTTCCCAAGACCTCATACCCAGAGGGGACTGATCCAACTATGACTCAGAATTCCATCAATGCTCCCATGCAGCACAGTAAAATTCCTCAGGAAAAATAAAATACAATCCCAAGAATCATTTTAGTATTCTGGATTTTTTTCCCTACATACAGTGAAAACTTGCTTTAATGACCAATTGGGTGAAGGGAGTATTCCTTTATTCCTGATTTGCTGTTAAACTGGAGAGATCAGCTGTGGCAATGTCATTATTCCCATGATGTCATTTGTATCATTTAACATCATTTAAGCTATGGTGTCATTAGGCAAATGAATTTCTGTCCTTTGATTTCATTTGCATAATACGTTCCAAGTTGATGCAACTTTTATGATTTGTAGTCATTAGCATAATGATGACATTACAGAAAGGGAGGAAAATGATGTCAATGCAGTGGAAATTCCATCCATTGTGCCCAAAGTTCATTACATCATGTATGGTAACCATACTCCCATTTATATGCCTTGAATGGACAATGGAGAAATATCATTATATTTATGTATAAGATGCAGTGAGAAGAAAGTGGTGCTGGTGGTGGATTCAGTTTTTGCCTTTGGGCCTCTTAAAACCTCACAAAGAGTCACCATGACCGTAATCTTTGAACTAGAGTTTTTGGGTGTTGGAATTCAAAGGAACAGTGGGTCACCAGACCATATTCAGAATTGAAACAGATTGCCAAAGAGACATGAAGCTTATTAAAGTCTCTTCTAGTTGAGTTTTTCTTGGTTCCTTCTACAGCCACAAATTAAATTTACAGGGAGGAGGAATCAGTTTTTATCACAGTCCCATTAAGAACTTTGCTTCATTGTCCATTTGAGGGTCTCATGCTAAATCCAAGGTATCCAAAATAAGTTGAATAACCCTACAACTAAGAAGTTCCCTCAAGTCCAGGAAAAAGAATGTAAAGTTGCAGAAACTGATCAGAAAGCTTTCCCATAGTGTGGATAGAAGGAAAACTCAAGGATTTGATTACATCCCCAAAACAAGATATAGTAACTTGAAAGAGAATCAGCCCAAAGCACGACATATATATGTCACCAGAGAAATTGTCTAGAATGTATAAAGGCACTTCAAATTTATGTTGGAAATGTGAACAACAAGAAGGGACATTTTATCATGTTTTGTGGATGGGTAAAAGCTGAAATTTCTGGATTCACACACACTGATTCAGAGGATTTTAACGATTAATATACAATTGAGACCAGAAGTTTGTCTTTTGGGATTGATGGACAGACAGTTGGACAAAAGTAATGGAACTTTGTTTTTGTACATGACAATGGTAGCAAGATTATTGTATGCACAAAGATGGAAAGATTTGGTACTACCCACCATGGAAGAATGGTTGGTGAAGATGATGGGACTTGCTGAGATGGCCATATTGCCTTCTTTGATCAGAAAAAGACAAGATCAACATTTACTGCTGACTGGAAACCCCTTATGGACCTTTTGTGCAAGACAGAAAAAAATGAATTTATGATTTATGGATTCGATGATTAGACAGCTTAGATTGTAGAAAGAAGAGAGCTGTGTTGTAACCAAAGAGTAAGAGGTAAATTTATAATTCTACTTATAATGGCTGTGAAGAAGATTGGAAGCTACTTCTTTGTATCTTTTTTCTTTGTTTCCTATTTTTTTCTCACTGTTTTTCCTTTCTTGCACCTTTAGCTTTCTCTCTGATTTCTCTCTTTTTCTTAATTTACATTAGTTTGTATTAGTTTTATCTTCCTTTTAATAAAATCTTATATAGAGAGAGAGAGGGTGGGGGAGAGAGGTATTTAGAAGCCTTGTGTAGTCCTCAGATATTCTTGTATGGTTGATTCTGAACCAGCTCTTGGTTTCAACTAATCCAGGGCCCTTTTGAAATTACTGTGACATCAACTATTAAAATACCAAGCTAGGAGGAAATAGCACAGAGTACAGAACTAAGAATCAGTTTGAAGCAATAAGGCTTTCAGTTCATTCTTGACTAAAATAAATACTATTTGTTAACTCAAAAAAAAAAAGCATGACATACCTTTAGGAGAGCATCTAGGAACTTCAACTCCTCTGGTGGTAACAAATATGTGTTGGTGTTGAGTTTTCCACACCAACCGATAAGTCATCACCTCCACCCAAGTAGAATTAGAGAAAAAAAATCCTAAATCAAGGACTGTATCTTAATTTCAGATGACAAATTAACTCAAGGAGGAGCCAATGGCAATGTTTCCACTGTGATATCAAGATGAGGAATAAGAAGTCCTTTCGAACAAGGTGGGAGAGCTGAAAACCTTGCAGATGTTGCTAAAGTACAAATCCCAGCATACTTCAACCTCAATTATGACAGCAATGGCATAACCCCTCTGATTTAATGGTACCTGTGGAAGAACACAGATTTCTCAGCATAGCTTTAGAAAGGAATATACATAATGTAAATGAGTCAAGCCCATAAAATCTCAGAATGCAAATGGAGAAGCTTGTTTGAAGCAATGTAGCCCCAGATCTGCCACTTGTTCTTGGAGAAAATTTAAGTGTAAACCAGGGAATGGATGATTCAAGCTGAATATATGTTTATATGTGTAAGATGCAGTCAGGAACAGCATACACTGAATGGCACAACCAAGTAGCTGGCATTGTGTACAGGAGCATCTGCACTTGGGCTAGACCTTCCCAAGTCCAGATGGAGATTCCACAGAAGGTTGTGGAGAATGACAGGGCTAAGATCCTGTGGGACTTCCAGATCCAGATGGACAGGCAGGTACTGGCCAATCAACCAGACATTGTGGTAGTAGACAAGGACCAGAAGACAGCGGTGGTGATAGATGCAGTGGTGCCAAGTGACGGCAACATCGGGAAGATGGAGTATGAGAAGCTGGAGAAGTCCCAGGGCCTGAAGGAGGAACTAGAGAGGATGTGGAAAGTGAAGGCCAAAGTAGTCCCAGGGGTGGTAGGGGCACTTGGGGCTGTGACCCCCAAGCTGGGAGAGGGGCTCCAACAGATCCCAGGAGCAACATCAGAGCTCTCTGTCCAGAAGAGTGCAGGGCTAGGAACAGCCAAGATTCTGTGCAGGACCCTCAAACTCCCAGGCCTCTGGTAGAGGACCTGAGGTTGAGGAAGACACATACCACCCATAGGGGTGAGAAGGGATTTTCTTTATATATCCCATACCACACTCAGAACGTTGTTGCAAAACCAGATGAACTCAGTAAAGCCCCTGCAAGAATCAGATGAGATACAGGGACAGTGAGTGCCTTCAAGCCAGTGTGGACTCCTGGCAACTGCCTGGCCAAGTCTCTGTAGTTTGCTTGGCAAGATTTTCAGAAGCCTTGTTCCTCTTGAAGAACAGCAGGGTTGGGACAGTCCAGATCTCAGGGGGAAGCTGGTGCACCAAAAAGCAGGTGCAGAGACAGAGGAGACACACCTCCTTGACTCCCATAAGGTAACACTGCCAAATAATGAGAACCTGAAGTATGCCAGTCCTGTTGGATCTTACAGGATGGGCAAAACCAGTTGGAAGAAGATGGCCCCTTGAATATCCAGGCAGAACACCATGTAGACGATGATCAATACCCTGAATTGCATCTTGCTGGGAACTAGGGCAGCTCTGTAGCAAAGGTGTTACCTGGGTCTATCGAGGCACACCCATAACTATTCACACTGCTGCATTTGCATATGAATGCAAATACACCACCTAGTGCTCAGCCTGCTGATTCACACCCAGGTAGCGTGTGCACAAGGTGTACATGGCTTGCTTTATTGATAACACCCTTGGTTTTCCAGGTAAATCTTTAACTCAAAGAGCAAACATTGCCTTGGATTTGATAACAGTGCAAGGCAGCAGGCAATCACTGTGTGTGTGTGTGTGTGTGTGTGTCTGTGTCTGTGTCTGTGTCTGTGTGCACATAGTTGTGTGTGTTTGTCCATGGTGCTGCATGTATGCAGTCTTCCCTGCTCGCACTTCCTGACTGCTTTCCCTCTTGTCTTCTCTTCCTCCTGGGTCACTCATCTGGCCCAATCCTGCTTAGCTTCAGAGAGACGGTTCTGGTTATTGCTGAGAACCGCTGGATGAGATAACCGGAGTGGGCACACTTTCCTGGGTGGTCCACCTCTTATTTTCTCTCTCCACGGCCCTTACCAGACAGTGGTGGCTCTGATGATCTTTTTTTTAATCAAGAAATCTATATTTAGAGAACCACCAAGCTGCACCATCTCATCATAACCAATCCCTGGTTCAAGCACCAACAAGGGGAGAGAATTCTTGATGTTGCTCTTGGTTTCCTGCAGTCCAGAGCCAAGCATCTGACATGAACTGAGGTTCCAAAGCAAGGTTTGAGCTCTATGCCAGTCTTGATGGGACAGGCATGTGGGAGAGTGTGTGGGTTTGAGAGACAGAGAGGAAGGGCGGGGGGGGGGGGGAGGGACAGATCAATGCTAGGCCTGATCACTAATATTGACAGCTGAGCCAAGGGGGCCAAACAGTTTAGCTCATTGTATCAGAATGCACAGGGCCGTCCTCTTTTGCTTCAGTGCAGCACAAGACTTTCACTGAGGACATTCTCAACAGGGCTAAATATAGCCAGATGTCAGTGAAAGCACTAATGACCAGAAGTCCAAAAATCAAAGACCCACCATTCTGTGCTGTCAGAACACTAGGTCCGGCTTGGTATATTTATCACAGCTCTGGGCTGGAGGGAGGAAATGGAATGGGGGTGGGGAGGATGGCAAGGTGTTTTGTGTTTGCTTGCCGGAGTGATAACGTATCAGACAACAGGCAGAAGCTATCTTTGGGGGATCAGGGAGTAAGGCAGGAGAATGGGAGAGAGAAGAGGGAGGGGGAGGAGGAAGAGGGTGAAAGAGGAGAGGAGGAGGGGGGAGGAGGGGAAGAGGAGGAGGGAGAGGAAGAGGAAATAAGAGGAGGAGGAGAAGAGGGGGAGGGGGAGAAGGGAAAAAGGAAGAAGAGGAGGAGGAGGAAATAGGAGGAGGAGGAGAGGAGCAGGAGGAGGGTGAAAGAGAAGGAGAGGAGGAGGAGAGGAGATGGGGAAGAGGAAGAGGAAAGACAAGGAAGAGGAAGGGAAGAAGAGGAAGGAGAGGAGGGTGAAAGAGAAGGAGAGGAGGGGTGAGAAGGAGAGGAGGAGGAGGAGGAGGGGAAAAAGGGAAAAAATAGGAGGGCGAGGAGGAGGAGGGAGGAGAAGGAAAGGGGGAGGAGGAGGAGAGAGAAGAGAAGGAGGAGGAGAAGGACAGAGGAGGAGAGGAGGAGGAGGCAGCAGCAAAATGGAGCTTTGGCATTGTTGTGGTTGAGGACAATCCAGAAAAAAAAAACTCCAAATCACAAGACAAGGATCAGCCCACTTTATCATGCCCCACCCACAAGGCTTTGCACCCATACAGGAAGACCCGCTTCTTTACTTTTAACCCCCCTGTACAATCATCAACTCCTTCTCCCTCCAAATCCTTTGTTTTGAATCATGACTTTTCGATGAGAGCAGGATCCAACTGCCCTGCTCTCTCAGAGACAAATTTCAGTGTTTGAATGAGATTCTTCCACTGTAATTCTATGATAATAGCAGTCTCTCTCACGCTGTATTGCTATAGGCATATCTTTAAAAAAAATATCCCAACTTCTCATAAGATCTCAGCCATGTGAATATTGTAGCCCCACTTACTTTGAGTCCCCCAATATTAATATGTAATATTTCATATTAATTAAGTAATATTAAGTTGCACCCTGCTATTGTCAGTCATAATGGGGCTGGAGGTTCTGCTTGGCCTTCTTATGGATCATAAACTATCATCTTCCAGCTTAGCATAAATAATAATAACAACTATAACAATTGGTTTAATAGGAACACCAAATCAAAAGATTCAAGAATGCCTACAGGGTTACAAAAACAAATCTGTTTCAGCCACCCATTGTCCATCAGTCCTAACCAGAATGTTTTGAAAACCCAGGCTATTATAATTAATGCAGCCTTAGCTGGAGAGAGGCTCACCTAGTACCCACACTGCAAATCAATCCAAAACAGTTTCAAATTCAAATACCTTTATTATGGTCTTTGACCAGCCTTTACCAAAACTGTTTTAGTAGCAGGACTTTATTACGGTAATTGACCAATTTGGGGTGGGGAAACCTAAAGAAAACAATTTTGTTTGTGAGACAGCAAATAAAACCCACAGTAAAACCCAATAATTATAATCCTGGAGTGGTCAAAGAAGGACATACTTTGTAAATAATAAAACAAAACTTAGCCATGTTGAGATAAATCAAATCACCGTGATCAGACACAAAATAGCTTCACATTTTCAGCTTTTTCAGAATATAGTTTAACATATTCTCCTTCTTTATCACACAGTTGATAATATTTTGTGCACTCCCCCCCCACTTCTTTTTCTTTTCTTTTCTTTTCTTTTCTTTTCTTTTTTGAAAACTGACTCTGAGGTGCTGCTGGACAGTGGTATATCCCTCCTCTAAATAAACCCACAATGGTTTTGCATCACTTGGCAGAAGGACCATTCAAAGGCCCAACCTCAACGATGTAGGATGTGGGATCTATGCTGCATTTTCTGAAGGTCCCAATCTATTTTAATTCCTTTCCTGTTTCCCTTTTGGCAATAACTTTTCTTTCTAAGAGAAGCTTTCCTGAGCCAGGAGGATTTGTGGCCCAGAAGGACTTGAGGCCTTTGTGATGCCAAAACCTGCTGCCAAGAACTGTTGTCCCTCTAAAAAAAGCAGAGGGCATTCGATTCTCCATCTGAAGTGGCTTTTGCTCAAACACATTTGTGTTCCAGCTGATGTTGTTATTCCCCCATTCTTTATTTATTAGAATTCCTCTCTCGCCCTCCCTCCCCCTCTCCCAGAGAGCCTACATGGAAACAGAACAAACAAACCCATCTTGGTGGGGAACCAAAAGAAAACACCCAATGATGGAAGGCTTCAAGTTTCTCAGCGGGCTTCTCGGGGCACAAAGACACCCTAGGGACTCCTGCCAACTGCCTGCTCTCAACGCTGAAGGTGGGATTCAGCCAGCTGGCTGAACCCTTGACTTGAACATCACTGGGCCTCTCTTTATAGCAAGTCCTCCAGAGCGTGGCATCAAAGGGAAAACAGCTCAGCAGATTTCAGAAACTTGCTTGGCTTTTGAGGATGGGAAAAGAGATGTGCAATAGATGATCAGAGAGGCAAAATAAGAGGAGGAGAAGGAGAAGGAAAGAGGAAGAAGGAAGGAGAAGGGAGAAGGGAGAAGGAAGAAGGAAGAAGGGAAGAGAAGGAAGAAGGAAGAAGGGAGGAGAAGGGAGAAGGGAGAAGGGAGAAGGGAGAAGGAAGAAGGAAGAAGGGAGAAGGAAGAAGGGAGAAGGGAGAAGGAAGAAGGAAGAAGGAAGAAGGAAGAAGGAAGAAGGAAGAAGGGAGGAGAAGGGAGAAGGAAGAAGGGAGGAGAAGGGAGAAGGGAGAAGGGAGAAGGAAGAAGGAAGAAGGAAGAAGGAAGAAGGGAGAAGGGAGAAGGAAGAAGGAAGAAGGGAGAAGGGAGAAGGGAGAAGGGAGAAGGGAGAAGGGAGAAGGGAGAAGGAAGAAGGGAGAAGGGAGGAGAAGGAAGAAGGGATGGGATGGGATGAGGGAGGAGGAGGAGGAGGAGGAGGAGGAGGAAGAAGAAGAATTATGTACCACCCTTCCTACATTAAAAAAAATAGAATGCTATACAGTATATCTGTCATGAGCACTGATGGCGAGCAGGAGGGGGCCCCTATCCAGGGGGGAAAACGCATGCGTAGTAGTGAGGAGTTAAGCAGCCATTCAAAGAGACAGAGATCAGACCCGCCTTAACTTTCGGGGTTTATCTGTCTGGGTTTTTCCCACGCTTCTTCAGTTTGTTAGGATTCTGTTTATGTAGCAGTAATAAACACTAGAGACCTGCTCCTCGTCTCAGCATGGCTCCTGGCTGTTAGGACAATATCAGTACTCTACAATAACTGCCTGGCAATCAGGAGCCAGCAGTCAGTGTGGATCAAATCCCAGGTAAAGGTGAATATTTTAGGCAGTCAGAGGACTGTGGTATCAAAGAAGCAAGGCTGAAAAAGAGTGAGCCACAATGGCTTAGAAAATCACTTCCTGGGGTTGCTTTTGGTGCCACCACAGCAGAATGCCTCCCAAGACCTTAAAAGTTGGGGTGGGATGAACCAGAAGAAATGGTACACCAAGCTCCTTGGACTAAGCCTTATAAGTTAAAAACTAAATGTTGAAATGGATTTGGTCACCAATAGGCCACTAATGCAGATTACAGAGGCTAGAAATGTATTTTCTTGCCTATTGTTCAGTGACTAAGTGGCAATGTTTAGTGTGCCTCCAAGAGCTTTAACTGGCCTGAGAGCCTGCTAGACATGCTGGCTAAGAATTAGAGGAGCTGATGTCCAACACATCTGGAGGCACCCATTTGAGGACCATGGCCTAAGGATTCCGTGATGACTACCCAGGGTGAGATGCTGTGCAAGAGGGTGGCGTAAATCTAATTATTATGGAATATTGAAAAGAGAAACGTATACCTAATCTGCAGCAGGGGATTGTTAACATCCGCTTGTTTGAATTAATTCTTTTTCAACAGAGGGGCAAGGAAGAAGCATTCAGTTTGGTCAAATTTCCTTGAGATGGTCCCTCTCTGATACACATTTCCAAACAATATCTCATGGTATCATGTTATTGTATTGCTCTGCACTGCTTTGCATATATGGCATTTGTAGACGTTACTGATACAATAAAGTCGGGTAAAAGTTAAACAATATGGAACTCAGCATCATTATTTTTGCTATTTGGTGGTGTTTCTTTATGAGTTTAAAAATGCAGGATGAGGGAGCTGTCCAGCACGCTAAAGACATAAGTTGCTGATCTTGATTGCATCAACAAGGGGTATGCCCAACTGGGAAAGCATTCTCTACTCACTTGCGCCTGTTTCCTGAGTCCAATCTGAGAAGTTGGCCAACCATCTGCAGCCTACACCATGGCTGGCTTTTTCTGCATGAGTGGAAGTTGGAAATGGAAGATTTAAACAGGCAGCCATGTCTTCTCTTTTAGGTCCCTCCACTTGGATATGTCACTGCCTCCTATCTCTGGCTGATTGCGGAAGTTTGGCAGTTAAGATGTACTGAGAATTGTCCAGGTAAAAAGGATCCTACTCAAGATGAGCCTCTCTAAGCAGACCCTCTTCCTGGGTGGGTTGTTGGGGGCTATGGATTCATTTCCACTGGACCTCCGGCCAGATTAAATAGTTCCAGAAAGCGTTGTCCTCCAGAGCAAATATTTTGTCTGGTTGTGGAGGTCAAGAAGCTGCTGGATCTAGTCATGAATATTTAGTGTTAATGGCAAAATCCATGGAATCAGCAACAAATCTATCCCACGTTGATGCCCAGGCTCTGGAGAACATCCCAGCTTTTCCCTCTTAATCGTTCCCTCTGCCTTACTCCCCTTTCTCTGCCTTTGCCAACCACCCCTCTCCCTCCCACCACCTTTCCCCAGTCAGAGTCTGAGGCTGTGACAAGGAGTGTTTGGAGAAAGATGAATTGAAATGACACGTGCGCTCCAGCATGACTGCCACTGTGATACATGGAGAGCCGTCACTGGCTTTCTATAGTGCGCAATACAGATGAGACACTGACCTCACTCACAAAAGGGTCAAGGACATTGGAAAGACACAGCCACTGGAACCAAGAGAGGAGGAGGAACAGAAAGAGCATGTATCTTTCCCTTACTTACTTTCTTTATGTTTTTCACCCTTCACCTGTTCATCTTATTTTGGGCACTGGGAATACACTAGGGCAACTGAACACTTCTGGCCCACCTCTTGATGTCCCATCGCAGTAAGAACCACCTGATGTGCCAAGATTGCAGGTAGCCTCTGGAAGCCTTAGGTGTCACCACTGGAAACTGACAAATCTACCAAATTAGTAGAACTGGTCAGGCCAGCACTGATTTGTCTCAAGGAGGCACTTCATGCGGCAGCTGATGCAATGTGTCGAAGCAAAGGGGCAGTGCAGTTGGCCACAAGGAGGCACTTTGTAGAAGCTTGGAGCCTCCTGCAGTACTGCTAGAAGAAGCTGTGGAGGAGACATTGGGTCATCATGAAAACTAGGAGTATGGCCCCTTTGCTTTCATCTTAGAAATATGGGGACCAAATTGTTCTGGAGCTTTGATCATTGAAGCCAAGCCCACCTTCAGAGATCTGAACAGCCTTGCCAATTACCATTCTCCATCTGATGAAAGAGGCCCGTCATCATGACTGGAGTGTAATCATATCAACTATATTTAGCTTTCATTAAATGTAACTACAAATGAAATCAAATCAAATGTGGTTTGGGGTCAGGTTCCCACCCACTAGTTTTGGGAGTGTGGTCCCTGACATACTCCAGGCTAAATATAATCTTGGAAAAAGGGGTGTGCATCCCTTCCTTTTCTCACCACAACCTTCCAGTGATGATTCATTCATCTCACGGTTATCCAAACTGAAGGTCACGTGACGTAGTTTGGAAAGCAGGTGGTACGCAATGTGTGACTCAGCTAATGTCGATTTTAAAAACAGGGCAATTTATTCCATTATTCTTGAATCATAACCTGAAAGCAGGACAAGTTAGTATCCTCCCAACAACCCAATTAGGCTGGGTTTAAAGACGACCACTTTCCCAATATTGAATTGCTTGTTCAGTTTGGGTCTTTCCTTTCCAACATGTGACGCTCAAGGTAGCAGGAGCTGATAATACAAACGCTAAATATATAATCAAATGCAGTAATCAATACAAAGTAACACGAAAGATGATCACAGATCTTGAAGAATGTGGATATTGAATTGCCCCATTCTTATTCAATGATATATAAGTAGAAGAACAATTTTCTCCAGTGTCCATTTTGGCTGGAAAAGCGAGATATAAATCTAACATGAATTATTGCATATTCTTCTCATGGATCCCTTCTCTCTCTCTCTCTCTCTCTTCCCCATCTTCAGACTTTGGAGTTCAAGTTCAGGGCAGAGACTTGAGGGCTTTATCACCTGGTGTTTCAACCAAGAGCACAAGTCGTAGCAGAGGGCATCACTGCAGAAAGAAATGGACTGAAATTTGACCACTTTGTCACCAAATGTTGGTGAGATGGTGACTCAGGTGGTTTCAGACAAAAATGGAGTGCGGGGGGCTGCTTTCAACCCATGCTTTGCTTTATCTTGATAGCTGCATGTGACTAAACTGGGCCAGCACTAGGAATAAGCAACCACCGTTACACACTGGTAACAACAGGAGAACCAACACTAGAGCTAGGAGACACACTCCATGCAGAACTCTAGCAATGGCTTGGTTGCCGTGACAACCAGCACCAGGCCTTCGGTTGAGGAGAGGACACCAAGTGGGTGCTCATGTCTTATGCAAAAGCCTGCCACGGGTGCCATTCACAGCCCATTTGTTCCTGCCAAGGCAGAAAGAGTGGAGCTGTGGAAATCCTTGGCAGGCTCCGTCAGTCTGCTTCACATCTTATCAGATGGGGAAAGACCCCCAAAAGGCTGTGAAGCGAGTAATTAATCTTGGCTGATAATGGAGGCAATGGAGGGAGAAGGGAGGGCGAGCAGAGAGGGGATTCGGGGCAAAGAGATCTCGAATTAATGCTGGGCCCAGGTTACAGGACACTTCAGCTGTTCCCAAGCCTCTTGGGTGGGGTTTATGGTTTTTGTTTTTTGTTTTGAAGTTGGGGGCAATTCCTTCTATCACCGTAGATCAGCGCAGAGCGGTAGAGGTGACTTAGTGAAGTTGTGCCCCATCACTTTATCTCCATGGGGGGGTGGGGGGAAAATAATCACAAAGCAAAGCAGAACTGGCCCATTTTTCAGCCACTCCTGTTTTATTCCACTCTTTCTTCATTCTTGCTTTGGGGAGGGTTTGGAGTATGGAGGAAGGAGGATGTTTATTTGCTTCCATTCATTTATTCATCTGAACCGATGGGTGGGAACTGGCCCACATGTAAAGAAAGAACTGTCCTGCTGTGAAGAGACTCTAAAATGCACGTGCCAAGGGAAGCACTGAGGGAAGGGGCTTCAGAGCTCGCTGTACCCCAGTAAAGGAAAACAAGGAACAAGAGATCAGTTGCAGAGAGATGGGAGCCAGTATGAAGAAGACTCTGCCTTTTGTCCTTATCAGCTTAACATTTATGATAGGCAAATGGGAAGGAACCTGCCAGGCAGACCTTAGCATGCAAGTATCTTCTTCCACAAAGTTGATCCTTCACACCACATGAATGTGAATAGAAGACAATATGTGTAGCTCAAGGTTGGATGGTTGAGTTCTTGGTGCTTGGTTGTTTGCTTGCAGACATGTCATGACCCATGACAGTCAGGGGGCACCAAGAACTCAACCATTCAACCTTGAGCTACACATATTCTCTTCGCACCACATTCATGTGGTGCACATGAACTCCACAGAATCTAAATCCTTTCAGATCTTCAAGGGTAAGAGCTGCCCCCTGAACTGAGAATGTAAATTTCCTGAAAACCACTGCAGCTGGCACAACACTAGTGTTAATTTGTTAGACTTTCTGTCCCTTACTGGTGCTGTCATCCTCTAGAGTTAAATGACCTCAAGGCCTTCAAAAGTGGGATCTGGGAAGGTGAATCTTTGAGGAGTCAAATACACGGACGAGGGGCTGTGGTGCTCTGGATGATCTGGATGATGTCTTCCAGAAGTCCCAACCATGTTTGATAATTGTGAGAGAAACTAGAAGATGCAACTGGAAGGCCACCAGTGTCCTGTAATGTTTATGCAAGTAATTAGGTAGCATTTAACATCCCATGCAGTGAATGTGTATGTTTAGAACCTAAGAGAGAGTCAGTTGGGAAAACACTGGCCACCTGAATATTCTCCTGTTATCTGAAAAATTAACAGCTACTTTGCCAGTCCGTAGAGAAACTGTTTGTAAAAAAATGGAAAAAGTCTCTACCTTAACAAGCTGAGAGAATTCAGTTCTAAAGTGTAAGCAGTCCAATTTCTAAGGCTTCTGTTACCTTATTCCAGTCCCTTTCAATAAATCTTGTTAAAGAAAACCCAGAGAGAATCTCGCTGTGGGTGGAAGTTGGCAGCCAGGAGTCTGATAGAACAGTTTAGCCAGTTTACAATCTGTAACAGCTGCCCTATGTTTTTAATGATTGATAATATATAGGAGGACATTGATATTTTCTAATGTTCATTTTATTACAAGAATACTCACTCTCCAGGCTTTTAAATTAGTAGCACCAGTGGCATCTGTGGCAAGCCACAGTGACAGCAAAGAGATGACATGTGCATCATTATAACATTGCACACATGATGCAGTTATGTGCTGTTGGGGGGGGGGCTTAAAGGGGATGGAATGTGATGATGATGATGATGATGATGATGATGATGATGATGATGATGATATGTGGAAATGTAGAACTATGTTGTATATTCCAGGCATATTTTCACCCCCAAATTTTAGAAATATCCCAAAAGACCAGTGTTCCCAAGACATATTGGGAGGGGGGATTTTGGAAAAAGGGGTGCATGGGTTGGGGGATTCTCCTTTCTGCTCTGCGACTTTCTGCAGCCATCTGAGCTCTTCACTCCTTGTGGAGAAACACTCAAGAACTGGACTAAATGGGTTGCCCAGCTGGTGTTTCTTGGAGTAGAACCACAATACAAAATAGATCAGTGCTGCCTCTGGTGTGCGTTCTGATGTGTACTGCCTCTGGTGTGTGTTCACAGCCCCATAGATTTGTCTGAGCTTTCATCACTCACAAAAAGCCTCCATCTGCCCATTCTCCTGCCCCTTGGGGAGTGGGGGGGAGAACAAACTCTGCCCCCTTTGTAATCCACTGGGGAAATGGATATCGTCCAATTAGGCTCAATTCATAAAACAACTGATGAGGTCACAACAAAACTGTTGCTGGCTTGTTTGTTCAATATTCTGGACCATGCCTAGGACTCCTCTATCATTTTAAGAGCTGGGGAGCTTCTGCTTTTTCATTTCTTTGTTTCTGTTCCTTTTATGCCCTGTGATGGGTCATCATATGGTACAGCTTGTAATCCTTAATGCAGTTTCCAGCCAAGGTAGAGATCCTCCAGATATTTGGTCTTCAGTTCCCAGAATTCCCCAGTTAAACATGGCTATTGCTGAGCATCCTGGGAGCTGAATCCATCCCTGGAACATTGTCCATATTGGAGATGTTTGTCTTCATCACTGTTAGCCAGATTCTCTTGCTTCTTTGGCTATTTTGCAGTATTCATCTTAGTCCACAAACAGCAGTGAGTTTTGTGATACCTTAAAGTACAATAAAAAGCCACCTTGGTCCATCCAGATCTCAGCTGACCAACACTTTTGTTAGGACCAACCCAAACAGCACAATGAGTGTGGGAGGAAGAGGAGGACCCATTTTAAAAAATAACACTTTTATTATGGAGTAAGGTGTCCCAAACTCCAGTATTCTTCATGGAATATGATCTCAAGTAAAAAAGTGTAAGAAGATACTACACCTGTGCACTGGGTCAGGGATTGGATAAAAAGTGTAAGTAGCACAAGCAGAGATTTCTGATAAATAATATCCATTATTCATATAGCAGCTGGCACAAATATTGTTCGCATCAGAGAGCTAATTAACACATGCAGGCTGAGTTCAGACAATCCATCTGACATGGTTTGCCTCCATCCAGGTACGACCCCAGTGAGCTGGTGGCAGATGACCCAGGATGAGCAGGTCAAATTGGAAATGGCTTTTACCCAATGACCAGACAGGTGTCTTGCCTGCCATTTGGATCCCCTCCCCCATCTATCTCTTAACTGCTTTGCAGGACAAAACTGCAGTGGCCCAACTGGGGTTCAAGCCAACATGGATAGAGTAGGGGATCACTTTTGACTCCACCCACTTTCTACCCAACCATTCCCATGGCTCACCCTCCCTTCCATGGTTGATGGGGAGTCATTCCTACCCTGTGAAGGTTCCCTGGAGAGACAGACCCCCTCGGTGGTATTCCCTGCCTCTGTCATTTTCTTTAAATTACCATGTTTCTGTTTCTAAAATGACTTTTAAAATATATCACTGACAATCTGCGATTGTTGATGTTCTCCCTTACCAACCTTTTTCTTTTCTTTTTTTCCCAATGCATCTTCTGCTGCTGTTTCATTGTTGTAATGCTTTTAAGCTCAGTGCTAATTTTTGTCCTCTGCTTGATGCTTTCTGAAGATGTTTTGGTGGAAGGAAGGAAGGAAGGAAGGAAGGAAGGAAGGAAGGAAGGAAGGAAGGAAGGAAGGAAGGAAGGAAGGATATTACAACATTTCAAAATGGGAGTGGTCTGTCCCATTCTGTTTGAGAGACCTTCTGCAGATTCTGCAGAGAACAGTCTTAGAGGTCTAGGCTGACCATAAGTCCCATTTTGAATGGGGCAGTCCCATTTTTTTAACATTTCCAGACCATCCCATTGTTTTAATATAAATGTTCATTTTGTCCCGTTTTCTTAAAAACCTTACTTAAAAATGTGGAAGTTCCCACGAATCTGTCAGAATGCAGTCTGACTTTGAGTGGAAGGAGGGGGAGCTCAGCAGAAATGGCAGGAAAAAAGCCACAGAGCTCAACCTGGTGGGAAACCTAAAAAGAAAAGAACAGAATCAGCTGATAGGCAGTGATCAAAGGGCGAGCTGATTGGCTCCTGCCTTGAAAGGGTGGGAAGAAAAGAACGTGAAAGCATGGCCAGAGGAGGAACAGCTTGTTGGGGAAAACCGTTCACTAGACTCTCCTGCCCAGCCTTGCCTCCCGCAAACGAAGGAATCCGAAGATTCCCAGCCCGAGAAAACCGGAGAAGTTCCTGCCTGCCAATCCAGGCCGTCACCCAGCCCTGCCCCGTTTTGCCATCCCAATATCCCATTTTAACCCCATCCCATTTTGCCATCCCAATGTCCTGTTTTTGTCTCAAGGAAACATGGTCAGCCTATAGAGGTCTACCAAAAAATTCTCTCTGAAGGCCCCACTGTATTAAACAGATTCCCAAAACATTCCCGAAATGTGGAGAAGGTTCTTTGAACTTTCACAGTTGTGTCAACCTCAGGAAGATCTGCTTCCCTGCCATCCCCAGAAGACAGGATGAGAAGTTCCTACCACTTCAGAAATCTCCCTGAGTGTTTATAGAGGCAGATTCCTTTTGGCATGGGAAGAAACCTTATCTAGGTTATAAAGGGTGTTTTTTGGGGGTGGGGGTGTTATGTGTGTGTAGAAGATAAGCCCTTCTTCCAATCCAGTACGGTGAGCCAGTTTCTGGCACACTGTCTCCAAATTTCACTTCTGCTCTGGGCCAACCTCATCCAGGGTGATTTGACACCTGCTCTCCCAGAGATGGAATGGCTCTCACAATCAGACTCCAGCTTGCTGCCCCCTTATTGTCTCCCCCCTTTCTCTCCATCACTCCTGGCAAAATCCTTCCTGCTGCCCACGCTCTCCCCCCACCTCCCAGCCCCTCTGCCTGCTCCAAGCCTCTTTTCTAATAGCATCCTTTTTATGGAAACAAATTGTCCAGCCAAGAACTGCACCTGAGGGCTTTCACCCTTTAACAAATAAGCTTTTAATTTTCTGCCAGAAGGACATAGAGTGTGGGGCGGGCCGAGGGGAGAAAATCAATCACTCATCCATCTTCATCATCCCTGCCTGGGGACCGTTCAGGCTGGCTGAATGCCCCACGGGGAACTGGGGTGAGAAAGAGAATGGGGGGGGGGTGGAGGCGGACGGCAAGATAGGGCAAGCCTGTTGTTGCTGTGGCGGCCAAGGCAATCTGTGACCTTCCATTGCCCAGGAGCATGTAGAAAATTGAGGGACTCTCCTGAACCCTATTTCCAGCACCCCATATTCATCCTGGGGATGAGAAGTGGTCCACCACCCGTCTTGAATTCAATTGGAGAAAGGCAACATTGTTTTTCAAGTTTCCTTTCAAAGGGGAACAGAATTTTGGAGAAATTCTCCTAAGGGAATGTGATGTTCTTGCATGTACATAGTGATGAGATGTTCAGAGGGTGCGCGTGAATATTCTGTCTTTCATTGCCCTGTCCTCTGTCTCTGGCCCTCTGACCAGCTGTAGCTTCCCACTTTTGAACAAAATCAAAAGACAAGGCAAGGAACGAAAACAGTTACTTCTCATAATGGAGTTAGGTGGTGGTTGTTGCTGTTTTCCAAACTGGGGAGGCTGAGCAGCATCCAAGGGCGCCATTTTGTTCTGCATCGCCTCTCTCCAGGAATAATGCTCAGCAACAGCACTCACGGAAATTCGACTGAACTTTGTGAGCAGACTGAGAATGAGGTAGAAAAACAGAAGCCGCTTTGGCAGAGGAAGAGGGCACTTTTGAGAAATGGCAAGGCAGCACTTGGCATAGGGTATGGTTTTTGCACAACAGCATCATCAGAGCATGACTTTGATTTGGGCCTTGCTAATCAAAATCAAGAGAGCCAGGTTGGTGTCATGGTGAAGGCCCCAAGCTAGAAACCGGGAGACCGGGAGTTCTAGTCCCATCTTGGGCACAAAGCCAGCTGGGTGACCTTGGGCCAGTCACTTTCTCTCAGCCCTCGGAAGCAGGCAATGGCAAACCACTTCTGAAAATCTTGCCAAGAAAACTGCAGGGATTTGTCCAGGCAGTCTCCAAGAATTGGACATGATTGAATGGATTTTTTTTAAAAAAATCAAAATCAAGTGCGCAATGCAGTGCAGTATGGTTTGTCATGACTCTGGAGTTTTTAAGTGGTTTTTGTTGTTGTTAAAAAAAAGATTTAAAATATTATAGAGCCACACCTGCTAATATTTGTCTTCTAAAAATGTTAGAGATGCAAGGAATATTCATTCCCATTCTTTGTTTTACATAGCTGGACCTATTAATTCTATTTAAACCTCACTTTTCCTTCAAGATGTTAAAGACATCATACGTTGTTCCTCTTATTTGTTTTTGTTTGTTTTTTTTGTTTGTTTTTAGATTCACAGCCATCTTGTTAAATAGTTTAAAACAGGGATTCTCAACCAGGGTTCCATGGAGCCCTGGAGTTCTGCAAGAGGTCGCTAGGGCTACCCTGGGAGATCACAACTTATTTAAAAAATTATTTCAAATTCGGGCAACTTCACATGAAAGAGGTAAGTTTCATTCTTTATTTTCAGTTTAAGAGCCCCGTCAATGCATCTAGACAGGCCTACACCGGAAACGAATATAAGAATTTTGCAACTCCTGGCCTATATTTGAGCCTGAATGGGCAGGGGTTAAACGATGCCTGGAAAATATTTCAAGGGTTCCTCCAGGGTCAAAACATTGAGAAAGACTGGTTTAAACTGAGAAATAATAATCTGGACAAAGGGAAATCTGAAACTCATTCATTCTGCCTGTATTTTAATCCTTTCACCACAGTGGATCATAAGAAGCCTTCTGGACCTGACCATTAGCTAGACATTATCATGTAGTCATCCAAGTGATAGTCGCCCACTCTGAGAGTCATTTTAATATGCAGAACCACTCAGATTTTGCTTCCACATTACATCCACTTCCTCAGCTTTGTTTCCACCTGTTTAAACAGAAGACCTTGGAACCACTCACAATCGGGCCATCATGTTCTTCCTATCTTCATCATGGGTGATGAAGAGACACTGCCATGTAGGAATCATTAAATCTTAAAAAAAAATAATGAATTAAACTTGTATGCTGCCTGACTATTAAAGAATCTTAAAGAAATGACTCTCTTAAAAATTATAATAATAATAACAGAACGTATCCATTGAACATGGGGTGTGAGGGGGAGACCCTCGGTCTGAATCTTTCGTCCACCTTTTTCAATAATGTATTAAACTTGTATGCCGCCCAACTCTCAATGACTCTTAAAGAATCTTAAAGAAATGCCTCTCTTAAAAATAATAATTATAACAGAAAGTATCTATTGTGCATGGGGTCAGGAGTGGGGGAGACCCTCGGTCTGAACCTTTTGTCCAAGTTTTTCGAACAGCCCATAGTGGCACCTTTTCAGTCCTGGCTCACTCCATGAAACCCAGACAGGAGACCCAATGCAGGAAGGTGGCGCATAGCTTCATCTGCCGAAGGAGATGAATGAACAAAGGCTGTATGCAAAACGGTGAGAGAGAGAGAGGAGTGTGACTCATTATATATATATATATATATATATATATATATATATATATATATATATCCATTCTACCATCTTCTGGCACCAGCTGACGCTACTCCATGTGGCAGGTCCTTGCGGATGGTTCTGCTGCTGCTGCTTGGCATACATATGAAAATAAGGGAGAAGGTTAATTAGATGTTTGCATCCAATTTTCTTCTTGTTTGTGAAACCAGCATTTCAGTGTAACCCAGGCGCAGAGCCCCTTGCCCTTTCCTGCACGCTTAGTGAATTTTGCAGTTCTGCACAACTGCCTCACCCCGGTCGGGCTCTTCCATTAGCACGTAGAGCTGCCTCTTATTCAGTAATTACCAAGCTTCCACTTCTTTTTAATATTCCTTTTTATTTCCTCTCCCTCGGTCCCTCCTCCCCTACCCACCCGGGAATTTCTGGCTCCCATATAGAATCTTTCCCTGGCTGTCTTTCAGCATAGAACCACGCCGAACACACACACACACACACACGCACACACCGGTTGTGTTCCCAGCCATGGCGGCCTTGTTGTGAGAAAGATACAAAACTGGAGCTATGCAGAAAAATTCTTCTGCTTTTCTTTTCTTCCCCTTTCCATTCAGTGTCATGAAAGAGAATCTGCTATTCCAGAGGGAAGAACTAGTGCTGGTGAGGCTGGTGAGCCTGGCTGCCTTGCAAGGTAGTCCAGATGAGAAATACACCCCAAAGTACTAGCAATAAATTTATTGTAAGGTTACATTGACAGAATCTTGCAAGTCTGAAAGGACATGTCTCCCCCGCACTCACCTTTACGGCCCAAGAAACTAAGGAGGGCCCCTTCTGAGATGTTTGCCACATCTCATTTCCTGCTGTGGGCTAAGCCGCCTCTTATCTGACCGTTGTCTACTCTGCTGCTCCTCTTCCCCTTGTCTCCCAAAGTCATTCCCACATACCATCACATGCTATTTGCTACCATCACTCTGCAACCTTCCTAGCTGCCCACACTTCCAAAGTAGAAAGCCAGGGAGTCTGCTAACCACTGGACAGAAGATTGAAAAAATGATATATGTGACATTAACTCCCTCTCCTTGGCCATTGTGTCACTAAAGAAATGCAAAATCACCCCATTCTGCCCTGGAACATTGACTGAAATTCTCCTTTCCAAAGCCTTTTTTTTTTTTCATCCAATTGAATGAGAAATGGGGGGGAATGCAGAATTTTTCTGCTAGCTCTAAGAGAGGCTGTGACAGGAGCAGCACTTTATTGCATATGACATTGCTATCCAAGCCGTTCTCTGAGGTTTCAAGGGGAGCACGTTTGTGAACACCCTGCCTGTTTAAATAAAAGAGGAACTCAGTAACACCTCAGCCCTAAAAGAATGGGACATACCTTGGTATCTCACCTTCCAAATTTCTCCTCCTTCTGCAAAGGCTAAAAACACAGGTGGGTTTCTCCATTCTATCGCCAGTCTTATTTGAAAGGCGGGGGGTGGGACCTCCCAGGATCATTTTGTGGAGGAGCCAGATTGCAAATGTCTTGGAGAGAAAGCCACAAAGATCGGGCAAAGATCAACTTATCCGGAAGAGTTTTGCAAGATGATTGCAGAGGGAGCTGGATTCCTTGCATTTCCGAGTAATTCCAGTTCTCTCCACACCAACCCGGTGGGGGAGGGGCAGAGGAGAGGAAAAAGAGATAATTGCTTCTTATGATACCCTAATGGCTGTGCTATTTGCAGCAGATTAAACTCCAATCCATAATGAGGCCTAATAACTTCACCAGTGTCAGGAAGCAGAGAGCATGGATCCCCATGCCAAGGGGAGAGGGGTGGAAGCAGAACTGAGTTAGGGCCTCTCTGCCTGATTGTGTGCTATTTTGACAGGGAGGGTGGCTTCCTCTTTGGGAACCGGAGCACTGTCCCTCAGAAGAAAGGCTAGAACACTGGCAAGGTTTCATCTGTCTCCTTTGGAATGTGGTGGGTGGTGGGCTACCAAGAATATCCCTAAAGTTCTTCAAGGAGTGGAGAAGCTGAACAGAAAGTGTTCTGGATAGTAGGAAGCTGGATGGGAGGTTCAGACAGACAAAAGAAGGTTCAGTGTGCATCCAGTGCAGATGTACTGAGTGGAACTCACTTGTACAAGACATGTAGATGTGGTTGGCTTGGAGGATGAAGTTGAGAGCTATGAAATATGGAAGTGCCAGTTTGCTAATAGAAAGTTACAACCAGAAAGAAAGTCTCTAGATGGTTATTTTCGCCATGCAGCAATGGAAAGATCCAGTGAAGAAGGTATGCATCAGGGAAGACCTGGAATGTACAAGATCCTAGTTGTTTAATTCCCCAATAGGCACCCAAACTCACCCACCGGTTGTCTTGGAATGTCAATATATTTTTATGTCAATTATGCCTCCAATAGATTGGAAAATAAGGAACTGAGTGAAGGAGGTATCAAATATGTCAGTGGTTTTCTTGTGCTCCTGAGTAGGATTGCTCAGTAGGATGGGAGTAGACCAAATGTAACTCAACACCCATTTGCAAATATTTGGGTATTAGTAGCAGAGCTGTAAGAGTCTCTGATTCCAACCATTCCATGTCTGTTTCATGTTTTAAAAGCCACCCAAGGTGGCAACCCTCCCCTTCCTCTGAAGGTTGGGAATTCCATAGTTTAGCTATGCACCTTGCAGTGTTACTTCACACATCAAAAAGTAAGAAGACTATTGGCTCAAGGTTAAAGCTGGGAGTGTTGAAAGGAGACTCACCTGTCCATTTTCACCCTACCATCAAGCTAGGACCAACCAGTTCCAGCCTCTTTTGCATTCATCAATATCCAATTCTGTCGCTGTGTTAATTTACCTGCAAGCATAGTATGCAGTTGCTCCATCATAAAATGATTTGAGCAAGGTTTGGCTACCTGTAGCAAGCCAGATGTTGCTGAACCAAACCACCCAGGCTTCCAGTGGTGATGGCAGATGCAAACAGTTGGGAAGCTTTTGCAGCTAAAGTAGTAGAAAGCCAATATTTTTATACTAGTATGGATGGATTGTTCCTACTCTCTTCATTCAAACCTTGTCCCCTTCCTCTTCCCCTCATGGGACATTATTAAAAGACTCTTCTTTCCCTGTTTCATTTCATTACCCTCTGAGAAGTCCAGCTTTCATTTAGATGTTGGGCAGTTGAACACCAGGGCAGTTGAACAACAAGGGGTCCATGATTCCTTCCTCCCTTCCTTCCTTCCTTCCTTCCTTCCCTCCCTCCCTCCCTCCCTCCCTCCCTCCCTCCCTCCCTCCTTCCTTCCTTCCTTCCTTCCTTCCCTCCCTCCCTCCCTCCCTCCCTCCCTCCTTCCTTCCTTCCTTCCCTCCCTCCCTCCCTCCCTCCTTCCTTCCTTCCTTCCTTCCTTCCCTCCCTCCCTCCCTCCCTCCCTCCTTCCTTCCTTCCTTCCCTCCCTCCCTCCCTCCCTCCCTCCTTCCTTCCTTCCTTCCTTCCTTCCTTCCTTCCCAGGTTTGCCCATTTCATTTTTAGCTTCTATTTCTTTCTCCATTTATTGAATCACAGCTCGGCAGTGTAGGTTATGTCGGGGAACAGAAAGAGGCATGAGTTTTGTGGCCTTCATTAAGATTTTAATCTAAAACTTTCCATCCTGGTCCAACATGTTAACCAAAAGTGGGAACAAGCACATCATGGACCAAACATGCATCTCCTGGTGTGTAGAGTATGGAAATGGCCTTAAAGAAGGAATTTAACCACCATGATGTAAACATCAGCTTAGCCTGGATAGAGAAGAGGGAGTGAGAAAGATACTCAAGATTTCTCTGGCTTGATTCTCTTGGGTATAAGAAGGGAGAGAGAGAATCTCTGTCAAGCTTTCAAGATTCTGTTATTATACCCTCTAACAATAATACAGCTGAGTTCTGATAGTTCCTTTGGTGTCTGTTTCCTAACCTGGTCTACCCTGAAGGGCCGACACCTAGACTATCTGCAGGCCATGTTCTTTCACCGGCCTACCTGAAGCCATTTTTAGCTTATTACAGTGTCCAAGCAGTATTATCAAGTATGGATGATGAGTGTTGCCTTGTCTACAAAAGGCCTGAGGAATTTGTTTGGGGGTGGGGGTGGGATATTGGTAGAGTTTATAACCAAGGCTGCTGAACAAAAGTTGATTACCTCATAAAGTGGGAAAACACATCTGAACAGGAGATCCCTGCTTTCTTAGAGTGTCATAGGGAAAATCATAGCCTGCATGAGTCTGATCTTTGTAGGTAACATAGTGCACGGTTTTTCACTGGCACCTATCAGACTCCCTGCCCTTTAACTTTTTTGGGGGGGGGGGGAAGAATTTTTTTTGTAAGGATAACTTAACAAATGGAAAATGGGAATGCTACGAAGTCAAGCTCCCATTTCCAACCTCATGTTCCTTTCCGAGAATGCCTCTTAGCTCCCTAAGCAATCTTTGAAAATAAACCAAGTCAGGCGGTTACAAAGGGAATTCTGGAGGAGAGAGAATTTCACACCAGAGGAGACCACAAGTGAAGAGAACTTCACCTTGATTACAGCCCATCATCTTTTTGATGGCAGGACAGTCCTAAGCAGGGCATTGGCAAGTGGCCGCAGTCTGCCTGCAGTTTGACATGGGAACAAGTATTTATTTAAATACCTTCATCTCCAAATCATATAGGACGTAATAGGTAGCACCAGAAACTTGAATCGGATTTGGAAAATCCTGGTAGACAATGGAGCTTTTTCAGCACTGGAGAGCTATGTTCCCACATATGTTTCCCATATCAACCAATGTTTTGCAATAAAAATAAAGAAGCTGTTCTTTATTGCTAATCACCCCATTGCACACTGAGGATGAAAGAAATTCTGCAGGTGGGCGTAGATAGATTAATAGTGGAAACAGGACAATGAACAGTTATTATTAGACCTGATGGTTAAAGCCAACCTGTGTGTACCAATTTCTGGGGACACGGTGAAAGTCATGGATTCATAGAATTGCAGCTTTGATTGCATTATCATGGCTGCCATCTTGATGCTTTGGACCATACCCTGTGGGCATGCCTTGATGGGGAGGGGAGATTTTTCAAAATCCACAATGGGAGGAGTTGAAATTTTGTACCCATTTCTCACAGCCAAGTTTCCTCTTCTTTCATGACAGGCATGCCCCTAATTTTGTCCATGTGACTTTTAATTTGATGAAGAAATGGATTCGTTTTCTGGATCCTCACAACACACCGAACCCTAAATCCCGTTTTGAGAAAACGAGTGGCATATAAACTGGAGAAATTAAACAGAGAAGCAAATAAATATCATAACAAAATGGGGTGCCCACTCTGAAACTGAACCTGGCTTTTGCACACATGCAGCTACCCTGCCCTGAACTTTCACTGAGCTGGTTTAGCAAGTCATGGATAGAAGGAGCTGAAAGAGAGAGAGAGAGAGAAAGTGGGGGAATGCGCAAGGGAAAGAAATTAGGGGGAAGATTAATTGGGAGGGAAGAACCCGAGTGTGTGCTAGGGACCCTCTGGCCCACCTTGCCAATTTCTCTTCAACCCTGCCTACAATGCCAACTCTCCTTATAATTGTCTTCTAGCATCATCCTATCATTGTTGTGCTGCTGCCACAGTCATGGGGGCAGGGTATATATTGGCAGTGACGGGGTAATGCTGGGTGCTGATATAGTGAATAGTTGGGAAATTGATCAAGATTGGGAGTTTGAGACCCAGGATAACATCCTCATTCCAGCTTCCTGGGGAAGCCACTGCACCCAACCTGGCATTGTGGTTCCAAAGTAGCATAGAAACATCCAGCCTGTCCCTGCATCTCTCTGAGTTTGCAGAACAGTGACCAGAAACTGAGAGCAGACAGATTTATTTTTCACTTCTTCCTTTTCTTTCTTTCTTTCTTTCTTTCTTTCTTTCTTTCTTTCTTTCTTTCTTTCTTTCTTTTTCTTTCTCACTCTCTTTCTTCCTTTCTCTGTCTCTTCTTTCTTTTTTCATTCATTCTTTCTCTCTCCTTTCTTTCTCTCTCTCTCTTTCTTCTTTTCTTCCTTTTTTTTCTCCCCCCCCCCTCCCTCCTTCTTTTCTCCCTCCTGCTTACCTCTTTCCCACATCTCAGTCCTTTGGGGAATATCAAGGGCATGGCAGAGAAGGGTTACCTGGAGAAAAGGGTTGCTTAGCAACCAAACACCCCCCCCACCCCCAAGGAAGCGCCAGAAAGCCCAAACTGGTTCCAGCCCTGCAACCAGATTAGCATATTAATGAGGTTGTAATTTCTCCTGGAATTGTCTGCCTGTGTACGTTTGCTGGGTTATACAGGCTGGCCCAGGAGTTTGCTATGCAAATAAACTGGTTTTTACAGGCCCTGGCTTAATTAACTCATCAAGTTCATCTTCCCAACCAAACGAGAATGAAACAATAGCCAGAACAATAGTAAAAACGATCCTGGGCCTGTATTTCTAGGTTTCCCTTAGTTTAAAAAAAGATTTCAGTTACAAGGCTGTTTTTTCCCCTCCCTATTTTCTCTTGCCAAAAAAAAGTGGGGCTGGGAGGAGGCGGGGGGTCTCCTTTGGCTGATCTCAACATTCCACAACTAAATAGAGTAAAAGAAAAAAAAGAGGGGAGAAAGTGTTTTCTGAATTTATCGAAATCTCCTGCTACTTTGATTGCAGGATTATCAGGAACGTTGTTTTGGGATGCAGGAAGACAGGGAACTGGCTTCGGGAGAGGCAAAATTCTCCCTCAGTATTTAAGCTTTGCTGTTTTTTAATCCCTAACTTTATCCCCATTTCCTTCCAAATGGGGATAAAGAAATTGTAGGCCCCCAGTTTGATTAATGAAGCCACTCTGAAACTGATCAGTTTTAGGCTGTAGAAAGATCAGCACCCTGAGCTGAGCAGAGGACAGGAGAAAGAGGGAGAGAAGGAAAGAGGAGAAAGTGGAGAATAGTGCAAAGGCGTGTCAGGAAAGGGGGAGAAACACAATAGTCCAAAAAAGGGTAACATCGCTGGGTTCAAATAACATACTATCATATACCACACAAACCCATAACATTAGATGAATTGACTAAACTGTGATTCATGAACATGGATGAATGTGTCATTCGAACACAGCCGTGGTGTCCAGATGTCCACAACTACCACCAGGTCAATTAAAGACCAAGTGATGACATCCACACAACATGATAAACTTGCTTGTTAGGATTTTAAACATTTTGTTGTCATTGTTTTGGTGGCTTAGTGGATTGTGTGACCCCAACTGAGTTTGTTAGTTTATCACTCGATGTGTTGTGAGAGCCCAGAGCACAAGTCAATTCATTTAGTTACCAAGTCAACTGTATCTGGGGAACATAGCCACTGTATCCAAACCAGAGGGGAGTGAAAAAAGGGTGTGTCAGGCATGGAATGAGAGAGAAGTGGATAGCGGAAATGAGGAGAAAAAACAGGAGGGGCAAAATGAAAGAATGAATAGACAGAGAGGAACGAGAGTGGTATTAAGGACCTGGGAAAGATCCACAACATTAAAGAACCAAGATGGTCCAACCTGTTCTGCAGGAGCAGTAAAGAGGGAAATTGGGGAACCCAGATAGAAGACCCTCATCAAATTTGGTGCAACATTATTTGATCATTACAATTTTTAAAAAATCTAACAAGGTTCTGCTCCATGATCAGCCTCCCTTCCTCCACACACACACATACAGACATACACATGCACATGGACACACACAAGAATTCAAGCAAGTGACCAGCTGAGGAGAGTTTCAACTCCAAAAGAAAAACCAGATGTGAATAATACCCACACTCTCTTGATCTCTTGGGTGGATCAGCTCAGAGCATTAACCTTCCAGCTGTCTTTTTTCTATTGGTGTTGGTGCATTCCAGATGGACCATGCTATCGCCATGCCTGCTCTCTCACTTTCCACTTGTTTCCTCCACTAGTCATTGAGTATGTCACTAGGGTTCCAGGACTCCTGGGGTTGATAGACATGACTACTGTACATATTGCTTTGTATGTGACATCTGGGAAGCATCTTTGTTATGAGAACCTTGTTAACTTCCCCACAACAGCCTGTTGCCCATGCCAAGTGTTAGCCCTTACAACAGTCTGCAACAGCATTTGGTGGTTGACAACTCACACCCAGGTACATGGCGATCCCTTCTTAGCCTCGGCATGTGTCTGGTTCCTTTCTGAGCCTTTTCTCTCTTCCTTTCCATCATTCACAGCTGCAGTCTGGAGTCTTCCTAAGAAGAGGCTCCTGACCTTGCATCAGCCATTTCAGAAAGTTTCCACCCATTCTTTCTTTTTCCCCCTAAGATAGCTCCCCATTACTTACTACCATTCTTGGCCTAACTTGTTGTATGCCTAGGCTGACCATATTTCCTTGAGACAAAAACAGGACATTGGGATGGCAAAATGGGATGGGGCTAAAAATGGGACATTGGGATGGCAAAACGGGGCAGGGCTGGGCAACGGGCTAGATCAGCAGGCAGGAACTTCTCCGGTTTTCTCAGGCTTGGAATCTTCGGGTTCCTTCGTTTTAAGACATTTGATCTGGAAATGTCTTGCATTCTCTAAGACTTTGCTCCAGACCATTGCACTGATTCCCTGATATCTGCAAGTTGCACAGGATCCTCCCCCCCATTTCTCTTTTGCCCCTCCAAAGTAGCAAGTTCTCACCAACTTGGACGGGAAAACAAGACCAACAAAAATGGAATATAATCAGTTTTGGGGTAGGCTTAGCACACACTTCAAAGTGAAACAAGCACAAGATCATAATTGAAAAAAATCAACCTCATGCCTCTTATATGACACCATGATAAAAATTGACATAATTGAGTTGCCCTGGGGTCAGGGGGGCAGGGTTAAGGGGAGCTATCAATTAAAAATAATAGTTAAAAATGTGGCCCCTATTTTTGTTGCATGGGATCTTACCTTTAATGAACACCTTTTTACCTTGCTTTTCTTTAATATAATATATGGTGTCTCCCCATATTTAACTCCCCGGCAAGCCCAGGAGGTGGGTTAAAACAGTAACTGGTTCAAAATCACAAGGTGAGCATGAATAAGTGGCAATGCTATATAAATTATCTAGAGCCCCACTGATTGTCTTTATACATCCATTCCATTAGTTGGGGATCTAATGTATCCTCATTAGTTGGGGATCTAGTGTATCCTCATTTGTTGGGGATCTAGTGTATTCTTTGTCACAGTGATTTCCTGGGACCCCAAATGATTTCCAAAATTAAAAGCGTTTCAAGACCCATCTCTATTGTCAAAGTTGAGGTTAAAAATTCCAAATTAACTGGGTCATTTTGTGTGGCATGCACTTTTTAGTACAAGAAAGAAAAACCTTGTAGTTCCACCCTAATCTTAACTAAGTAATATGACATTTAAATAAATTAAAACTTCCAGCTATGATGATAAGAATAAAGCACTGGGGAATGTGTCAGAAAATGATTTATATTAACCAGCTTGGAAAGTCTGAGGTTTGTTTTCATGCTCATTTCATTCACTTTGAAATCCAAACAGATCTCACAGATAACGATGTTTATTTTATATATAAGCTCTTTACAATAAAGATCTACACTACAGGTTTAAATTGGTTTAAATTATTCTTTTTTCCCAAGTAACATCATGAACTATAACTGCTATGGAAGCATTTGCATGACATAATTAAACCCTGAACCCAGGTTAACAAAACAAAATGAATGTATTTATATAACCTGCCATACTTAAATCCATAAACAACACTGTGGTTTAATGGGGAGCTCCAGTTCATACAATATGCTAAGGCAATGGTTTCATTTCCCATTGCATGTTGAACCACACGCTACCTATTTTAGCTTCAAATTGTTTGCAAGATATATGGCTTGCAATTAAGAGGGTGTAGCCCAAAACATTTGGAAGGTACCAGCTATCTTCATTTTGACTTTTTGTGCCAGCTGCACATATAGCCAGGAGTCCTAAAGAGGCAGTGTGGCATACAGCTGGGTTAGATCCCAGCCACCAAGCTAATTCTCATTGGTGGTCTGTTGTTAAGGCTTCCCAAGCCAGCCCCAGACTATCAATGGTGAAACTCCTGGCCATTTTTTGGTCACTGACCCAAACTTCAATCCTTATTAGCAGCTTTTCCACACTAGTTGTGTGTCTGGAAAGGAAGGAGATGAGAAGTGTGAAGAGACAAAATTATATAGAGACATTTCTTCAGAATAAAGAAAACGCATCCGCTCTTCCCCCCAAAGCTGATTTTCCATTGTTGATTTCTTACATCTTGGCAGGTCTTTGTTCCACTCTTAATGGGCTAAAGTGCAAACTACAGGGCAGACAGGTGTATTGGTTCTTCTGACTTTTAGGGCAAAAGTTCCAGTGGAGAAATGACTGAAGAAATGACAAACTTAACCCGTTCCTCTCCAGACATTTTCTGCTTTATTGCCCATCATAGTCTGTGTCTTTGCACCTGCAGGTAGAAAAATACGTAAGGGTGGGGAATAGCTAATTATTTCCTTTCAGTCACTCTTGAGTCAGCACTATTTTGTTTTTCAAATGGCATAGGGTGAGAAAACGGGGGGGAGAGGGGAAGGGGGGGCAGGAGATAGCAAAAGGAGAAGGAAAAAAATAAAAGATGTTGGTTTGTTTGTGTATTAATCCATTCATTCATTCCATGTATATGGCCACCCATCTCACATCCATGATTCTGAGTGGCTTCCAATTAAAACATAAACAATGCCAAAAAAAACCCAAACTAAAATAGCCATACAGCCATTCAAAATAATTAAAACAATTAAAAAACATACCATATAATCATCAGAAGAGCATAGTAATTCAAGAACCATATAGCCATTTTATGGGCTCCACACCATTCTCTGATCCCCAGGCTAGGTGGCAAAGCTATGTCTTCAGGCCCCCCCCAGAAGGCCATCAAGCTCGGGGCCAGCCTGACCTCAGGGGGAATGATGTTCCAGGTATAATCGTTTATGTAAGATCTATTTCAGTCTTTGAATATACTGTAGATGCTGTGTTTTAATTGCAAAGATGATCTTCAAAAATCTTATCATCCAACAATTTTGTACTGTAGTTGCTTAATCAAGATGGATGGATGGATGGATGGATGGATGGATCGATCGATGGATGGATGGATAGATTTTGCATTACCATCTTTTCAAGGCATGAGAATCCAGACACGTGTCCCTGTATTGCCACAAACATTCATTATGCTTGGGGGGCAATTCTTCCTTTGGGTTGTGGTGAAACCACTTCCCACCTGGTCTTTCTTTTCTAAACCCCACAGTTCCGTGTCCTCATCACTCTTGCAGATCTTCTTTCATTAAGATGAGACTATCTAGAGAACGACATCATCACTAACTTAAGACTCCAAGAAATTGGCTATTCCAGGCAGTTAGTGGAATTAGAAGTAGCTTTCTGTTCGTTGTGCCACATTGAAATAATCCTAATGTAAAATTTTGATGATGATGATGATGATGATGATGATGATGATGATGATGATGATGATGATGATTTAAGGGAGAAAGACGGACATTCATGGCTGGCATTAGAAGATCTTCAGCACCATGGCCAGCTCCTGGGAGCGCTATCACTAACGTGAGTCTCACGCTCAATAGGAGGAAAATACATCTATTCATAAAATACGGTTAACCTGATTACTGAGTTAACCCATTTTCTGGGTTCACACAGCACACCGAATCACCAAACGAGCTGAATTTGAACAAGGCTAAGTTCCTCCAAACAAACAAATCAAGGTAAATACTAGCCAGGCTTAGCATATTGTGCTCCTAGGTCCTTAACTGACTGGGTTAAGAGAATTGCACGAACGCAGCCAAGCTGTAACAGTATATGCACACATACACACACGAAGCAAAAAAGATATGGGGGGGAGGCGCCCCCCTCCTTTTTTCTGTTTGGGGCAGTTGTTCATTTCTTTTAGGAAACTAGGACACCCGATCTGTCAAGCAAGGAAGTGCAGGTATTTCCTAATGCAGCAATTGTTCAGGAGTGAGAGAAGAAATTATTATTATTAGATCCATTTTAGATCAGGGCTTCATGGAGAAACAAAAGATTTAAATTACAGACCAGTGGGACGTGAGTGGGTGCAATTTCCTTATGCTTTCGGTTCCTGTAACTGGAAGATCATTGGTTTTGTTTTGTTTTGTTTTGTTTTGTTTTGTTTTGTTTTGTTTTGTCCTGTCCTGTCCTGTCCTGTCCTGTCCTGTCCTGTCCTGTCCTGTCCTGTTCCGTTTTGTTTCGGTTCGTTTCATTTTAAATGGGGGAGCCACATATCTAAACATTAAATAATTCTGTTTGGAGGCAAAGAAAACTTGATTTCCCCATGAACCATGCAAATGAACAGGACTTTTCCAGCTGCACTATAGAATTATTATTATTATTATTATTATTATTATTATTATTATTATTATTATTATTATTATTCGTGGATCTTCTATTTTAAAATTATTCCAGGTTGCCCATTCCTAGTGTAATTTTTAAAGAAAAGAAATGAATACTGGGTTGTAAAAGGAGTGTTGATGTATTTATTTAGTAGCCTGATTTTGCAGCAGTTTCTGGTCTCTCAAATGAAGCTAGCCATGTCTTGTGTCTGTTTCATGGATCCAACTGCCCTTGGGATTTGAAGAGGATTTGACTTTATTGTTCTTAATAGTGTCCTTCCGTTTGTCTTTATTTATTTCTTAAACAAGGAAGGGAAGGGAAGGGAAAAAAAAGTCAAGGTTACATTGGGAGGAACATGCCTTGTGAAGTTGTATCCTAATTAACTGGAAAATGGACCGGCTTTAGTTCTAAAAATCGTGTGTTGGGAGAGAGGAAAAGAAAGTTGTGTTTTGCTGCTGATTAACATGAACTCAGGTGGAGGGAGAGCATCATAGCCCCAAATTTCCTCTCGCTTCTGTTCTTGGAGGCTGAAGGAAGGTCTTGCGCAACTGATGTCTTCATTGTAACCTTCATTTCTCCAGACTGAACATCTCAACATAGCCCCATGGGCCCTGATTTGGGGGTCAATCGCACCTGATACTAGGCCTGCCATAGAACTGTGGGCTCACTGAGATGAGATGCGAAGGGTCCCAGTCCCGTAAACCTCCTCCCCCTTTTTCTCAAAGGAGCAGCGTTAGGACACCTTTCCTCATTCTGGAGCCCTGCAGAGACGCTAACTTCCTCGTCCCACCACTCCGGATCGGCAGCGGGGCCGTCCCCCCTCCCCCCTCCCCCCCCCCACACCTTTCTAATGAGAGTTAGGGGCTAATATTTCTGAACGGAACCTGGTGTGAGGGAATTTGGACGAGGGTGCCGGCAAAAGAAGACATAAACAGCCCTACAGATGTCCTTCTGTTCCCTGCAGGCTAGCAGCCCACCACTCTGCTCTTCGGACCCTCGACATCTTCCAAGCAGGACTTTTCGTGATGACGCCATAATCGAGCCTTGAGCAATCAAGACCCGGTGCGGAGACCCAGTTTCGAAAGGGGAAATCGGGGGGGGGGGCTGTTGGAGAGAGAGAGGGGCGACAAAGATGGATCCAAGATAAAGCATTCCTTTACAATGCAATAACCCAACCTGGCCTGGCCTCGCTGGAGCCCCACCCTCACCCCGTCCAACCAAATCTGCTCCCTCTTCCCCCCCCCACCCACAAGTCCTCCTGCTTTGAAGGAGGCCGTGCTTAAGGCCGCCCTCCCACCCCCGGCAAACCTCTTCCTCTCTCGTTCCAGTTTCGCCTGGCCTCCGTCTCTCCTCTCCTCGACGTCGGGGGGACTAGCTGCGGAGAGAGAGTGGGTTTTCATGCATTCCCCGCTCCCCGGATTGCCCACCCGACTTAAGAATCTCACCAAAGCCCAACAAAGGCCCCCTCACCCTGCCTCACACACACACTCATCCTTCTTTCCGGATTTTCACCCAGCCAGTTAACGGGGGAGAATCCTTTGGGGTGCCATTCCAAAGGGGAGGGGGGCGGAGACAAATCCAGATTTGCTCCCCACCCACTTCTCCACCACACCCTCTTGGCGACCCCCGACCGACCAGCCCCATTTCCCCTCTCCCCTTCCTCCGCCGGCCGACCGACCGCGGATTGCCCCCATTTTTTTTTCCTTCTTCGTCCCTCCCCACCTCCTAAACAAAGGCAAACGAGGGCACCGCAGTGACTGACCAACACACAGCCAGTAGCGAGAGAGAGCGGGAGGGAAGGAGCAGGCAGGTTGAAATTTCTCTCCCCCGCCCCCGCGCCCAGTTGTCCCTTTCCATTCCTCCCCCACCCCCAGCTCAGCCAATACAAAATGTTCCGAGGAAGGGCGATTAATCTGAACTTTGGTGGAAGCAGCCAACCAATAAAAACGGGAGGTGGGGGGGGGGAGTGGGGAGGGGAACAGAGTTAGCTCTAACAGCGGCTCCTCCACTGAAGTGAATGGGCAGAGTTGAGCCACTTCCATTCATTCCGATGATGACCTGTACCAGGCTGGGCTGTAATGGAAGAAGAGGCTTGCTGGCTGGCAAACGTTCAGAGTCTTGCCAATTCCAGAAGGTTCTCTCCAACATCATACCACCACCACCCCATATAAGGTACAGATGCAACATATGCTGTTGTCCAAGCCCATAAACATGTGTAACGGGTAACAGGAGCCATGTAAATCAGAAATTCTTCAGAAATTCTGTCCAGCGTCTCAGGTCAAGGATAATGAAATGAGTGCCGGAATTGGTTGTGGGGAGGAAGAGAAAATGGATAGCCCGGAGACCTATGTTTTCCACAGTGTAAGCTCATCACTTGTACCAACACAACACACCTATCTAAGTTGGTGAAAGACCCACCACTGCTAAGATTGCTTTGTTTTAATCTTGGTTAGCTTTTCTGTGGTTTAGGGTATGATGCCGATCTAGGCCCTGTGGTTACTTTATGGTCTGATGCATTGGGTGACCCCTGAAACTGGATGAATTCAAGAACCATCCTAAGCACATGGTGTGAACCTGCTTCCATGGTTTTCTTTTAAAGATGGCTTATCAGGCTCAGCCCAAACCATTATTCAAGACTAATGCAAAATCTTCGTGCTATGGTTGGCCAGAAATTTTCTCATTATAGGTAGTCCTCATTTAATGACCACAATTTGAACTGGAATTTTGGTTGCTAAGTGAAGCAGTCATTAAGTGAATCCAACCCAATTTTATGACCTTTTTTGCAATGGTCATTAAGCAAACCACTCAGTTCCCCATTGATTTTGCTTGCCAGAAGCTGGCTGGGAAGGTTGAAAATGATGATCACATGACCATGGGATGCTGCAACGGTCATAAATGCCAACTGGTTGCCAAGCACGTGAATTGTGGTCACATGATCGCAAGGATGCTGTAACGGTCTTAAGTGTGAGGACCGGTCATAAGTCAGTTTTTTCAGCACCATCGTAAGTCCGAGCTGTCACTAAACAAATGGTCATTAAGTGAGGACTACCTGTAGTAAGTGAAGCATGGAATCATAAAGTTAGAAAGGACCTCAAAGGTCATTTAGTCTAATCTTTGTCATGCCTACTCTTCCACTCCTGTAGTACATGGATTAGGGGCCATTCAGCTTCTGCTAGCAAAGAATAACTTGTCTGACCTCTTTTGATTCCCTTTCACCTAGTTATCCCTATACGTTCTCTTAATGTCACGGACACAGGAGAAGAGGATGTATCTGATTACAGCAAAGCCATGATTCATGTACAAGGAAGTATGAAGTCTGGAGCTGGGGGATTTTCCAGGCACACTCCAATGTCACTGTTTAGACATTAACAGTTCCTCCTTCACTAAAGCGAGAAAAGCCTAGGAAAGCAGAATTTCTAAGCAGAGCTGAAAGATCTCCTTTGAAAACACCATCTTAAGCTTCAGTGTTGAAGGCTGGGGAGACTCCATATAAATGTGTTGGTGTTTGTAATAAATACAGTGATCAGTTATTCACTTCTCTAAAAACCCAACAATAATCAAACAGTGCAATTATAATGAACAAAAGCAGAAGTCTTTTTAATGGCGAAGAATTTGCATGTTCTGTTTGTACACACACCCGTTTCCAAGAACAACTGGCATTCATGTATCCTTCAAATTTATTGCTAGGAAAAACTGATTACGTTCCATTCAATGAATATTCCATGAACATTTAGGTCACGGCGAATACCACACACCCCGTTATTCAGGGATTCTTGTCTTGCTTCTTTTGTCTTGGAGTTGATTGTTCTGGAATTCGCCTATTGATTATCTTCAAGGAGGACCTGGGAATCCCAAGAAAAGTCTTTAATCTAGCAGACAGCGAAAAGAGCCCTCTGGCCATTTTCACCCCTGTTATCTTATTTAACCAGCAACAAAGCCATCACATAGGTGGGCACCTATTTCATCTGCAATGCAAGCATCTCCCTAGGAAAAGGGAAGGACCAGGACGGTGTAGTTTCTGGGGATCAACAGGATAAAATGAGGCAGTGTGGTCTAATGGACGAAATGCCACAATTGCTCAGGAGTTCTTGTTTGAGACATCTCAGAATCTAGCCCTGGGTTACACATTCAGAGGCTGTATCTGTGTGATGTGCCTGTCCTTCCTTAACCAAGGTTTACAGAAGCACCCTGATTTTCTGTGTTGGCAGGACTCACTGACCCATAAACAAGCCAGATGAGATGTATTGGCATGGCACATTATCATCAAGCTAACATGGGACTGACTATTTCCAATTATCAACTGGTGGACAATGCATCAGTCGCAAACCCCATCCCTACCCCAGTTTCACAGATCTGCCTTTGCTCTTTATTTTCACTGATGTGAGAGCAACACAAGAGTTGCACTATAAGTGTAAGGGAAGATCAAAGGGAGTTTTGATTTCTGTTGCTAAGCCATGTAAATTGCCCTGGCCAACATTAATGGGACTGTGCAGAAGTTGGGAAGACCAGAGGCTCAAATTTTGTACTTGGATCTCAGAGCCCCTTGTCGAGAACAAATGAAAGGATTTTCAGGGTCCCCATATGAAGGGAGTGTAACATCCCCCCCCCAACTTTTTAATGGCTGGGCTCATGTTAGAATTGGTTAAAATGGGAATTTGAGGTTCAGCAGGCTGCGGGGACCCAGCCATTGGGTTTAGCATGTTGAGTATGGTTGGTTCTCTCCTTAAGCCATAATCAGGTTGGTTTGTTTGAGCAGACCATGTTTGGTAAGCCCTGTGGTTAAGACTGTTAACCCGCATTTAATAGGTTGTGTGGATCTAAGTAGGGATTCCAAGCCATGTCAAATTTCACTTCTTGGTGTCATGGTTAATCAATCTGGTAGAGAAAAGTGGGACAATTGTTTCTGTAGGATCTGCTCCCTCTGACCTGAAGAATAGAAGGGAAGGAGTAACTCTAAAGTTTAAGATAAAATGACCTTCTATGGCCTTTTAATAGACTGACAGATCGACAAAGGGAGACTGTTTCCATATCGTTCCCAAGAAATGTCATGGGTGTGTCCACTGGAAGCTGAGTTCATTTGAAGGAGACTTGACATAAATTTTGACTGTACTTAAAATTGAAAGAATCAGACCTTGCATTCTCCATCAGTTTTACTTGCGAACGCAGAGGGTTTCCTTGGGAACACAGTCAGTATTTTATTTTTATTTATTTATTTTTAGTTTGTATCCCGCCTTCATTATGTGCAGCACATCACCTGGGTGTGTTTGAGTTAGGTTTGTTGTCTTCTGTTCCCAGGTCAACACTTACAGCTGCTTAAGTTCAAGCCCCAAGGGCATTTGCTTCAATGGGAAGCTCGTTGGTTTCAAAGCAAATGGTTATTATGGAACATCATTTCATCTTTTGGATTTCCTCTCTGTGAGATCATTTCCAGCGCTGGGTTCACACAAAATAGTAAACCCTAAATCCAGGTTAGCAAAAGGCATCTCTAGTGTCAGTAGCTTTAACTACATTCTATGCTGACAGATGGTTTTATTGCTCAAACAAGCCATACCCAGTGTTCATATCTGGCTTGGCTCACCTGAGAGAGAGAGAGAGAGAGAGAGATTATTCCTGAATGACTCTACCAGTTTAGCTAGAGGTAAGCATGTAAGCAAGTGTTGGGGTGGAGGGACAGAGAAAGGGTCATTCTGGGTAATGCATCAGCTGTAAATGGGCCTCTTCACAACCATGCTAACCTCTTTCAAATCCCATCTGCAAGGATCCAGCTCTCAATGACAATGGCAAACAGTAGCATGGGGTATACCATTTCAATATGACAGAGGGATAAATGTAACTGGATGTTCACACCTACCCCAAAACCCCAACCCAACCAACCTCTCCCTGATTTGCTAGCTTTCTATATATGTTGAGTGGGTTTCTGATCCTTATGGGATGTTCCATCAGAGAAGTTCATTCCTGTACATTTTGTGGTACAGTCCAATCCCTCAGTGGAGATTAGGATATGATTGTGAGTCGCAAACTGATGGCTATGGAGTAACACCATCACCAGAACTGTCAAGCATGGATTTTGTAATCACCAGCATTGCTGAGGATGTTATGAGGATCAAGCCCTTTTCTTTAGCAGCCTTCAGCCGCCTCTTGATGTCCAAGTTAAGATACAACCACTCTCAAGCCAAGGATCATCCTGGTGACTTCATCAACACATCCCTGCATTTTTCTTGGTTTTGCTGTCGTCTTCTTCCATGAGGCCTTTCCCTTTCTTGCCTGCATTCTCAGGATTCCTGATGGCTCCCATCCAAGTACGAATGAGCTCCAACCCTGCTTAACTTTGCAGGTCAGGCAACTTTGCTTATTTCCTTAAGTTCCAAATAGTATTGGTAGAGTTGGGTTCACAATAAATCTCAGCAGCTCGGGGTTCCTTTCTTCTCAGTAGAACTTCTAGGGCCAGCCTGATCCATTCCGCCTTCCTTCCTTCTGCACTGGACCTTTTTCCTGCCTTTCCTGCCTCTTTCAGCAGCATCTAGAAAAGCTTTTCCCCAGCCAGACCACTAGGTGCATCAAACAGCCTGTGGTGGTCCTAGCTTTCCCAACTGGCAGATTTCTCTGATGGTCTCCCATCCAAGTCCACTCCTGGCCAGATACATGTGTGAATCCCTTTTTGTTCTGGGCTCAGTGGAAGTTCTATTCAAGGCTGGATGCAGAATAAGGAGGTGGAATCAGCCCCCGACCCTCCAAAATTCAGGTGCTGTCTGGAGAGAGATCACCCATTCCACTGAGTGGAATGAATATTTGAGATTAAATCTTAACTTACCCAGCTCCCTGCTGATATTAATTTCTGTTATGCCGAGGGCTTCTCACCTAGGAAGCATTTAAAAGTGCATCCAACACACACACCCCTCCACCTGTGTTTGGAAAGGTCTCAGCCCTGAAAGCTTTTCTTGCCTCCCAATCAGCTGGTTCCCACAGGGGACACTCAGGGCAGTGGGGTCTGCTCTGCTCTAGATCTGGGGAGGACGCTTTGTCCTTCGGGGTTCAGGCAGACGCCCCGTTGACCCACCCAGCTTCCAAAGGCAGACCAGATTCGAAGCAAAGCCGAAGCCATTGATCCAAAGCGGGGGGGGGGGCATGCTCAAGAAATTTGTTCAGATTTTATTTTTTATCTTTTTCAAAAGGCCTCTCCCCTCCACGTTCGAGGTTGTACTTCCCTTTTCCAATGGCACCTGGCTCCTTCTCCGTAGCTCCAGCTTCCGGCCCCCCTTCCCCCCAAACCTCGGTCAGCGCCGCCAGAACGCTGGCTCCGCGGCCTCGGCTTTCTTCCTTGTTTCCCCTCCCCTCCACCCATCTTGCCCCTTGCCCTCCAAGCCGGTGACGGGAGGAGGTTTATAAAGCTGAAAGAAAGGGGAAGGATGGATGGATGGATGGATGGATGGATGGATGGATGGATGGGAAAGGAAGAGAGAGCAAGAGAGGGGGGGGAAGGAAGGAAGGAAGGAAGGAAGGAAGGAAGGAAGGAAGGAAGGAAGGAAGGAAGGAAGGAAGGAAGGAAGGAAGGAAGGAATCGTTTGAGGAAGGGGGTGGATGAAGTCCGGAAAGAGAAGTGCTGACTACTTCTTGGGCACCTCTTCGCCCTTCCTCGCCCTCCAACCCGTTTTATTTGTTTTGGGTGGGTAAGAACAAGGCATCCTTAATGACTCTATTAATTAGCAGGGTTTCTCCGGCGCGGCCCGCCTGCGCCTCGCCGCCGCCCCCTCGCGCGCACGCCCCCCCCCCTCCCTCTCTGGCCAGCTCAAGGGGAGATCCCGCAGGCGGCCTTGGGCTGGGGAAGTTGTTTGGGGCCCGAAAGAAGGTGGGGGCAAGACCCTGCTCAGGCAACTGGACAACTGGGGAGTAGGAGGGGTGAGGGGAGAAGCTAATTCTCGGCCCGCTCGCCTTCAGCGTAACAGAAAGGCCCGCAAAGACGGCGCACCATTTCCTCGGTTTCTTTTCTGTACCACATCCCCGCTCCACCCCCCCCCCCCACCCGCCACCCCGCTTAGCTTTAGGGATGTAAGATAAAATTGCGCCCGTGGGAAATTTCCCAGCGCTGAAGATGGTTTCTGAACAGCAGCCTAACGCTAACCCTAACCCTAAACGTTTTGCGTAAAAGGGAATGATTTCGGAAACGTTTTCCTTTTCTCTCTGGCCGTGAAGGAATTCAAAATCCCTTCGAACGTTTTGTGCCTGAAACGCCTAAGTCTTCGATCAAATTATTATTATTATTATTATTATTATTATTATTATTATTATTATTAATTTCCCTTCTCGCTTTATGGCATTTTGCTGTTCTGTGACTTCCTTTGCTTGTTGGCCAGGTGAAACGCTGATTCGGTTCAGGCAAGCGCCAACCTGGCCCGATCGTTCTAAGTCTGCCCGCTGGCAATTGAACTTGTGAATAAGTTTTCTTGGAAAAAAATAAAATGCTTTGAAAGATTGGATAGGGCAGGACCATTCTGATAAAATGCGGACATGTAAAAATAGGAAACAATTCGGATAAGAATAAGAATAATCTCTTTGAGTGATGCAAAACTCCTGCAAAGCTTTGGAAGGTTTATGGGGAGATACATGTGTGTGCATATACACACCCGACCACGTGTCAAGTCATTCCTGTTATTTGTTTCTGTTATTTGGCTTTGAGGCCCGCGGCGACGGATATGCACCTGTGAAGCATTCTGGAAACCGTTCAAGTACCGCTCAGACTAGACGGGAGGGATCGAGCGCATTTTGTCAATTACGCGATTTAACAAATGCCCCGTCGAAGAGAAGGGCGGCCTTGGCATTGCGCCCGCGGCGAGTGTGTTTGAGGACTAGAGAGGGGCTTGTCTTGATTGGGAAAGCGATAGAGCTGGGAATGGGTTTCATTTATTCAGAACAAAAACAGGACCCAAAGAAACGAACGAACGAACGAACGAACAAATCCCATGTCTTTGGGAAGGCATCCACATTCCTTTCCCGGCGGGTTGAGAAAAAGATTGCGCCCCATATTTGGAGATGGGATTTATTTCTTCATGCCTCTCCACTGCCTCCAGAAATTAAATATTCGAATGCCAATGTAGCTTTGCCTTTTTTTTTTACATTTCTCCTTCCTTCCTTCCTTCCTTCCTTCCTTCCTTCCTTCCATCCATCCATCCATCCATTCCAAGCACAGTATGAATTTCGAACAGGTCCCTCTTGAAATGCCCTTGTAATGAATTCAAGACTCGCTTGGACTTTTTGTACGGTAGGTATATTTACACCCCAAACAAAATAATTACACTTTTGTGTGTGTGCGAGAGAGGGACACTTGCGGGGGGGGGGGGGGGAGCGCGTGTTAGGCCGCTGCTCTTTGCGACAAAACACTTTCTCAGTAGTAGATCTGTACAATTTTTCACGGCTGACTGAAATCAAAGGGAGGCCGTAATGAATCCGACGTGCAATTTAAATTTACAATTTGTAACGTAGGCCGCTTAGAAGGAGCCCACAGCCCAGCTAAAGGAATCCTGCTGGGCTTGGTGCGCTTGTTTAATGTTTAAAAAAAAAAAAAAAAACCCCTCCATCTTCTCCTACCACTACTTATTTCCCTGCCCCACAAAGGAGCTTTTAATGAGGAGAAGCAAAAAGAGCTTCATGGTGTATTCCCTTCTTTGTAATCGGTCCGCCCTTTTCTGGGGACTCCTGCAGACACCTCCCCACCCACCCCACCCCACCCCACCCCCGCTTCCCCAGAACGGAGAGTGACTTTTTGGCTTTATTCGCCTGACACTAACCGGGTCGGTGCAAGATCTAGGAGAGACCTCGGCGCGAGATGCGAAGGTTGGCTAGTGTTAAACACGTTAGTTGGTGGGGTGCAGAGGAGGGGGAGGGCTTAGCGCCTTTTGGCTAGAATGAGGTTAGAACAGGAGTCCAGTAAATGAGTTAACACGTGGAACATGTCATGGTGGCACCCTCTGTGTGAATGTGTGTGCGAGCGTAAGATAGTGGGTCATTCCTGACTAGAATCACTAAGGCAGTAGGTAGGTAGGTAGGTAGGTAGGTAGATGAGAGACAGAGAGATGAGAGGAGATAAATACAGGACAGGACGGACGGTCAAGCCCTTTGTGTGTTGAATCGATAGACCGAGTCTCCCGTTCGACGTCGCTTTCTTCTTTCCTAAACTGGCGCGTGCGCACAGGGACCCACACAAAACAAGGGGTTTCACTGCCGCCTTTCTCCTAGAGGAGCCCGGGGCGGCTTATAAATCAGAACCCTTCCCTCCTGCACTTCCGGGACTGAATTCCGAATCGAGCTTTTCACGTCTAGGCTCCGCAAACGGCCAGTTTGAGCCCTCCGCTAGACCGCTGAACGCCCGGATCCTAATCTAACACCCCCCCCCCCCCGCCCCCAGTAATGGTAATAGTAACTCCACGGATTCGGGGCCTCAGCTGGGCTTCCCTTCGCCTGATTCTGATTGGATTTTTTTTTTTAAAAGAAGGGGACCCTTAGCACCGCGAGCCCGTCTTCTCTCCCTCCCCCCGCCACCTTCCGCCCCCGCCCAATCAGGACGCGCTCCCCTTTCCCCGGGATTCGTTTGGAGTTTTCGGATTTTTCCGAAACCACCTCTAAAGCTGTTCAGGTGGGAGGAGGTGAGGTGGAATGGGGGGGAAAGAATTTGGAATCGGAACGGAGAGGAGGTAATTAATTGGGAAAGTCCCGAGGGAATAGCCCAGTGCAGCCTGACACATTCTGCCGAGCTTAACTGATTGAAAACAGATGCCTTCGTCTTTGCTCCTCTGATCCCTCCGCCGCCTGGTGCGCCCGGACCTGGATACTCTTTACCCTTCCGAGGGGGCTCCGTTCTCGTCTCTCTTCCCCGCCTTCGCCTCGTCCGGAACCTTTTTGGTTTCTTTCTTTTTTCTTTTCCTTTTTGACTATAGTAGAATTCCACCGACGGCGCCCCGGCTCAAGCGCGCAGCCACCTCCGGAGCGCGCAGGCGGCGGCCTCGGTGCTGCTGCCGCTGCCGTTTACTCCGCCGCGCTTGGGACCCCGGAATGCGTTTGGCGGGGGAGGGGGCGACAGAGGAAGAGCCGAGGTTTGCGGGTAGGACGGGCGGGGGCGGGGGGAGAGGTGGCCGGCGTACGACGGGTTGAAAAATGGAAGCCAAAGGACTCCCTTTCCCTTCCTCCTTTTCTACATTTCTTTCCTCTTTTTTCTTACTTTTCACTCTTCTTTCTCACGTACACCTTTTCCCCCTTCTCTTCCTTTTCCTTTCCTTTTCTCCTCCTTCCTCCCTTCTTTCTCCTATTTTTTGCCCCATCCCCTTTTCTATTTTTTCATCTTTCCTATTTCCTTTTCTCTTTCTCTCTTCCACTTTTCCTTCCTTCTTTGTAATTCCCATTCCTTGCCCTTCCTTCCTTCTTTCCTTCCTTCCCTCCTCCCTCTTTTTCCACCCCTTTCCTTTCCTTTCTCCTTCCTTCCCTTCTTTCTCACCTCCTTTCTTTTTCATTCTCTTTCCCCTTTGACCCCCTCTTCCTTCCCAGGGTGTTAAAAATTGGGAGCGCAGGTAGGAGGAACAGATAAAGAAATGCATTTCCAGCTGTAGAAATGAGGTGTGAGGAATGCTGGTATTCATTTGGACAATACCCGTTCTGATGAGTATCTATGACGGGGACTTAGTTTCGCTCCTGATCTAAATCTTAAAGCGGAGGAGGGAGGTCTGAAAAGCGGTCCGGGGTGGGGAATCCTCTCCTGGTTAAGTGAGGGGCGAGCTACCGGTAGGGGCCCAAACAGGTCGCTGAAGGAAGGACGAGGGAAAGCTGCCAAGGAACGCCGGTGGGGAAAAAGTCTTTATCTCCGGCGCCTGATAGGAAGCCAATCTCCTCCAGATCCGTCGGACCGGCTTCCAAGTAAGCCTGATAGGGGGGTGCAGTGTAAACGATGCATAAAAGGATGCTCTCCGTTGCCCCTTACCCTCCTTTCTTGGCTACCACCGGAAAAACACACACACACACACACACACACGGGTAAGATGGCAGAATGCCTGGACTGAAACTGGTGTCCGTGTTTCTAAACGAAACGCCACGGGATGCAATTCCGTTTCCAAAGTGGGACCCGCCCGCGCAGTCTCCGACCTCCACCGCGAATTATCTCCTCTTCTCGGGCCCGCTGTCCCACCTCCAAATCGGAGCAGATCCGCCGCCGGCCTGCTCCCCTGGCCAAGGCGCGAATTGCCTGCAACACCCGCGCCTTTCCCAGCCGCGGCGGCGGACCGTGGTCCGGAGCCCCTGCTTTGCTGGATCCTTTTTACAGACTTGAAATGGGTTTTCTCCTTGGATTTCGCAGCCCAGATTGTCGGCTTGCGGTTGCGCGGCTTGGCTGTCTTCTCTGCCTGGATCGATAGAAATCCAAGAGAACAGACCTGGGGGCCTGGCAGACAGAAACGCCCGGAAACCATCACCGGCTTCTCCCTGACTTCTTCTTCGATGTGTACACACGTGTATGAGAAGAAAAGGGTTAAGGACGTCGCTTCCCGTGTCCAAGATATGTGAAAAGAAAGCTGAGAAGCGTCGTTTCTCCAAAAACAAGTCCCCAGGCGTGTTTTTCTTTTTCCTTCCCCGATTCACCACTATCTGGGAGCCGCGAAAATACATTCGGCCGCTATTTCTCGCCCGGGGTAACCTTTTGCTAGCCAGATATTCCCGTGGGAATTTCTCTTGGCGTTTTGGACCTGAAATTCGGAGGAGATACCGGGATCCGGATCGAAATGCCGAGTCCTCCAGACAAAAGAGCGGGGAGCCCGTTCGTTCAATGCACCATCCCAAGCCGGTGGTCTGAACCTGTTTTACAGACTTGATCAGAATAAAATATCAACGGTAGATTAGAAAACGGAAGGGGAAAAAAAAGAAAAGAAAGCCGGATTGTCTTTTCTGAAGGAACGGTTTCCCTTTCACAGAAGAAGTACTCTGGCTGGTTATATACCTGTCTCGGGGGAGGGGGGCAAGCATTGGGTTAAATATATTTCCCTTTTTGAATTTCACTGACCAGAGAGGAGCATTTTGTTTTGATGTCCAAGGGGTTTTTTGTTTTTGTTTTTTTTGGCCTGGTCAATTCTGTAGCTGCGATTGGTGAAGTTGGAACGATCTTTGGAAAGAAATGTTTTCTATTTGAAATTGGACACAGAGAGAGGGGAGGGGAGGGGAAGGGAAGTTCGCTGTCCACGATTCAAGCAAAACCGACTTCGCTTTTCCGAACTGGTTTGGCCAAATATCGTAAAGGCCGTGGCGGTAGCCCCGTGGCATGGCGCTCCTCAGTCTCTTGGGTGCGTTTGCATACAACCCCCACCCCCCACCCCAATCTTTTGTTTCCAGCCGATTGGTTGTGCTTGTTGGGTCCAGAAAGAGTCCTTATGCTTCCACCACGCACAGCCCACTTAACACTTGGGGGGTTGCCTTTTTCTTCCAGTGCCCTCCCTTCTTATTCCTTCTGCATGAACCGACGTCTGAAAGAAAAAATCTGTCTGTTGCCTTCTTCCTTTCCTTTCCTCCCCTTCCCCTTTTCCTTCCTCTCTCCTTCCCTCCCAGATTTCCTTCCTTCCCCTCTCCTTCCTTCTTTCCTCCTTCTTTCCTTCCTCTCTCCTTCCTTCTTCCTTCCTTCCTTCCTCCCTCCCGCCTTTCTCCCTTTCCTTTCCTTCTTCCTTTTTTCCCTTCCGATCTTCATCCATTTATCTCCTTTCCTTCCCTTTCCCTTTGTTCGGACTTAATTTGAAAATCGCCCCCCAGGGGTGGGGGCGGTCATTATCTAAAAGGGATCGTGGTCGGTTTCTTTCTACTAATCACTGGCTCTTATTTAAAAGGAAGGGAAAGGGAAATTTCCAGGGCCGAATTGTGCCAGGAAAACGCCTCCCGGTTCAGCGGCTCTGAAAACGTGCCCATCCTGGCAGAAGGGAAACAAAGAGCTTTGGTTTTTTATTTCATTTTATTTTAGCTTGCGAGGATATTTTAGTTCTCTTCTTTCCTAACTTTTTTTTTCTTTCCCGAGGACGTTTGGCGAGGTCCAACAAGAGGGGAAAGAGGCCAGGTTTCTTGGGGCTTTCTCAGCACGTCTTGGAAGGCTGGCCTTTGAGCCCCGGTCCCCCTTCCCCACCCCCCAGCACACTTCCAATGTTGTCCTACAAATGGGAGGTGTGGGGGGACAGAGTCCTCTTCATTATCAGACTCAATGAAATGACTAACTATGTACTTGGGTACTTCCCGGTAGTTTTCGGAGACGTTTGTCCAACCCTCCCACTTCTGCTAGACGGTGGGGGTGGGGGGATGGAGAAGAAAGGAGAGAGGGAACCTTATAAGTTAATCTCTCCTGTTCCCCCCGCCCCATTATCCCCGCACCTTGCATGACAAAAGACGGGAGGGTGAAGAGAAAATGCCACGCTCTCCTTCTAAATTCCTAGGCAACCAACCGCACACGACCCCAAATTCTCAGTCCCTGTCGCCGCAGTCGTCGTCCCCCCTCCCCGCCATTCTCACGCCCCCAGGAGGAAAAAAAAAATCCAACCGCGGGCTTGCAAACTCTGGATGCAACTTGAAAATCGGGGACCATATCGCAAAGGCTTCGGCGTCGCTCAGAGAGATCCCCGAATAACTCCGGTGCCCGCGCGTTGCAAAAGATGCCCTTTTCATCCTTTGGAAAAAAGGGGGCGGGGGGCGTCTCCGATGCCACAATGGGCGGAAGGCTCTGTGGTGAACTGAAATGTCAAACTGGAAAACGGGAGGGTCGCTGAAAGCAAACTTTGGCCTCCTGATTCTCGATGTCCCCGTAATATCATCATTAATTCTGATCTCATTAATATAGATAACTATTTATCCAGCAGATACACAAATAAACAGACTCTCTGGATAACACCCCCCCCCCATAAATAGACGTACATTGGCTTTTTTTTTCTCTGAAACGTTCTGAAGTTTTTAAAAAGGGTACCCGGTTCAGTCTAAGCCCCATTTGCAAGTTAATTTTCGCTTGGAGGTCCCCCACCCCCAACTCCTCATACTTTCGAACACCTCCGCCCCAGCGCGCATCTGCAATTCCTGAGAACAGGAATTAGAGAAATGACAGGAGATGCTGGTGGTGGTGGTGGTGATGATGATGAAGATGATGAGGACGACGACGACGACCGGAAGAAAATCACGCCCGCTTCTCTGGACATCCGGGAGGTTTTGTGGGGCGTCGGAGTCGATTAAAGGCGAGAACGGAATCCCCAAATCCGCGGCGTTCCACTCCCCGCGCCACATTCGCATCCACACGTACACACACACACACACGCACCAGCAGGCCGGCGGCCAGGATGGAGACGGGCAAAGTTTCGAGGCTGAGATTTTCTTCCCGCGCGGATCTCTCCCAGGTGCGCCACGCCAGTCCTGCGCCCCCTCCAGCGAAAGGGAACCCGGAGCGACCCCAACGGCGAATGCGTTGAGACCACCACCTCCTTCCCCACCTGATGCTTTTGGACCTGTCTGGCTAAAGGGGGCAGAGGGGTTTCTTTTCTCTGAGGCAGGGAGGAAGAGAGAGGCGGTCCGCCCCCGAGCCGACCTCCCCACCCGCCAGCCCGGCCCAACCGAGCTGCGCCCCCGCCCAGACCCGCCAGCGCGCCCAGGTCGGAAGGCAAAACTACTCACGGAGTACCTCGGCGAGTCAGGTGCGAATCTCGCCCCTCCGCAATAAGGCTGCCCTTCTTTTTTTCCCTCTGTGCCAAGCGCCAGGCTGGAGCCAATTTAGATATGCTATAAATTAAGAGGTTGCCATGGCCACCGGCTCGCCATTGGCCGCCGCCCGCCCGACGCGGCGCCCCACGTCACCAAATCTGAATAAGGGTGCGCGAATTACTAAAGCCGCAAGACAAAGCTAGGCGATGGGAGCAGCGCAAAAGTGGAACCAAGTCCCGGCCAGCCAGCGGCGCGCCGGCGAAGGAGGGGACCGGCCAAGGAGCACCGCCGCGCCTGGGCCTTGCCCGCCACCTCCCAGCCCCGCCGCCCCCGGGGCCGCTGGGCCCGGCATGCCGCGCTGAAGCCCCCCGGGAAGCCACGCCGGGCCAGGCGAGCGCCGAGCCGGAGGGGCGACGCCGAGAAGCCCGAGCGCGCCCGGAGGAAGAGGAGGGCGCGCGGGGAGCGCCCGTGGGGAGACGCGGCAGCGGCCGCGGGCGGCGCAGCGGAGCGGCTGGGCGGCGCGGCCACCCCCCTGTCCGGCCGCGGCGATGATGGTGCATTGCGCCGGGTGCGAGCGGCCCATCCTGGACCGCTTCTTGCTCAACGTGCTTGACCGGGCCTGGCACATCAAGTGTGTCCAGTGTTGCGAGTGCAAATGCAACCTCACCGAGAAATGCTTCTCGCGGGAAGGCAAGCTCTACTGCAAGAACGACTTTTTCAGGTGAGGAGCCCTTCTCCCCCGCCCCCTCCGCCAGATCTTCCCCGGCGCCCTCCCCACCCCCCTGTACCCGCTTAGCACACCAAGGAGGGCCGGGCACTGGGTTCCCCCAAATCTGCAGCTGGCCTTGGGGCCCTGCTCCGCTCCGGGCCTCGCAGCGTTTCTTATCCCTGCGGACGCCCCTGTTGACCCCCTTTTCCCTCGCGCACCTCGACTTACCCCTTGTCAAGCGGGGAATACCTCGCCTGCCTCCACCTTTCAGGGCCGTGGCCTGATCCTGACGCTCCTGGTGGGAGGCGAGCTTTGGGCAGCCAAAGGCAACGCGGTGGCAGGTGATAGGGAATGGGGGGTGGGTGAGAGAAAGAAAAAGAGAATTTGGGGGAATACAGCTTGTTTCTCAGGCGGTTCGCTGGGGCTTGCAAAGCTAACCTCGCTTAGGAGGGCGGAAACTCCGCTGGATCCGATCGCTGTTACTTCCCCGGCGTCTTTGGTTTGCAATTCCCATGCAGAGAGAGAGAAAGAGAGAAGGAAAGAGAGAGGGAGAAGACGGCGTTGTCTATTTATATTATTACTACTAGATTTCTTGATGGCACGGGTTAAAACGTGGGCTCGCCGGGAGCCCCTGCAGCCGCGATGAATTGCTCCCTCCACTCGCGAGCCGGGACAACGAGGTGCGCCAGCCGGAGCTAAGAGAAACGGAACGAGCTGCGGATCGTCCCTTCCTGGCGAAGGGAACGCCGCTTTTCCCACCGCCGCCGGCGAGGCTGCACCTGCACCTGCCCCGCTCCGCACCTTCCTTTCGCAATGACAGAGACGCGCGCAGCCTGAATTTCGCGGAATTGGCTTCCCCCGCCTAAGGCTGGCCGGCTGGCTCGCTTCCTCGCTTGTTCCTCAAGGCGCAGGGAGGTTAGGAGCAGCAGAAGCCCTTAATTTCGGAAATACGGGAGAGAAAGATAAAACGGCCTGGAATTCGGGAAGAGCTACCATCCCCGCCTCCCCCCACACCCGCCCCGCAATACTTCCCGCTGTTGGGTCATTATTTTTCCTATTAGCTTTGGCTCACCTGCCTACTTACACACACGCGCGCACCACCACCACCACCCTTACCACGGAGGTGCCAATATATGCAGGCCCAAGCTGTTGGGGTTTTACCCACGAGTAGCCTTCTTGATTTCAACGGGACTCCTTATTCACGGAGCGCAGCAGTGTGTAACCAAAGGAGTGGTGGGGGGGCGCCTTTCGGCCTTCCTGTTTCTATTATTCTCCCACGCCAACTTCTACAGATCTTTAGGGCGATACACTATTTTATTTTAATTTTTAAAGCTGTCCCTGTAAGGATGCTTTCTGGTATTTTAAGCGCAGTGGAGTCTGATATAGATATGGTAATGAAGGCCCACGTCCTAATTGAAGGGGACGGCTCGGCTCCCGAGGTGCCTTTCTCACCTAAATGCGTTTTGTTTTGCCAACAGCAGCGCAGAGAAAAACTCGGCCGCTCCCTTTCCCCGACTTCGCAGAAGGGCTCGGCAGAGCGGAGGGGCGAATCTGGCCCACCCGCATTTTTCTTTTTGTCTTCCGAAGACAAACACCTACACGCCCCAAATCCACAATTAAAGCCCATTTGAAAATGCAAAGCCAGCCTTACCTTTTGCTTTTTTTCGACTGTAATTGAGGCAAAGCACCTCCTTGTTTAAGGGGTGAGGATCACCAACATTATGGGGCCGAGCAAGGGAGGGGGGGAAACTGCTGAGATCTGCGAGCGTTTGGGCCCCAGGCGACGGCATATGAATAGGCGGAGGTTAAGCTGGCTTTGCACATGTAAACGGACCGTGCGGGCCATTCTGAATACTTGGACCTTCAATCTTCTTTCTACATATACTCCCCACCCCCCTTAAAAAGCCTTTAAACGCCCGGGATGAAGAGCAGATAAGATGCAGATGCTATATTTCTTCTTCCCACCACCCTCCCCCCCAAAAAACGTTTTCACATCAGGTAGAAGAAATGATGCTTAGCCCAGGGCGGGTGGCGGCGGGGGGGGGGGGCGGGGGGGCAAATAAAGGACTTGTATCCCAGCTTCTAGCTTTTTTGGATTGCTCTACATCCCCGAATTGGAGCGGGTGAGCGAACAAGCCAAACTACACCACCGGGAATTTTAAAAGTCGAATAAATAAAACCTTTTCTTCGTTTGCCCTGACTTTGCTTTTGCGTTTAAACAGAAGGAAGGGGGGAAGAAAAATGAATTTCTCCCCAGGCTGAAATGAATTTAACATTAAATAAAACCTTAAAAATAATCCCTCCCCCCTCCCCATGAAAACCACACACCAAGAATGGGTCGCCTTCGACTAGGAACTAGGATCCGATTCCACTCGGATGGGTTTCCAATGAATTCGAAGCCAGGAGCGGCACTTGATTCTGAGCAGCGCTGTTTGCTCGGATTTCACGCGGAGCAGCGTTCCCTTGGATTTGTCAGGGTGGACAGACCCCTTTTTATTTTATTTTATTTTGTTTATGTTTTTAATTTAAGCATTCAATTCAAATGCGCCCAACCCGTCCATAATTTTTTCCAGGGCTGAGCCCGAAACGCAATTCCCGTTCTCCTATGCTTACCAAGCGCTTTCCTTTCGAAAGGGCAAAAATCAGGTCGTTTTTGAGAAGGGGGAAGCGGGGAGGCAAAAGTGTTCCTTCGGGCCTCTCCCCACTTTCTTCTCAGGAGACGTCAACGTAATTGTTTTCCGCCCTGTTTATTAAAAGGGAAAAAAAAATCCGCTCGCATCCAGGGCACAGAAACCAGGAAAATCGCGAAGGACGCTGAAAAAGCACGGAGTTTCTTGACTGGGCGAGATGGCGGGGGCGGGGGGGGGTACTTTTCTTGACCGGAATGGAAAGGGATCGATCCAGCCGATCGTTTCAAATACGAAGGCGCACTTCGGGTGGGGCCTTCTTTGTCGGTGGGGTCTGAGCAACTGCCCCATTTGCCCCGCTCCTGACCTATCCTAAAGACCCCAAGAATGAATATGCAAGGATGCCCCTAGAGTGCCCTGGGCATCGTCTCGCCCCGATTTTTCTCCCTTTCTTCTCTTCCTCCTCCTCGCCATCCCCTGACCCATTTTGACCGATTTCTCCCCTTTTCCAGGAAGTTTGGGACTAAGTGCGCCGGCTGCGCGCAGGGCATTTCCCCCTCCGACCTGGTGCGTAAAGCGCGGAGCAAAGTCTTTCACCTGAACTGTTTTACCTGCATGGTGTGCAATAAACAGCTCTCCACGGGGGAGGAACTGTACATCATCGACGAGAACAAATTCGTCTGCAAGGACGACTATCTGAGCTCCGCCACTTTTAAAGAAGGCAGTCTCAACTCAGGTGACCGCTTCCCCGTTCCCTTTCCCAGCCCTGTCCTTGGGCGGGTGGTGGTTTGGGACCCCAGCAAAGGGTGGACAACTGTGGTTTACCTGTGTTCTAAACTCTCCTGGGTGGTTTTCCCCCCTGCTGGGGGTGGGGGCAAAATACCTCAATTAGTCTTGGACTCTGCGCTCCCAACCCCAAACATTGTCCTCACTAGGTGGGTGATTTGGGGAGGGGGTGGACAGTGATGGGTGCCTTTGCTGTCCAGCATAGCATCTGCTCTCAACTGGAGTCCCATCTCCTTCTCTGGCATCTCAGCTAAGAAGCCTAGGCCACCACTAGATGCAAGATTAGTGGCCTAGGTGAGGCTTCGAGGTAGATTTATTTTACTCACGAGATTCTTTATTTATTTTATCTATTTATAAATTTATTCACCACCCATCTCCACCTCATGGGGGACTCTGGGCGGTTTACAATAAAATTCTTCCTTCAGAAGCTCAAGGCAGTGGACCACCAGGTTGAACGGATAGGCAGGTCCCAAATCACCTGGAGAGGAGGATGAGCTTGAATGGGAGCTCCCCCGAAGCCTACGGGCTGTGGTGGTGGTGGTGGTGGTGGTGGTCTTCCACACAGCCACACTTGCTTGAGAGCAGGACCCGTTGGGGAGATCAGTTTCTGAACAGGCAAGCATCCATAAGCTTGTGGTGTAAGAAATGTGTGATTTTCAGTTAAACAGTGGAAGAATAAATGTAGAAGAAGAAGAGAGATGAGAGATCTTCAGATCTTTTTTTGATAGAATGGGAAAAATCCTCTTCCCACCACAAATCCTACCAATCAAGATTCCTTCCTTCCTTCCTTCCTTCCTTCCTTCCTTCCTTCCTTCCTTCCTTCCTATCTACCTACCTTCCTCACTCTTTTCCCCTCCCTCCCTTTCTCTCCTTCCTTCCTTCCTTCCTTCCTTCCTTCCTTCCTTCCTTCCTTCCTTCCTTCCTTCCTTCCTTCCTTCCTTCTCCATTATATTCCTATTAGGCCTTTACTTTTTCTGTCAGGATCCCACGCTGTCTTCATTCATCCTGAACCTAGCAGGTTTTCCAAAACCATCATGAGCTTCTATTTCATAGGAAGTTTAACCAAGAGTCCAAGTGAAGAGGGGTGGCTGTGAAATGGAGAAAGCAGGATTTCAGATGGCCAGCCCTGGGTTGGGGCCTTCTTCGCCTGGCGGTTGGCCAGAGTGTGGGCAAGATAATTGTGATTTGGGATCAGGTGCATTTCCAGCCTGCCCCACCTCCTCCTCTTTGTCCATCACTGGCTGTCTTTTTACTGAGCGGGGGGAGAGAAGTGGGGGTTTGGGAAGTTATTCTGAACACCACAGATACCCTCACCACGCGCATGAAAATGGGCTTCTCTCCATACAACCCCTTAGACTGTAGCATCTGCCAAACCAGCTCCTGGTCTCTGCTGCTTTTCAGATGCGCCTCATTTCTTTCTCCAGCCCAGCCTTGCCTAACCTTCTCCCCACCAGATGGGCCACCCCATGACCCCCATCCTCTTCAGGGAGCGTGGCATGCTAGTGGGGAGAGGAGGGGAATGAGAGCTGTTCTCATGCAGGATAGCCTGGGGGGTGGGGCCGCTGGGGTGGTCCCCACCCACATGCATCTTCCTGGCATCAGAATAGTCCCACCTCAATCAAGCAGCAAGTTCAAGGGGGCTGCTGGCCCTGCTGAAGATACAGAGATAAGGACCCAACACTTTGCAAATTAAGAGTGAAGACTCCTTCCAGCTGAGCTCTGCCTCTTGGTGACTTCATGGACACGGACAGATAGTTTTCTTGGCAGTACTGTGGAAATAGTTTGCCATAGACTTGGTGGTCTCCCATCCAAGTACCAACTAGCTCTGATGCCACTTAGTTTTGGCAGTCAGCCAAAATCATTTTTCTCCTTTGATTTCACAAATCATATAACTTGGTTTCAGTCCTCAAGAAAACCCAGCATCCTGGGTGCCCTCCCAGCCAAACCTCTGGGACCGATCCTCCCTCCCTCCTGCATATTGCAAGAGGACAAGAATGACTTTCCCCCCACCAGGCCTCCAAGTGCATCAGAATATACTTCCTATCATCAAGTTAGACAGCCTGACTAAGCCTCCTTGGATTTGTTGTCCAAAATATCTACACAGCACCAGCTGGCGATGGCTTTTCTAAATAGCTCAGTGGGTTGGCTGCTACCCTCTGCTTCCAAAACCTCTTTCTCCACAGCTTGATTTGTTTGTCTGATTCATTAATGAATCGATTAATTGATTGCCTTCCCATTGCCTTGGGGTTCCTCTATCATCTCGATGAAACTTACATCCTTTTCTGCGTCACATACAGGCCCTTTTCTCCCTGGATATTTCTTTCCAAGGAACCTGACAGTCAACTGTAGGTTCATTCACTGAGAGCAAGATTTGGGGGTTCCCATCTTGGCAGAGCTCCTAAAAAAAAAAAAAGTCAAAGTGATGGATGCCCTGTTGGAATATCTGTCTTCTTTTCCGGGTCCAAGAATTCTTGGCTGATAGGATTCCTTCGCTTGCTTCAAAATCTTGTAAGGCGTCTCTGTTACGTTTAAAGTCCCCCTTCCCATTCTGCTGAATGAGACACAGGGCTAGGTTGACTTTCTTCTAATTTTCCCATAAAAGTACCAGAGCATCATCAGGGCTCCCCCTAGCATCACAGGGGGAATCCTATGATGCTACTTGCTCCCTCTTTCTATGGGTTGCACCCATTCCGCCTGGCCCGTTCTCTAAATGCAAAGCCCAATTGCATTTAGGAGATGTATTCCATAGCTGGAATACTTAAGAGCTAAGAGCTATCTGAAAGCTAGTTTATGATTTCTGGGAAAGCCTCCTTGGACTAGCAAGGGCTAGAGTATGTGGCCTCTAAGACCTCTTCTCTACTGACTACTCTCCCTTTTCCCCAACAGTTTCTTCCTGTACCGACCGAAGTTTATCTCCGGATATTCAGGACCCCATGCAGGATGATACCAAGGAGACGGACAATTCCACTTCCTCGGATAAAGAAACCACCAATAATGAAAATGAGGAGCAGAACTCTGGAACCAAAAGAAGGGGACCCCGGACCACCATCAAGGCCAAGCAGCTGGAGACCCTCAAGGCAGCATTTGCAGCCACCCCTAAACCCACCCGGCATATCCGGGAACAGCTAGCTCAAGAGACGGGGCTCAACATGAGAGTCATCCAGGTAAGATACATTACCATTTTGTTATAACAGAGCTTTGAAGGTGCCCAACTGGAATGATCACTCATCATCCTCTACTAGAAAATCGTTTTTTGGCTTCTTTCTGGGCATTGTACCCCAGAGGTATTCTGATTCATGGTCCTGATGCCCTCTGGAATTCAGCCTCCTCCACGTCCTTTCCAGCAGTGCCTTTGTGTCTACAGAAAAGTGGCACGTTTCTAGACGTTCCAGGTTATATCATCACTTCTCACCGTGGACACCTGGAAAGGCTCTCCTGTGCTGAGCCATCACCAAGGACTTTGCTTTCAGAAAGAAGAAGAAAAAAAGGAGAAAATGAGAACCATCCAGAAATGTTGACAGTGAGCTTGTCGAGCTGTGGAAATCTTCAGGCTGCTTCCCAAAAGGATTTTTACAGCCAGCAATCATCATTTATCACTCTTGTCTTCCAGGAAATACTTTGAGAGCCAAAACCTTAACTGTTTTAATTAAGAATGGAATATTAGGAAGTCACCTTAACAGAAACCAGAATCTACATGAGGAGCAGACAGTAGGAGGGGAGCATGAAGGGCAGGAGCATAGGACATCCTGCCAAGTGTTCATTTTTTGTTGGAAAGGGGAGAATGTGCAACCCATCCTTCCTGGCCCGTGTCCAATTGCATTTAGGAGATATATTCCATAGTTGACAAGCTTAAGAGCTATCTGAAAGCTAGTTATGATTTCTGGAAAGCCCCCTTGGTCTGAGCAAGGGCTGGACTAGGTGGCCTTTGAGACCTCTTCTCAAAATTTGTGATTCTGTATCTGGGAATAGAGAAGGACTGCACTGTTTTGGTGGACGAGCTGTTGAAATGAATGGTAGCTACCTGAATGCAAAGGTTGGGTCCACAGAGACATGCTCTTAGGCATGTTTTTTCCCAGTACCAATTCCACAGTGCTGAATGGGATGTGCCTCCAAGGAAGAGATGCCAGATATTAAACCAGGTCAAGTCTATAGTTAGTAGAAAGCAAGGTCTCCCCCATTAATTGTTCGGGTCCCCTCCTTTCCTTTGCCTTTGAAGGCGAAAGAGGCAAAACCTGACAGGATGAGGGGGTCTTCTGCAAGAGCAGTAGAGGTGATGTTTCAGCTAGGATTTATTCAGTCAGAAGGAAAAGAAGCTACCAGGAATAAATCAAGACCACCAGGTCATCTAAAGTCTATGGAAAGAGCTGCTTCAACCCCCGGGTCTCCTTTGGAATGGAGATTTCTTGGGGAAATCTGCCCTGATTTTCTTCCTGATTTGCCAGCTTGCAAACAGGAGGCTAGTCCTTCTGTTTTCTATGAAACAACTACAGAGAAAACTACCGTGGAGCTTCCAAACTCTTGGCCCTCAGGGCCTAGCTTTTGCCACTATAAGCTAGGCCCTGAGGGCCAAGAATGAGAACAGGACTTCTCTGGATTGAGTTTCCCAAAATTGATCAATTTTTCCTCTTAACTAGTACCATCCACAGGTGGGAAACTACACTTCCTTTCCATCCAACATGGAATGGCTGGTGGGGAAGATCTCCAGATATGTATTCCTGGTCCCGTAGGGATCTTCTCAGCTCCATATGCCAAGACTCAAATATGCCAAGACTCAAATCTTTCCAGAATTATCTTCTGCTTGGCACCTCAGCTCAGGATGGACCCTCTTGAAGAAAGCTTCTGGCTGGATTCCCCTAACTGCTTGCCTATGTTGAAGTTAACTATGGACTAGCCCAGTGCCTTGGATTCACACACACACATTCCCCAAATTAGCTCCACAGGCTGGGAGCCCCCCCCCCCCCCACACACACAAATTAGCTCCACCCAGCATCGCTAAAATGTAGCCGGTTTGCTTATGGCTCAGTGAATCTTGTGAATACACACCCCACTTTCCGAAATCATTAGCTTATTTGGAAACAACCAGAGTAAAATTAATTTATGACCAGCAAAGGGGAGTGAGAGACTGGGCTGGTGTATTAAGTGTTTTTTTCTTACAAGAGAGGGACATCAGCTAAAACCGGAAAAGACATTCCACATGCGTTAGGAACGGAATGGCTTTTCCGTGTCTGCAGTTTACAGCCACTTTCCTCCCCTTTAGCTCTTAGTACAAGTGCTAGATAGTCCTAACTGCCACACACACACATGCACATACAGAACTGCAAACAGAGGAAGGAGATTCAGGGACCATCTTCCTACAATCAGGGTTTCCTCAAGAAGCTAAACCCAAAACGTGGTTTAGGAAAAGGAGATTTGCTCAATTTCTTAGGCCAACACCAACAAAATCACAAGGTGGTTGTGTTCCTGTTGCACCCAGAGCTGCAAACTAGCCTCCCATATTTCAGTTAACTAGTTCAGACTAGTTTAAACTAGTCTACCGTATTTCAGTTAATCCTAACCCCTTGGTTAGGTGAAAGTTCAGTGTGCTCCCCCAACCCCAGCCAATGAGTTGTCCAAAAGTGGACAACTGAGTCCACCCTAAACCACGGATAGGCCTCTCATGCAAACACAGCCAGCGTAGATGCACATGCTCACCAACACACTTACCCATGGTTAGTTGAACCATGGGATATACAGCGAACACCGTTTTCTAGTTATCCCTGAGCCAGAAACAGATGCTTCCGACTGGATTGGATGCCCACAAAGCCTTCCTCCTGGAGACCATCTTTATACTGGGCTGAAGGCACCTCAGTTGGATTAGGGGAGAGAGGAAGAGAGGCAGGTTTCACAGCACGATCAACGCAAGCCTGTGTTTCACGGACCTTCCTTCCAAGTAAGCCTCGTTTAGAATTCCAGGCTTCACAGAGCAGAGGAGCAAAGGAAGGAAATTTCACAGCTGGCGGCTGAAGGAAGCTTAACATCTGAGCGCTTCTCTCAAAACAGAGCCCCCTTTTTTAAAGAGCGTCCTTCACAGAGCAGCTCCCGGGGCTTTTCTCACCCCTCTTTCACATGGTTAATCTTCTGTCACGGTCAGGACTCTGTGGCCACCTTCTCACCGCCCGCTTCGCCCAGGTCCTGCTTTTATCCCTTTTCTGAGTTCGCCCAACCCCAACCACCAACTAACCCAACCGGCGGGATTGTCAAAATCCGCCTAGCTATAACCGCCTTTCCCTCCTCAGACCCAAGACTAACCAGGCTTAGCTGGTTGTGTGAACACAACAGTATGCGCAGGCAAAACCCCGTTGCTTTCTGCGAACGCCTCTTTCTTTCTCCAATTCTGTTGCTTTCCCCAGGTCGGAGTGGAACTTTTCTCCATCCTTTCTTTGGGGGCAGCCGCATTCCTGGGGAACTGGGGGGTGGGGTGGGGTTGGAGGGCTGCCTGTCTGCTTGAAGCCCCCCATCTTACCATCTCGCCCGCGCCCCCAGGTTTGGTTCCAGAACCGGCGCTCGAAAGAGCGAAGGATGAAGCAACTCAGCGCGCTGGGCGCCCGAAGACACGCATTCTTCCGGAGTCCTCGGCGCATGCGCCCTCTGGGGGGCCGGCTGGATGAGTCCGAGATGCTGGGTACCACTCCGTACAGCTACTACGGAGGTAAGAGGCCTTTTCTCCTCCAAAGGGAGTTTTTGAGCCGAATGTGTCGCCTCCAAGACTCGATCCTTTTCGGTGGCTTACTTCCTTTTCGTTCCCCCCCACCCACCTTCTAACTATCTTTTGCTCCCGAGTCAAAGCCCCCCAGCCACGGTTGTTGATGGCTTTATTTCTAAGTAAAAGTCCTTAGACAATGAAGATTTAAGGGGTCTTATGCTGACTGGGTTTACAACAGGCTCCATCGTGGTTTGTTAAGTAAACTGCCATGGCTGGGCACCCGTCCGTTGGAAAGCCCTCAACCCTGCTTCAGAGATCTGGGTCTGCGTGACCTGCTCAGCCACAAGCGGGGTTCCCGTGTTGTCTGAATCCGGCCTCTGAGTCTGAGGCATAAGGGTTCGGGGTTTCACAGGAAGAGGGAGGGGAGGTGCCGCTCCGCAGGCCTTCTGCTCACTCGAAAAATTTTTTTAAAAGTCTTCTTGGTCCACCCAGAGTGCAGATTCAAAATCCAGAGAATTAACGTTTAAAAAAGTTTCACGGAGATGGAAAGCAGTGTTCTTCAGTGAGCGTTTTTCACGTTCCCTTGTTCCCTTTTTGGCCTCTATTTTTACCTTCCTTCCTTCTCTTTCTCTTTGTCTCCTCTCTTCCTCTCCCCTTTCTCCTTTCCTTTTCTTCTTTTCTTTCTCTTCTCCCTTCTTTTGCTTCTTTCTTTCTTTCACTCTTTCGCTCTTTCTCTCCTCCCTTCCTCTGCTTCTTCCTTTCCTTTCCTTTCCTTTCCTTCCTCCCTCCTTCTTTTCCACCCTTCTCTCTTCTCCTCGCACCACCCCCTTGCCTTCCTGCCTCTCCCCCACCTTCCCCACAGCCCCTCCCGAAGCCAAGGCCTGAGGACCGCCCTGGGGGGAGGCGCCCCTCACCCAACGCCCACCTCGCCCCAAGGCCGCCCTCCGACCGTCGCTCCCGCCCGCTTGGACCGAGCGGCGTCCTCCCCGCGCGCTCCCGGGGCTGCGCCGAACAAAGCTTCAGCTGCCCGCCTTTTGTGCCTCTTCCAGACGGCATGTGTGCCAATTGTGCCCACCCCAGGAGCTCCGGGAAGGAAGGCCGGTGTCCCCCGACCAGCCCCGCCGCGCTGGTGCTGCCCCGGGCTCGGCGCCCCCTCTCTTCGACTCCCCATCTCTTAAAGCCGAGCACGGGAACCCACAGCCATCCCCCTGAAGGACAAAGTGTATGGGGTCTCCCCACCCCTCCGAAATGTTCGCGGGGATCCTTTTTAAGGGAGTACTTGCTTTCTAGCATTTCTTTCCACTCATTCCCACCCCCCGGAAAAATTCAGGTAGGGGCGTCTTCAGTAGACCTATCGATGTGCACACAATGGGAGCGATGCTCCAGGCTGTGATCCTTTCACCTCTCCGATTGAACTCCATAGGGCTGGCTCCCAGGAGATGCCCACTTGGCCCATTCAGTGCGGTGCTGTGCCCATCTCTGGCTGGGTGGGCTCATCAGCCTTACCCAGAGCGGGTCACTCAGAGGCTGTGTTCTCACAGCACAGGGAACCCCAGCCAGCCAGCCCTATAGTAACTTCATGTGCAAATCCAACCGTTGTGCTTCAAGAAGTAGAACATGGAATGGAGCCCATCATGGGTGAGTCTGTGGGGAGAACACAAGTGTGCATGTTTTCCTAGAGGTTTAAGACTACTTAAAACCCAGATTTATTTCTGGGGAGACTGGGAGGGTATAAACACTGTGCTGCTCACCAGCCTTTGCATAGGTGAACATTGCTCATGAAAATTATACAAAAGAAGAGGAAGAATAGCACCGAGGGGGAAAAATCCCCCAGTGTTAATTCAATAGTTAATAGGATCTCACCTTTGAAGACAGATGGGGGTGGGGGGTTATAATCCCCTGGAAAACTGATTAGTGGCTTTCCTGAGAAGTAAACCCCACTGATTTCAGTGGGGCTTGTAAGGTCCCCCTTTGTTCTGGAAGCAAGTCCGATCCACCCCCACTGATCTCTGTAGGACTGTCTTCGGAGTAGACTTCTCCCAGATTGCTCAAGTTGGGAATGCCAAGGTGTCCAACTGGAGTAGAAGGTTGTGAAATGGGCAGTGCCTTCCTTATAGGTTGGGCAGGGAGCCAGGTTTGGGGGGGGGTGCCTTTCAGGTGGCTGGAGTGAACTCTCTTTTGGTCATGCATAATTGTGTTTGTGTAAGAAGAACATATCTATTTATATCTCACTCAGAGAGACACACACATGTTCATTTTTAAATTGTGTGTGTTACAATCAGTATGCACAGATGGATATATCCCTGGCCCTGTGTTTCTGTGCAGTTGGGAAGAGCATGTAATATTTTTGCATGAGTGCTGTCCTTCCAACTGTCTAATCGGGTTTACGATTATTGATTACATGCCATAAAGTCAGCATCAACTATTAGCCACCACACAGAGAGATTTTTTCCAGGACAATCTGTCCCCAACCTGGTCCTTCAGATCTTCTAATGATGCCACTGTAACTGAATCCATCCCCTTGCTGCTGGTCCTCCTCCTCTTCTCTTTCCTTCCCCCTTTCCCAGCATCAGAGCCTTCTCCAGAGAGCTGGGTCTTTGCATGATGTGCCAAAGTAGGATAAATTTGAGCCTGGTCATTTGTGCCTCAAGTGAGAACTCTGGGTTGATCTGTTCAATGATCCATCAGTTTGTTTTCTTGGCTGTCCATGGTATTCTCAGGAGTCTTCTCCAACACCAGAGTCCAAAGGTGTCAATACTCTTCCTATCCTGTTTCAAGAAACAGTCCAACTGTCCCTTCCATAGAGTGTCAGAGGGAATACCACCGCATGCACAATTCCATTTTTTGTATGTAGAGACACATCACAGCATCTCTTTTCCAAGGCCTTCAGGGCTGCTCTACCAAGTGCTGGTCTGCTGGTATTTCTCAGCTGCTGATTCCTTTACTGTTGATTCTAAAAATCAGAAGCTACCCACCCCTTCCATATCTTCACTGTCAATTCTAAGGCTGGTTGCTGGACCTGCTGTCATTCGTTTGGTCTTCTTTATAGTTACTCGTACTCCCATTTTTTCACTGTGCTCCTTGACTTCCATTCCTAGAATAAATTGGGTTTCTAGGTCTAGATATTGTCTTTTAAAAGGTGGCATGGGCATGTGTGCATGATGTGTGTGAGAATTGGAGAGGCACTAGCTGCAGCACAGACATGCACACGCACAGGCCTGTGTGCCTGGTTAGAGACACACACTAAAGGACATTGCAAGGTTGTTATTTTGCAAAGCAATGCAATGCAATCGTGCAGAAGGTTGCTCTTGCATTTCACAAGTGAACACACACCTCACTAACTTTGGAAGCTTTGTTCAAGGAGGTGAGCCTCAGTGAACACATGTGCACCCACAAATCCAGATCCTGCCTGGTTCTCTCTTTAATAGAATTAATGGCCCCGTGCTACGGAGGGCAGAGCAGGGAACCAATACAATTCACAGCAGTGGCTTGAATCCCTCGGTCTCCCTGGTAGGGAGGGGAACTCCCTCTTCTGTCTACACCCCCCCACACACAATAGTTTCCTTCCTTCCATCCATCCAAGCCCATCCTTTGTAGTCCCAGCACCCAAGCTAGCTCCCAGGTGTTGCTTTCCAAGGATTGAAACCTGTAGGGTAGGGTGATTGGCACACCCCGCTTTGATGCACTTTGCTTATGTTTTACTGTGGGGCGACCTTACAGCTGTGTTCTCACATGCTTATCAGGTCAAGCCAAGCTGTACCTGCTGAAATGGCACAGCCTGCCAGGTTGTGGTTTGTTTATTTGTTTGGGTGGTCTGCAAACCCAAACTTTTGATTGGATGTAGAGTTCACCGGCAGAAAACGGGGTTACGCCTCTAAGGAGCATCATTCCTTAGAATCAATGCACAGGGGATAGGAATTAAAGACCTTTTAGAAAGCACAGACCTACCAAGGTTTACTCAGAAGTAAGTCCTGGAGAGTCCTATGGGGCTTACCTAGAGGGAAGCCGGGATTCCATGCGGGGCCCTTCCACAAGGATTGGGTTATGGCTCCCCATCAGCTCCAGGTTCAACTGTTTGGAAAATGTGCCTTGGGAAGGGTCTTTAATGCCTGGGTGGCTAAATTTATAATTGCTGACCTTACTTGGTAGAGTGGGTAGGCCATAAATAAACGGCTTCTGAAGGCAGGTTGGCAAGGATGATGGGGGTTATAGTCCAAAGCTGCTCACAGAGCACCCAATCCAAGGGACCTTTGTGGTGGGGGGTGGGGGTTATGATTTTTGCGAGGCTTGTTGTACGGGTTTATCACTGAGGGGTCTAGAGGGGTGGAGATGGGGAATAAACCACATCTGGTCTGTGGGGGGGGGCTTCTCCAGCTGTGCAGTGATACTGGCCTGACTCTGAGGTCTACCTCTCCAGGGATAAGCATCAGGGTTCCAGGATGGGCTGCAAAGCCCCGGGTTTTTGAAAGCGCTGCCTTTTAATCCAATTAAAGGGGCCACCAGACGCCGGATCTTTCGCCCCCCGCCCCCCCCTCGAGGAAGGCAGCTCTCCTCTTACCCCGCCCTTCTCCCGGGGGCGGAGCGCTGGGGTGGGGGAGAAATTCCTCTTCGTTGGAAGCCCCTTGGACCATTCACCCCCCCTTTATCTCTCCCCCCCCCCTAGATTACCAAGGCGATTACTACGCCCCTGGGAGCAACTACGACTTTTTCTCGCACGGCCCCCCCTCGCAGGCGCAGTCGCCGGCCGACTCCAGCTACATCCCGACCTCGGGGGCCGGCTCCACCCCGCTCGGGCCCCTGGACGCCCCCCTGGCCGGGCACCACACCTCCGAGAACCAAAGGTACACGGATATGATCTCCCACTCCGACACGCCCAGCCCGGAGCCGGGGCTGCCCGGCTCGCTGCACCCCATCCCGGGCGAGGTCTTCAGCGGGGGGCCCAGCCCCCCCTTCCCCATGTCGGGGTACAGCGGGCCCCTCTCGCATTCCAACCAGGAGCTCGGCGAAGCGGCCGTCTGGTAGAGCGCCCCGGGGGGACGCCGCACGCCAGACCTCTCCTCCAAGCCCCACCTCGGACCGAGCCCTTTTCCCACCCGGACGGGGGCGGAGGCCCCCCCGCTTCCCTGGCGGCCGCTCCAGGACCACGCCTGGCCCGCTGCCTCGCCCCGGGTGGGCCCAGTGGAGACGCCTGGAAGCCTGGCGGGAGCTTCGAGGCGGCCGCCTGCCGCCAACCTCCGCGTTTCGCAACTCCTTGGACCAAAGTTGGATTCGCCTGTTTCGCAGACTGGAGGATGGGGAGGGGGACGAGCGTCGCTTCCCCCCCGCCCTGCTCCACCTTGCTGTCTCCCACCCAGGATTGTGTCTTGGGTTCGGATTTTTAGTGATTTTTTTTTAAGAAAAGGGGGAAAAAAAGAAACACACAAAGCAATTTGGAATTTGGTTTGCTTTGCTTTCGTTTCTCCGGAATCGGATCCAAAAGAAAAGGAAGAGAGCGGATTTATTTTAATTAGAAGGTTTATTTGGCGCAAATGGGACAGTTGGAGGGGAGGGGGGGCTGGAGTGTTTTGCTGGTGACGCGTCGCCCCCTGGTGGTCAAGTGCTGGAACGACTCGGAGGACTTGTTTAATACGTTCAAATGGATTGGCCAGGGTTTTGATTTTCTTTTGTCGGATTAATTAATTAATTAATATTATTCTAATAACATTATTCTTATTTTTATTGGGGAGGAAATACAGCGCCCCGCCACCCCAACCCTACAACCAATAGCAGGAAAAATAAAAAGAGAGAAAAAGCAAATAATTTGGGGATGTCGGTAAGGAATGCCGATCCAGACCTTTCTCGGAGGCTACCCGTGTTTAAGGATGTACTATAGGGTTTTTTTGCTCCTAGTTTCTTTATTTTGTATAAAGAAGAAACAAATAAAGTATGTTTTTGTGTTTATTGATTATTCATTATATCAAGGGTCTCAAATGCCAAGGTGGGAGGCGGGAAACAAATGGATGTGCAGGCCGAATGGGAATTATAAATGACAAGAATTGCCATGCTTAAGTAATAACAAAATGATGGGAGAAAAGCATTCCCATTTTTGTTGCTGTTGTTTCTCTAAGAAAATGTTGAGACTTAATCCAAGATCAAATGCAATCAAATCTTTAATACGGTCCTAGGCCAGCATAAAGGGATGGGGTACAGTCATTAAAAAGAAGCATAAAGGATCTAAAAATCTATATCAAGAGTAAAAGTGAAAATCTAAAAAAAATGATAAAAAGCTAGAAAATATTTAAAAAATCATTCAAGATCGGTCTTTTCCAATCTGGTGCCCCCAAATGTTTTAGGTTACAATTCCCATTGCCCTTAAAGCCTTTGGAGGAAATTTGGAGAAAAAACTTGGTGATTACATTGTTCCTAGCAAAATTGTGACCACAAAAACATCAAAACTATCATTATCTCAGCATACTCTTCATGGAGGCTAGAAGGACTCAGGTATGCATTTTATAAGCATACTGGGATTGTATTTTATACACACACACATTCCTATTTTCTAGAGATTGCTGGAGCAGTGGTTGAATGGGGAGTGGTCAGGCTGAAGAAGAGACTGGCATCCCATTCATAGGGTGGTTTAAAAAAAGTCCAGATGGTAGCCCTGATTACACAATTGAAGCTGCACTCCATGTAAAAAGGGGTGGGGTTTTGATCATGTGGCTGCAGTGGCCATCTTGATTTTTTTGCCCCTCCCCTGACATCTCAGCTTCATCTGTTCACTAAGTAAATGTATTCTTTGTCAACATCTGGTGCTGAACCATGGTTTTCTTAGCATTCTTAAGCAAGCCATAGCAGCCTGGTTCACACCATGCCATGATGCCTTGACATAAGCCACATTTCACAAGCCACAATGCCTGGATTCTGATTCCCCTCTCAGCACAACCCAAAGAAGCAGTGGAGCATTTTCTTAAAGGCTGTCCTACGGTAGAACAAGAGAAGGTGGCATCTCTAGCAACATGCTAAGGAGAAGACATGATCAATGGTTAGCTCTCCACTCATGGGGCAGGAGGACAACTGGTGGCTTCTGCACCACGTCGTCATCATGCCAATCATGTGAATTATGTTCTTGCATCAGAGGCCAGGGCATTAAATAGTTGCATTCTTTGAGCAATGCCACCATGAGTCCCCAGATGGGAGGAGATCGGCGGGGACAGATTGGATAAATAAATAAATAAATAAAACGAGAGACGCGCCGTCATGTTGACGTCACTGTGACTTCTTACAGCTACCAATGCTGCCTGAAGCTTTTGTCCCCTAGCATGGCCTTCATTCGTATCATCCCTTGGGCCCCCAAATCAGCTGCTGCCTTCTTGCCATAACTGTGGCTTGTTTACCAAACCATAGTTAAACAACCTGTTGCTTAGTCCATTGCGTGAACCCTTCAGAGGCCCGTGGTCATTCAGGGGCAGTGGAGCAGGATCACAGTGGGGCCAGGAGTAATTTTTCTCTTTCCTATATAAATTAATTGTCTGGAGAAAAAGAGTCAAAACTTCTCCGTGGAAAGCGATGTCTGGAGCATACAGTGGAGGTAAGTGCTTATAACAGACCCAGGGCTAGGAAGAAGTGGCACCAACATATGGGAACCCACAACAATTTGCCCCATCGGAGCGCAAATGTGAATGTAAACGTGAAGGGATACCAGACCCAGACCATCCTAGCAATATCTGTGGAAATGCTCACTGGGCATCATTAGCTGTGCTAACAGGACTTCCCTAGAATGCTCCTCAAACATTAAACTAACATTTGCTTTTTCTTCTGTGTCGAAAGCAGAGTGGACAGCAGCTCTCAAAGATGGTTTCTAAAACGCAAAGCCTGGTTAGAATCAAAACCTTCTTAAACCCCATCCCATTTTCCTATCTTGCAGCCAACAGAATTCTGGGAGTTGAAGCCCATCCATCTTCAAGTTGCCAGCTTTGAAAAACATTGCTCTAGACCAGTGTTTCTCAACCTTGACAACTTTAAGATGGGTGGGCTTCAACACCCAGAATTCCCCAGCTAGCATGTTGGGTGGGGAATTCTGGGAGTTGAAGTCCACATACCTTAAATTCCTCAAGGTTGAGAAACACTGATCTATACAATCTATGCCTGAGACATGCACACATGCGCACACGCGCACCCCCCCAAAACATTGTGATTTGACTGTTGCTTGAAAATTTCTAAAGGACAGCCTATGAGAGCCTCCTGAGAATTGGTTTTGCTTTGTTGACACTGCCTTAATGTTGAAAACAACTCTGTATCTTCCTGTCGCGTCATTCGTTAGATCTGTCCTCGGAGGCTAAAAGGATTTTGGCAAGCTTCTCTAGGACAGCCACTGAAGTACACACTCCTGGGTCTCCAGAGCAAATTGAACCTGTCCCCTGCCTTCAGCAGGTCTTGCCTTTGATGTATCTACTCTCCCAATTTCCCTCGAACCTTTTCCAATCTGTCCTTCTCTTTCTTCATCTGAAGAACCCAGAATTAGAAATATCCCCCCACATAAACTCTGAGAAGTACAGCATTAAACAGAAGGGTTGACTCACTGGGACTCAGAAATTATGTCTTTAGATTGTTGCCTAAAATTGCATTTCTGCTGCTGTCACATTGCTATGAAACTCAGGGCAGAGTTGGTGCAGGTTGGGACAAGCTGGGAGTAAAATTGCTCATGGAGCTGAGCAGAAAGTGGCTTTCTGTCTTGTCCCACTGAGTCCTTAGTCCTCCTCCAGAGTCCCTGAGACAGAATGTAAATAAACCCCAAACTTCAGGCTAACCCTGGTTGGTCTGCTCAATAAATAGGGTATTTTCAGCAAGGCACAGGAAAGGAATCTGAGTGCAGGCAGAGAAGTAGAGGCATTTTTCTCTACCAATTCACATTCATCCAAATGAAGGAGAATTTATTTTCAACGTTCTTTCACAAAAGAGCATTTTGGAGCAACCTTCATGGGTGGAATGTGCGTTCTCGCACTTACTGAGTGTCATGACAGCCAATGAGTGTGTACTGTAGGTATGAATATTTTGTCTTTCATCACACAGCCCTCCATCTAACAGTCTGCCGCCTCCCTGGCTTCCCCCACTTCTATTCAACCCCAAGGTAAGACCTTTGGATGGAATTACTCTTTCGCTAGCAGGACTTCAATCCCCGCTAAGGTGGAATCCTGCCCTTGAGAAAATGTTGGAGAATTTCTCTTTCCCCCGGAGAACCTTTGAGAAACCTTCCAGCCACCTTCTCGACCATCTTATTAAGTGGAGAAGTCCAAAAAGCCATTAGCTCTACACTCCTTTGACAGAAGCCAAGATTCGACCCCGGGAATATTTGCTGCTGTGGGAAATTTACTGGCGGGATTCTATCCTGATCACATCACATTTTAAAATGATGCTTCATTGTCTTACAAGTTACAGGCTGCTTGGAGCTGCAGGAGTGGGCCGGCAGCCGGATCGATCACCGAAATCAAACATGGCCTGTTCGGACAGGAGTGGCTGACCACGGATTTAACTATTCCAGCCCAGAACCGCTGCAAATTGAAGCCTTTCTACTCTGTCCCCAGTGCCCATTGCTTTTCTGAGCAAATCCATCTGAATGGTTCTCTTAAGGCCCCCAGCCAAAAGCAGTGGTGGCGATGGGAGAGAACCGTCATAATTAGAAATAATTATGACAATAATGCAGGAAGACAGTAGCAAATAAGTGAATCTAAGAAGGCGCACTTGCTAATTAAAGTGCAGGGTTGCCGTCAAAACAATCTGACTGTGGATAAATATTGATGGGGCTAAATAATAATCGTATGCAAACAACGCAGGAGTTGGCACTCAGCGAGCCAGTGGGACAGAGCTGCCATTTAAAGAAATGGAAACAAACATAAATAGCAATTTACACAAGACAGTCAAAGAATGGTCCGACGTAGGAGACATAAAGGGGTGGGTTTCTCTATTCAACCCCCTGCCAGACCCACTTTGGCGTACAATTGCAGCTTGGCTGTTTTGACCATCGTCTTAATACCATCTTTTTGGACTGGGTGGTGTGCGTTTCGAGGATCTCTGCGTCCTGAGTCAGAGCTCTCTCTGTTTTCTGAAGCCAGTCCCCTTCTTTCTTGGCCTTGTTGGAAGTGAGAAGGAAGGGCCCAAGGAAAAAATGAGAGAATTGTTCTTCTAGAACCATTTTCTTTCATTCCACCTTCAGCATGCCAGCAGGGTTGATTTGGTAGCAAGAATACTGTGATCAACATGCAGGCGGTCCTCGCTTAGTGACCAAAATGGGGACCAGCAACTCAGTGGTGAAGCGAAGTGGTCGCTAAGTGAAACAGTGACTGTGCTTACGATCTGACTTCAGCTTTCCGTTGCTTTATAGCCTGCGAAGGTCGTCAATGTGAGGATTGGTCCCAAAGTTATTTGTTCATCACTGTTGTAACTACGAATGGTTGCTAAACGAGGCAGTCGCTAAACAAGGACTATCTGTATAAGGAAGAGCAGGGTGTCCACAGGGTGTGGTTTCAAGAGCTCAGATGGCGCCTGTGATGGTGAGATCAAAGCTCTGCCTGGTTTTATGTGCATCACAATGCACATAAAAGCAGGTGGAGCTTTGATCCACCATCACGGACGCCATCTGGACTCTTGTGGCCACACCCTGCAGATACCCCTTGGAAGAAGGTGAAAAGAAGTTCCCAAATGTACATATATGCCCACTAATTTCTCCCAGGATATTATTATTATTCCCATTTTAGCTAACCAGCCTGATATATCCTGGTGGTCTCCCATCCACAAACTGACCATCTCCAAGCCTGCTTCACTTTTCTGAGACTTCTCAAGTTGCTGCTTCCTGCTGTGTAAGCAGAGGAGAGGTCCCAAAATGCATCTAATGGTGATTGAACCTGCTTCAGGGCAATGAAACTTGAGAAAGGGGCAATAGAGAAGACAGGTGGCTAAAATCCTGAACAACAGTAACCTATGTTCTAATACTTTGGGCATTGTTTGTCTCTGGCCTAATTCCATCAACCAGGACCATGGCTATAGCTTCTTCTTTTTTTTATGCATTTTATATTGCTTTTATTGATTGGCCTGTAAGAGGGGAGAAGAGAGAACTGCTGAACTGGAGTGAACCGGGATCCTTGACGTGCTAGAGCTCCATAGCACAGGATCCCTGACATGCTAGGACTCTGTAACATTCTGCATAGCTTGCTTTTTTAAAAAAAGAAAAAAAGTATTTTTCCCTTGTTCTGTTTTTATTGATTGGCCTGTGAGACAAACGAGAGACCCACTGAACTAGACTGAACCAGGCTCCCTGACGTGCTAGAATTCTGTAACGCAGGATCCCTGACATGCTAGGACTCTGTAACGTTCTGCATAATGGTTCACTGGCCTCACGGTTATCAGGCACATCGCCAATTTGCCGAGTGAAAAAATGGCAGCCTTCTCAGGACCAGAAAGATGGGGAGCAGTGTCCTGCAAAGCCCTTCCAACAATGGTATTTGGAACAGCCTGGATACCGGATCCTAATCAAGGCCCTTCTTGTAGAGTAGGCGTGTTTCCTGCCCCTAAAATCTGTAGTATTGATGATGCACAGAGGTATAAGGTAACTTTACACACACATGTGAGCTACATTCACTAACAATCCTGTAAGATGCCAGACAGGAACCAGTAGCCCAATACCCTATTTTGAAAGCTAGCATGCTGACCTAGCAGGAGGTGACAAATAGTAATGTCACCCAGATAGGTTTATCGAAGCCATCCCAACCTCATGCTGTAATTTACCCTGTCTCTGCCGCTTTCTTTGTCTTGTCTTAGCAACGTAGTAAGCCAAAGATATACTAGTTGTGGTGCTGCCAATGCTTTGTTGGAAGCCCGGTGCGCACCGTAGTTGTTTGCAGGCTTAACGAAGTGACAAAGTCATGAGGTAGCTTGAAGCGAGCCAGGGTTGGGCCACCACACGCAGGACACACACAAACACGGGCACAGGTGTGTTTTTCCTTCCTGGGAAATGGACACCTGCTTTCCGGCACAACAAAGAGTGCCCTTGCTCTGCGCGCAACCTTTCCACCAGTGCGCGTCTAGCAGAGGCCACAGAGAACACAGCTGCTGGCCAGGTTCTGGTTTCACACACCCTGCAATGGTGGCTTGTGAGGAGGAGAGGAGAGCCAGTTGGGGAAGGGGCCGATGCAAGGATTCAGGAAGGACAAAGACCTGGCAGACTGAAAGCAGAAATCAATGCTCCGAAAAGCCCACCGGAACAGGTTGAAGTTCCCCCGAAGTGGGAGGATCGAAGCCTTGCTTCAGAAGTCTTTCCACTGGCCGGCCGCTGCATGTCTGTTTGGTCAGCAGATTCCAGCAGAGCAGTTTTGGGGGGCCATCGTCAGACTGTGGCTGGAGGGGTTTTCCCCTATCAAATTATTCCAGGAATGGGGAGAAGGCCAGTCCACGGTGCAGCACAAGGGCTGAGCCACGGGCAGAAGGACCCCAACAGTTTTGCAGGTGGGCAAGAAACGTCCCTTTGAATGAATGCGGTCCTTAAAGCAGAAAGGGGGGCCAGCCTGCCTGGTCTGTTTGCCTTTGCAGTTAACTTGCTCTCCTTAAAGGAGAAAATACACAACTGAAGGTCAGCAAGTCTGTATTTCCTCATTCAGCTGCCCTTGGACAGGGCTTGTTTGCTCCGTTTTCCAGCAGATTTGGCTTCCCAAACTGCATGTATCACACGAGGCCATTGAGCCACTGCAAGCGGCCTTTCATTTCTGCAAGAGTAATTTCTATACTTATGATAAATTTAACAAGCAAATTAATCTTATATCACTATTGGATCTTATTTTTATACATTTCCTTCCTTCCCTCCTTCCCTCCTTCCCTCTTCTCATTGTCCTCCCTCCCTCCCTCTCCCCTTCTTTCTTTCTTTCTTTCTTTCTTTCTTTCTTTTTCTTTCTTTCTTTCTTTCTTTCTTTCTCCTCCCTCTTCCTTCCTCCCTCCCTCCCTCTCCCCTTCTTTCTTTCTTTCTTTCTTTCTTTCTTTCTTTCTTTCTCCTCCCTCTTCCTTCCTCCCTCCCTCCCTCTCCCCTTCTTTCTTTCTTTCTTTCTTTCTTTCTTTCTTTCTTTCTTTCTCCTCCCTCTTCCTTCCTCCCTCCCTCCCTCTCCCCTTCTTTCTCTTTCTTTCTTTCTTTCTTTCTTTCTTTCTTTCTTTCTTTCTTTCTTTCTTTCTTTCTTCTCCCTCTTCCTTCCTCCCTCCCTCCCTTCCTTTCTTCCTCTGTCATGTTCACTTTACTTCCATCACTGTAATATACAGTATGTAGGCTATTTTTTTAAACTCTACAACCACTGAACTATTTTTGTTTCTTCGTTTATTGTACTTTACTACCACTATAACAACAATAATAGTAAAGAAAGAAAAATTTCTACACCACCACCACCACTCTGTGAAGCCAGCCATGATTATTTATTTTATTTAGGTCTATGGATGAGGAAAGCTTCTGCACCCCTGTGATCTTGAAACCGCACGGGGTTTACAAAACTAGTCTTGCCAGGCTGACCTGGGGCCTCTATTGCATCACACCAGGGGGAACAACAGTAGCTGTCCTGAGTTTGCCGAATTGCAGTGACTGTTGCTGGCTGGGACTGCTGGGAACTGTAGTTCTGTAGCATCAGAAGAACCAGATTCTCTACCTTTGCTCTAGGAACTGGGCACACAAGCCAGAGGCCTTCAGCTGATTCCCTCTCTCATCAGCTGGGCCTTTGGAAAATTACCACTTAGGTTTCCCAGAATGCAATGGTGCTTTGAAGGAATTGTGGTCAATTGAAAACAGCCATGTTGTTTCCATTGTAGAGGAAATGGGGGAAGGATCAGTCCTGAAGGGACTGTGGCACTGAAGCCATTGGAAAGGTTCTGAGGGATGATGACCCTGGATTGAAACACTACATCATTCCAGATGAAGAACTCAAGCCAAGGAAGAGGCTTAATTGAACCAACAAGCCACGATCATTTGTGAATTTGCGTCAGCCAAATGACTAACAGTTGCTAGGAATTCTGGGAGTTCTCCGACACACCAAAAACGGCCATGATTAGGCATCTAACTTGGAAGAAGGTTATAGGAGTGGTTGCTAATCGTGTGCACGGAGACAAGGGATCCACCAGCAGGCCAAAGGAAGCTTCATTTCATGCCCAACTGTTTCTTCATAGCCTGGAGACCTTCCATGTTAATGCCACTTCCCCCACACACAATGACAACTATGGAATCCAATGTCTTGCTTAGCCTTCCCTCTTTCTGCAGCTGCTGTAGATAGCCCGAATATAGGTGGCCCAGAGAGGCACCACAAGCTGGTTCTACCAATACGCGCTCATCATCTGAGAAAGAGACAAGAAGCAAAGACAGCTGGTCAGGAAGCCAGAAGCAAGGGCAGCCAATCAGGATAGAAGCTGTAATGGCAGCCAACTGGAAAAGCAGAAAGAATGACACCCATCTAGAAACTGGAAGCAAAAGCAACCAATCAGGAGCTCTGAGGTCTGAGTTCTACAGGCATGCCCAAAACATTCAGAGCTTCTACGCTGGGTCTTCTGCAAGGGTGTAGAATGGAGGGCTGTGTCCTATTTTATAAAGTAGAGTCTGCTACTTGAAGCATTGTCCAGTTGGAAGAGCCATCAGAAGGCAGAGCAGCTGTGGCCTTGAAGTTGCCCATCCAGATTGGACAATGGCTGGGCCACAGACAGAGCTGAGAACAGGCTTCCCCCCAGTGGTGAAATGGATTCTCTTCCCATCTGGATTACAGTCACCATTTTTATATTTGGATGTGGGCCTCTGCATGTCCATGGTCAGATTTACAGAAATCTGTATCCTTTCTCTCTCATTCTCTCTTGAACAATGCATGTGACTAGTCCTACCAGAAGGATCCTACCAATGAACAATTCTGGTGCCACCTGCCTTCTCCTCATCTCTTTACCTTCATCTTCCACACCCAAAACTCCTTCAAGCTGAACTTCACTTCTAGTGGCTTCATGCACACATCCATGTCATTTTTTTCTTTTTTTGGCAACCATTAGGGTGAAACTATAATACAGGTAGTCCTCACTTAACAATCACAACAGGGACTGGGAAATTGGTTGTTAAGTGATGCAGTTGTAAATGAATCACTATGTGACCGGACTCAATTTTATGACCATTTTTACGACAGTCGTTAACTCTGAAAGTACAAATCTCCCACCGTCCCTTTTACAGCCTGGTAAGTCAGAGAGGATCCCTTCTGAGCCTCTTTCTCTGCCCATTATGCAGTTGTGGGCTATGCCCTCTCCTATCTGATCGTTCCCTGGGCAGCATCTCTTCCCCACATCTCCCAAGGATATTCCCACATACCATTACACCACGAAGTCACCAGAGGGCAACCTTGAATTGAAGGAGACTCTACCTTTTATAAAGGATCAATGAATTAATCCATAAAATAAATAGGTGACATCTATGAAGGTCTGGACATGTTCATGTAACCAACCCCAGGAGGTGCCCAGTCAAACAATGGACTCTCTAGAGTTGCTTCTCTCTTCAGGACTCAAAACACCTCCCAACATCCTGGTCCCATCTCTTACTCCCTTGCTGGGACAACTGCCAAAACTCACCCAGAAATTGTTCTACAGCTTTCACAGCTTCCACATCCTCCACCACTTGAGAGATGATTGGACACTCGTTGGTGCAATCTAAGGCCCTCTGCGCCACTGTCTTGGCCCCAAGGCACTTGGCCACACTGCGGAATGAAATGCAAAGAAGGAGCAGGTATAGAAAAGAAAAATCAAGGGAAGAGTGGAACTCCCCTACAGTTTCTTCAGACACGTATTTCATTATTTCCCCCCTCTGTCACAGCTCAGTCTTACAATTTGGAGTGAGAATGTAAAATCTTGGATGATCCACAATGGTCCAAGAAGGAAAGAGAATGGCTTGTACTTTTAGGAAAACAAATGGTGTCTCTCACTGACTACATTTGTATAATTTTAATCGTTTTCTTGTTTTTAATGTTTTTAATGATTTTTGCGGTTACTTTTTGGTTGGTGTTGTTTTCTGGATTTTCAGCTTGGTAAGCCGCCCAGGGCCACAGAAGTGAGATGGGGGGCTGTGTAAATTTAATAAATAAATAAAATTTAAATGAATAAACAAGAGCCATCTTGCTAGGAAAGCAAGCACTGTTTTGTTGGACAGGTATGGCATTGCATTACTGTATATTTTATCTCATTTTTGCTCTGGGAAGGCTACAGGATTGAAAAGGTAGACTTTAAGGAGAAAGGGAAGGGAGGGAGGGAGGGAGGGAGGGGAGGGGAGGGGAGGGGAGGAAGGAGGAAGGAGAGAGAGGGGAGGGAGGAGGAGGAGGGGAGGGGAGGGGAGGGAGGGGAGGAAGGAGGAAGGAGAGAGAGGGAAGGAAGGAAGGAAGGAAGGAAGGAAGGAAGGAAGGGAGGGAGGGAGGGAGGGAGGGAGGGAGGGAGGGAGGGGAGGAAGGAAGGAAGGAAGGAAGGAAGGAAGGAAGGAAGGAAGGAAGGAAGGAGAGAGAGGGAGGGAGGGAGGGAGGGAGGGAGGGAAGGAAGGAAGGAAGGAAGGTTGGTTTCGTCTACAACCAGGAAGAGAATTTCAGCTCCAGCCCAGAATGTACCTGGTGATATCGGGCAAAGTGACCAGCTGCCCAGCTTTGATGGCTGCGTTCAAACTGTCAGCACCTTTGGTCTCCACAGCAATGATGGGGACAGTCGGCCAGCCCACTTCCTGCAAACCAGCAGCCACTCCAGCCAGAAGACCCCCTCCTCCCACCGAGAGCACAATAGCTCCTGGTTTGGTCGCCAGGGAATTCTTCAGCTCCTTGATAATGGTGCTATGTCCTTTCCTGCAAGGAGAAGAGAAACCCAACTTTTTCAAGCAACTCCCAAATTTGCATTTGGGGGAAAGGTAGAGTGGACACATTCATTTAGATCATATTAGACTGACTCATCTAACTTCCCCCTTTCAAACCAATTTGCTCATTTCCAAATTTGGCAATGCTGCTTACCTCTGCCCCCCTTTTTTTGGCGGGGGAGAGATGGTGCAAAAGTGCAAAACCTGTAAAATGATGTCCAAGAATGCAGAAAAACATTGGAGAAAATTCTTAGCCACAACTACCAACAGATGCCTGGAAAATGAACTTCTATCAACTGCAGTTGACCGATATCCAAATTCAAGAAATTCTGGTAAATGGGTCTGAGCATGCAGACTGCTTATATGTACCTGATGAATCTCATGACAGATGAAACTGGTAGTATAGTCCCTCCTACTGGTCGGTAGCAATTATAACATCTGTAAAAGCCAAGAAGCTGTCAAAACCTGAAATGGATGTATGTAGCCATCTCTAGTCTGTAGATCATTCCTAGCCTTCAGATCTTCTCCTAGTTCTGCAGTCTGGTCCACCTGACTGGTCCACCTCACGTCTATAAAGAACCCACCAATGGCAAGAATGGTGGGTTCTAGTGGAAAATCTCAACATTACTCAAGAAAGGGTTTATGTACACAGACAGAAATGATTCTGAATCAAATTCCCTGAGGAGCAAAACAAATGGTTACATGCATGAAGTCCATTCCCACTCTAAGATATCTCAGGGGTTCCAGCCTTTTTATGGCATGGTTGCTTCAGAACGTTGAGGTCCTGTCCTATCGTGAGATGGAGGGGACCAACCATTTCAGGTGACCATTGCATAGGCATGAAGTTCTCACTTTTTTTTTTTTTTAACTACCAGGGAGGAAGAGTCATTTGCCTCAGTTTCCCAAATAAACTTGATTGGCCCCAGGGAAGCATCCAGCCTTCAAGATGGAAGAACTGCAATCTAGGCAGCCTGGTCTTGTTCAGAAGATATGAAAGTTGACCTAATTGAGCTCCTATGAAAAACCCAATCAACTCCCCCCAAAGATCCTCAGCTGAGAAGGATTCAGGGAATGGTCATCTTGCAGTAAGATTCTTACCACACTAGTGGGTGATCAAAAGGATGGATATTGACCCAACCATCAGTCTTAGCTAGTGCCACCGCTCTGTCATTAGCATCATCCCATACCTGCCCGGATGAGAAACAAGGAAATTCAGCAGAAAACAGCATCCGAATCAATAAGCATGACACCCTCTAAATCATTTGCCTAACTAGTGATGCTTTATGGAACTTGGGTTCTGCTACTTCATTTAAAGTAGGACTCAGCATCTTCAGCTCAGTCTTGCTCTAAACCAGTGTTTCTCAACCTTGGCAACTTGAAGATGGGTGGACTTCAACTCCCAGAATTCCCCAGCCATCTTCAAGTTGCCAAGGTTGAGAAACCCTGCTCTAAACTATGCATCTACCAAGATGCTGAGTTCAGACTAGGCTAAAATGGAATTGGGTAGCATGCTTCAGCTCCTTGTGGTCAACCCTTCACAGGTTGTGTGAACCAGGCCATCCCAACTTCTAAACAGTGAAGACATGTGAGATCTGCAACTGCTTTTGAGGTGGAGAACCATGCTCCTCAGTGGTGGCTGGAAGCTGTTCCCCTTTAGAACATAAGGGGGGAAAATGTCATTTTTCAAAGCATGTTTGTATCATCATCAGCACCATCACCATCACCACTGTTGTTATTTACATACAGTCCACCAAGTAATTCTGACTTCTTCTTATTAGCTTTATATCCCACCTTTATTTTATGCAACTGAACATAATCCTATTTTCCCCACAACAATCCTGAAACAGTGTTAGGCTTTCATCGCTGGGGGAGACTAGAACTCACAGGCTCTCCGTTTTTAACATTTAAAAATGAGACCCAGGATAGGCATTTAAGCCTCTGCAGTTTTCCAAGCTGCCTTCACTGTGAGTGCTCTAACCGACTCCCTAGTTCTGGAGCATTTTAATTTCCCCGCTTTTAAGGTAAAGGTAAAGGTTTCCCTTGACATTAAGTCCAGTCGTGTCCAACTCTAGGGGACGGTGCTCATCTCCGTTTCAAAGCCGAAGAGTCGGCGTTTGTCCATAGACATTTCCTCTGTGGTCATGTGGCTGGCATGACTAAACGGAACGCCGTTACCTGCCCGCCGAAGCGGTGCCTATTCATCTACTCACATTTGCATGTTTTCCAACTGCTAGGTTGGCAAGAGCTGGGACTAGCCACGGGAGCTCACCCCATCACGTGAATTCGAACCGCCGACCTTCCGATCGGCAAGCTCAGCAGCTCAGCGGTTTAACCCGCAGCGCCACCGCGTCCCCACTTTTACCTTCCCAAATATTTCCACGTCTGCTCCGTACTGCTCAAGCCTTTTTATCGTTGGCTCTGTGGTGCCTCTGGGGACAACGATTGTAGCGGGCATCCCGAGTCCCTTAGCAGCGTATGCTGCAGCCAGACCAGCATTTCCACCTGCAAGGATTTGAAGCAGGAAAAGAGGAAATTTGCTTTCAATGGGAATTATTTATCGATCAAATCAGTCTATCCCTCCCCTGCTGCACATCTGCATTACAGGTGGTCCTTGCTTAATGACCATGCATTCAATGACGGTTCAGAGATACGAGGGGGCTAAAAATGTTACTTACAGCCCTTCCTCGAAGTTACAACCACCGCACCACCCCTGCAGTCACATGATTGAGATGTGGGCGCTTGCCAACCAGCTCACATTTATGACGGTGGCAGTGTCCTGCGGTCACATGATCATGATTTGCGACCTTCCCAGCCAGCTTCCAACAAGCCAAATCAATAGGGAACCATTGATTCGCTTAGCTACCGTGGTGATTCACTTAACAACTGTGGTAAAACTGGTCGTAAAAATCAGGTCCAGTCGCATGATGCCTCGCTTAATGACTGCATCACTTACCGACCGAAATTCTGATCCCGATTGCAGTTGTTAAGCGAGGACTACCTATATGACCCCTTTTGTTCATAGATGGATACAATGTAGGCCAGTTCAAACTCAGATGCAACAGTGCTTATTTTTGAAAGAAGCCTGTAGCCCAAGGTGGTCGATCCTCATTGCCGCTATAATGGAAACGTCCTGCGTATGTAGGCTGCATTTAGTTGCTGAATTAAGCCAGGATGCACAAGACAGTGAGTATAAATTAACTACGTTTCACGTTTACAAGCAACAGACATATTTTGCAATATCTGGTGCTGCATGCCAGAAGGTTAAGACATAAAAGTAACCAGCAGGTCAACGCTATCCAGTGGTTCCAGCTGCAGATGTGTTGAAAGCCTGGGGAAACAGAGCAATTATTTACCTGAGGAGCAGACCAGATGTTGGCAGCCCTTCTTAGCGACCTGAAATAGAAAGCAGATTTTTTTGTCCTCCATCATTTCCACTCGTCCTTGGAAAAAAAGAGAAGGGCTTTATTGTGAGGCGCAGAAAGTTACAAGCCCAAACCAGAAGTGACTTGACTTTTGATCCAGGTTTGAGGTCTTGCTGGTGACCCACCTGCATCCCACCTGTTTCCCGTATGCAGGTGAGCCTCTCCCACTTTTCCCTGCTAGGCTGGTGAAGGCAGATCACTTTCACTGGCCGTATTAACATCTATGGCCATTGTTGACTCGGCGACCAGATGTATTTATTTGGTGTTGTTTTAATTGTTTTATGTTTTTTATGATTGTACGCCGCCCAGGGTCGCTTGTTGAGATGGGCTGCTATAGAAATAAAATCAATCAGATAAACGGCAATCTTGATCAGGATCTCTTGAAGCAAAAGAGAGAGGTTGTGTTCTCATTCCCCACCTCGAGCACGGTTTGGGGAAGATCCCTGTCTGCCTGTGGCTAAGAACAGAGACGAAGCTGTCTTGCTCAGTCAGAACTCTGATGATTTGTAGCCATGCATTAGCCTGCTTGAAACAACACTTCTGAGTTAATCGTCCTGCTATCTCTCCATCTTTTCAAGTCAACATCATGATTATTTGTTAGATTTCTATCCCACCTTTCATTCAGGAGTTCAGGGTGGTACGCAAACCCCTCCCTCATCTTCTTTACCCTCACAACAATGGCCTGAGGTTAGGCTGAGAGACAGTGATTGTCCAAGATCTTCCATGACTGAGGAGGAATCAGAACATGGTCTCCCCTCTCCTAGTCCAGCACCTTCACCACTGAACCACATTGGCTCTTGGACCAAGAGGAAGGAACTGGTCCAAAGTCTCCCAGGAAGCATCCATGGCTGAAGGTAGGCTAGAATCTGGGTCTCCATGTTCCTATTCCAATCCCTACACCACTACCCTACCCTGAATAGGTTTCTCCTGTACATATATGCATGAAATAAAAGTTGGCTGTGTCGATTCAAGCTCACCCTTAAAACAGACACAATACAAAGCACAGCTCACTAGAGCAACAATTAATAACATCATTCCTAATTTTGCTAAGATAACGGTCACCGAAGCACTCATGTCACAAGACCGGTAAATTCTGGTTTCAGTTTAGGCCTCTGTGAACGACTGCAAATTTCTGGATGGAGCTAATGCAGGTTCTTCAGGTCAGAAATTGTTGAAACAATGGCAGCCTTCTAGATCTAAACCTTCTAGCCTATTGTCTAAGACAGGGTTTCTCCACCAAGGTTCTGTGGCACCCTCAGGTTCCACCAGAGGTCCCTAGGGATTCCCTGGGAGATCACAAATTATTTTAAAAATTATTTCAAATTCAGGCAACTTCACATGAAGGAGGTAAGTCTCATTCTTTATTCTTAGTTTAAGAATACTGTGAAAGCATCTAGACAGGCCTACACATGAAATAAATATGATTTTGTAATTTCTGGCCTATACTTGAGCCTGACTGAGCAGGGGTTCCCCGAGGCCTGGAGAATATTTCAAGGGTTCCTCCAGGGTCAAAGGGTTGAGAAAGGCTGGTCTAAGAGAACAGACTGTCCTGGAAGACTGATAGGAGCTTCCAGTTAGTTCCCAAATGTTGCCATTCTTCATGTTAGAATTGTGTCCATTTATTCCTCAATACAAAACAATTCATTCCTCTTATGAGCATCTCAGGATCAGCCTTGTCAACAGATGGTAGAACACCAAAGCTAGGTTCACACAACACATTTAACGAAATCAGGCAAAGACCCAGCAGCTGCATTTGTACAGACTTGCTCTGCTTGGTTAGGATTTGCCTGAGTCTGGTATTTCTGTGACTAAGTCAGCTGTGCCAACCCAGGCTGTTTGGTGAATTTCAGCTTCAATATGTGAACCCAGAAAATGGGTTAAATCAGGAACTGGTCTGAGAATACTGTGCAAACCCAGCCAGTGGATTAGAAAATCCCATTGGGGGAGATGGGCGGTGATATAAATTAAACAAACAAACAAAATAATCCTCTGTGTATTTAATCTGTGCATTAAAATGTGTCAATATCCTTCTTACCCCAACCCCAGTTATGATCTCACAGAGATTCAAAAACCAGAATTCCATCCTTAGAAGGGACTTGACCCCACCTATACGTTTTCTAGATAACAGTGATCTGATAATTTGGAAGTTTGCAATATAATTTTGATTGAAATGCTTGTTGAGTTGTCATCCCATCATCATCATCATCATCATCATCTTCACAGACACATCCATGTAGTTTTATTGCCGTTATATCTTTCTAGGATCTTTGGGTGGTATCCCATCCAAGTATGAATCAGGTCTGGCGCTGTTTAGTTTCTGGGTCAGCCAAGATCAATTAGATTGCATCGGTGTTGATAATTCACCATTTATTTAGGAAAAGACTACTCTCTGTCAAAAAATAACTCCCAGCAGGCAATGACTCAGAGGCATGTTTGGATGTCCCACCTGACCATAAAAAAGACCAGCATAGGTTTTCAGAACCAGGGATCATCCTGGGGGCTAAAGGAGGGTCTGGGTGTGTCACTGCAGCCATTTTGCAAATGTGCAAATCTCCCTGGTGACAACTACTTTGTGACAAGCACCCAGGACATTCTCTTAAAATTCTAAATCTCCCTGTTGCTCCGTAAAGCTTGCCTGTCCTGCCCCAGCCACTCACCTGTTGGCAAAAGTAGCCAATACCTCGGATTTTGAAGGAACCACTTGGCTGGACGTTCTCCAACTTCATATAGACTTTGGTGCCAGCTGCTTGTGAGAGTGCCACACTTTCCAGAAAAGGTGTCTCAATGTGGAAGGGTCTCTCAGCCCTCCCATCAGGCAGCATCTCCACTGCGGGGTGGAAACTCCCTAGGACAAATTAAGCATACAAAAATATATATATATCGGCTAGATCAGGCCCAGAGTTCATCAAAACTCTGCATTCTCGTTGATTAATTTCAGAGGTTTTGCTCTTCTTTTCTATCATCCACTTCTAAAGTTGGGTATAATACCAAACTTAAAACCAAATCATCTTCAATCTTAAATATGTCTGTTTTCAGGGGAGGGGGTGTTACATGACTATCCTATTGCTATGAAGGCAGAAAAGAATTGGGGGGGGGGGAATTCCCTTCCCTGAGAAGGGAGGGAGGGAGGAGGCAGGCAGAAGGAAGGAAGGAAGGAAGAAGGAAGGAAGGAAGCAGGCAGAAGGAAGGAAGGGAAGGAAGGAGGCAGAAGGCAGGAAGGCAGGAAGGAAGGACAGTGAGAGAGAGAAGGAAGGGGGAAGGGGGAAGAGGGAGGGAGGGAGATATCCAAAATGATTCCAGTTGCAGGGAAGTAACAAAAGATCTCAGAAATGGAATTACTCCTGCTCAGAATTTTTGACCCAGCTTTGGAAAATATAAAACTCAGCCTGCATTCAGTTCACCTTTTCTGAGTCATTTAGTGATACATTCAGGCCAAGGTGCATCATTTCCCAGTTTTTGTTTTGTTTTTCTAACAGGAAAAAAAAAACACGGGTCTCTAAAAACAGCCGCTCACTGGCCCCTCCAGGAAATACAGGGAATTGTGGGGGTGTGAGAGTTCCCCACCAAAGAAATGAAACTCTAGCCCAGGAGAGTCATATTCCCCAGGTCCCAAACGTTCACACCCACCACCAGATGCTCCCTTTGTTTTCGAACTTCTCCAGAACTCTTACCTTGTTCCTCAGGCAGAGTTGTTTGTCTCTCCTACGAAGACAAAGACTCTGTCCTCTACGGCTGGGTGAGCAAAGTTTAGAAATGGAGGAGGGAGACGGAAAAATGCCAAGGATGACGCCGGAGGCTGGTGTGTGTGGTGTGCTGGTGTGCGTGAAATTGAGGAAGAGAAAGAGATTCTGAACGGCAGTCTCCTTCGCAATCATTCTGGCATCTGGATATCTTTCATCTTCTGCTGATTGCCTTTTCAAGGACTTCCAGGGAAAGTTGTGGGGGCCAGTTATTTAACATACGTCTTTATTTTCTCTCTTCAGGAAATAATCAAGAAAATCTAGAATAATGTAAAAATATAGATAGAGGTTAGAAACAGATAGAGAGGAGATTAGATGTAGATCGTACAGAGACGAAATAGAACAGTTTTTCTTAAAGAGTGGTTCGCCCAAGGCTCTCTCCAGGGTCTGTGAAATCAAAATTATTTGGCAGATATTGAAGATATTTGCAGACATTTAAAACAATGTCACTCTTCTCATTATTATCTTTTGTCTGTGAAAACCTAGGGTTTTTTCATGAAAAATATTTTATTTATGGTAATATCTAATGGGTTTACTATTGTTGTTTTTACATGATTCAGTAAATAAATATTCTACAAATGCATCAATCTTAATTTTTAATACAGTAAGTACCAATAAAGATGTCCCATACAGACAGAAGCTCTTTTTGGGGTCCTCCATAATTTTTAAAAATGGGAAGGGGTCCTGAGAGCAAAAAATATAAGAAACACTGATATAGAAGATATAGATGATTTAGATGTAAATACATAAATAATATTGCTGATAGATATAGACCAGAGACAGAGACAGAAATAGAGATGATGTACAGGTAGTCCTCACTTAGTGACCACAATTGGGACTGGAATTTTGGTTGCTAAGCGAAGCAGTCATTAAGCAAATCCGACCCAATTTTATGACCTTTTTTGCTGTGGTCATTAAGTGAATCACTGCAGTCATTAAGTTAAGCAAATTACACAGTTTCCCGTTGATTTTGCTTGCCAGAAGCCAGCTGTGAAAGTCAAAAATGGTGATCACATGACCATGGGTTGCTGCGACAGTCATAAATGCGAATCGGTTGCCAAGTGCCCAAATCGTGATCACGTGACCGCAGGGATGCTGTGACAGTTGTAAGTGAGAGGACCAGTCATAAGTTGGTTTTTCCAGCACTGTTGTAAGTCTGAACCATCACTAAACGAATGGTTGTTAAATGAGGACCACCTGTAGTATACATGATACAGAAATAGAGATGAGTAAGTAACACTGTCCACTGCATTGTGATGTGTCATTTACATGATGTCATGACTCATGCGATGTCATCTCCCACCTCCCTGTGCAGAGACCTATGATCTCTTCTTGAACAGAATTTCAAAAGCAAATGGTCTTTCATCCAACTGAGTAAGAACTTGGGGTGGGGGAAGGGGCACAGAATTACTTTGCCGAAAAACTTTGGCTGGGTTTTCCCCAGTTTCCCTCTGCCAAACTCAGCACAGGGCCAGCCTGTGTTCCAGACTGTTGCAATTCAGCCCATCCACTCACGTGATATCCTCTTACACAATCCATGCAGAAGTAATCCAACTGCCTTTGAACTTACAAAGGCATCCATCTCATTAAGCCTTTTAAAACGGGGGGCGGGCGGTCAATCGACATTTCTAAAGGTATAAGCTGTGGAAGGCACTTGATCATTTGCACCCTCCCACCAGATTTTTGAAGAAGGAATTGTGGTCTCACCTTGAATTTGTCATCTCCAAGTCTTAAGCCATTCTGAGCTAGAGAGGAATAGAAGGGAGTAACCTGAGAAAAGATGCTCCAGATCTTAAAGGATCCAGAGGATCTGCCAGACCAAGAGGGGCCTTTTCACAAATGCTTTTGAGAAATTTGTGGGAGGGGTAGATGGAAGAAACTCTCCTGAGGACCCTGTTTCTAAAGCCATGCTGGTATCTCCGCTCAGGTTCTGCTGAGCTGAGGAATCAATGCTTAAAAGTGCAACAGGCCTGGCCTAGTCTGCTCCTTTCTCCCTTTGAATGTTTTGGGGGGAAGAAGAAAAGCTTTGCTATAATAACAACTTTTAGAAGACCTGATGAAAAATAGTAGGGAAAAAAAGAAAAAAATAGAAAAATAGTACCTTCTGGGATAAGGTGAGAGGGGAAAAATTCCAAAATCTTATCAGAAAACCAAGTCTCAAAAACAAATTGCTCCTGAAAAATTTAGAAATCTGCAGAAACTCCCCATCCCCATCCCCAAAGCTCAACCAGGGGACACTTTATCTGCAGCCCCCACTAACCCAGACGTGGTTTTTCCAAGACAACTCAAGTTAGAAGAACTCAAGACCAGCCCTCTTGGATCAGACCCTCAACCCATCTAGTGCCCAGCTGGATGCATTTGGAAACTTGCACACCAGAGGACCACACACAGAGACACACACCTTTCCTTGTAGAAACCAAATGGCTCCCTCCGATTAAGAGGAAAGGAATCAGTCATCTCTGTTCTTAGCCACCGACAGCCTGATGGCCATGAACCCCATCCAGTCTCCTTTTGAAAGCATCCCAATTGCCTTTATGACAATTGCAAATTGCAAATCCTACACTTTTATGCCACACCCTGCAGCAAAAAGTCTTGAGTCTCTCTGTATTTAGTGTCAGTGGGTGGTCACAAATTCTAACGTGAGAGAGGAGAAAAATGTCTCTCTCCACATCATCTACGCCATGCATGGTTTTTTCTGTCTCAGTTACGACTCCCCTCCCCTTATCGTTCTTGGATCCAAGCTAAAAGCCCCTTATTCCAAATCTTATCTTCTGGAGTCCTGTTGTTGTCACTTGCTTCCATCCTTTTTGTTGTGTGCAATGGCCTGGTGTTTCGTTGTTTCACCCCTGGTTTCTAAATGATGTGTTTATTTTGTTCCTAAGAGCAGAAGATAGGACCCTGCAGGACAGCAATTTCGACAGTGAGCTAACCAGGTAGCTAAAAGATATATAGTGCAGGACTGCATGACAAGCAATTGCACCATTGAATTAACTCAGCTAGCATCTCTCTACTTCTGGTTGGAAATATGTACACACACACACACACACACAGACATTTGGCATGGAGAAAAGCTATCTAAGTGGTTGCTAAGAGTCAACACCAACTTGATGGCCCATAATCTATCCATCCATCCATCCATCCATCCATCCATCCATCCTTAGACATGTGTGTGTGTAAGTGTGAATACATGCACACACCGAGACACTCATTTCAGCACAACTTGCCGATTCAGTTTGAAAAGCCCATGTGTTTCAAAGGTTTCCTCAAATACCCTCAGTCCAAATTTTGTATTAAATTTTTGCCCAGCCTTAGAATCTAGGACAGACATTCATGAGGAAGCTGCAGTCAAAAATTCCCCAGATTATGGGAATCTTTGGGGGAAATGGGATGCCTATTTTTTTAAAATTTTAAAAAGGATTTTGGAGGTGGATGGGGAATAGCCAAGATCCTGCCCTGGTAACATGAACAAGAAATCTGGATTTGGGATTTTGGGATGGATTCTGGAGCTGAGGATGTAAAAGGACCTTGTGGCTTTCTTATCTCCTCCCCTCTTGCCTGTTGTTCTGTTGTGGATGTCACAATTGTTGGAACCTGACCCTTCACCCATTCCTCCCTAGAGGGAGAAAAATTCTGGAATTCTTTTGCAATCAAGAGAATTTGACATTCAGGGAAACCACGTGTTTCTGGAGCTGTTGCCACCATGTTCTTCTTGGAGGTCCTTTGAGCCACCTGTGCAGGTCTTTCTGCCCCCTAAGGCCTCTGATGGGGCAGTTCCTCCTATATAAATCAAGCTATTAAAGGTAGGTAATTCAAGCTAACATGATTGGTCCTCCACTCAGTAGAATCAAAGCCTCCTGATAGCTTTTCTTTCAACCCGTTTTAAAAGTAGCAGGTGAACCCTGGAAGTACTAAGATGGCTAAGGTGAAGGGAACTCAAGTTCATAAAGCAGGCCTTATGAGCATTGCAAAAGGGGGGAAAAAAGTTACTTGCTGCCAAAATGAGATCTGCAGGAACTTATGTCAACAAGAGCTTCGTTCGATTGCAGAATCAGTACGAACGCCCGCTTGGGGAGAATCAATACTTTATAATAAGTTTCTAGGTGCCACGGTAGTGAAAATATGTTTGAGTACTACATGGGAGCAGAACTGAAGCCCCAGCAATGAGAAACCAATTAAAATTTCCAACAGGTGAAATGAGATGAATTTGCAAGATGCCTCACTCCATCTCATGATTAGCAAAAACGGGACGAGTAATCAGAATACAAGTAGTCCTCACTTAATAATCACAATGGAAATTGGGATTTTGGTTGCTAATCGAAGCGGTCATTAAGTGAATTGACCCCATTTTACCACCTTTTTTGCAGTGGTCATTAAGCAAATCACCGCAGTTGTTAAGCAAATCATGCAGTTCCCCATTGATTTTGCTTGCCAGAAGCCAGATGGGAAAGTGGAAATGGTGATCTTATGACCACAGGATGCCGCAACCATCATAAATGCAAACTGGTTGCCAAGCACCCAAATCGTGATCACATGACTGCGGGGATGCTGTGACGATTGTAACTGTGAGCACCAGTTGTAAGTCAGTTTTTTCAGCACTGTTTGAAGTTTGAACTGTCACTAAACAAATGGTCATTAAGTGAGGACTACCTGTAGAACCAATTTATAGGATGCAAATTATGAATGCATTCCAAGATTCCCAGCTTTCCAATTTGGGGGGTTGCAACTTGGAGGGTGTCAGCTTGCTGATGTAGGCCCAAGAGATAAGGAGGAGTCTAGCCACTGGAGGTTCTAAAGGTAAAGGTAAAGGTTTCCCTTGACGTAAAGTCCAGTCGTGTCCGACTCTAGGGGGCGGTGCTCATCTCCGTTTCAAAGCCTTGGAGCCGGCGTTGTCCATAGGACACTTCCGGGTCATGTGGCCAGCATGACTCACGGAACGCCGTTACCTTCCCACCGAAGCGGTACCAATTAATCTACTCACATTTGCATGTTTTCGAACTGCTTGGTGTGCAGAAGCTGGGACGAGCAACGGGAGCTCACCCCGCCGCGCGGTTTCGAACCGCCGACCTTCCGATCGACAGCTCAGCGGTTTAACCCGCAGCGCCACCGCGTCCCATTGGAGGTTCTACTTTGAGATAATATCCAAATCATACATAAGAGGTTCAACTTCAAGGGTTGGCCACCTGATGCCCTTCAGATGGTGCTTCTACTACAATACCCTGCACAAGGAGCCATTTGCATTTATGGGATGTGTATTCCAAGCTCCCAAGAGCACCAGTCAGCATTTCTCCCAGTTCTGTGGCAACCATGATGGGTCCAGATTTTTCATGGAAGCCAAGATGTCCTCTCTGGGTCCACCACATTTCCAGAATCAGCCCTCCTGAGTCGCTCCCCTTCTCTGCCAAATAATCACAACAGGCAGCAACCCTTAGCCAATCTTGGCTGATCTTAGAAAACATAAGTAGGTTCATACTGGTTAATCCTTGGATGAGAGGCCACTAGGAAATCTCAGGACTGGGAAACTGGGGAGAAAATCCCAGAATGAAGCAATTTGAAGAACCACTGCCAAAGAGATCCAAGCTGGGACAATCCTGAGTTTCTTTCTTATGCCTTCCTGTTTTCCTGGACTGAGCTCATATTTTGCTAACCATCTCTGCACACCTTCTCCAAGGTCATCCCTGTTAATATGTTTTCTACTACAGATTAGGGGTACTATGGTAACTAATCATTTTGGCCAGGTGAAGAGGTTGAATTTAATTGTCCTCTTTTCGGATGTTAATTTTTGCACCTGGGGAGAAGAACTTGCCTGGACTTGTTTTAGTTTCAGTTTCCCTTCTGTGTAGGCATGTAGAGAGTTAAGCAGCTCTCACTGAGAGCCTGTAAGAATGCAGAAGCTTTTAAATATGTTTTGCTTTCTGTAAATAAAATTATTTTTATAGAAATGCCTGGTGTGTGACTTTTCTGATCTCTCCTGGGCCAAAGGCTTTCCTAGCAATCTGCTAACAATCCCTGCGCTCTTTGGAGCCCGTGACCAATGCCCAGTTACGCTGAGCCTTGCTAGCAGTTCCTCCTTGCTGAAATCTGCCTTTTATGCTCTGTTCTCTCAGCCATCTCCAGTCTGCATTTCCTGCAGAACCTTTGGTATATTGCAAAGGAGCCACTGCTTCATGCTGCCCGCAATACTGGCACCAAGGCAGTGATACCAGTACCCAGGGGAAAAAATCAGAAAGCATCTGGTAGCACCTTTTCCGGCGAACACATTTTATTCAAAGGCAGCAGCTTTCTGGTGCCACAGCCGCTCCACTGGATGCAACGGAATTCAGGCTCCTGAAAACTTGTGTGTCTTTTCATAAAATGTGTTGGGAAGGGGGCTAGCAAACTCCTTCTCCTGATTTTTTGTCCTATGGCACACAGGAAGCCTTGCCAGCTACATAGAGGTGAACCAGCTGAAGGAGGGTATATGAGAACATCCTCACCAACAAAGAACCAATTCTCTCTGAGATGTTGCTCTTCAGCCCAGGGTTTCTCAATCCAGGTTCCAAGGCACCCTTGGCTTCCACAAGAGGCTGTTCTCTGGGAGATCACCCTTTATTTAAAAAATTATTTCAAATTCAGGCAATTTCCCATTAAAGAGACGAGTTTCATTCCTTATTTTAAATAAACTTTAAATAAAGTTTCACTCTTTATTTCCAGTCTAAGGACATTGTTAGTGCCTACATACAGGGCTGCCCATGAAACAAATAGAATAATTTTGCAACTTCTGGCCTGTCTTTGAGCCTGAATGGGCAGGGGTTCTCCAAGGCCTGGAAACTATTTCCAGGCTTCTTCCAGGGTCCAAAGGTTGAGAAAGGCTGCTTTAGCCTGTGGTTCTGGCAGAAGCTTCATCTCTTCCCCAGGGGCACTGGGTCTGGTGATGTGTTGTAATCTAACAGACCTGGCTGGGCATTTTTCAGAATATCAGCGAACCTGCCTATTCTCTCTATTCTGGCCCTGGGTGCAAAACAGTGGTGCTGCTGTCCTTTAGTAGAATGTTCTTCTTTTTCAGGGTGGGTTTTGATTGATCGTTCTTTTTTTTTAAGTTGATCGTAGAGAAACTTTTAAATAAAAGGAACGAGGCAGAGTTACAGACGTGGAAAGGGGGTGGGGTGGGGGTAGAGCAGGGGAAAGCTGCCTGCTGTGAATACGTCCGCTTTGCCTGTTGATTTGCTGGCTGGATGGGTGTTTTCGGTGGCTCGCTCCCCATTCCGGCTCAAGCCACCCGACCTGGTTTGAGCCGGTTTGATCAGAGTGAAGGGTCCTTTTGTCTCTTCAGCCCTCTGCCCCCCGCCCTGCAACCAACCAACCAGCCAGCGAGGCCCATCTCCCCTTTTGGAATTGAAATGGCAGAAGGAGCTTTAACCCCTCCCTTAACCCCCAACCCTCATCCTTTCTGCTGCTTTTTCTCCTCAGTTGGAATTTCGGGTTGGAACAGAGAAAAGAGTGATGTCATCTGAGATCAGGGGGGTAGTCTTGGGGGATGCCTCATTCCCTCCCCTCATCAGCCCCCAAGCCAAGACCACCAGCTTATAAAGTGGGACAGAAGGACCCATGTTCTCCAAGGACACCGTGAAGTCCAAGATCAAAGCTGCCCAAGAGAAGAAAACATCACCAAAAGTAACTGCAGTTGCTTCCATCCCTGAAGGCCACCCAGTCCATCTCACCACCCATTGCTCTTGGCAACCCATTTTCCACAGCCTTCCCTGGATCTCTCAGGGGTAAGTGTTTCCTTGTTTCTCAGCCGCTCCTTCAAAGTTGCTTAAAGGACTCACAGTAAGCAACACTCTTTCAGCCTCTGGATTAGCAGCAGGTGAGAAGGGCCGGGGTGTCAGATAATCAAAACTCAGACAAGAGGGTGGATTTCATCAATAGAAAATTGGCTGGAGGGATGGTTTTGTTTCAGCAGGGTGATGTATAGCAACGGATGAATATATAGCAACAGATGAGGCTGCCTGATCCTGATTCAGAGGGAAAGTAAGGAAGACTTTTAAATAGGTGCCTAAAGCATTTTTCTTCTTCTCTCTCCCTGTCCCTTTGAGTAATACTTTGGCTAAAGGGGCAAAAATGGTATTGGATTGAGATAGATAGATAGATGATAGACAGACAGACAGTTGATAGATGATAGATTGATGATATAAAATGTAGGTAGATAGGCTGATAGATATACAGACAGAGGGAGGCAGAGATAGATAGATGATAGATAGATAGATGGATGATAGATAGATAGATAGATAGATAGATAGATAGATAGATAGATGATAGATAGATGATAGATAGATATAGATAGATAGATACAGAGATACAGAGATATAAATAGAGATAGAGGCACACAGAGAGTGGTAGATAGGCAGATTGATGATTGATTATGATGATGATTGATGATAGATAGAGATCAGTCAATCAGTGGTATAGCATCTCCTTATTTCCATTAAGATTTCCCATTTAATTCCTTCTGATATAAAAGGACTGAAAAGGAGAAGCTACGGAAAAGATCTTTCCCTGAATCTCTGAGAAAGATACTGCCATTCCAAGGAGTCATCTGGGTCAGATGAATAAATGTTCTAACTTTGCAGAAAACCTTTGCTCAGTTTTGTCTCCGCATTTTTCTAGGTGACCAATGCATTCAAAGGTTTGGGGCAGAAATCTTTCCCAGACCTTCCATCAGAGATCTTGTTTTTAACCAGAGATGCCACCCAGGAATTCCCAAGACTAATTCCCTTCTAAACACACACATTGTATTAAACATAGTGCATTAATACAACCCAAAAGTTTTCTTTGTCTAAAATGCAAAGCCCGAAAACAAATCATAGTATGGCTTGATGTGGTGGCTTGCTTCAATCTGCTGGCTGTAATGGCTGAGTTCTCACAATAAGCCGTACCTTAAATTAGCCATTCCCACTTATCCTTATTTCCACTTATTCACATCATGTGAACCAACTCCCTGAACTCCTTCCATTATTCCTTGAAAACACAGGTAGTCCCCATTTAGTGACCATTCACAGTTATGACAGTGATGAAAAAGTAACTTTGTGACCAATCCTCACATTAATGACCTTCACAGGTCTGTAAAGCAAAGGAAAGCTGAAGTCAGATCATAAGCACAGTCACAATTTCACTCAGCGATCGCTTCACTTAACAACTGAGTTGCCGGTCCCAATTGTGGACACTAAACGAGGACTACCTGTAGTATCATTGGATACCCGCCCCCACCCCCACTGCAGCCAGTAACTGCAGTGACAACTGGGAAGTCCACCCCACTGGAAGTTGCCTGGGGTGGGAAACCCTGTAATAAGTAAATCTTATCTTTCAACAGAAATTGCAGATGAAAGAAAACCCCCAGAGAATGAAAAATGTTGACATGTATCCAAGTTTGTAAGATGAGTGGATCTCTTTCCCCAGATGCTGCTGAACTACCATTCCAAACAGTAGCTAGCGTAGCCAGTGCTAAGAGATTCTGGGAATCGTAGTTCGACCACCCTGGTAAAGCCACCGTTTTGGACTTTGGAGTCTTACAGTGGTCAGAGAGAAAATAGCTTCATCGCTAGACAATAGCACCATGCCACTCCTGATAAGATGGCCAGATTGAAGTATGGAAACTGACGTGCAGGGAACAGCTGAAATTGCACAGATGCAACCCATGAAGGAAAAAAAAAAAAGCTTTAAAAATCCCATTGTTCCCCTCCATGGCAGGAACAATGGTCCGTCATTCCCTGCTCCCTCCTGGACAGCTGCAGGGTTGAATTTCAGCTGGAAGTTGTAAGCACAGCATCCATTGATACAAGCACTCATCTAGCTAGCTGCGGGACCTTAGGTGACAGTCTGCTTTGACATAGGGAAGGACTTCCACATCTGGGCTGTAAAGTTCCAAATGACTCCTAGGGGGCAGGCAGCTAAAAAAAAAAGGCAGAAAACTCTCACTCTTTTCTGCCATCTTGTGGCCATGCCAATGTTTGCGGTTCAGATACGTAGACAGCTTAGGGGAGACTCCAGGCAACTGGAAGAAAGTTTTATGGCACCTTAAGAACTCATTGAGAGCCAGTTTGGTGCAGTGGTTAAGGCATCAGGCTAGAAACTGGGAGTCTGTGAGTTCTAGTCCCTGGCACGAAGCCAGCTGGGTGACCTTGGGCCAGTCACTCGCTCTCAGCCCTAGGAAGCTGGCAATGGCAAACCACTTCTGAAAAACCTTGCCAAGAAAACTGCAAGGACTTGTCCAGGCAGTCGCCAGGAGTCAAAAAGTTGACTCAAAGGCACAAAACAACAACAACCCTTCGTTAGTTGAATATAGCCTAAGGCCATATATAAACACCACCCAGAGTCACATTTTGTGAGATGGGCGGCTATATAAATATGATGAATTAATTAATTAATTAATTAATTAATAACCCAATGTATTTATTTTTGTGTTGGGTAAATTTATATAATTGCCCACCTCACGTACATGGGTCTGAGCAGTAAAAACACAGGACAATGCACAAACATAACAACAAAAACATTAAAAACCGTAAAAACTGTAAAAAAAAACCCCATAATCTGTGGGAGAGCACCCTCAGTTTCTCTAGCAATACAGTCTCCATATCCATGCTACCGGATCCCCAGGCCAGATGGCAAAGCCATGTTTTTCAGTTTCTAATGATAATGTCCAGAAATCACACTCCACCATCAGAGGCATCTGATAAAGACATGATCCAACAAAGCTTACGAGATAATAAATGGATTTGTCTGTAGAAGCAGGCCAGAATCCTTTTGTCTGTAAGTGTAGATTAAAGAAGTAATGCAACTGTTCTGGACTTCAGTTGTTCTGGATCTCATCATCTTTATTTTCTCAGCCTTCTAGGATGGCTCCTTCTAACCCACTCCATGTGAATACACCACTGAGAGAGAGCGTCCTTCTCTCCAAGCTGGCTGGCACCAAGGTCTACCTGAAACTGGAGTGTGCCCAACCCACAGGTTCTTTTAAGATACGGGGCATTGGGAATTTCTGCAAAACGGTATGGATTGGAGGAGAATCTATGAGTGGGACATGACGGGGGTTGTCAAATTCACCTCTGACAGTGCTTGAAAAAGGGGTTGTGCCCCGGAAGACCCATATTCAGCATATTAGATGATACTTTAATTTTTTTAAAGAGAATTTCAGAATCCTTGAGTCAGAAGGTAGCATGCAGGTCATATAGTCCAACTCCTACCCAGTGCAGGATCTAGTACAGCATCTCTGACAGATGAATATCCAGCCTCTGTTTGAAGCCCTCTAATGTTAATATGGAGGTAATGAAATAGCCAGTTTTGTAGGTTTCAGAAGCCTAAGGAAAAATCCTCCTAATTTTTAGGTGTATATTCAATCATGGATACACACACACATTCAGTCATGACCATGATCCATATTGATGAATCAAAACCATCATCAGTCCCAACCAACATAACCAATGGGAGCTGTCATTCAGGCATATTTGGCAAATCCCCATTTTCCCTATTTTTGAGGGGCATAGATTGAGAAACGTCTGCCATGAGTTGAAATTCTCCTGTGACATTAAGATTGTCGCCTTCTCATTCTTCTGTTTTTGCTTCCACAGTGGGTGGAACGAGGTTGCAAGCATTTTGTCAGTTCCTCAGGTAAATGGATACCCGCTGCAGCCTTCCAGCAAATACGGGTGCTGTGTGAGCATGTGTGTGAGAAAGGGGGACCCCAGGGATGAAGACCGTTAGGTGATCCCAGTCTACTGGCTGATGTATTGTAACAGCAAAATGACTGCGCTGTGGAAGAGGAAGTCGAGGTTCAAACTGCACCTCCATCTTCAACAAACTTCCCATAAGTCCCCATGAAAAGTCGGGAAGGTGGCCATCCCCATATCAGCTAAACTGGATTATTCAGGTTCCTACCAGCCAAGACTTACAAAGTGCTTCAGCTCAGCGCTGGGACCACATTTTCTTTTTCTTTCCCATTCTCCTATCATCCTCAGGGGCATCTGTGGGATGGGGGATGTCAACAAAGTCAAGATGGCAGCTGCATCCGTATAATCAAAGCTCAGTTCCTTTTCTGCGTGCAGCACATGTGAGGCACATAAAAAGGGGTGGGACTTCAACTGCATGGGTGTGGCTCTTGACTGGTTTGACACACAAACACACACACACACACTTCTTTTGATTGAAAAAGAATTGCTCCCCCCCAACAAAAATCTACTTTGGTGAAATCTTTTGACCTGCCTGTAATTATGAAGCAGTCTGCAAATGAGATAGGGACAATATATGATGTGATGGAGCAGAAGAAAAGTTTTGGAGAAGTCATGCAACTCTTGCAGCCTTTGAACATTCTGTACAAATGCTTATTTATTTTCATCTATATCCTTCTAAAGCACCTCACAGCACTTTCAACAATACAACACATAATTAAAATAACCTTGAAAGGCGGTTCCTGAAACATTTCAAAAAATCTAAAAATATGTACTGTAGGACCATATTTAGAAGGACCACCCTTTCATCAGGATCCGAGCTTCATTCCATAACGTGTCATGCTTTTGTTTGTCAGCCACTAATGGAGTTCTAATATAAATTTGGGGAGCTGGGGCCAATCAGCTGTCTCTGGGTTGTAATTCCCATCATCCCTAGACACCTGCCATGTTGGCTGGGACTGAGAGGAGGTAGAACCCATCAGTACATGGAGAACTTCAACTGTGCTACTTCTGCTGCATAGTTGTAAGCAAACAGAGACAACCACCAAGTCTTGGGTCATGTAATGCCAAACAACCTTCCTTTCAGGTGGAAATGCTGGCCTTGCAGTTGCCTACTCTGCCCGAATGTTGGGGATCCCGGCCACCATCTATGTCCCCTCCTCTACCCCAGCTTTCACCATTGAGCGACTAAAGGAAGAAGGCAGCTCTGTGTGTGTTGAAGGAAAGGTACGTTTGGAGAGGGTCGAGGTGGGCTGAGGAACAATCATCTGAAGATCTGCTATTATTGTCGTTCTTGAGGGTTGCCGATAGTGGTAGATATTTCTTGTTTTTGTTTTCTCAGCGTCTCGATCTAACAAAGTGACTTCATCCCCCCAGGTACTGACAGAAAGCACAAAAGCAGCTAAGGAGCTGGTGAAGAACAACCCTGAGTGGGTCTATGTGCCTCCATTTGATGACCCCCTGATTTGGTAAGTGATCTAGAAGAGTAGGAGAGAAAGAACTTCTCAAAAGAGATACACCTCCTCCTTCTTCTCCTCCTTCTCCTCCTCCATTAAATTTATAGCCCCATCTTTCCTTTAAGAGCTCAAGATCTCATTCCATCCCTTAATTTTATCCACACAACTACACACTTGATCTTAGCTGACAGACCAAGAAGAAATTCTTTACACAGATGCTGCTGTTATCTCTCTTGGCTTCAGGGCAGGACTTCATTCCTTTACCTCCCACTGAATAAAGATAGGATTAATTATATTATATCCAAAAGGAAAAAAAAAAGGTTATGGCCTTTATGAAAAGATCCGCAAGCCACAGGCATCAATGGCAAATTAATAGGAACGACATAGGACAAGTCATATTTTTTTGATATCTAGGAATTGTTTTTCACATCTGTAGCTCCTGGAAAGCCCAACTAAGACCTATTCTAAAGAGTGCCCAAAGGACCACATAGGCCATTCTTAGCTTCTCTTATGCCAGGATGGAAATTACATCCTCAAGGCATCCTGAAAGTTTTTGAGGCCAAGGTCATAAATCAATTTTTGTGTGAAGCCCAGCTCTGTCCATACAATGACTGTAGACACCATTGGAGGTCATTCAATTCAAATTTCTCAGATCCAATTTATGGCCCCTTGCTATATATCAAATGCCCTTCTGCATTTGATTTCAAGGCTGGTCTAAATCAAGGCTCAAACACACCTCTACCCCTTTATTGGCTTAGCTGAGTTTGCTCCTCTGAGTTTTTAAGGAAGGCTGTGCTGCAGTTCAGACTTGGTCTAAAAAGTGCTTCACAGAATGCACATACCAACTATCTCAACACCATCAAATTTGCAACCTTGGGAAAATATGTGGCTACTTTAACAGGCTGAAGACGGGTGCTGTGTTTCCACTTGCAAGCTCTTTGGGGAAGCATGATTTCTGTTCTCTCAAAGTCTTGAAGGACCTGCCCCTATCTGTCACTTGCTTAACCCTACTCAAAAAGATCATAGAAAACCCTAGTTCTTGTTTCAATGTCTCCTCATTAGTTTCACTGAAGAAAAAAGAGCATACAGCATACATCTGCTCATCAGACCACGTACTAAATACTACCTTTTGACCAGCATTTGCACATCTTCAGATTTCTCCATCCATGTTCCCACCTTTAGTAAGCATTCTACAAATTAATACTTGTTCTTACTTTGCTGTTATTAGTCTTACTGTCTGCACACCACCAACCTGGCATGGTAGGTTGGATTAACAGACTCAAAGTCACCCAGCAAATGTCAGTGGCTCAGTCTTCCTGGTCCTAGTCAAGATTATTCCCATTATGCCACAGCAACACTATTGCTCTGAGCTACCACTCTGAGGTGCATTATCTAAATGTAAGAAAGAGATGCAGCTGATCAGGCCAAAGATCCATCTCAGCTCTAAACCAGAGGTTGGATTTCATCTGGGTTGTTGGGAGTTGAAGTCCAACCCATTTGGAAGAGGTCACCTAACCTCCCTGATTCTAGATTCTGTTTCGACAAAGGTCAACAGCAGCTACCATTGTCTTCTCTTCTCTTGAAGAAAGCAGAGAGAAACAGCACATCGGCCTCAGTAGCAACTTCTGATCCTGGGAAGTTCTACTGAGTTCTACTGGCAAAAGCTCTACTGATGGCAAAAGTTCTACTGGGGTCCTGGGGTCCTGATGGAGTGTTACTTTGATAGAGCGTGGAGCAGGAATTGATGCTGAGCTTCTTTCTCCCCTTAGTGACCTTTCAGATTAAGATCAAGGAAAAGGCTGGAAGAGGAAATTCAGTGCTGGGATCCTGGGCCCATGGTCAATGCCCAGTGGTGTGAACCCATGTTTCCAGTCCAGGTGGTAGACATGGCTGTTGTCTAAAGTGGGATGTTTTTGGTTTTGTTTCAGGATTCCCCTTCTCCCTCCAAGCAGTTTCTGCATTAGCATCCTTGTGCCCCATCAAGGCCTGGATAAAGTATCCTTCAAGGCACTGAGAAGAGTCGGGGCAGAAATATGGTCTACCATTGGTCTCATTTTCCCCACAAATCCCTCTCCCCTCCCCTCCCAATTCTTTGCTGAGACATTTCAGCTCACCCCTCTCCCTTCTAGGGAAGGTCACATGTCTCTGGTCAGGGAGATGAAGGAGCAGATGGTGTCCAAACCTGGAGCACTGGCACTCTCTGTTGGAGGAGGAGGCATGCTGTGTGGAGTGATCCAAGGCCTGCGTGAAGTGGGCTGGGATGATGTGCCTGTTGTTGCCTTGGAAACCAAAGGAGCTCACAGCCTGAATGCTGCCTTGGCAGCTGGGAAGCTGGTGATGCTTCCCCAAATTACCAGGTGAGCCTGTGAGATGGTCTTCTACTATCCAGTATATGCCGTCCTGGCTGAGAAGAATTGGGGCTGGAGGTGGCAATCTCTTCCCTAATTCAGAATGGCTGCGTTCACGCAACCTACTGTACCAGAGGATTGACTGAGACCCCTTTCAGGTCTGCACAGGACATGGTGCAGCCCACATGAAGCCAAAACCAAATCAGCCACAACAGGGTTGAGTATCAAAGGCGAACCCCCTTTAAATGAGGCTGACAAATATGGCCTCTATCTTAAAGTGTTGTAAGACTAATTGGGGTTTATTCAGCAAACAGTTTAGACAAGCCATGGTTCGGTGCAGTGAACCAGGCCACTACAACACTCCTCTTCCCTTCTGGATTCAGCATTGCTACAACTCTGGGGGTGAGCATCGTGGCAGCAGAGACTCTGAAGCTGGCTCAGGAGCACCCCACTTTATCAGTGGTGGTCACGGATCAAGAGGCAGTCGAAGCTCTTGAGAAGTTTGTGGGTATGTGATATAGCTTCTAGCACACCCAACCTACCTTTGACTCTCTATCTCTGTCACTATTTCTACCCCTACCTCCATCTCCATTTCCACCTTTACCAAAAGCTTCTACTTCTACGTCTACGTCTACGTCTACGTCTACATCTACCTCTACCTCCACCTCCACCTCCACCTCCACCTCTGTGATGGTCCTGGCTTGCAATCAGTACTCCATACACGAAACATATTGGAATCGATGGGAATTCTTTATTGCTCTCTGTAACTCATGACAGGGACGCGGTGGCACTGCGGGTTAAACCGCTGAGCTGCTGAGCTTGCCGATCGGAAGGTCGGCAGTTCGAATCCGGGTGACGGGGTGAGCTCCCGTTGCTAGTCCCAGCTCCTGCCAACCTAGCAGTTCGAAAACATGCCAATGTGAGTAGATGAATAGGTACCGCTTTGGCGGGCAGGTAACGGCATTCCGTGTAGTCATGCCGGCCACATGACCACGGAGGAAGTGTCTACAGACAAACGCCGGCTCTTCAGCTTTGAAACGGAGATGAGCACCGCCCCCTAGAGTTGGACACGGCTGGACTTCATGTCAAGAGAAATCTTTACCTTTACCTTTAACTCATGACATGTTAAAGTTCCAAGTGATTTCAGATTTACAAATATTGGTATAAATACATTCCTTTTCCCCTCCCCTCTAGCCTCGTGCCTCTGTCGGCACATTTGAAGGTCCAAGGTGCTGAATTAACAACTTCCCTTCCTGCCCGCCTGCCGGCTGTTGCTTTCATGTGTTTGTTTGCTGAGCATTCCCCGGCTGACACCATGTCACAATGACGCCCAGGTGGGGGTTGTTCATGACAACCTCCACCTCCAATCTTTTTTTTTTTTCCCCCACACTGGCTGGAATCACCCAAGCTGTGGAAGGTAATGCAGGTCAGACTTGCAATACTAAATGCTGTTTTCAGAGAAATAATACTAGATATTCCCTCCCTTCTCACCTAGCATTCAGACAAGATGACAGGGGAATCAGTCTATCTACCCTTGCATACAGCTTCATCCCACCTTATATCCAAAAACTGAAATTGGTATATGCAGTTCTCTTCAGGAAAGACATCTCAGCTCTTTAGCCACACTACCAAAAAACCTGTGACACGCTGAATCTAGGGCTGCTTGATGTGGGCTGCAAAAATCTAGACAGCCCCTAGTGTCACGAGTACTGATGGTGAGCAGGAGGGGGCCCCTATCCAGGGGGGAAAACGCATGCGTAGTACTGAGGAGTTAAGCAGCCATTCAAAGAGACACAGATCAGACCTGCCTTAACTTTTGGGGTTTATCTGTCTGGGTTTTCCCACGCTTCTTCAGTTTGTTAGGATTTTCTGTCTAATGTAGCAGTAATAAACACTAGAGACCTGCTCCTCGTCTCAGCGTGACTCCTGGCTGTTAGGACATCTAGATTGCAGCAGAGAGTTGGAGTTCTTGGTTCGCTGCCAGCTAGTGGCCATCCGTGAATCTCTTGGCATGTTGACTGGGGCAATTAAAAATAATGCCTGGATTGTGCAGCAAAACATGGCAGGTTTTCCCTAACAGGAGTACCTGTCCTGACTAAGCAAGAACCACGCCGAGGAAAAAGTCTCTAGTGTTTATCATAACTGCTCTAATAGACAGAAAAGTCCTACCAGACTGAAGGAGCGTGGGAAGCCCACACAGATAAACCCAAAACCCAGGGCGGGTCTGCTCTGAGTTTCTTCGAAGGACAGTTCAAAGCCTCTAAACTACGCATGCGTTTTCCCCCTGGATAGGGGCCCCCTCCTGCTCACCATCTGTACTCATGACAGTACCTTTCTTCAAGGTGTCTGCTTCTTGGATACTCCCTTCCAGCATAAATACATTATCTTGTTTCTTGGTGGCCCTCCTTTCAGCTTTAATCCTGATGTCACTCGCTCTCTGAGTTTTCTGTTAGGTGAGACTACTAGAGCTGAGCTGTAAAACACCACTAGAGGGCAGCAGAGAGACACAATACAGGTAGTCCTCACTTAATGACCATTTGTTTAGTGATGGTTCCGACTTAAGACAGTGCTGAAAATACTTACAACTGGTTCTCACACTTATGATTGTTGCAGCATCCACATGGTCACTTGATCACAATTTGGGCGCTTGTCAACCAGTTCACATTTATGACCGTTGCAGCATCCCATGGTTATGTGATCACCATTTTCAACCTTCCTGGCCAGCTTCTGGCAAGCAAAATCAATGGGGAACCATGTGGTTTGCTTAACGACCATGTGGTTCACTTAACGACCGCAAAAAAGGTTGTAAAATTGGGTCAGATTCACTTAATGACCGCTTCACTTAGCAACCAAAATTCTGGTCCCAGTTGTGGTCATTAATTTAGGATTACCTGTAAACTTATTCTTCTTGGCCATCTAGTGGCCTGTCAGATTTAATGGCCCTAGATTTACAATGATGCTGAAACCATGGAAATCAATTTCCTCTTTTCCTCACTGAATTCAAGCAGGCTAAATAACCATTTTCCCACACTCACAGATGATGAGAAGATCCTTGTGGAGCCTGCCTGCGGGGCTGCCTTGGCCATTGTCTACAGCAGAGTGGTGCAAAAGCTTCAGGCAGAAGGCAAACTGAAGCCCCACCTGGACTCCCTCGTGGTGGTCGTGTGTGGGGGAAACAACATCACGTTGGCCCAGCTGCAGCATCTCAAGTCACAGCTGGGCTTCTCGAATGCTGTGGAGCAGTGGGATGATGACTTAGAAGAGAGCCACATTGCGATGGCCCTGTGGTCTTCCCAAAACAGAGGCAGCGTTTTTCACACTTCGTTCCAGACACACCGGCCACCCTGTAGTTATTAAAACTCAGTTGCCTCCTGCTGTCTTCTTTCCTTGGCTTGTGTCTTACACAAGGGTGTGCAACAGGAACATACGGGGGGGACGGGACAGTGGCCTGGTGTCTTCTTCCTTAAAGTTGGTTGGATCACCCATCAAGAGTGGGCTGGTGCTAGGTCAGTGTCTAGCTTGGTCTTCACCCACTGAAGATGGTTGGTCTTCACCCAACCCATTGAGTAGGGTTGAAGCTCAGTTGCCCAGTGGGATGTCTAGGCAAAGTGTTCTCCTGGCTTTGGAAACTATCCCTTAAGTCTGGCTACTGGTTCTCCCTGGACAGGAAGAAGATCAAGAACTTCCTGTTCCAGATGGAGCCTACTTCTAGCAATTTCCTCCTAGGGGACTTTTTCAGATTGGAAAGTCTGGGCCACCGGGAAGTTTCCAGAGTGATGGAAAGACATGTACCAGGAAATCCCCTCTCCCATGGCCTTCCCGCTCTCCCATTCAATCCCAAGGGAAAGCAATGGAAATAATTCCTCCTGGGGGGCTTTTGAACTAGATATCACAAAAGGGCAAATCTTGTCTTTGAGAAATCCCTGAAGTCATTCTCCTTCCCGAGAAGAAACACTGAGATGACATTGCCCAAATGTGGTGATGTTAAAAGGCCATCGGTATCCAGCTTTAGTTACTAATGTTTTCCTCAGCAGCCAATAACTGAAGCTGGATACTTTAGCCTTCCTTCTTCGGATCTGTAATTCATTTCCCCATACGCAGTAGTAGGCCTTTTTTCCTAAAGCTTCTCTTGGTGCAAACAAAACATTAAAAAAAAAAGGCCTGGTAATTGTTAATTTAAGTCCTGTATTCTAGATATGCTTCCTGAGGAGAGCCAAGCTAACCTTCTCCATGTGCTGAGGCTTTCACCCGCCACCCCAAACCATGGGTAAATTGGCTCTGATGGGGTCTTCTTTAAAAGAATGCAGGAGAAAGACAGCTTAGATGCAACCCTAAACCTGAACAGTTTTCAAGAACATGTCAAAGCAATGCCAGCCAAGAACAAGCACACTCACAGGCAGATGGGAAGCCTATTAGAGGAGTGGGGGGTGCAGGAAGGACTGCCTATTTGCTAAGATACAATGGAGATTGTCCTTGAATACCACTCCTTGTTCATCAGCGTGAATGAGTTTCTCTTTGTCAGAGGACTGAAATATCTTGGAGTGCTTGGCCTTACACTGGCTGTGTGAAAATTGCAACTCCCATGGAGCTGTGCCAGGCATCACAAAAGAACAAACCGTACGGTGTGGGTGAAAACACCATTGCTGGGGAAGGCAAAGGCCATTCAGTGTAACAAGTGGAATGGGGGAGAAGCAGCCCAGCTTGGGATGGTTGCTCCAGAGAGAATAATAGGATTGTGCTGCAAAACAGTGAAGATTTGGGCTGGGTTGGCTCAGCTGCTGGGAGCAGAAAGAGGAGCTTTTGCTTCAAGCCTGACTTCGGTTGACTACATCTGTATTTATTTTATTTTTTTATTTTATTGATCAAATTTATCACTGCCCATCTCCCAAAAGGGACTCTGGGCAGTTTACAATAAATCTGTATGCCTTTCTGATAGTTTTTCTGGAAGTAGATCATCACTGATCTACTTTTCTCCCAGGATGGGTTTGTGTGTTTGCTTGCTATTGCTTTCCCAATCGAGCCTACAGTTCTGGGATAGTCTGGTGGCCTCCATCTAAAACTCCAGGTCTCAGTTGGACCCTGCTTAGCTTCTGAGATCAGCCAAGGTTGGTGAGATGCTGCCACCTGCACTAGATAAAAGTTTACATGTCAGAAAGCTGCTTGGATGGGGATTAAAGAGCAGGTGAATCCAGGGGACCTCCCTTCCTTCTTCCTAAGTCCAAATCTACACCGCAACGTACTTGCTCCCTAAGTACATGCATCTGGGGGCCTTTGTTGCAATCTTTAAGTGATGATCGAAGTAGGGTGATAACTATTTAGTGCCTACAAAAATCCTCTTCCACAGCTTTTAGTGGTTGACATCATGATCCCAAAGTGATTTCACTTCTTTCCAAAATTTTGGTTCATGTTCATGCAACCATTTCCATTCTACCAAAAGATTATCCATTTTGCGGCTAATTTGTGTCTTGTGTGACGGCAACTTCAGTAGGATATCTGGACAACTCTGTTTCCAGTTAGAAGTCAGCTGGTCATGTTGGCCAGAAATGATGGTGCTGGAAGCTTATCAGGGTGGCTTCCTCTAACCTTGGCACCTTGGCATCTTCCAACTATGTGGAATTCAACTCCCAGAATTCTCAGCAATGGCTATGCCAGTTGGAGATTCTGGGAGTTGAAGTCCACATAGTTGGTGGATACCAAAGCTGGGATTTTGAAGGGTGTCCGGACTGCTCCAAAGATCCTACTGATGAGGAGGAAATGATGATGACTCTTCAGGACCAAGAACCTTAGGCAAATGTGAGACCTCTGTGCCAGGGAGTTTTCAACCTTCTCTAGTGGCCTAGTATGGCTTCCCTGTTCCAAAGAGTTGGAAGTCAATGCTTCTCCAAAAGCAGAAACAGCTAAGGAAGAGGAGCTGCTAGGACCATTTTCCCTCCTCTTGGTCTCAGAAAATAAATACTTCTCAGGTTTCAAGAGCTAAGACACAGTGAAGGGGAAGGCTAAGAGCTCACAAAAGCAGGACTAACCTACAGGTTGTTGTTGTTTATTCATTCAGTCACTTCCGACTCTTCGTGACTTCATGGACCAGCCACTCCAGAGCTTCCTGTCGGTCGTCAACATCCCCAGCTCCCCCAGGGACGAGTCCGTCACCTCTAGAATATCATCCATCCACTTTGCCCTTGGTCGGCCCCTCTTCCTTTTGCCTTCCACTCTCCCTAGCATCATCTTCTTCTCCAGGGTGTAACCTACAGGTAGTTCTCACTTAATAACCACAATTGGGACTGGAATTTTGGTTGCAATAACCACAATTGGGACCGGAATTTTGGTTGCTAAGTGAAGTGGTCATTAAGCAAATCTGACCCAATTTTACAACTATTTTTGTGGTGGTCATTAAGGAAATCACCACAGGCATTAAGCGAACCTTGAGGTCATTAAGCAAATCACATGGTTCCCCATTGATTTTGCTTGCCAGGAATCAGTCGGGAAGGTCGAAAACAGTGATCACGTGACCACGGGATGCTGTGACAGTCATAAATGTGAGGATCGGTTGTAAGTCATTTTTTTCAGCACCATCATAAGTCTGAACCATCACTAAACTAATGGTTCTTAAGCGAGGACTACCTGCAGTTGATCGATCAAGTAGCACCTCAAATTGTTCTCACTTGTTTGCTTCTTTCACTTGAACCAAAGAAACCAGATATGAGCCGTTAGGAAGACTGACCACTCTATGTTGCAAGCACTTCTTCCTTGAGGTCTCTGCCTGGGTATCTATCCTTGCTTCTCTCTTCTTCATGCAGCTGCTTCCCTGCCTAAAGAAGCCATTGCCACAACAGCTATCAAACAGGACACCAGAAAGGCAAGAAAATAGATCGCATGACTGTGTCCTGGTGATTTAAAAACGTTCTTCCCCCCAAAACTAAAACTTCCTGTGGCACAATCCATTCAAGCATATTGTCATGTTCCCGTTCCGATGTTTATGGTTCCTCGTAACGTTTCACATGTCATATCTGCAGTTGCGTGCCTGCCTGGCCACGCTGGTAAATTTCCTTTGTGCTGACTTGTGATCTTCTGGAATGTATGTTTGGGTTATCTCTGCTGTTCAAGGTTACTTTCTCAGGCCGATTCTAACGGTTGCTAGCATCTGGGGTGGGTGGTTGCTATGCTAGCCTGAGGGGAGGGTTTGCAAAGGGGAGCAAGGCTTTTTAAGTTTGTATTTGGCGCACTTTTGCTCATTCTCAGCTTTCTTCGTACTTTGCATACTATTCATTCAATAAATTAGTTTTCTCTAGTAATTACTGATGAGACTCCTTTTATTGGAATAGGCAATCATTACACATATAGTGGACAACACTTCTTAACTCATCTCTGAACTACACCACCCAAGACCAGTTGGTGTGGGCATTTATTGGAACCAAAACAAAAAACAAAAAATAGTGTTTAAAAAGGTTGGATGTGACGAATCAGCAGAATGCCCTTCACATGACAGAGACCCACCTCTGCACCCTGATCTGCAAGGGACAAGGCTTCTTCTCAACCATCTCAGCTCCTTCATTTGGACGCAAGGAGAAAGCTGCATTATTTTTAAGCACTGGAGGAGACAACATCTTTGGCTTTTCCAGTTTGTCTTAGGACATGAATACGCTTAGGACATGAATACGCTCTGTCCCATAACAACGAACTGGAGAAAGTGTCAAGAGTTGTCTCATGCATTACATGCAAACAGAAACCTGGATTTTGCTGCTGGGTGCACCATGGTAAATGTAGCTGTACAATACCTGTCCCAGGATCCTGGTTATTTGGGCATTCACATTTATGGGGCTTAGGTGTATCTTCAAGTATCTGAGATGATCCAATACAGGTGGCATTTTTCTCTAGAAAAATGGGATCAGGTTGGATCCCAGTTGCCGGATGAACCTCTTTTTATCCAATGGTTGTGTCCCAAAGCTCAAAAGTGTTGGGCGAGAGCCAACATTATCCTAAAGTACGCATTGCAATGTCCTAGTGGTCCCCAAAGCAAACTTCCCCAGATGTTTGAAACTGTTCCTCAGGTCCCAACCAACCCTTCTAAAGGGGAGAAGAAATGGGGCACTATCGGAGCAAGACAATTCTTTAAAACTTCTTTATTTATCTTATTTATTCATTCATCAGATTTGTCACCGCCCATCTCCTCCTACCAGAGGGACTCTTTCGTGTGAAGAGTTGACCTTTAGGGTTCAAGCCATCTTAGTGGCCAATGTTAAGCAACAATGGAGCTTTTAAAAAAACTCCATGCGTTGATCCACTTGTCTATAAGCACTCTTCCAACTTAAAACCCTTGTGAACTTTCGCAGTGGTGACTTTCAAGGCACTCTGTCTACGCACCGGACTAACATCTCTTCCAATGGAGACCTGGGGCTCGGCAGGAGAGCAGATTCAAGGCAGGGAGAGCAAATTATATCTTCAGGGAGTGTAAACCTCCTGTTCATGACTAGGGGTTGCATTTTAAGCAACAGCAAAACAGATTATTCTTCACTCACTCTCACAGGGATCCATCTGCATACAAGGATCGGGGCTTAATGGCACCATAGAAGGATGAAAGTCGTTGGTGCAAAGAAGGAACACATGGCTTCCTCTATAAACTGCTTTGATTCTAACCCTAACCCAGATTTTTCTGAAATCCTCTTGAGCGTTTTAGGAGTTGTGCTGAGGCTCACAGAATCATAGCACAAATCCGATGGCTTACCTGACAATTTAACGCCCTGGAAAGTGACTGAAGATGTTTCCAAGCCTTACTAAAGAAGGAACAAATACAGGACATTTGACATTCCAAATAGCAAAGGGGGGCTACAGAGGACTGAAAAATTCCCAAGGAAACCAACTTCTTAGCCAAAAAGTTATAGAATTCCTTGCCCCAATCTTCGATAGATCCATGAACCAATTCCCAGCTGTTGAATGGAATGGGCCATGCCTTCCCAATGGAAGTTCTGTAGACCTTCTGCTTTCATTTCAATCCAATGATGGGGTTGACAACAACTAAGATGTTAGCTCCAAGACTAGAAGCTAGAAACCAGCTTGAGGTCCCAAATTTCCAGAAAGATTCCCAGTGCATCTCCTGTTTAAGAAAGCAGCAGCAACAGGAGAACATGAATACTATCAAGTCGGTCAAACATCTCCCTCAGGAGAAGAGCAGAAACACTGTAGAAATCCTTGCCTGAAAATCTAAGTAGTGTATCATATCCAGAGCTGTGGCATGTCAGGTGCTCAAACCACGACTGTTTTGCAGCATGAATGATTCTGCACTCAGCATTGCTTGCTCAAGCCATGCAATGCTGTCCGGTATTCTGTGAGAAAAAATCTGCAACGTTGACTATTTTGCATAACTGATCTTAGGTCTCACAAGAAAGCGCAGTCGATTTTACAGGGCAGAATGCTAAGAAAGCCAAAGACGGCTTGAGTGTCCCCTCACAACTGGGGTGGTGGGGGGAAGGATGCAGTTTGGCTAAAACCTGAGGTTGGGACTTGTGCATCTTGTGAAAGACCCTTCCATTCAATCCCTTGATCTCGCTTTCAAGATTTCTGCAAGCAATCACCCCATGCCTCCTTATTGCAAGCCAGATGGGCTAGAAACTTAAAATATATGTATTTTTCTAAAATGCAAGCAATGTGTATTTCCCTCAGGAAGTGGAGTTCCTCCGATAGCCAAAGGCTGCACAGAATTGCAGCATTCAGTTACAAACAGTTATATTATTTCATTAATAACTGCTCATGCTAATAACTGAGAACGAAAGAAAGAATGCCTTCATGCTTCTTTCCCCTGGGTGGAATTTGCACCCCAACAGCTCAACACAGATAGCTAGAATTAGGCTCACAAGCCAAGCCCGGCCCACTGGGGGGGAAGACCAGCTTTAGGGGACCTCAGCCCAATGGACCTGGATGGGCAAGAATTTCCAAAGATCAGGGTGCCCCATGTGAAACAGATTGTCATAGGGAGAAGTGCTCCATTGGAAAGGAGGGAGATCATCCCAAGTTGGCCCGCTGCTGGCCATGAAGCTGTAATTCTTCACCATCTCGGAAGACGTTATCTGCAAACAGAAAAGCAGAGTTTTGTTTAGGAACAATGTCTCTGGTTTAGCAAGCTTTTAACCTGTGAGCTGTGAGCCTCCTAGACCAAGCTACATCCAAAATCATTAGGGAATTCCTGGAAGCTTGGCATTCAGACAAATCAGCCATCGACAGAGCCACAGAGGTAAACCACATTTACACACCATTCAAAAGAGACAGTAAAAAAGCTAAGGAGGATACCAAAAGACCAGAACACCTCCTCTCCAGCAGCCAACACCCAGATAAGCAGGGATTAACAACAGACAAACAATCAAGTGGAAAACAATACCTGGATCAAGGAACTACCAGGGAGACAAACAATCAAGCGGCCAATCAAGCAGAAAACAATCAAGTGGAAAACAATACCTTAATCGAGGAACTACCAAGGAGAAAACCACACCCCACCAACACTGGCAGGGCAAGCAACTGTATATAAATAGGGAGCAAACCCCACACTCACCAGCACTGATGGTGTTACCTGGTTGGGTAATGAAATGTCTGAAAGCCAACCACCAAGCTCAGAGAGCACCAAGGTCTCCAAAGCTTTTAAGTCTCCTGTTTCTGCCAGTGGGGAAGAGCCAGTGTTGATGGGGAGAGGGGGGAAGCAAAGTGTCCTTAAAAGGTGCTCATCATTGATCCCTGAAAATATTCTCCCCTTCTCTCTTCCTTTGTGAGTTCTCCGTTTTTAACTTGAGGGAAGAAAGAACCAGAACTTGCAGAGCAAAGCTAATCATGCCTAGATCTTCATGTCCCCAATTGTGGGCAGGGGATCTTCACGGGGGCATGTGAGTGGCCCCAAGCATGTGATCAAAGCCCGGCCCTTGCTTGACAGGTGCCACTCATTAAAAAAAGGGTGGGGCTTTGTGCAGCAGAAGATACCATCTTGACTTTTTGGACACCCTCTTGGGGTTAGGACTTTCCTTATTTTATTCTATTTTTTTTTAAAGATGTATATAGACCTGAATTTGCAGAACTCCTGAGCCCTGGGCTTACCCAGATGGTCTGGGTGGAGCTGGGATCGTGAGAACAGGAAGAATGCAGAAAGTCTTGGGCATTTGTGCCACATTTCCATCACCACCTCTTAAGTGGCTGAAGAATTTCCCAGCTGAAGAACATCAGCTCTCATCCTGAAAACATACACACGGACACCCACAGAAAGTGGTAAAAGTTTCCATCCTATGACTTTAGGGGGTAAGGAGGTTTACGTTCTTCTTACGTTATGTTCTTCTTCCTTTCTCCCCTTGCCGGTTGTGAAGCCTTCCACCAACTTGGAAAATCGGATTAACATCACGCAGCAGTGCTGAATGGATTATGCTGAGTGAATCCAGCATCTCCCAAGTGACTTCTAACTCTCTTTAAAATGTAAAGATGCCCTTCAGTCTAGCTCAATGCATAGCGACTCCGGGGATACAACCATTGGCAACAGTGTGGAAGGGGGTTGGAAGAAGTCCCACCATCTTGACTTTTCTGACCCTCCCATGGAGGTCCCTGCCAAGAGCAGTGAAATGATCTAGGGACAATTAGCTTGGCCATGCAGTGCATCCAACTGTTTCTTTCCTTAAGTTAAAAGAAAGTGAGAAGGGGGGAAAAAAACCATTTGGGGGATGTTTCGTTGATCTCCCCATCTACTCCACGGCCTTGTGATTCCCTGGTGGTCTCCCATCCAGATGAGAACCAGACCTGCTTAGCTTTTGAACCCAAGCAAGACTAGACAGGTGCTGCCCCCTGCTGAGATTAAAGCAATCAACAAAACCCTTGAAAGCAACTTGTGGTTCAGCAGTGAGATCTCCCGTGTGGCAGGAACCCTCCACTCCTCTCAAAGTTTGCGCTCTTTCACGCAATGCCCCTCACCTTCATATCGGTACCCCCATGCGGCCGCTGGTGCAGGGCCCCAAAGGGGTAAGTGCCATTAGCAGGATTGAGATCTGAGCGAGCAGCGATAGCATTTTCCCCGTTACGTGGTGGGTTGCAACCTTTGCACCAGGACAGAGGATCTTGGGGGAAGTTGTTGAACCTGGGCAGGGGATGAAGAGCACAGCAGACTTTAATTTATCCATCCATCCATCCATCCATCCATTTTTATGCCTTCAAATCCGTCTTGACTCCTGAAGATTACCCAGAGAAGTCCTGCAGTTTTCTGGGCAACGTTGACCTGGACTACTTCTCTCTAGACTAAGAGAGAGGGAGTGGCCCAAACTCACCCCGCTGGTTTTATGCCTCCAGTAGGACTAGAACTATTATATTCCTCTACAGGTAGTCCTCCACTTACAACCACACCTAGGACTGAAATTTCCATCGTATGTCATTGCGGTCATCAGTCTAATTACCCTGTGACCAGACCCAATTTTATGACCGTTTTGACAACAGCCATTAAGCGAATCATGGGTCGTTAAGCAAATCACCACACTTGTTAAGCAAATCCAGCTTCCCCAATGGGCGTTTTTTGCCAGAAAATGGCAAAAAATGTGGCAAAACACGATCACGTGACCATGGGATGTCGCAACGTTGCAAAAGTGAGCTGGTGGCCAAGTGCCCAAAATGTGGTCATGTGACCCCAGGGTGGTGGCGCGACATTTTGCGATGCTTGGAAGTGCTTTACAGGCCGTAAAGCACCCATTCTGAGGTCATCATAACTTTGGACCGTCATTAAACAAACAGTCATAAGTCGAGGACTATGTGTAGATCAGGCTGGCTGGGGAATTCTGGGAGTTGAAGTCCACATATCTTGAAGTTGCCAAGTTTGAAAAACACTGCTCTGGATGAACGCCTAGATGATCTTCAAGATCGCTTCCAACCCTAACGTTCTATGATTCTATGAACAGCTTAAGGCAACATTTATCTTCATTTTCTACCACCTTCCTCCATGGATGTGCTGTTTACTTGTCGTCTTTGCTCCCCATCCCCCAGTGTCCATATATAAAGAAATATTATCCAAAGGCCATTCATTACGCCGACATCTGAGGCACCATGGGCCGTACTAGCAGACTTCTAACCTCATCAGTCGGATCATCGACTTCATATCCCGGATAAGTGTCTGGTTGCGCCGGAAAATCTGCGCTCGGGGGGTCTTCTCGTAGGTGAACCAGTCCCCATATTTCTGTACCAGTGCTGGAATACCGCTGGCATTGAAGATTTCTTGGAAATACCTGAATGCAGAGAACAATCATCTAAGAATAGTTTGACTGCCTTGAGAGATTTTGTTGATGTGTACCTCCTTTGTATTCATGTGGCCTCCAGTTCAATGATGGGCCTCTCCAGAGCTTTTGGCATGTACGGAAAATGCATGCTCCACCTTCTGAGTTGCAAACCTTCACCCCTCCAAGCATCAAATGGAAGGAGGGAGGAGGGAATCCTTACGGCACATTGTAGCTCGCCCAGTAGCCTTCCTGGTACAACAGTTTGGTCCGGTCAGCAGTAACCACCATTCCCCTGGAGATACAGAAAAAGGGGGAAAGGAACCAGCAAGCTTTACCAAGCTGAGGGATCCTTTTCCTGAAATCAGGAAAGCAAGCATCTAAAATACAGAATGATGTCAAGTTCCAATTGTTCACCCAGACCAGAGAGGGATCCAAAGCAGAGGGATCCTACCAGTTGGCCCATCCTGCATTCTCCACTACAGAAATTCTGAGAGAACCATCTCAATTTGGAGCTAAGGAAGGGTATCCTAGAGGTGCCTCCCCCAGGGCTGTGCAATGCTTTTTATTCAGTTCAGAACAGTTGTTCTGGGCAAATGTTCCCCCAGGCCTGAAAAATATTTCAAGGGTTCCTCCAGGGTCAAAAGGTTGAGAAAGGCTGGTCTAGGTTCACCCAATGCGCTAGCCACAACTGAGGTAGCCAGATTAAGGCTTAGCACAACATGCGATGGCCAGAGACTGCTACTGATTTTTTTTTCTTCTGGAGCCTGTACAGACATTTTGCAAAATGAGACATCAGTCAAGGGCACCTGTCCCAAACTAAGAAAGGCTGTTTCACAACCAGAGACCCAGCCATGAAGAGGCACATGGAGAAGTCATTTCCATTGCAAATCGTATTGGAAGCCATTCAAGAGATGCTGGAGAAAAATATGGAAAATATAGTTTGCGACACTTACGGAATCTGTTCCAACACAGTCAGTAGGCCATCTCGGGGACTAGCCATGCCTGGGACGAAAGACTTATAATCCACAATCATCCATTGGTTGTTGTACCTGTGCAAAATGAAAACAAAGTGTAGGAGGAGAATGTCTAGGACATACAGTCTATTGCAGGGCTTCTCAACCAGGGTTCCATGGCAACCCATGGTTCTGCAAGGGATCACTGGGGGTTCCCTGGGGGATCACCAATTATTTAAAAAATTATTTCAAATTCTGGCAACTTCACGTAAGAGGTAAGTTTCATTCTTTATTTTTAGTTTAAGAACACTGTTTGTGCATCTATACTGGCCTACCCATGAAAAGGATATAATAATTTTCTAATGTCTGGCCTATATTTGAGCCTGAATGGGCAGGGGTTCCCCGAGGCCTGGAAAATATCTCAAGGGTTCCTCCAGGGTCAAAAGGTTGAGAAAGGCTGGTCTATTGGAACTCAAGGTTTAGCAATGTCACCTTTGGGTTATATCTGGCCTTAAGAAGTGACATTTTTATATATATAAAAAAGAATCCCACATCTTCTGAACTGCCATCTTTAGAAGCATGGAAATCAGAAATTGAGCAGCAAGTCATGGTAAACTAGGCACTTACCTGCCTCCTTTTTTTTTAAAGTCTAAGATTGGAGACTACAACTAAATGGCCTACACTGGTAAAAAAGGGAGGGGAGGGGAGGGGAGGGAGGGAGGGAAGGGAAGGGAAGGGAAGGGAGGGGAGGGGAGGGGAGGGGAGGGGAGGGGAGGGGAGGGGAGGGGAGGGGAAGAAAGATCCTGAACTAATAATAGGGAACCACTTACAGACTGTTGCCAAGAAAAGCCACATGGAAATGTCCATAAAGTCTCCAAGAGCTGAACTCAACTTGAAGTGTTTACTGGTTTTTTTTAACCTTCACTGTAACTATCTGCTGTCCAAAGATTCAAGCACAATTACAATAGTAAAAACAAATGTAAACTAAACTCAGAGAGAGGAGGAATAGAAAGGAAGAATAAAAAGTGCAGGGAAAGAGGAAGAGAAAGAGAAAGAGAGAAAGAGAGAGAGAAAGAGAAAGAGAAAAGAATTATATAAAGAAATGACTTCTGTCTTCATTACAACAAGTATAAATAATTTTAGTGACTTATCACCTTCTTTTAAAATACAACAAATGATCTCTAATATCCTGCCCCAATTCTGAAAGACTCTCAGAGGGTAACAATTGAATAAATCATAGAATAAAAACTCCAATGAATGAATAAACACAGGGCAAAGCATTAGGTGCCATCAAAGGCCCTAACAAGATGGTTTCCACATGTTTGCAAAATACAAGCAAAGTTGGGACCATCCATACCTCCAGGGGAAGAGTTCTCCAAAAAGTGGGGCCACCAATGAGAAGGCTGTCACCTGGTTCATGAACCTCATAAAGAGAGACCTCAACAGGTGCTCCCTAGATGTCTGGAGTGTGTGAGCAGATTCTCTCCTGGCAAGGAGATGATCTTTGCCACCACCTGCTTCTGCGCTGTTCAAACCTAAAACCTTGGAAATTGAACCCAGGACTGCCATCATGCCACACATGTTCTTCAGCCCTCCCACTCACGTGCCACTGTTGAACTTCTCAAAGATAGCTGCCCATTCTGCCCCGGTCCTTGCAAGTCGATTAGCCATGATGTTGCGCAACCATTCCAACACACTGTTGTTGGCCTGGATGTATTTCCAAAGGTTACTGTTGCTGTTTCCGATGGTAGTTTCCAGAGTCACCTACAGAAAGGAAAAATTCTGAGCTCTTCCCATGATTAGGAATGAAACAGTCAGGTCAAAGTTGAGATTCTTCTCTTTAGAAGTTGTAATCAATTCATATGAATGTTACTTATCTTAGCATGTTATTTCTTTAACTTCAAAAAACCTATGCTTTACTAGAGATGACTTCCTCAAACTTAATGACTGATAAATGGATAGGGGTTACAGTTTCCAAATTATCCATACAATCAAGGAACCTTGGGATCTGTAGGCCCAATATATCTGGTAGGACAATCTACTGTTTCCTACAACATGTCCAATAACTACCAAGGTGTACTTATTAGCTCAAACACACAAATTCTCCTAGCATTTTTAATTATTTTCTTAAAAGAAGTTGCCTGCCTGTGTGAATTGGGTTAGGAAAAAATCCTGCCCATCTGGATTAAATACCAGGAAGTAGCATGAATCCAAAATGGAAGGGGTTCAGGACCTTGGACAGTACTCTAAACATTGGGCCAGGGTTGATCTGCTTCAGAACTGTGGACAGCAATTAACCTGGTAAATACAGAACTGTTACCACAGCATTGGCCTGAAGTAACTGGCAGGGTTTTATTGCTGTGGCAGGAAAGTCCTTCTTGAAGGAAACCTATATTGATTGATTGATTGATTGATTGCCCAAACCAAGACAGGGCCAAAGGAAACCAACAACTGATGCCACTCACCAATCCACTGCTCAAGATATAGAAGTCATCTCCTGAAAAGATAGTGCCTGGATATGAAGAGAAAACCTGGGTGTAACCAGGGATCGTGGTATCACCTGAAGAGCATAATACAAACATCTGTCAGTGCCCATCTGGAATGAGACTCCTATTCTAGCCACCTCTCCCATAGCAAAATAGCACAGGGCATCAAGGAAACCTCTCACGACTCTTAAATAGCTCAGGAATCCTGGTTTAGCACTGGGATTAAAAGCAAACACTGGGAAGTTCAAATCTCACCCTAGCCTTGGACTTCAGGGGTAGTCATTGAGGACAAAGAATTTCTACCTTATACAGGCTTAATCATATTGCCCTGCTTTACAGGGCTGTTGCAAATATTGGCGGACAATATGAGTGAAGTTCTCTGGACATTACCTTAAAGCTATGAGAGAAGCAAGCAAAAAATGCTTTGCTTTTTAAAGACCCTCCCCATTTTTTACTCACTGTGAGCTGAAGTCCGGAATGGCAGAGTATACTTTTTGAGGATACGCAACATGGACTGATAGTTATTCCACGTGACATGTGAGACAAGAATATCCTGGTTGCCAGGCATGAGCTTGATCAAAGCTGAGCATGAGCCAGAACCAAGGGTATCCTTATCTTCAGATTTATTGAAGACTGATTCCAGGTCTTCCAGGTCACCCCTTAGTTGGAACAAACTAGAAGAAAGAAATGTTCTTGAAGGAACCTGGCCACCTTATCTACAGATAAATGTGGTTTGTGGTTGTGATAAAACACTGACAGATCTAATTCTGTAATCTTGAGAATACCATATATATTTCTCAGTCTTCCTTCCTTTATCAAGGAGATAATAAGATGATAATAAGGTTGGCTTATCTTACAGGGTTGAGATAAAACGTGCTAAGGTCATGGTTGTCAAGTGTTCTGAATATCCTGAAGTGCTCCAAAATGCTAAGTCAGAGCTGCACAATCTGTGGCCCTCAAAATCCTTGGGTGTATTCACCAAAGATCCTCAAAGGTCATAAACAAATTAGAATATTTAATAAAAAGCAACAGATTCCTTGGAAAAATCCAAAATCTATCCCAATTACACAGCTGGGCAAATCCACACAAAAGTATGTGTTTTCATGTCCTCCAGAACTCTTGGTTATTCAAGGTGCTACAAAATACAGAGATGGGAAAGGCAACACAACTAGAGAATGATCTTATTGACCGTACTTGATCTTAATTAAAAGAAAATGAAACAAGATCAACGTTCATTTTTGTCCTGGCTCCACCCATCAGTTTTGGGAATGAGGTCACAGCATGCTCTTCAAAGGCCAAGTGTGAATCAGAAGAAGTTGTGGCTTCTTCTCAGGCTAAACACTCCTTTACCTGCAGTGACCATTCTGCTTTGCACAAACAATACTTTGATGCACACAGCTAACTGAGCATTGTGAAAGTGTTTCATTCAACTGCTGGAGGGGTAAGAGAGATTTAAATGAAAGGGGGCTAGGATAAACACATGGAGATGAAGCGTGGAAGCAGCTACTTCTCAGGCCAGCTATACATACAAAATTCAGAGGTGAGGTTTATTTGAATTATTGGCTGGTAGGATATCACAGTAAATGTTTTATTATTTATATATTTGAACTTGTATGATGTTGGTATACTGTTTTCTGCCACAGAAATTAAGGTTACTATGGTAACAAATCATTCTGGCCGGGTGAAGAGGTCGAATTTAATTGTCCTCGGTTTAGGTGTTAATAGTTGCATTGCCTGAGGGGTGGGCAGCTTGCTTGTTGCTTGGTTAGTTTTCTTTTAGCCTCGCAGCCAGTAAGCAGCTCTCTGAGAGAGCTCTCTCCTCTCTCTGAGCATGTGTGAACGCACAAGCCTGTAAATACGTTTTTGTGCTTTCTGTAAATAAATTTATTTTTATAGAAATGCCTGGTGTGTGATTTTTCTGATCTCTCTGGGCCAAATGCTTTCCAGCACTCTGCAAGATATGATGCCCTCAACTCAGTGACTCTGGGTGGCATATAAACAAATGAAAAGAAGTCATAAAAAGAAAGCAATACAGGGAGAGATAGAAAGCTATGATCATGCTTCCAAGGGTTGAGTTCACTCAACACTCTGGCCCAGTGCCTGAGAGAACAGCCACATCTTAAGAACCTTATGAAAGGCCAATAGGGATGGGGCTACCCAAAACTCATGGGGCAAGCTATTCCACAGGGCAGGTACCACAACAGACAAGGCACATTTCCTTGGTCCCATCAGAAGGTATTGCTTGATGGAAAGAATCCAGAGCATGCCAAATCTGTCAGATCTGGTGGGGTGAGCCAAACTGCTCACAACAACTCCCTTCATAGGTTGCAGGTGTGCTTCTCAGAGGCACTTGGCTGACCTCCATGAGATAACAAAATAGATGGATTACATAAAAGAGACTTCATAAGGTATATTGTTCCAGAGGTAGACCATCCCTAAGTACCTCTATCTCAAGGTAGGCTATCTTCTCAAAACAGATCTATAAGGTAGATCTTCCCAAAGGTAGATTATTCCAAAGTAGATAAATCAGATAGATTATCCTAAGCAGAAATCATACATACAAAATAGAGCAGGGTTTCTCAGCCAGGGTTCCATGCAACCCTAGGGTCCTGCAAGAGGTCACTAGGGGTTCCCTGAGAGATCACGATTTGTTTAAAAAATTATTTCAAATTCCGGCAACTTCACATTGAAGAGGGAAGTTTCATTCTTTATTTTTAGTTTAAGAACACTGTGAATGCATCTAGACAGGCCTACCCATGAAACGAATAGAATAATTTTGTAACTTCTGGCCTGTATTTGAGCCCAAATGAGCAGAGGTTCCCCCAGGCCTGAAAAATATTTCAAGGGTTCCTCCAGGGTCAAAAAGTTGAGAAAGGCAGTAACAGAGCCTTTTAAGCTTGAATTGGGATCACGGATCAGGAAATCCACGATCCCTGTCTCACCAGAATATTTACCTGGTCTCTTCCAACCAAACAAAATATTTTCTGCCTGGTTGTTCATCTCCAGCCTGCCCTGTCTGTTTATGCAATTTCAAATTCTTGGAAAGTTTTCAAGGGAAGGAGAAGTTTCCTTCTAACCCTGAGTGTCTGCATTTGGCTCCATCCTTATCTTGGAAGTGATAAGCAATTAGATCATCATGACCAACTTTCAAAACACCTCAAAAGTTAAGGAAATTTTCACACAGATTGCATGCAAGCATAACAAATCCATCATCCACTGCTTTGTTTTAACCAGCTAACCACATTTTCCAGGTCTACTAATGATATATTCACACATGGGACCAAAAGACAGACTTGGCTTGCCTAATGTGGCCATTCTCTATATTTACATTATATTATTCTCTAGAGCTGTGCAATGGTGATTTAGCCACATCTCCAAAATGCCTCTACTGTAATTGCCCAAAAGCCTTTTTCTTTTCTTGACTCTGTTTGGAAAGTCAAACCAAATCAAATTCAATTTCCCAAATTAATTCAAGCAGTCAGACTGGATTGCTAATTTGACTCACTTGACAATTCAAAGCAGGTCGAAGTCGATCTGCACACAACTCCCATTTTCCATATGCCCTCATGCATATCATTAATGTGGGAAATTTACCTAAAAATCCTGGGGGTGGTTAGCCCCCCTGAAGAGGCCCCATGAATTACATGAACTTAAATTAAGAACTTTTAATATCTCCATCTTGGATTTTATATTATACATTTATATTTATATTTAAGAAATACTGTTTTTATTGTATTTTAATCTGTACTTCTTTTTAGTTTTAATGTAGTCGGCCCAGAGTCGCTCTTTGAATGAGATGGGCGGTGACGAAATTCGAAATATAAATATAAATAAATAAAAATGCACGACTACTGGCTACAGAACTTGGAGAGGAGGTACCATTTCAGCCACATAACACTGCAGCCAATCCCACCTAACCCCAGCACAGTGTGAAGCTCCGGCTTCTGCATCGGCACATTACTTTCTTCCACACACCCGTAATGTCACGTGTCCGTCGGTCCTGCACCTAACCCAGTAGTCCCTGTGAATGCTCTTTTCCCTTCCTCCCATCTGCTGTCAGAAAGGTACTCACAGAAAGCCAAGGGGGGCAATAGAGAATCTGCCAGTTGGGAAGGAAATCTGTTGATTGTAGCCATCCTCTAGACCTTTCAATTGCAGCAAAACAAGGCGTACCTGGAAATTGGGATGGGCAACAGAGAGACATCATTCACAGGAGATGGTCTTGAAGGAAACATGAGTAACCATTAGTAGGACGTGAGCTTAGCCCAGGAAAACAGGTAAATGTGAGAAAGAGCTGAAGATTTCCCTGCCTTGATTCTCTTTGGTATATGAGGAAGAGATGGGGAAATGCTCTCAGGCTTTCAAGAATCTGTCGTTATACCCTATACGTTTCTCAACCTTGGCAGCTTTAAGATGGGTGGACTTCAGCTCCCAGAATTCCCCAGTCCAGCATAATCCAATATAGTTTGTACTCGGGGACAGGATAAAAAATCCAACCAGCATCCTATTACCTACCTGGAGATTTTGTAGGGCATAGCCTCAAAGGATATTCTCCTGCACACTTGAAACCAAACTGCAAGTGTGTCTCTGCACTTAAGAAACCCATTAGCTTGCTGGCTTCATATACGTTTATTTTAAAAATTTGACATCTTCTAAATGTTTCTTAAACACAAAAAATGAACAGGTAGTCCTCACTTAATGACCACAATTGGAACCAGAATTTTGATTGCTAAGCGAAGTGGTCATTAAGTGAATTGGAGCCAATTTTAGCACCTTTTTGCGGTTGTTGTTAAGTGAATCACTGCAGGCGTTAAGAGGGTCACATGGTCGTTAAGTGAATCACACAGTTCCCCATTGATTTTGCTTGCCATAAGCCAGCCAGGAAGGTCGAAAATGGCGATCACGTGACCACGGGACACTGCAAAAGCCATAAATGCGAACTGGTTTCCAAGCACCCAAATCATGATCACATAACCACGGGGATGCTGTGATGGTCATAAGTGTGAGAACCGGTCGTAAGTCAATTTTTTCAACACCATTGAAATCCGAACCATCGCTAAATGAATAGTTGTTAAGTGAGGACTACCTGAAATCTGTTATCCTCATCAAAAATTCTAGGTTGGCCACATAGCAAAAACAATATATTATGTCAGAGTTCACTCCTTTTTTTCCCTCCCCATTTCTGATGCTTCTGCTGGAGCAGCTAAAGAACCAGATGTTCTGTTGACCGAAGTCATAATTTCCATCACAGTAAATAGACAATTGTACCTGATACCAATACGCAGAGTCCATTCCTGCCTCCTCAATCTGTTGCTCCATCCAAGCCAGGTTGGTTTCAATATAATTTTTCAGCTTTTGGCAGTAGTCCATCTCATAGGTAAAAGGCCCACAGTAGCTAACCATGGTATTCATCCAGTGCATGTACACCAGCTGCAAGGCATGAAATGAAAAAGGGAATGTGCAAGGCTAAATCCTACTCAGGAAACACAAGCCTCTGGGTGTCCACCCATTGGGGAGGACGGAATAAAAATGATGTGTCCCTGCGCAAATGCCACAACTTACATATCTGCATCTGATGTCAGGACACAAGTATGCAAGGATGCTTGCATGAGAACATTGCTGCATGCACAGCATCATTTTGCCATCATTGCAGTTTTCTGCAGATGCTACTGCACAAGATGAGCCCATGCAGAATCAGAGGAGACAGCTCTCAGCCTTACCAGGGAGACCAGACAGGAATCACAACCAGATGCACTAATTCTACTTTATTGTAAGGCTACATTGACAGAATCTCGCAAGTCTGAAAGTGCAATTCCGCCCCCAGTTCCTTTACAGCCTGAGAAACTAGATAGGGTCTCTTCTGAGCCTCTTGCTTCTCCCGTTGGGCAGCTGCAGGCTATGCTCCCTCTTAGCTGACTGTTCCCTAGGCAGCATCTCTTTGCCCCGTCTCTCAAGGTCTTTCCCACATATGATTACAACAGCCAACCCAGCACTGTGAAATATACAGTAAATGGAAGCTGCTGTCACACATTGTAATGTGGAACAGTTATGGTTAAGTTCCTGTAGATGTGCTGTTTTCTAGGAGACACCATTCCATCACTTCTCTCATCCCAGCCTCCCCTCACTCTAAAAGACCCTTGGCGTTCTCTTGCATTAGTGCATCTGGTCCTCACTGAATGTGATGGTCTGGACAACCGGTGGGTAAAAGGTATCTTAGCCCTCAGAAGGAAAAGGGGCGTGGGGAGCGTTTCAGAAAGGACCACCCTTAGTTTATTGGGGAGTGAAATGAAAGGAGGGGAGAAATGCTTTCAGCCTTACAAGTGCCTGTTAATGCAACCTTACAGCAAAGGGAGAGCTAGTACAGGTTGTGCTCTGGGCACATGTTCCCCCAGGCCTGAAAAATATTTCAAGGGTTCTTCCAGGGTCAAAAGGTTGAGAAAGGCTGGTCTAGATTCACCCAATGCACTAAGCCACAACTGAAATAGCCGAATTAACGCTTAGCACAACATTCAAGGGCCAGAGACTGCTACTGAATTTCTTTTTTCTGGAGCCTGTACAGACATTTTGCAAAATGATCACCGCAAATCTTCTGCTTGATCACCGCAAATCTTCTGCTATATCCGGGGCTCAAATTGTGTTTTATACCTTCACTTGGTACAACCTGGGGACACTCTTTGCGGTTTCTTTGGTTTAGACACCTACACAACACATCCTTGCTGGTCCAGTTAACAGATAATTTGGCTACTCTCTTGCACATGTTCAGAGGCCACTTCATATTCTTTTGTCTTCCTGAAGCTCACAGCAATGGAAAGCGTAAGGGATTCATCAAATTAAACCCTGTTTTCTCTCTAGAGAAAAGGTGTACATCGTGAGGTTTCAGGATCCCATTTGGTTCCCCCAGATTTGGACGGATCTGCCAAATCCTTCCCAAAATAGGCTAATTGGGAATGTGAACTCACCTGCTCGGATACAGCTGCTTCAGCAAGCCCGGCTGCATACGCCTGGATGCTGTCATTATATTTCTCATTGGTAGTTAATTCCAGGACGGCCCATCTATGAAACAGAGAGAAGAAGAGCAACTCAGAAGTCTAAGGGAAGAATGCATTCCTCCCACAATTATCTCCTAGCACTGTTAACGCTCCTCGGTTTAATTCCTAATGTGGCCTGACCAGTTCCATTTTGCATGTTTCAAGCTTCTAGACCTCAGCATGAAAACTTGCCTTTTTCACTTCTCACTACACTATACAAATTGGTCCCTTTACTTTCCTGGCACAATAGTACCCCCTTAAATATTTGACTAAGTTTCCCCATTACATTTTGCAACTAGTCTTGTGTGTTTCTGTGTCTGTGTGTTTTCCTCTTCTCTCAAGTGTGTATAAGTCTGTCGCTTATCCTTCCTGGCACAGTAACGGCACTTCGCTTGCGTCCTTTCTTGCATGGGCTCCCCATTACACTTTGTATTGGTTTCAAGCTTCTAGTCCTCAGTAGGAAATCATCAACAGGGAACCCTATTGAACGGCCAGGGTTTCTCCCCCTCTCTGCTGCTAATCAATCCATTTTGCCATCTTCTGTTCTGTTTGTTATGCCTACAACTTTTCGCCCTTGCCTGCAAATCTACATTCAGGGTTTTAACCCTTAAAATGTCCTTGGGTTCTTCATTTGTCCAGCGCACACTATCAATCCTTTAATTTTTTTTCCTGCCTTTCTCTACCTGCCACAAATTCAAAACCATTGTCCATGGATAAAAGCCTCTCTTTAACATCTGCAGGCAAATGTTGTGATTTAATTTTTAAGGAACTGTATTGACACCGTTGCACCAGAAAGGAACCAGTATCACAGAGTTGATTTTTATTTATTTATTTATCAAATTTATCACCGCCCCTCTCCCAAAAGGGACTCTGGGCGGTTTACAATAAAACATAAATAAAACTATAAAACTATAAAGCACTATAATACGTAATACAATAAATATAATAAAAACCTTGATGGCTGGAAGTTCTTTATGATTTGCAGGCAGAGCAGGGTCCTTCTAAGAAACAAACCATCCCCAAGAATGGCTACTCTCCCTCCCGCCCCAGGCATGATGACAGAACCAGGTCTTTAAGTGTTTCCTAAAGTCCAGGAGGGAGGGAACCAATCTCACTTCCGGGGGAAGGATATTCCAAAGGGCAGGGGCTGTTGCAGAGAAGGCCCGCCTCCTGGACCCTGCCAGATGGAACTCTCTTGCAGACGGGGTCCACAGCATGCCCTCTCTGCACAACCGGGTGGGACAGGCAGATGTGATGGGGAGGAGACGATCCCTTAGGTAACCTGGACGGAATTGGACCCTTAAGGGAGGCTTTTGAACTTGGCAGGCTGAGCAACTTCTAGCCAAACCTGTCAAGGAATTCATCTGCTTTGGGTGTCTGCCTATCTCTGTAAACAGGAGCAAAGTCAAAAAAGGACCACAGGGCAGATGTGATGCATATTTCTGACCTCAGATGACTGGAGGCTGCTTGCTTTCCCACCAAGGAAGGTGTACCCTATTTAAGTTTGCAGCTGTAGCTGTTCTCTTCTTGTCCCCAACACCCATGCTGCATTCCCTGGGATTTCCACAAGCACAACCCTCCACAGGACTAGCGCCTTGCATGTTTTTCTAATTGAGACTTACGGATAATGAATTAGAAAAGAGTCATGGTAAATTGATCCTGTCTATGCCAGTGTTTCTCAACCTCGGCCACTTTAAGATGTGTGGACTGGCTGGGGAATTCTGGGAGTTGAAGTCCACACATCTTAAAATGGCCAAGGTTGAGAAACACTGGTCTATGGTAACTGCAGCAACATTACTGGATGCAAAACGATGGAAGAATAATGATATTCCCACAATGGAGGAATGGATTGTGAAAATGGCAGGATCGGCAGAAAGGGTGAAACTGACCTGTTTGGTCAGAGAACAAACAACAAAAACCGTTTGGAAAGATTATATGGACTTTTTGCCAAAAAGAAAAAAAAAACGCATTAACGATGTATGGATTTGAAAACTAAAAAGATCAGGACCAAATGAAGGAGTGAAGAGACTTGTAAAATACTGAAGGGGGAGGAGGGACAATAAGAATGTAAATATCTGTTGAAAACAAGGTCGAAAATCATTCTCTATGTGTCTTAACTTCCGTTTTCTTTCCGTTTTCTGTCCCCCCCCTTCCCCCCCCCTTTTAGTTTGTTATTATGATATGAAAAAATTCAGTAAATGTAATTTTTCAGAAAAGAGGACCGGCGCCTTGCAAGGTCAAACGCCCGCCTCGGACACCCCAACTTGCTCCGGGGTGGCCGTGGCGCGCTCCCGCAGCCTCCTTGCGCGAAGCCAAGCCCGCTTAGGCGCCCGCCGAAAGCCGGGAGGGGGCCCTGGTCCTACCCGTTGTCGCGGATCCCGTCGGTCAGGTTGGCCCAAGCGACGGCGCCCGGAGCCCAGCCGTCGACCACCTTCAGCTGCGCCGACGCCGAGTCCAGCAGCACCGAGCAGCCACGGGCCGGTTCCGCGCCAGCGCTGGGGAAGAGCGGCGGAGGAAACGCAGAGAGGCTCCGGAGCAGCAGCAGCAGCAGCAGCAGCAATCGCGGCGACAGTCGGAGCTGCCCCATGGCTCCTCCGGTTCCTCGAACGCCAGGCCCCCTCCCCGCCCCGCGTCAAGGCAGCTCTGATATAGCCGGAGGAGGAGGAGTCCCCGCCGCCGGGCACCGAGGTCGCCGCCGGCCGTGCGCTTCCAACGACGGCCCCGCGAGGGAGCCCACGCCTCGCCGTTGGCGGAGGAGGCCGCCGTTCTGCTTGCTCAGCGAAAGAGAAGGGCGGCCTTGGGGGTGGGGGGGCGAGACTGGCAAGGCTGAGGAGTCCCCGCTGCTCCACACCCCCCACCCCGCAGCCTGGGAGGGCACGAGCCCCCCCAAAGCACCACACGGAACTCAGAATTTCAATCCGTGTGGAGAGGGGTGGTGTTTCTCAGCTGGGGGCCCCGGAGGGGCTTGGTTTGGCTTGGTGGGGACGTGGATGGGGGAGAAGCCCAAAGGTGTGAGCCAGATGGGTGGAGGGGTGGAGTGGGGTTCTTACTTGCCCAGAAAAACAGCTGGGAGATGCCCCTGGGGCTGCAGAAAGTAGAACTCAGCTCAGGAAGGTCTTTAGGACTTGGATGGGAGACCACTTGGGGGTCCCGAAGCTGTAAACTAGAGTGGGACGTTGACAAATCATCTCCCACGAAGGCAGCCTCAAGCCGCTTGCTGCCAGCTTGGACACTGGGCCCATCCAATTGCCAGGGTGATGAGGACCTTAGTTAGCCTTCCTCTATTTGAGACCCTTCCCCCAATATCTTCAGCTACAGTGTCCACCATCCCCGGATCTGAGACTGGCCGGCTCTAAAAGATCAAGCCATGTCTTTGAATTTCTTGGTGGACAGATGCTTTTAATAAGGACTTTTTGGGCGGGTGGGAGCAGACGTGTTGCAGCAGAAAGGGACTTTGGGCTGTCCAGAGCAAACCCCGATGAAGCCCAAATGTAAATATGCCTGAGTTTGTGCCATGATGCAAATCCTCCCTTCACCTCCTTGCATCCCGGGACAAGGGGAGCCCAGCCAGCTACACTACAAGTATCAGCTCTGGCCTTGAGTGTGTCTACTGTGGAGTATGCGGCACCAGCGTGGAACACATGGGCCCATGCGAAGCAAATAGATATCGCTGTGAACGAGGCAATGCGCATAGTGATGGGATGCCTCAAACCTATGCCCGTCAATCAATTATATCCCCTCGTAGGCATTGCCCCACCTAAGATTAGAAGGGAAGTAGAAGCAGATGCCGAAAGTACCAAGGATAAACAGATAGGCTCTTCCAATTCGTCGACTTAAATCTAGAAAGAGCTTTATGGCAAGAACTAAAACCCTCGAGGGGCCCAAAGAACAGAATCGAACAAGTAAATGGAGGAATGAGCTCACCGATTTAAGAATTCTACCAAAGGAAGAAATGGCCGCAGGAAGCACTCTCCCGTATGCAATTTGGAGGACAATGAATAGGACAAGGGTGGGGGTACCAAAATGTAAGAGGAATCTATTTAAGTGGGGGTTGCTGGCTGACGGCAATATACTGTGTGAATGCGCAGAAATCCAAGATCTGGCACATCGGATGGTGTGCCGATTATTGCCGGAGCCTTGTACTGTCAATGACCTACAGCAAGCTAATGACAAAGCTGTGGCGGTGGCTACATTTTGGCAAAGCAAAGCTTGATCTGGACACGAAATAAATAATAAATCCCAGGGCAAGAACATAAAGTCCCAGAATTTGTTCTTGTGACTTCATGATGCAGATATACCCGGATGATATTCCGTTAAGGCCTTGAAAACCTGGCTATCTGCAAGGCCAGAGGGGTGGGTGAGCCCTTGTTAGATTTTGTCCGGCATGTTCTGGTCCTGTTTTATATGATTGTTCTGTTTTTTATTCTGTCTGCAGTTGGGCATTTTGAAATCTTGCTGAATGAATGAGGCAATTTTAAAAAATCATTCATTCATTCATGCATGCATGATTTTTTTTGCCTCTCCCTCCCTCCCTTCAGATACACATGCCCCAAAGAGTGTCCTGATCAATGTCTGGACACTTTAGGTCTTAAAAGACAGCTGTCCTTGGAGATTTCCCATATCTTGCCCAAGTACAGGTAGTCCTCATTTAGTGACCACAATTGGGACCAGCAACTTGGTCATTAAGCAAAGCAGTTGCCAAGTGAAACGGCAACTGTGCTTATGATCTGACTTCAGCTTTCCTTCGCTTTACAGAACTGCGAAGGTCGTCAATGCGAGGACTGGTTGCAAAGTTATTTGTTCATCACCGTCGTAACTGCAAACAGTTGCTAAACAGGGCAGTCGCTAAATGAGGACTGTGTGTTTTGGGGTTGAGGCTTTCAGAATCAGCAAAAGGCCTTGGCTGTTTCAGCAAAAAGAAAGAAAATTGTGCCTTTTCATGCAGTTGGGGCGTGAACTCAACCCCCGGGTGGCTGAGTTCAGTGGCTCTCTTGAATTGGAGCATGTGATCGTGGAAGAGCAATTGAAAAAGATTTGACGCTGACCTTTAAGCTCTTAAGAGTTTTATATCACTAACATGGTGGTGTCTGCCTGGAGAGCTTTTAATCCTGCCAGAGGAGGAGAGAGAGTCAGCAAAACAAAACCCAGCAGAAGGACAGACGCCGTTTCTTGGAGAAGGAAGGAATAGAAGACCAGCCTCCTGAGTTTGGATAGCTTACAACTGCTTTGTCCAAACTTGGCATCTTCCCCATGCGTGAACTCAGCTCTCAGAATTCTCAGCACCCACGCTGGTTGGAGAATTCTGGGAATTGAAGTCCAGACATCTGGAAGGTGTCCAGGTTGAAGAAGGATGGGTTACAGGGTTTGAATTATAGGGAGCATCTATTCCCTAATTTTTCTGGAAATCCTGTCTTTTTGTTCATCGTCGTCATCGTCATCATCATCCTTTCTTCCAGTAACTTAAGCAACCATCACCAGTGCTGAGAAATGCTAGAAACTGTAAAACTGCAGGAACATCTGGAAGGACACAATTTATCTCTATTTTATAAACAAAATGTATTTACTTACTGTTGTTCCACTTCTCTTACGTTTTGTCCTAAGATGCCCAGATAACTTCTTGTTATGGAGTTATCTCAGAAAACAGAGTCTACATGCTGATAATCAAATGAATAATACATCAAAAAATAAGAGGAAAGACAAACGGATAAAAATTCCTTTGGGCTTTGTGGCTACGTTTGTGGAAAACACAAACCCAGACACTAACCAACCACATTTTGGTCAGTTAAGTTGCGCAACTCAGCCTTTCTTGTTTGTTCATTGTGTTAATCAAATCCAAAATATTAGTTAACAAGACCAGAGTTGTTAGTCCTCAGTAAGCATGCAGACTTAGCCAGTTGTCCTCACCAGCTCCTTCTTTCTAATTTTATGAATTGAGCAAAAAGTTGCAGTTCAACAGGTGAAGTTCCCTGTCTCCCTGCACATTATGGTACTAAAGGGAAGTAGCAGTAGAAAGAGAGGTTCTTTTCCCCCAGCTATATGATACTGAAGCTCAGTTCACACATGTTGGACCCTAAACCTGCATTTTTAACCTGCATTTTAAAAAAAAACAGATGTCCCTATATATATATATATATTATTTTTTATTTTTTTAGTCTGTTCAGTTGTGTCTGATACTCGGAGACTGCCTGAACAAGTCCCTGCAGTTTTCTTGGCAGGTTTTTCAGAAGTGGTTTGCCGTTGCCTCCTTCCCAGGGCTGAGAGAGAGGGACTGGCCCAGGGCCACCCAGCTGGCTTCATGCCTAAGGCGGGACTAGAACTCATGGTCTCCCGGTTTCAAGTCTGATGCCTTAACCACAACAAACTGGCTGACTTATAATGAATTATGTCCAAGCAAATGAAAGTATTTTGGCTTAATGTGATACAAGCTAAGACAATGGCTGAGTTTATTTGTGGCTGGACCACAAATAACCTAATTCCCTTTTAGCCTAATCTAATGGACTGTATGAACAAAACCTTTCAGTAATCACCCTAGGCCATCATTCCTAGATGAATGCCAGAACCATACATAAACCCAGATCTGAGTTTTGTTGTTGTTGCAGTTGAAATAATAATGGTATGATTTGCAAAGAATAGCCTAGAACAACCTTTCTCAGCCTTTTGACTGGAGGAACTCAGCCTGGAGGAACCCTTGAAATATTTTTCATGCCTCAGGGAACCCCTGACCTTTCAGGCTCAAATACAGGCCAGAAGTTACAAAAGTATTATATTCATTTCATGGGTAGGCCTGGATATTTATTTGTCTGCTTGTTTGTTTTTCAAATTTCTATCACCACCCATCTCTCCAGAAAAGCAGACTCTGTGATATGTGCATGAACAGCGTTCTTAAACTGAAAATAACGAATGAAACTTCCCTCTTTAATGTGAAGTTGCCCGAATTTGAAATAATTTTTAAAATAAATCCTGATCTCCCAGGGAACCCCTAGTGACCTCTCGTGGAACCCTGGTTGAGAAACCCTGGCCCAGAAGAACAGAATGATCTCTGGGCTCCAATCCATTTCAATGACATTGTTAAATATAAATAATCTATGCTACTGGATAACCTACAGTACAGCATGAAATTGACATAATCTTTTGCCCTTAGGAAGAGTGTGTTTGTTTATTTATCAAATTTGTCACCGCCCATCTCCTCTGACCGGAGACTCTGGGCGGTTTACAATACAGAATAAATATACAATAAAATGTGAATAAATATACAATAAAATTCTAATAAAATCCCATTAAAACTAAAACTAAAACAATTCCTTAACTACCCCAGCTCATGAGTTCCTGTACTGTGGTGCCTTTCATCCACAATTGAGTGATGAAAACTTTGATCCGTTGTCTATTTCATCAATTAGCAAAATGCTTTTTTTTTAATCTGCTTTTTTATTTTTTTGATTTTCTCTGCCCTAATAATGGCTCATTGGAATTCATGCTGGTATTCAGCACATGTTGACATGGATTCATTTTTTTTTCTTTTTGCACTTATTTGTGTTAATCTCTAGTTCTGAACCCAGCAATCCGGGCCAACCCCAGTGATCTCATCTCCAAATAATTCCTGCTGTGGCTTTGCACCAAGGATGTATAGTCAGAAACCAGGTTTATTTCCAAAAGAAGACAATACGCAACAAAATTGCAGCCCTGGGCAAAACATAAACAGCCTTAAGCATTAGCAGGCGGTTTCATCTGCCAGAGAGTGACTTGAGCTGCATTTGAATCTCACTTTCACCTGCCTCTTCCCATACAGCCTCCCACAAGCCCCAATCTTTTAAAAACTCAGCTTCCCCATCTGTAAAATGGACTGAAGGGGTTGCTGAAGCCGAGGGAGAAGCGGAGGGGAAGCATAAGGAAGACATGAAACTTTTTGGAAGAGAGGCAGGCAATATTTGCTCAAAAAGCGATGGGGTGGAAATGAATGGGGCTTGTTTTCCTAAAGGTGCTTCGGACTTCTACAGTTCAAGAGTCAAGGCAGTTCATTGCCTCCTTCTCGGCCTTACTGGACTCCTTAGGATTATCTAGCCGCTGCCCCCCCCTTTTTTTTTTTCCTGGGATGACGGTGAGGTCTAAGGGGCTATCGGCGTCCAAGCCAGCCAGGCACGGCGTGAGAACCTCGCTGGAGCGCAGGGCGGCTGGGCTACAAAGCTGCAGCGCCTGGCAAAGCTGCGCCAAAGAAAGGCGCGGATCTTGGCGGGGCGACGGGGCACCACGTGTGCGTGGCCCGGGTGGGGCTGTGGGCCTCGCAGGGCGCGTTGTCTCTTTAAGCCACCGCCGGGGCGGCGAAAGAGGCGGAGTTGCGGCTCGCCTGCCCCGGCTATAGATAGCGCACTGGGGGCGCTCGGCTGGGGTTTGGTGTGGCGCGTTGCTGCTGCTGCTCCTGTTCCTGCTGCGGGCCAGGTGGGTCGGCAGGTGCGACTGGACCAGCAGGTATGCGGAGGGAGGCGGCGATCTCCCCAGACGGGGCTTCGGGCCGGGAAGGAGGGAGGCGCCAGCCAAATGCCGCTGGAGGAAAGGGGAAGGTTCGCGTTCCCGGGTGGCTGCATGGGCCGGTCGTGAGAAGGGGAGCGCGTGGGGTTTGGCTCTTCCTCGGCCGAATCCGCTGCCAGGAATGGCGTTGGAGGACGCTTCCTATCATCCCCAGCCGGCAGGGGCGGTGTTGCTTGAGGGACCGAGTTCAGATCCCTGCTGGGCTGCCAAGATTGGTGGGCAGCTTAGGGCAGTGTATCGCCACCCTGGCACCTTGAAGATATGTGGACTTCAACTCCCAGAATTCAATTCCCAGGTATGCTGGCTGGGGAATTCTGGGAGTTGAAGTCCACACATCTACAAGCTGCCAAGGTTGAGAAACACTGGGCAATCCTTCTGCTGGGCCTACCTTAAAGGGTGGTGGTGAGGATGAAATGAGAAGGAGGCAGGCTAGATGACATATTTAATGAAAGCAATCCAGTTAGCGTGCTTTCTCTACTACACATCCTTGGGCCAGCTGTGAGAGTAGTGCACGGATTCCCGGTGTCACAAGACCCTTCAAATCTGGGAGCCAGAGGTGAACTGCCCCTGTACATGGAGGTTCTGTGCCATGATCAGGGCCAACTACAGCTTTGCTTGCTTCCTACTTTTTATACCCCTCCCTTCTCTGGTCTCCCAAGGATTGGCCTGTAGCAAGCAGGTTTAAGCCAGGCCGATGTGTTTGGATTCACACAGCATGCCAGATTAGCCTAGCATCAGGTCAAATAATTGGCAGGTCATGGAGGTGTCTGAATCCAGCCCTTGTCTCAGCTTGTCAACCAGGCCCTGAAGTTAAACCACAATATGGTTCTGTGTTTTGATACAGTAAGTGTTTTATTGGTCCAGGTTTAGTGGGTTGTGTGAACTCAGAATAATCTGCTTGTGAGCGTTCACATTAACTCCATTGTATGTTAGTCAGGCAACCAAGCTCAGCCACATATTTTGTGACCCTTAAAAGTAAGTACAGATAGTCCTCGCTTAACAACCACAATTGAGACTGGCATTTTGGTTGCTAAGTGAAGCAGTCATTAAGAAAATCCGACCTGATTTTATGACCTTTTTTGTGGTGGTTGTTAAGCGAATCATGGAGTTCCCCATTGATTTTGCTTGCCAGAAGCCAGCTGGGAAGGTCAAAAATGGCGATCACGTGACCACGGGACGCTGCAACGGTCATAAATACAAACCGGTTGCCAAGCGTCCAGATGGTGATCTCATGACCACGGGGATGCTGAAACGGTTGTAAGTGCGAGCACCAGTTGTAAGTTGGTTTTTTCAGCACCATCGTAAGTCTGAACCATCATTAAACGAATGGTCATTAAGTGAGGACTACCTGTAAGCTTGCAGGCAGCACCCCCCCCCATCCAGTATGTAACCCAAGCTGGCCCTGCACACTTCTGTCTTTAAGTGCCTTTAGACTATACTTCTTAGCAGAATTATATCCTGCTTAATAGTCCTCCCAGAAGCAATTAAGCTAATGGCCCTCTTTGCATTTCACTTATACATTCTGTAAGCTTACTATGCAGTTTGTCATACTCCATCCTTCATGGCTACGGAAGGACATTATTTAGGAATCAGCCTTAGAAGTTTTCCACTGGTGCCTCCCAGCCGACAGGGTTGAACCGGGGTGAGGTATAGATCGAGATCGAAGCCCGATTGGATTTTACGGGTTCATGAGTAATTTGGTGAGAGATTCCTGGATTCCCTTTAAGACCTTTCGAAAGCCGGTCCCTCCGAGAGTTGTTTGAAGATTTGATGCAGAGGGAGGAGGAAGTAGATCTATGAATGAACTTCAGGATAACTGACATGGCATCCTGGCTCGCTCTTCCTGTTTTAAAAGGAAGACTGGAAATAGACAGGTTGATTAAGTGGCCCCAGAAAGCCAAGAAAAATTCTTGTCTCTTCTGAGGCTGTTATTCCAGAACGTGTCTGGCTGGTTCCACAAGGCTACTCACAATAATTATTCACCTAGGGAGGAAAAAAAAATACTTACTGGGATCTTCCTAAGTAGGTGAGAGTGAAGGAATTCCTTAAGGCTGTTTTCTATCTTAATATCAGCGAAAGAGGGACTGTGTTAAATATCCCTGCAAGTACTGTCTGTTTTTGTTACTCCCTTTCCAGTTTGGCGTAGTTGTTCTCTTTTCCTCCACAAACCACAAAAAAGGAAGCAATAAGGAATACCTTCAAAATGTGGAGAACGTGGAAACAGATTTGCAGGTTTTGATGAGATACTCGTAATGGGGTGGACTAACACCCACCAATTCCATGCCCTCCGCGTGTGTGTGCATGTTGGGACTACGACTCCCAGAATTCTTGCTGGCCAAGCTGGTCGTAGGCCCAGGACACATGGAGGAAGGGCTGAGATGGAGTCACGCATTGTAGGTTTTAACAACGGTTGGTTGAATAAACCTCTGTAAAGTAGGTTTGCATAAGACTCGAAGCCGTAAGCCATGGTTTGCAAGCCACAGCGGCTTGGTTCAGACAGCAGACATCGTTCTGAGCTGAGTTTACACAGTGCACATTGTGATCTTGCTGTGTGGTTTGAATCAGCTCGTAGAGTCAAAATACCCATTATGTTGAATATATAATGTGGGGCTGGGCCATTCTGATGATTGCTCTTAAGTATCTCACTTATTAAGGGACGCGGTGGCGCTGCGGGTTAAACCGCTGCCGATCGGAAGGTCGGCGGTTCGAAACCGCGCGGCGGGGTGAGCTCCCGTTGCTCGTCCCAGCTCCTGCACACCAAGCAGTTCGAAAACATGCAAATGTGAGTAGATTAATTGGTACCGCTTCGGCGGGAAGGTAACGGCGTTCCGTGAGTCATGCCGGCCACATGACCACGGACGGGTCCTTAGGGACAACGCCGGCTCCAAGGCTTAGAAACGGAGATGAGCACCGCCCCCTAGAGTCGGACACGACTGGACTTTACGTCAAGGGAAACCTTTACCTTTACCTTATCTCACTTATTATATCCACTGTACATGGGAAGGATGTTTAATACCTACCCACAACCCATGTGTTAATTTCTAAAATTTACCCTTTTGTCTACACACACACAGGATATATATGTCTGTGTTTATACCTGTATTGCATTGTGTGTGTTTGTGTGTGTGTGAAAGGTGAAAGGTCCCCTGTGCAAGCACCGAGTCGTGTGTGTGTTTATGTATTGTTGCTGTTGGAATGTTTTTCTTTTTCGTTGGGTATGTGTTAATGTTTATACTGTCTGGTATGTTACTCTGTAGTTCTCCCCCCCACCTTCACCTTGACTGTGTTTTCTAGCTATAAAAATAAAATTACCGAAAAGGTAAATATATATATCTACAGATCTTCTACCCAGCGCTGTAAGTAGGCCTTGCATCTGAACAGCTTGCCCACCCTGGGTTGAGGAAGATGGCAGGCCCCTGAGATGTTTCCAAGGCCCTAATGTGAGGTTCACACAACGTGCTAGCCCTCAGAATTAACAAAACACAATAGCTTTGCCTGTATAACAACACAAATGAATGGTGTGGTGAGCTGGTTCCCAAAACACGTGGAACCAGAAGCTGTCCAGCCTATTTCAGTCTGGACCAGCATGGTGTTGTGTGTACCCAACCTCTCTGTTCCTATCCTAGGATCTGATCTGCTTAGGATCAGCCAAGACTGGAGAACAGCAAGGGAACTATTTTTTTTGAGGATGAGTTAATAAGAGCTAGTAGGAATAAGGTTGCAGCGATACACAAGAATTCCAGCATTTGCTTTCAAATATGGAATATAGGCAGGACAGCCAGTTTGGTGTCGTGGTTCAGGCATCAGGCTAAAAAACAGGAGACCCTGAGTTCTAGTCCTGCCTTAGGACGAAGCCAGCTGGGGGACCCTGGGCCAGTCCCTCTCTTTCAGCCCTAGGAAGGAGGCAATGGAAAACCATTTCTGAAAAACCTGCCAAGGAAACTGCAAGGACTTGTCCAAGAATCGGACACGATTGAATGGATTTTAAAAAAATGGAATACAGGCAGTATTTAGAGGAAAACTTTATTACTAGTAGTACATCAAGTAGTAAATAATACTAGTAGCATTCCTTATTCTTCTTACTGATTTTTTCACAATGGAAAACTAAGGGAACCAAAAATGAGTCTGGGCACAGAATCAGGTCTGCTGTTCTGCATCGGCTTCCCCAACACTGGTGCCCTCCAGATGTGCTGAATTCCCAGAATCCCTTACTCAGTGTAGTCATCTGCTCACCATGTCCACATTTTGATTCTTGCCAACTTGGGTTTACAGAAAAAGGTTCAACCACCCAGCTGTCGTTTGAGGCTTAGATGAATCCTCCTTGGCGTATTGCCCAAACCTTAAGCTTCAGAAAATGACATTTTTTAAATTTTATTTTTTTTATTTTTTATTTTTTTTATTTTTTTTATTTTTAATTTATTTTTTTTATTTTTTTATTTTTACTTTTTTACTTTTTTATTGTTGTTAATTGTTTTACTTTATTTTAATTTAATTTTCTTCCAGCCTGAGCTTTCTTCTTTTGGCTTCTCCACAGGTTCTTGCTCTCTACAGAGGAATGTCATAACACGTACCCCAACTTTCTGCTGAGCTCACTTCTCCATTTCCACCAACGGCCGGCCTTTGTGAAACTTCCTAGTGGTTGGACGTGCTGCCTCCTCCTTTCTGACATTGCTGCTCCCAATGCCCTGAAGTGCAGTCTTTCTCTCTAGATGGTGGTCTCGGTGATGACAAGGCAAGTCTTCTGGCTGGGCCTTATGCAAACTTTCTGGGTGCTTGGTGTGGCCTTTCTGCTGGTCAGGGAGGCAAACGCTGTAGGATCTTCCACTGGACCGTGGGATACCAAGTTCCGAGCACCCTTCTCTACTGGAATCCAGAGTTCAGCCTCAAATGTGGAGGTAAGTTGCAAAAAACCTAGAGGCATGCTTCTCTTTCAGTTACATTGGGGCTAAAGCCAATCTTGGGAAACATTTATCCTAATGCATAATTGGTTCCTTGAGAACCAGTCTGGTGTCGTGGTTAAAGGCACCAGGCTGGAAACCAGGAGACCGTGAGATCTAGTCCCACCTTAGGCACAAAGCCAGCTGGGTGACCTTGGGCCAGTCACTGTCTCTCAGCCCAGGAAGGAGGCAATGGCAAACCACTTCTGAAAAAGCTTGTCAAGAAAACTACAGGGAGTTGTCCAGGCAGTCTCCAAGAATCGGACACAAATGAATGTTTTTTTAAAAAAATGTTCCTTAGAAGAGGCCTTTTCAAAGAGATCTGTCTTATGATATGTATGGCACCACTTTTACAAACAGCACAGATTTATCATTTGTATGGATAGAGAAATGGGACAGGGTGTGGTAAGTATTTATTTCCAGTATGTATGGTATATCCCATCACAATGCTGATGGACTGGATGGGTGACCAAAGACTAAAATATAGCAAACAAACAAATACACAGAAAAATACCCCTAAAAGATCAATACCCTGAATCAATATAAGTCGCCTAAATATATCACTTATTCATGTAATCGTTGAACAATAATCTACCAAACTCTGAATATTTTTTTCTCCTATTCTTGTAAAATCTTATGAAATCTATGCCTAAAGGAAACATACTGTGTCATTATTAGTGGGGAAAAAAATTAGTGGAAAAAAAATCCATTTTCAAAAATGGATACATTATACATTCCTTGAAATCAGTCTTTGATAGCTGGACTTATAGCACTTTTCCAATTGCAGTAAAATTCTCAACTATTCCCCACCTCTGATATAACCAATATTCCTCAAAAACAGATTCCCCAAGTTTGGAATATCATTCAAAATAACATTGACATCTTTCACCTTTGCCCATTCATCTACTGATATACTGTATGTTGCAATATTCTTCTAATTTTTTTTTTTAGTATAGTTGACATCCTGACGCTTCCTAGTGGTGTTCCATCTTCTTATCTTCAAGATCAGCCAAGGTCATCTCATGCTCCCACCTGGAGAAGTCCCTAGAGTGACCTACATATTAAAATGCCTTTGCTATCTGACCCCTGGTCCAGCTGTCGTGCTTCAGGGTCACCCCCAAAGGTGGTCGATTACATTGCACCCTATGAGGGGGCTCTTGATACTTGAACAGTTCTGCACCCAATAAGTAGAGGAGGCCAGCTGGTAAACACAGCAATGTATTCAGCAACAATTGTTGGGTACTACCTTTGAGAGTCTTAAAGGGCTTGTAAACATGCGTCGCACAATGCATCCCTTTCTCATTGTTTTAATGTGTTTGCTTTCCACGGATAACTTTACAGTCGTTACACAAAGGCATTGTGCTCCCGATATGGCTTTTTAAAACCCTGACAGGCCACTCATCCACCCAGGGGGGTCTCCAGGATAAGGTGAAAAAAGACAAGATGGCGGCTTCAAGTGTTATCAAAGCCCTACGCCTTTGTACAAGTGTCATGTAAAAGAGATGGAGGTTGATCACAGTCATGGTTTTTCACCTCATCTTGTGGACACCCCTGCCCCCTTTCTAGAACATCCTGATGTCCATAGTAATTTATTACCTTTATTATCTTGAGTGTAACCTGTCTGTTTAGGGATAATCAAGAAGGGCCTTTCTTTGTCCTACAACCTGAATACAGCTTAGAAGCTTCAGGTGGTGTAGAATGTAACCCACTTCGTAATAGGAGAAATGACTGGGAATAGACGCAACTAGTGTTCCAGTCTCTACTGGCTTCCTCTGTACGCTTCTGGGATTCATTGGTGAGTAAGGATCCACATTCAGGAGAGGTCAGATGTTGGATGGGTTTATCAGCTAACCATTATATATGGTCATTCTTGACTGCTTCCTTTCATCTTTTCGTCAAGGCAAAGGGATTGAGAGACTGGCTGGGTCTGGAAAAGACAAGGACCAGCAGAAAATCAAATGCTTTTGGCTCCTAATCTTGTCTTCTCTTTGTCAAGAACTTGAGCAGAACTGTAGGCTGCTGGGTCCCACAGGGACTCTAGTCAACAGTTTTCTGGACCCTTGTCTGAAAACATCTTGTCTGGGAGCAGAAGTCTCACTTCTTCATTGGGACTTTCGATATCCATTATTAAGGGTCTTTGAGTCAACTATGATGTGCATTTCTTGGGGAAGGTGTTGAGGGCCTCTGTGGGTGGGACAACAAGGAAATGGGTGTGGTAAAAGCAGAAAGGGAGTGTGTCTAGGGTAAAAATTGAATATATATGAACCTTCTAACCACCTTTTTTCTTAAATCTCATTGATCCTAAGTTGGCTCCCCTCTACCTTATGTATATAATTCATTCATTAGGTTTGGATTTATATCCTGCCTACTCTCCAGAAGCTTAAGGCAGCTACTAGCACTCCCATCTCCAATGTTGTCCCCACAATACCCCTGTGAGTTAGATTGGACTGAGAGTGAGTACTTGCACCAGTCAATCTAGTGAGCTTCCGTGGCTGAAGGTGTACTAAGCCTGGATTTGCTGGGGTTAGGCCAGTATCTTTATCATGGTGTCTTTACCCCCCACAGAGGCCCTACCCAGCCTTAAGACCAAGAAATTTAATTTTTGCTTACTTGGTAATACACACAGTTAATGTTCCCATAGGCTGAATTATTTCTAGAAGACCTTTGGGCTGTGGAAGACCCTGACTGCTGAAAGTGAGAGATTGTAGGAGGGGATTATATAAACAGCATTAGCAGAACTACAAATTTTAGCCCCCTGATTTCCAAGGGCGGTCAACTTGTGGCAACAACTGGATTCACATTTTTTAAATCATCATTTGTTCAGTAATATTTTTTTAGGCTAACATGCCTTTCCGGTTGTCCACCATCTTTGAGTGGCTTAAGTTCTTTCCATATATAAACACGGTTACTTTACCTAGTAGGTATAATGAAATAGTCCTATGTCAATTTATATAATTATCAGAGATGAAAAACAGGCTAGATTAAGCTTTAAAACATGATTTACAAGCCACAATGCCTGGATTTACAATATGCTAAGCCAAAACAAAACCAACTATTTCTGGTCTTGTATCATTTGTGAAGACCACTCCTTGACCTGGTCTTTGTCCAGTTCAGAGTATTTTTATTGGTGTATTTTATTGGACCACATCTAACCACTTTTAAACCAGTTCTGCTACCAGTTTACCTCCAAGCCTAGTGAAAACATGACCTTCTTCTGTCCAAAGTTCTGTTATTTGTGTATGAGTGGGTAGCCATAGAAGTTATAAACCAATGAATAAATACAATATACTGTATGGTGCCTTCAGTTTTCTTGCTAGCTTCCTTGAAGACTAAAGGATGGAACTCTGTTTTACCAAAAGGCAGGATAGAAAGGCTTTGTAAAAATGTAAATTGCAAATTAGCAAATATAATAAAAGTGGGGAGACAGAAATCAATAGCCTGCCTGCCTTTCTTCCTCCTCCTCCTCCTCCTCCTCCTCCTATTATTATTATTATTATTATTATTATTATTATTTCTTCTTTCTCTTTCTTAGGTATTTTAACTTTTAAGCATTTAAATTTTTGTTAAATTTGCTTCTATTATTTCCTTTTATCAACACCCACCCACACAAAGTAACAATACAACAGAGACCTTAATATCAATTAACTAGTTCAAGACTGTAGTCACATAACTAATACTTCGATGCGAATTGCAGTGGTCCTTTCTTTTTTATCTTATATTCAACTCTGGATGAAAAGTTAAATAATCGCATCCTTGTCACACTGACCTCCCAAATGGGAACTGATACTGATAGAATTTTTCTTTTCCTCTTTTTATTTGCAATTCTTTAAGCGTTTTAAATAATAGAATGTGAATAACTTTTAATCATATTATATTATGTAAACATGCCTCCAATAGAAGAGACTATATCTAGCTCAGGGTTGAACTGGTGCTCTCTGAGCTTGGTGGTTGGCTGGCAGACGTTTCATTATCCGATGTCAGGCCCAGCCCAAGAACGATGGAGAATCAGCCCAGTCAAACTTCAGTTCTTTTTTTGCACACGCCGTCTAGACAGAATCTTGCCAGACTAAAGCAACTCTGCCTAACCTCAGGGGAAATAACCTGGGAGCACTCTAGGGCGGGGCTATTCTGAACCTCTTGGTTTTCCCACCATCGCTTCCTGGACTGTGCCTTCTCTTATCTCCTCCACCTTCTTGGAATGTGCTCCCTCCTTCCTGAGAACCAGCAGAACTGCCGAAATCCACCACACCCAACTATTTGGGTAATGAAACGTCTGCAAGCAAACCACCAAGCTCAGAGAGCACCAAGGATTCCATAAACATTACTGCATTGAGTCTATATTGAAATAATACAATGTATCGTGACCAACACAGCTCCTGCCAACCTAGCTGTTTGAAAACATGCCGATGTGAGTAGATGAATAGGTGCCGCTTCGGCGGGCAGGTAACGGTGTTCCGTTTAGTCATGCTGGCCACATGACCACGGAGGAAGTGTCTTCGGACAAACGCCGGCTCTTCGGCTTTGAAACGGAGATGAGCACCGCCCCCTAGAGTTGGACACGACTGGACTTCATGTCAAGGGAAAACTTTACCTTTACTATCGTGACCAACAACATTACAATAAAAGGGGGGGGATAAAAAATGTAAAAGATGATGGTGATCAGGCCATTCCTGTGGAATCTCTTCCCTTAAGCATGCTTCCTTGTTTTCTCTCCCCACTCTAGTGTAGGGAAGTGGGAAAACAGAATCAATCGAACCGTTGTTCCTTCATCCAGCATAACCCGGAATGCAAGATGGAGGGCGGCTTTCTCAACTACCTCAACGGAGTCTTCTGCATCTTCCCAGCTGCTCTGCAGCCTTTGGCCTTGACCCTTTACGTAAGAATCCTGGTGGGGAGAGAAGACACCCCTTGCATTTTTCTCCTGATGGCTTCTTTCCTCCTTCCTGATTTTTAAAAAGTTCTTTTAATGAAGGAACTCAGGAAACACAGAGCCAGCTGGCTATAAAATGCAAGCATGGGGTGGTGTAATGGTATGTGGAAACGACCTTGGGAGACAGGGTGACGAGACGCAGCTAAGGGAACGGTCAGATAAGATGCAGCTGAGCCCACAGCTGCATAGTAGGCAGAGCAAGAGGCTCAGAAGGGACCCTCCCTAGTTTCTTGAGCTGTGAAGGAGACAGATGGGAGAATTGTTACTTTCAGACTTGAAAGATTCTGTTAATGTAGCCTTACAATAAAGTAGAATTAGTTCAGCTGGTTGTGTTTCCTGTCTGGTCCACCTGGTAAGGCTGACAGACAGAAATCCTACGAGCGTTCTGGGAAAAGAAAAATGGTGGGAGGGTGCAGCTTACACCTAGTATGGACAGATGCCCACTTGCAGAGAAGGCTGGAGACCATCTGCAAGGATTAAAGAGGAGTCAGTTTTGGAGAAAAAGGTGCATTGTAATAGGCCCTGCCCATTTTGGGACTGTGCCCCTGTAGGCACTCAGGCATCCAAATGTGCCTCTTGGCCTGAAAGCCTGCAGAGTTCCGAGTTTAAAAAGTATGGTGATGGTGGTTGTCATGAATTATTGTTAACCTTACTGCTTTTTCTCCAGGAGCGAGGAAGATGGTGCAGTGTCATGTTTGGAGGGCTTAGATCAAAGTTTCTTAAACTTTTTTGCTCTCAGGACCCCTTCCCACTTTTAAAAGTGATGGAGGACCCCAAAAGAGCTTTTGTTTGTATGGGTTATATTTATCTTGGATTGAATTTTTCAATAGAATAAAAGTACACAAAATTAAAGGAAGATTTATTAAAAAATACAGAAAAGAAGAAAAAGAAAAAGAAAGAAAACGAAAACATATGGATATGAGTTATATTGATCGATATTTCCCATATTAAAAATAAATGATGCATTCATAGAATATTGACTTATTAAATGATGTAAGCACAATATTAAACCCATTAGACATTAGCTATCTAATAAATATTTTGAAATCTTTTTTTAACAAATTAAACATAACAATGAGAACAGTGACAGTGTTTTAAATTTTTGCAAAGAGCTTCAATATCTGGCAAATAATGTTGATTTTGCAGACCCCTGAAAGGGTCTTGGGGGACCCCCAGGGGTCCTTGGACCACACTTTGAGAAAGACCGTCTTAGATGAACAAATAGCTTTATGAAGGGAGGGAGTAACAAGTGTGGTGTTAATTAGGGGCTTCTGTCTTCAGGAGATCTTTCGAGCAGCTTTCTGGGGTCTCGGCTTCTGTTAGAAAATGACAAGTGAGATATTAGTCCTACATGCAGCAAGGAGATCCAGAACTTTATTATAGATGCTCAATCTAGCTTCTACAAGTAGTCCTCGACTTACAACCACTCGTTTAATGATGGTCTGAAGTCACAACAACCTCAGAATGGGTGCTTTATGGCCTCTAAAGCACTTCCAAGCATTGCAAAATGTCGCCCCCCCCCCACAGTCACATGATCGCATTTTGGGCACTTGGCAACCAGCTCACATTTATGACCGGTTGCAGCATCTCACGGTCACGTGATCGAGTTTTGCAATTTTTTCCTGTTTTCTGGCAAGAAACTCCCATTGGGGAAGCTGGATTCACTTAAAGACCTTAGTGATTCACTTAACGACTGCTGTAAAAATGGCCATAAAATCAGGTTTGGTCACATGGTGACTCACCGTACAACCGCAAGGACTTAGGATGGAAATTCTGGTCCCAATTGTGGTCGTAAGTCGAGGACTACCTGTATGTATCCTTTTCTATGACAGAATGGAGCTTGTTCTCCAGGTAGTGTGTTCAGAATTACATTTCAGCAACAAACTTTAAACAGATTGCTGCTGAATTTCAACGTATTGAAGTGAGTTTTTTAAGAAGACAATTTCTTTGGATTTTTTGCTTGGCCGGGGAAAAATTGTGGAGACAAACCAGATCAGCTTTTCTCAACCTGGTGTCCTCCAAAAGGATTGGAGCTGCAGTGCCTGTGGACTTTGGCCCTGCTGCCTTGGAATCTTGGGAGTTGTGGTCCCAACCTGTCTGGGGGGGACCCGGATGGGAAGGTTGGATGGTGTTTTTCCTCCTCCTGTTTCACAGCAAACGCCCTTGTCTTTGGCTTCCTGTAGGTTCTCTGGCTCCTCTACCTCTTTGTCATCCTTGGGGTCACAGCTGAGAAATTGTGAGTAGTAAACCCCAAATTCAAATCTCACTTTCAGAGCCAAAGTTCAGAAATGGAATTCATTCAGATAGGACCTGCTGGCTCAGAAGCTGTTTTCTGCCCCCACGTGCAAAAGATGGATTGGGTTGTTTGGCCCTGAAAAATAGGCACCATGCTTGTCCTCAAAGGCACCTTGACCAAACACCTGGCGTCTGATGGCCCATGCATGCACCATCTGATGGGTTATGGTGTTGTTGGAACCCAGCTGTAGTGCTGCATCTGGTAGTAACTTGAGCAGGGTGAGCAAGACCTATCCATTGCCACCAAATTGGATTGACCATCTGGGGTTGATCCCATCACTATATCCTTTAAATATGCAGTGGCTGGGTTCACACAACATACTAAACCTTGGTTAACCATTCTGAGGTTCACAGAGCATGCTACATCCAGATGAATAACATAGGACAGCCTAATTTCATACAATGGCTTAATGTGATTGCATGGTTGATAGAATATACTAAGGGTTCCTTCAACATCTCAAAGCATAGAATTACCCAATGGCCCTTTGGCCTAATCCAGCCAGTGAAAGTAAGTCACACGGACATACGCAAGAGCCATCATAATGCTGCTTCCATGCTCTTTGTAAGCATTAGTCTATTTATTTCTTGGATTTATTTCCTGTTTTTCATTCAGGAGCTCAGTATGGGGGTCTCTTCTGCCATGTTGTCCCTCTTGTAACATCCCGCTGAGATACGTTGGGCTGAGAAAGGAACTGGCCCAAAGTCAACCAGGGAACTTCTGTGGTTAAGGAGGGACCAGGACCTGGGTCTACCCCACTCTTAGCTCAGCACCTTCACCATTACCCCACACTGGCTGTTGGTTGAGAGGGAGGAACTGGCCCCAAATTCCCCAGGGAGCCTCTATGGCTGAAGGGGGATTTGAACCCAGACCTCTTGAGAAGCAGTCCAACACTGTAATCCCTACATCACCCAAGTTCTCACGCAGTTGGTGAAGAACAACATGGTAGCAAATCCAACTGCTGCAAAAACAAAGGGCAGGTGGAGAGCTCTAAAGTTCTTTGGTTTCTTGTGAGCTTCTCTTAAAGGTTCATTCCTGCCTGTGGAATGAAGCCTGGCAGTCTTTAAACTGGGAAATTATCTTCAGGAGGCAAGGCAGGGAAGGAACAGAAATAAAAGAGAAGCAGGGTCTCAGAAATGTTTAATCTTTCTGTTTCTTCCAGCTTTTGCCCTAACTTAGCAGCCATCTCCACCAAGCTGCGGCTGGCCCATAATGTGGCAGTATCCTTTCTTAGGCCTATTCCTCCTGTCTTTTGGGGGTGGGGGACAAGGTGTGCGTGGAAAGAGAAGCTCCTGGGAGGACAGCCCATGAAATGGACAAGGTGGACCAGGGAGGATGAGAGTTGGGTGGGGAATTGGGGTACAGTGTTGATGAAAACGTTGCAGCTTTCTGTTGACAAGGTTGAAGTGGCAATGAAAAAAAGTCACCTCTGATTAACTGGGCATCAAATTATTATGAGGATCATGAGGATGAAGATCATCATCAGATGTTTGAGAAGACCCCAGAAGACAAACATAAAAGAGGCTGTTTTTAACTCCAGGGCCACACTAAGCCAGCTCCCTGACTATGCTGGTGCTGTGTGTGTAGAGGCCAGCAGGATAATGGGACCAAGCCCACTCCTAAACCAGCCAGTAGTGGTGGATTTTCTTTCTTTAGCCCTTCCTCCATGGTGTCACTTTTCTGGCTTTTGGAAATGGGGCACCTGACATCTTCAGTGCCATCGCTGCTTTCTCTGATCCCCGGACAGCTGGGCTAGCCATTGGATCTATCTTTGGTAAGAGTGGCAAAGCTAAGGGCTGGGTTTGTGTGCTGCCTCAGACCAAGGTTTGTTTGAACTATGGTTGGTTAGATAAGCTACCATTGACCAAGGTCACACATCCAAAGTTCTGATTGGCAGGGTGCAAGGCTTGGATTTCGTGTGTTGCACTAAGCCACACCCAAGTAAGCCCTTTTATAGCCTAATGCAACGTATGACCAAAACATACGTCGCTGTATTCCTTCTGTGAAGATTGGTGTGTCTTCCTCTCCAACCTGAGTGGGAGCTGTCTTCAGTGTTGGGTTTCTCCAAAGAAAGTTCTTTTTGGCATGAGATCAGCCCATCTGTGCTGGAAGAGGTGGAAAAATATCTAGATCACAGTTTCTGAATCGGTGCCCAATCTACAGAACTTACACTTTCCTAGGTGTGATACAGTTCTTGTGATGGAATGTGAGGGTGACCTTGGAAGACGGGGAAGAGATGCTGCTTAGGGAATGATCAGATAAAAAAGAGAGGAGCCCACAAAAGAGCAACGGCCAGAGAAAGAAACTTAGGAAGGACCCACCCCCAGGCAGTGAATAGGAAGGTCTGTACTTCCAGACTTGCACGATTCTGTGAATGTAGCCTTACAATAAAGTAGAATTAGCTCATCTGGCTGTGTTTCCTGTCTGGTTTACCTGGGAGGGCTGACAGTTCCATTCCAATACACACCTCCACAGCAACCCCTGCAGAAAGGTGTAAAAAAAGTCAAAATGGCAGCCACGATAGTGTGGTTGAAGCTTGGCCTGGGTGTTGCAAAGTCATGGCTGCCAGCTTGACCTTTTTTGACCGCACTCTGCGGATCCCCCTGCTGACATGCAGGTATTTAGTTCAAACAAGAATTAATGTAGAATACATGGAAATGTTTAACCCTTTGAAAGGGCAGGATAGAATAAATATAGAAGGAATTCTGTCTGTGGGTCAGCCCTTTGAGGCAGTCCAGACAGGAAACCCAACCCATGAGTACTAACACCACCTTTACTGTAAGGCTGCAGGAACAGGATCTTGCAAGTCTGAAGGCACTTCCCCCCTCCCCTGCCTTCACTTTCCAGAGAACTAGGGAGGGTCCCTTCTGAGAGGCTTTCCACACCCCCATCCCTCCTCTGGGCTCAGATCTCTCTTATCAGCCCATTGTCTAGGCTGCGGCTGTTCCTCCTGTCTCCCAAGGTGATTCTCACAGCCCATTACAGTATGTATGGCTGAGTAAAGGAAAGAGGAAAGATCATCCAGCTGTTTTTTCTTTTTTACTAGGTGCTGGCATCTTCGTCACCACCATAGTCTCAGGTGGCATAGCTCTCATAAGGCCTTTCACAGCCGCCTCTCGTCCATTCCTACGGGATGCTGTCTTCTACATGATCTCCGTGTTCTCGACCTTTGTGGCTCTCTATTTTGGACAAGTCACCTTGGCAGAAGCTCTGGGTAGGTATTACAAGGCAAAGGGGCCTTAAGAAGTCCTTGTTGGGAGGTAGAGAACCCATCTTCATGCTTTGTCTTCTGGGAACAGGGCCTGGCTCTTTCTGCAGGTGATGCTACTCCTTCATCCCAACAGGGTTGAAGCTGATGCCTGTTCGAGGTTGGTTCACAGGACCAGAGTTGGGTAGTTGAGTGAAACTGCCAAATGAATTTCCCATAATGCCCCAGATGCATCGCTCCAGAGCAGTGTTCTCCAACCTTGGTAATTTCCAGGTGTATGGATACTTCAGATCCCAGAATTCTACAGCCAGCATAGCCATTGGTAAGAATTCTGGGAGTTGAAGTCCTCATTCCTGGAAGGTGCCAAGGTTGGGAAACACCGCTCCGGAGTATTCAACGTCAGGGGAATAGCGTCTCAATGTGGATGCTCACTACAGCTTGTTGAGCTATTCAAAGCTTTATTGATTCAAGACAATCCATGGGAGCTACTGAGTAGATGCCTAACTGCTCAGCATCCCCTTGGATCTGAAGCCTGGTAAAAGATCTTGAGGTCAACTCTGCACAACAATTCTCCAATCGCAGATAAAGCTATTTTTTGGCCTGTACCACAAAACTTAGATAAAGAGAGGGCATTTTCTCTTACATTGCTGATGGACAAAATGTTTTGGGAGTCCAGAACATTTCTACTTCGAAACACCTCCTTGTTCTGAGCTTGGAACAGTTGTGTTGGGTTCAAAACAGGCTGAAAAGAGCTCAGATTCCATAAGTGGAATTTTTATTTATTTATCTGTTTCATTTCTTAACATTTTGTATTATTCTACGAATGGCTCAGGGTGGCATACGTAGGAAAGAAAAGATTAAAAATGACCCAACAGTACTCAAGAGTATGTATGATAATGGCCTTGACCAACATGGGTAGATAGCAACACCTAATGCTTTTTCCTAGAGCTGTGTTTTTACTTATTATGGAAACTCATTAGGGAGGAGGTTGTTAATATATAAAGTGAAGTTGATCCATAACTTGTACATGAACTGGAGTCAAGGTTTGATGAGCAGAGAAGACAAGCATCAGCTGCTGTGAAGTAATATCTCTCATCCCCAGGTTTCCTTGGACTTTACATCTTCTACGTCTTGACTGTTGTGGTTTCAACCTGGCTTCATAAGAGGCAGCACAGGGAAAGATTGGCTCCACCCAGCCATCCAGAACCAGGTGAGGTGTGGTGAATCTATAGGCCAGAGCTGGCGTACATCTGGACCGCAAGCTGTTCCAGTAATCCAGTTCCCATGAGCAAAAAACCAACATGGCCAAAGGTCTGGAAAGTTTTGTTTGTTTGTTTGTTTGTTAAATTTTTTATCACTGCCTATCTCCCCCAAAGGGGACTCAAAGTTGTGGGTTGCGTTCAGCATTATCAGGAGGGTCCTATTTTCTCTGCAACAAGCCTTTGTGCTTTGGATGGAGAAGGACAGTAGTTTAGTTTGTGGCAACTGCTGTTACAAATGGCCTGCCAGGAAGTAATTAGAGGGACAGTCTTGTCTGTCTGAAATACCAGAGCAAATTGTGCTAGGTCAAGCTGACTTAGATGCTCCATCAGTTTGCTTTACATGGTCATCTGATGCTCAAGACTGTCAGTATACAAATATAATACATGCATTTCCTACCGTTCTCTCTCTCTCATTCTCTGTGCAGAACTTCCAACAGATTCTGAAGAGGGTGACACTGCAAGCTTGAATGGGGGTGAGGCATTTGCAGTTTCTGGTTTCTAAGCATGCAGAATGTTTAGAGTTGATCTTAATTATTTGCGTAGCCCATAACATTTTCCTATTGCAAGCTGCTCCATTACTTCTCAGGCAGACATGCTTTTGATAAACATTCAAATAATTGAGCAGGTGTCCTCATTCTGAAAGGGGGAAATGAAGTCTCTGTCCTGGTTGCAGAAGTCTGACATGGTCCTTGCAGATTTTTATCTGAGGCCTGGAGTAGAGTTTTATCAGCTACTCCTAAGTTACCCATCCACCTTTAATAAAGTTTCCATCATCTTCAGCCAATACAACCTCCTCTGTGTTTGCTGGAGGTGATGGGATTCAGTGGTTCAACATATTTATTTGATCGCCTCTGCTCGTTAGTTGTTCTTGAGAAGGTATCACATTGGATGAAACCTTGACCATTTCCTTCCTTATCTTCAAAGATCCTGCCACCCCGTTTTTGAAGCGGGGAGGTGAGCTAGTTTGGAGTAGTGGTTAAGGCAGCAGGCTAGAAACCAGGAGACGGTGAGTTCTAGTCCCACCTTAGGCATGAAGCCAGCTGGGTGACCTTGGGCCAGTCCCTCTCTCAGCCCTAAGAAGAAGAAGGAAATGACCAGCCACTTCTGGAAATGCTGCCAAGAAAACTGCAGGGACTAGTCCAGGCAGTTACCTGAACGCATGAGAAAGAAAGAGAGAGGGAGAATGGGAAATCTTGATTCCTATCCACTTACATAGCTCCTTGTCTCCTTCACTTGTGCAGAGGAAGAATACCAACCTTTGTTGCCCTCAGAGGAGACCACGTTCCAGATTCTGACTCAATCCATCAATCCTCTGGATTATAGGAAGTGGAGGAGAAAACCCTGCTATTGGAAACTGTTCAAGGCCTTCAGGGTTAGGGCTGTATCTTTTTTTAAAGGAATCTGTCTAAACTGTACAATCTCTCCCCATGGGACATCTGGCACTTTTAAATTGCTTCTGTTGGCTGCCCTCTAACCCAGCAGTCTTCAACCTTGGTACACTTCCTTTGTGTTGGACCAAGCCCCAGAATCCTCTTGGGATGTGGTCCAAAATTAAGAACCTTAGGAGGCAGAAGAGTTCTCTAACAGATGATGGAGCTGTTCATTGAATCTCAGCGCTACATTCAGCACAACACATTGGACCAGTGATACTCAACCTTAGCACCTTTAAGCTGGCTGGGGAATTCTGGGAGTGGAAGTCCACACATCTTAAAGTGGCTAAGGTTGAGAAACACTGCATTAGACCCAGTGGACTATGCCTACAAAATCTATCAAGTTATTGCTTAATATTACAGCCTGGTCCAAACAACATCCTAGGCCAGTGGCTCATCCCCATGATGCGTTGAACCACAACATGCAAAAAGGATCTGAGGGTCTTAGTGGATCACAAGCTGGACGTGTGCCAACAGCATGATATAGTCACCAAAAAACGTAACACAACACAAACACTATCCTAGGCTACATCAACAGAACTATACTGTCAAGTTTAAGAGAATTGTTCCTCTGTATTCAGACCACACCTAGAATATGGCATCTGATTCTGGGTGCCCCTTTTTAGGAAGGACGGTGACGAAGTAGGATGTGTCCAGAGGAGAACTGAAGTGGGAAGGAAAATCTTCTGAAGAATGATTGGAGGTGGGTGGGTATGTGTAGCCAGGAGAGGAGAGGAGAATATGGGAGCTATCTTCAAACACCTGAAGGGCTATCATGCGGCAGAATTCTTCAGAGGCATTCCAGAAGACAAGAAATTAGGGGTTTAAATGACAGGAAGATGTAGGTTGGATGCTAGGAAAAATTTCTAGCCCTAAGATGTTCAACAAGAGAAGAGAGTGACTTGGAGGTGGTAGATTCTTCTTCATGGGAGATATTTAAACTGGAGGGCCATCTGTCAAGGATGCTATAATAGTGGAACCTGGACTGGGTAGAGAGAGGCTGAATGATCTTCAAATTGCCTTCCAACCCTTACATTCTGTGATTCTATGAAAGTAATCAGCCCCACTGTAGTCTAATGTCATATGTAGTGTGAGCCCAGCTATATATTTTTTGCTTAAAAACGCTTCAGTTAGCATCTCCAAATTGCCCATAATGAAACTAAGGGGGAAATTTGGGTTCTTCTCTGTTTCTCTCCATCTGTTTTCATTCCAGCCCTCCGTTGTTTCTGTTGCATAGACATTTAGAGAGCTCTTCCTGTTGAACTCTGTAAAGCAAGCAAGCAAGTTTCTGACAGCACTAGATTGATGGGTTTTACTTTTATTATCTTTTAAGCCAAAACAACCCATGACTTCCTCTTCCTGCTAGAAAAAAACACATTCTGTACATTAGGGATACAGGACGGTGTGTGAACATGCACACAAAACGATAGTGTCCCACTTCTTGTTAATAAATGCAGTCCAGACCCTCTGGTTTCACACCCTTGTGGTTTCCAATGTGTAATGCTACAGACAGAGCTGTGACCACTTCACATCTCTTGTGGTGATAAAGCAGCCAGTTTGGTGATACCAACTGCAACGTAAGGAGCAGTGACATTTCATAAGTGAAGAGCACTTTTTAAGGCCTCTTTGTGAGAGATGGAAGGGTATGGAAGGCACCACTGCAACAACCGAAATTGTAGCCTGATGCAGTGTGAAGACATCTAACTAGGAAGAGCTTCCAGATTTTTTCCTCCTCCCCAATAAGCCCATCTCTATCTTTGGGACAGCTAATATATTTACCTGGAGTGTGTAAAAGAATGTTCTCCATTAGGAAGGCAACGTGTAATTTCCTGAACCATTAGAAGTCTAGTTCGTAATTTTACATAGAGAAAAGATAAGCATGAAAGTATGTACAGAAAAGTAAGAGAAAGAAAAAAAGGTAAAAGAAAAAGTGAAGAAAGGGATGGATGGAAGGAAGGAAGGACTTCTGATCTTCTTTGCAGCATTTACAAATAAAGTTATTACCCCTCTTCCCCCATTCGGATTACATTACAGAAATCCCTCCTGTCCCATATTCAACCCCTTTTTCAATTGGCAAATCCACAAATCACCATTTCATTTTTTTCCGTTTTCAGCAAGAAGTCCATAAAAGGTTTCCAGCCTTTTATAGAAGTACTTAATGTTTTATCCCTGACCAGTTTTGCCATTTCTGCTAACAAGTCTGCATACATAAGCATAGACCTACAGTATTCATTTAGTGTTTCAGCATCTCAGTATTTTATTCACAAACGAGTTTTATATTAAGCATTTGACTTTTTGTCTTCTACTACTTGTATTTAATCATGCATTTTAGTTTGACCCTTTAATTACTACCCATCATCTAGAAAATGTTGTGTGTATCAACTTGAAATCTGTAAGCCTTTGACAAAAATGACAAAATGCTGGTTGGTGACCCTGATCAAGATCTTTAAGAGTACTTGAGTTGAGTTGAGTGCCGGCCTGGAATGTCATTCCAAGTCAGACGCAGCTCTTGAGCAGGAAAGAAGCAATGCACCCCACCCCCACTGATTCTCTTTCTCTCTTTCTTTCTGATGAATTCTTGCAAACATACCTGAGCATCAGCAGCACCCCCCTGTGTCTCCTCAACTCAAACAGTCCTCTGCAGAACAAATGCAGAACAATCTTCATTTTGGGTGACCTGAGGATAGCAGCTTCTCTCCACAGATTCCTGTGGAAGTGGTCCTTTTACTGACAGTACCAATTGTCGATCTTGACCAGGAGGGTCAAAACTGGAGGCGGCCGCTGAATTGTCTGCACCTGATCACTGGCCCACTCACCTGCATCCTCATCCTGAAATCTGGAACCTGTAAGTTTCCATCTTTCCTCTCCAAACTGTGCTATATATCAGAAAGATGGCTAACAGCTAGCCGTGACTTCTCTTAATCTTGAGCACCCCTTTGTGTATAAATAGTCCCCATTTCCCTTCCCAATATTCCCAGTTAGAAGGGGCACATTACAGGTGTGAGGGCAGGAAACTGAAATCTCAATAGAAAGGAGTTTTGAGATGAATTGGGGAAAGTAGGAAAGAGACACTCAAAATTATCTTAAATTTATGACGTATAAGATGGGATAGACAGAATCTCTGGTAGGGTTTCAAGATTTTGTAAATATACCCTCCAGCTAGCATTCCTGGAATCCTTGTGGTGTTTCTCAACCTGGCATTCCTCAAAGGGCTGATAAGCAGCCACTGCTAGTTGGCATTACAATTTCATCTTCTAGAAGACAGCTTGCTATGTTCTGGATATGTTCCACGCCCGCAGAGAAACTTGGTTCTTGAGTGGCATACGTGATGTGGAAATGCTTTATAAAACGTTCTTATTCTCCAGATGCCCTCCTTTTTACAGTGGATGGCAATGAATGGGCACGAGAGTTGGTTTAAGAGGGGTAAAACAAAGGCTGTGTTTTTATTGCAGATGGTCTCTACAAGATCCAGGGGGTCTTCCCAATTTGGGGTCTCGTGGTCTTGGCTGGGGCTACGCTGGCTGCAGCTGTCTTTTGCACCACAAGAAATGAAGAACCACCCCAGTACTACTTTGTGAGTCTTGGGGAAAGAGCTGTGAGCACCACAGATGTGGTTGGAATCCTGTCTTGTGAAACTCAGTCTAGACGTTCCCCCACCAGGTGTCTTCAGCTTCTGGAATTGCCAAACAATTCCCCCACTCCAGAAACCCTGATGTACAAACCATCACAGCTGGGTTCCCACAAACTTGTAAGGCCAAAACTAGCTGACCACAATTGATGTGGGAACCAGGTCTTGCCACTGGCTGGTCCACCCTTCCCCAATGTAAGCATCCATGGATGTGTTGGATGTGTCAAAGGATGGAACCAGAAATGGAGACCCAGTGACTCTCCAGGTGCATTTAATTATTCTTCCAAGACGACTCACTCTGGACAAACTGGACTTTTTATTTGCAAAGATGACTTTTTTTTTAGTTAGCAGATGATCACATCAACTCTTCCTCCCTCCCAGCTTAATGGGAAAATAAAGGAACTTTCCTAACAGTGGTTTGCTACAGTGACTGCTCCCTATTGCAAAATATTTGGAGTCCCTTGATCTTGAAATGGACTCTATGTGTAATACAAATATTTGCTTCTGGGGAGAAACTGAGAACTCAACAATTTGCTTTTTGCTTGTCTGTGTAAATGCTACCTTCCAAGTTCCTTTTCTGGTCCTCAGCCCCAGAGCGTGTAAAACATTTCGAATGGAAGCATCTCAAACGCAAAGATCCCATTTGAAATGCAAAATGGGCAGTTTTGAGCATTTGTCTTCAGCCCAAAACAGCTCTGTTTTGAGTTTGGGACACTTCTACTCTGCTCAAAACATGTTATTTCTTTTTCTGGCCCAAAATGAGATGTTTGGAATTCAAAGTAGTTCAGACTGAAACATTGTGTATCCAGCTGTTCCTCCCTCATCTCTTAGTTAGGCTCTGGCCAAGTTGTCCAGCCTCTTCAAAAATGTGAATGCAACAAGAGGAGAGATTGTGTAAACACCTGGATTAAGTCCAGGATCCCCTAAGGGAACCTTTCTCAATCCAGATATGTGGACTTCAGCTCCCAGAATCCTCAGCTATAGCCATGCTATATGGAGGGTGCCTAGGTTAGGAAAAGCTGTAGTAAGGCATAATGTGTGTTCTTAAATGCGTGTATTGTTGGTTGGCATGGTGCCCCTGTGAACCACTGTTTCCTGTTGGCTTGGTTCCTTGCAGCTGTGGCTTAGAGCGATGCATGCTTACAGGGGCAGGGACATGATTTCTTGTGCAGTTTCTGTTGATTTTGTTTTTATGTCCCTCCAAAGTCAAGCCAATCTCCGGAGGGGCCAAGAAAAAAACAGCTTTAAATGAGAGGGAGGGAGGGAAGGGGAGAGGAAGGAAAGAAGGAAGGGTGGAAGGAAGGAAGGAAGGAAGGAAGGAAGGAAGGAAGGAAGGAGGGAGGGAGGGGAGAGAAAGGGAAGGAAGAAAAAAAGGAAAGGAAGGGTGGAAGGAGAGAGAGGAAGGAAGGAGGGAGGGGAGAGAAAGGGAGGAAGGGAAGGCAGAGAGGGAGGAAGGGAAGATGAAGGAAAAAAGGAAAGAAGGAAGGGTGGAAGGAGAGGAAGGAAGGAAGGAAGGAAGTTGGGAGGGAGGGAGGGAGGGAGGGGAGAGAAAGGGAAGGAGGGGAGAGGAAGGGAGGGAGGGGAGAGGAAGGAAAAAAGGAAAGGAAGGGTGGAAGGAGAGAGAGGAAGGAGGGAGGGAGGGGAGAGAAAGGGAGGAAGGGAAGGCAGAGAGGGAGGAAGGGGAGATGAAGGAAAAAAGGAAAGAAGGAAGGGTGGAAGGAGAGAGGAAGGCAGGAGGGAGGGGAAAGGGAGGGAGGGAAGGGAGAGAGGGAGGAAAGGGAGAGGAAGGGGAGAGGAAGGAAAGAAGGAAGAGTGGAAGGAGAAGGAAGGAGGGAGGGAAGGAGGGAAAAGGGAGGGAGGAAAGGGAGAGAGGAAGGAAAGAAGGAAGGGTGGAAAGAGAGAGAGGAAGGAAGGAGGGAGGGAAGGAGGGAGGGAGGGGAAAGGGAGGAAGGGAAGGGAAAGGAGAGAGGGAGGAAGGGGAGAGGAAGAACTGCAGTTATTTTGCTTGACTGCGAGATTGACTCCAGCTGATTCAATAGGCAATGCTAAAACAAAACCCTGGTTTAATGGGAAGTGTGAATTCATTGCACTCTTTTCCTGCTCTTCTTTTTCTTCCCTGTGGCAACAGCTTTTTGCCTTTCTGGGGTTCTTTGTCAGTGCCATGTGGATCAACGCAGCGGCCACCGAAGTGGTTAACATCCTGCAGACGTTAGGCATTGTCTTCCGCCTAAGCAACACGGTCTTGGGGTTGACGCTGCTGGCCTGGGGAAACAGCATTGGGGGTGAGTAGAGCACGCCGTCTTATGCTTGCCTCCAGCTATGATCTATTACATCACCTTCATCTGCTGGCTTTGCTTTTTAACACCCCCTCTGATGTAGGGTAGGTCGAAGGAAAATTAGCAGCTGGCTCAATGCTGCTGAATAAGAAGATCTTAATGCTAAGCGATCGGCTCAAAATCCAAATCTTTATCACACAATCAATACTGTGATGTCATTTGCAGCATTTTTGTTCTTCAATTTTATGCTATGCTCAGCACCAGCGTGTAAGACAGTTAACTTGGGTCAACTGAGTCTGCTCCACAGGGTTTGAATCGAAGGGGTGGAAACTGAGTTAACTGAATCTTGACCAGAGCAAAGATGGGCCATAGGCCTCTGGAGAGACCATGATGACTCCATGTGCAGATGATGTGAATTACGCCGTTTGCACGACGATGCCATGAAACACATGGCGTTACTTGTCTTCTCCTGCATGCGATGCCCAGGAGAATGGCCCCCCTTCTTTTCTTTCTTTAGCGTTTTCTTTTTTCTTTTTCTTCTGTTGTTAAAAATCTTAATACACTGTATTGTTTCTATACGGTGATATTTATACAGTATTAATTGAAAATCATTGGCATTCTATTATTTAGATAACTTAGAGTGTTGGAAATAGAGAAAGCAGGAAAAGTATTCTATCAATATTAATTACAATTTATGTCAATATCACAAGCATACTTTTTCATCTGGCATTGAGTGTAACATGAAAACAAAAAGCAAAAAAGCTGCAAATTACATCAAAGTATTTGCTGTATAATAAAGATTTTGGTTTTGAGCTGATTACTTAGTGACTCCCTCCCTCCCTCCTCTCCCCCTCTCTCCTTCCCTCCCTCCTTTCCCCCTCCCTCCCTTCTTTCCCCCTCCCTCCCTCCCTTCTTCCTTTCCTCCCCCCTCCCTCCTTTCCCCCTCCCTCCCTCCCTCCCTTCTTTCCTTCCTCTCCCCCTCCCTCCTCTCCCCCTCTCCTTCCCTCCCTCCTTTCCCCCTCCCTCCCTTCTTTCCCCCTCCCTCCCTCCCTTCTTCCTTTCCTTTCCTCTCCCCTCCCTCCCTCCCTTTCTCCTTCCCTCCCTCCCTCCCTCCCTTACATCTCCATTGTATTGTTATCCTTTCTCTCTCTCTTCACATACATGCATACATACAAGTTACATCTGACCCCATTTTAAACATCCCATTAAGCCCTCAGGTGGCTGGTTTAAGCCAGCCACGTTTTGCAGACCTAGCTAATCAGGGCTAAGGGACCGATGGTATAGACCGGCAGGTTTTGTGCAAAGCTGTTCAGAAACAAAAATCCTTCCAACACCAGATCTTTCTTCGGGAGGTGAATGCTCTGTGCTGAGTCTGTCTTCTCCTCCTTCCCCCAACAGACACGTTCTCCGACCTCACCATGGCGCGCCAGGGCTACCCTCGGATGGCTTTTTCAGCCTGTTTTGGGGGTATTATCTTCAGTATCCTTTTATGATTTTGTAGATGGGGAATTGGTCTGTTCAACCCCCTCCAGCAGTGGAACGGATGAGTCTTCTTAGAGTTTGCATTAAAAGCTTTGCCAAGACTGATTCCCTCACTTCCGGATGTATTAATGGACTAGTTGCTCTGGCGTGTCTAGAGACTATCAAGTTGGGGAAAGTTTTTTGCATTTGGCTCTGCTGCTTGACCTCAGGACAGGAAAACATATCTTTCTCTCTACCCTTTGTATAAAAAGAGACCACCTGGGTCACACCAAGGATCAGTCTGATCCATCTTCATGTTCCAAGGCAGCAACATTCCCCGTTACCTGTCTTACAAATCTTATTTGCAGTATTTTGCCTCTGAATCCAGCAGCTCCATTGTAGCTCCTTGATAAATAGTCATTAAGAAAGCTCTCCCATCCTGCATTTGTCTGTTGTAAGATGCCTGGAAGGCAGTTCCGGGTATGGGTGATATGATCACAAAAGGGTTTTGACTTCCAGAGTGACTCCTAATAACTAAAAATTGGAGCGGGGGGAGTGCTCAAATAGTTGGGTGCTAATTGCACATTAATGATCCCGTCCTTTTTTCTGTCAAACGGATTTGGTACAACTTGCTCTGGCCAGTTTTAAATTTCTGAGTACGATTTCTCATCTCTTACAAACTGGGTATCAATAGAGTTTGCACATAGCACCATGCAGAGAAAAAAAAAATCCTGCATTGTTTTTCCAACCTGTTCTCCTTTGGCTTGGTGAAAGATGTTCTTCTGAAACCTTTTTTTTTTAAAGAAAGGAGAAGAAAATGTGACCTTCCCCAGGGTGGAATGCAGCGGGCCTGCACTTATGCAGTGCAAGGTGGTTGCAGAAGGTTGCGAGAGGTTGCAAAAAAATTAGCAAAACCCCCCTCTACCATCTGCAGCAATTGGTCAGCTCCAAAACACCCCCAAGAGAAATTGGAAAACAATTCCCAGCAACCTGGAGAAAAAAATAGGAAAACAAATCCCTCCTGTGCAAGGGAAGAAAATTTTTGGGAAAAATAGGCAAATTTGAGTACAACGTTGTTGTTGTCTCTTTGATTTATATCAAACCTTCCTGCCCAAAATGTTACCTTTGCAGGTGAATCATTCCATGGCCAAAGCCAGAATTTTGCATGTTTCTAATCCAGCCAGAACTTTTCATCAATCTCACAGCTGGAGGATTGCAGTTGTTTGAAAAAATACAATACAGGTAGTCCTCGACTTACGACCACAATTGGGACTGGAACTTCTGTCACTAAGCGACACGGTTGCTAAGTGAGTTGCGCCCAGTTTTATGACCTTTTATTGCCATGGTCGTTAAGCGAATCCGGCTTCTCCCATTGGCTTTGCTTGTCAGAAGCCCCCTGGAAAGGTCACAAATGGTGATCACATGACCCCAGGATGCTGCAACCATTAAAAGTACATGCTGATTGTCAAGCACCCGAATTTTGATCACGTGACCATGGGGATAATGCGATGGTCGTAAGTGCCAGGACCGGTCATAAGTCACTTTTCTCAGCACTGTCATAACTTTGAACAGTCATTAAACGAATGGTCATAAATCGAGGACTACCTGTAAATTCAATTCCCTCCTAGTCTAAAGTCCATCCACCCCTTTTCTAATCATCATCTCAAAGAACTGGCTGTTACATAGCCTGTAAAACTCCCTAGTGGTGCTGCTAAGGGAAATGATGTTTCCACTCTTAGAGAGAAGCTGGCATTTCCAATGTGCTGCCGTTCCTTGGGTGAATGCGCACCCAGCAGATCCAGTTAGGAAAGCTCTCAACCCCCCCTGAATGGATTACTCTTCCTGGCAGAATCTTTTCTCCTGAACTCACTCACAGATATGCTTGTTGGAATCGGGCTGGGCTGCCTTTTGCAGATGACAAGCGGCAAATTAGTTGTCAGGGTATGAGCATCCATCTCCGTTTTGCATATTTTGTTTATTTGCTTCCTTTATTCCCTCCCTGCTCTTCTGGTGGGGAAAGCAGAAGAGAAACTGCTGGAAATAAAACCATCTGGCAAGCCGGAAGAGCAGCCTTCGATGGGCAATTTTTTTCCTGCCGAAGAGCTGGTGAGCTGCTGCAGTCGGAAGGCAGCTGACTCTAAGGCACACCCTTGGTTGCAATCGACGTTCTGAAGAGGCAATTGGGGATGTGCAGAGTGCTGTTCCCTACTGGGAACTGATCCATCTGCTCAAATCTGAATGGGGCATTGGGGATTGAGAGGCAGGGCTCCAGTTTGAGCACATGGATCATTTTTAAAGGGTGTGTGTGTCTTCTCCTGGTTTCCCTGCCATGGGCAGGCCAGACAGGTAAGTGATGGAGAAAACATCTTCATGGCATAAGCCATCTTTTGATGCTAGACCAAGTCCATCACTTTCCTTACCTTTTTATGAGTTTTAATTGGCCCGGGGATCATTACTGTTAAGTTCCTAGTTTCACTGCAACTTCTGAATGCCAGGTTCTTCTCTGTGGTGTTTCATTTTGCTTGATATTGTTAGGGTTGCACTGAGCGGGGAACCAGTCCCTTGAATAGGGAATGAAAAGCGTGCAGAAGGTCTTGCTTTCAAGACGTTGGTTGGAGAGAGACTGCATTAGAACGAGGAGGAAAAAGGTGCATTAAGAGCATTGCTTTCAGGAAGGCCAAGGGACTATATGTATTTTGTTTCTTACCATGTGGGATCCTTGCAATTTGGCATCTCTTGAGAAAGTGTAATCACAGTTTGGGGGAGTGATGGAGAGAGACTTGGAAGTGAGAAGCGTCCTTAGATGTCCTCCAGTTCAAGCCCCCTGATCAATGCAGAAAAGATAGTGTGTCCCCAGAAGATGCCTGTCCAACTTTGCTTGAAGACCTCCATTGAAGGGATCCACCTCTCCATCCTGCTAACTGGTTACCTGGTCAAACTTCTTTCCTTATTTGTTTTACGTTGGCCCTAAGAAATGTCTCCTAAGTGGAACATGAGACAGCAGTGTGAGACAGCTACTAGAAAGGCTACTGCAGTTCTGGGCTGTTTTAGAAGAAGCCTTGGGCCAAAAAAAAAATGAAGTCTTCATTCCCCAGTCACCTTCCACTGGTAGACCACACCTGAAGTATGGTGTACAGTCCTCAGCACCTCGTTTCCAGAAGGACACTGACAGGTTAGAGAAGGTCTACAGAAGGGTGACATATAGGATACAGGACATTGAGGACATGCCCTTATGAAGACAGGTTGAAGGAACTTGGGATGTTCCGTCTGACAAAGGGATTGGGGGGATGGTTGGAAACATGATATCAGTGTTCAAGTGCATAAAAGGGGGTCATAGGGAAGACGATTAGGAACTCCTTTACCACAGAAACTAGGACCAGAAATAATGAGTATAGTTTGCAGCTAGCTAGATTCCACTTAAATATAAACTTCCTGATGATAAGACCCGTACAAGACTGGAACAGTGTACAGGTAGTTGTGTGTTTAACATCCACTTGTTCAGCAACCATTTCAAGTTACAGCAGCACTGAATGAGAGGTATTTATGACGGGTCCTCGCGGTTACGGCCATTGCAGCATCCCCGTGGTCATGTGATCGCCATTTGCGACCTTCCCTGCCGCCTTCCAACAAGCAAAGTCAACAAGGAAGCTGGCAGGAAGTCGCAAATGGCGATCACGTGACTGCAGGATGCTGCCACCACACAAGGTTTGCCCAACGACGGCAACCGGGACCGCTGTTGTAAGTCGCTGCGTTCATGTTACGACTGCGTCGCTTAGCGGCGGAGTTCCCAGTCCCAATTAGCATTGGTAAGCGAGGACTACCTGTACTTACGGATGCTGTGGGTTCTCCATCTTTGGACAGCCACCTCTCAGTGGTGATTTAATTGGCTTTGCTGCACACTGCAGAAGGGTCAGCTAGATCAACCTTGAGGTTCTTGCTCTCTCTGGGCAAAGAGCTTACTCTCCACTTTCTCTCTTCCTTTGCAGCTAGAGTCAGATGGCCTCTTGGTATGGATTCTAGCAGGAGCCCTCGGCCTCAGCCTTGTCATTTCTTTCCTTTCCGTACCTGCCCAGTGCTTCCGCCTTGGACAGGCCTATGGCTGCTGCCTCATTGCGTACTACCTGGTGTTCTTAACAATTGCACTGCTGACGGAGTTCAGGGTGATCCGAATTTCCACCGTCTAGACGAGGCATCTCATCTTAAGACCTCACCTCCATCACCAAAGGTTGGACCTGCGCTCGATCCTCACTTGAAGAGGGTGCCTTCTGAGACAAAGACTTGCTGGCAAGTTCTACATAGAGCCTGGTAGCCAGATTTGCTGGTGGCCACTGAGAGAAGGACAATCAGTGGAAACTGGACAGCGGCTGGGGCGTTGTGACAGTCTTGCATCAGTCCAGCCATTTCAGGGCCTTTTATGTGATTTGGGGATTTTAGGACCAAATCAGGATTACGGGATACTTGAGACACGGTTTGTCTACCAATCAGTGTTAGCTTTTCTAAGGGAAACCCGTTTAGATAGCAGTGCTTTTTTTTAAGGTGTCCTTTTTTAAGAAATGAATTTTATTAGAAGTATTTTTCAGTTCCTGGATTGAGGCTTTAATGCATCCACTGAATTCTTCATCAGTTGTGACCACTGGTTATTAGCAAGGGTGTCTTCATGGCCTTATAAAACGGGTGAGACTTCAATCGTGGGTTGTGCCTGCCGTCTTAACGTTTTGCCCCTGTCCTGCTTTTGGCTGTCGAGAGTTTTGTCAAGAAAAAGCACAGAAGAAAACTGTCCTTCCAGCGATGGGAATGTGAATGTTGACATTTAGGTACAAAACGGCATGATCCATCCACATGGATCATGTGGCACATTTGTAGACCTGCTGCTGTATGGATATGTAGCAAAACTGAAGTGGAAGGATGGCTGGAATAATGTGCCAACAGCCTATGAAAAACTGATAGCTTGGGTGTGTTCGCGAGCATGCTTTACCTTATTGCATTAACCCACTTTTTAAGGCTTGGATGTTACACTGACCTGCAAATCAACTAAATTGACTGGGTTTATCCAAGACACTAAGCTACACAACCAGGATTAAAACTAAGTAAGATTGGGATGATGGACAAATTAAACAGCTAGGTTTGTAACTGACCAGGGAAAGCATGATGTGCGAACACAGCCAGCATTTTTTAAAAGGGATATACAAAAGGGATATATTTTGCAAGCCCGTGAGACAAAGAAAGGACATCTTTCGTTGTCTCTGAAGGCAGATCTGGAAATCCTCCCAAACATGTTACAGGTAGTCCTCACTTAATGACCATTTGTTTAGTGATGGTTCAGACTTATGATGATGCCAAAAAAACTGACTGACAACCGGTTCTCATGCTTATGACTGTCGTAGCGTCCCTGGGGTCATGTGATCATGATTTGGGTGCTTGGCAACCGGTTCGCATTTATGACCGTTGCAGCATCCTGTGGTCACGTGATCACCATTTTCGACCTTCCTTCCCAGCCTGCTTCTGGCAAGCAAAATCAATGGGAACCGCATGATTCGCTTAATGACCACATGGTTTGCTTAACTAGTGCATTGATTCACTTAATGACTGCTGCAAAAAAGATAGTAAAATTGGGTCAGATTTGCTTAATGACCTCTTCGCTTAGCAACCGAAATTGCGGTCCCAATTGTGGTTGTTAAGGGAGGATTATCTGTAATCAGAATAAGGCAAAAGAAGGGTCTTTGGATGCAAAACGCATTGCAAGCATGCTACATTTATGAGCAATTTTTTTGTAGTTCTTGGTTCCTCTTCCCTCCCGATTTTTCTGCTGCCTTTGAAAGAAGTTTATTTTATTCGTCCCATTTCCTCTTTCTCCTTCTGTTGTTGTGCTGGGTGAGCAAATATGATACATATTTAATACGAGCAAAGATATTTCTCCATATGCACTCAAAAACGGGGTTATTTGCAGAATCGTACTAGCTGAACAATTCTTTTCCATTCTTCTTGTCTTTCTCTCTGCTAAGTCAGTAATGAGTTAGTAAGTCAGTAAAACATTCTGGGACCTTTGCACTCTGACATGCTTGCACAGCTAACAACGGTTCCATTCAGCCTGATGTGCCCATCCAGCTGTGCACCAAGGCTTAACATGTTCTTCTCGACTTCCTGTTTTTTGCTGCACTAACTATGAAGCAAAAATGGGCATTTAACTGATCCTCTGGCTTTCTGTCACCCACAGCTGGTGGATTTACATTCGGCTGAGTCATCCGTTGCATGGGCCGGGTGTTGACCTTGGGCAGATATGGTTTAAGCAGCTGCTGGGAGGTGGCTGAGTAGGACTTGCTTCACAATCTGCATGTCAGCAAGTGCAACAGGGTTCTTTCTCAGCCACTACTTGACCACCTGACCATTTTATTTATTTATTTATTGGGTTTTATTATAATTGTTTTATGTGATTTTAATGTTTATGTTTTATGGGGAATTTTATTGTAAACTGCCCAGAGTCCCTCTTCTGGGGGAGATGGGCGGTGGCTAAATATGAATAATAAATAAATAAATAAATCTGAGGGAAGATCACAAAGATTTGGCCTCCCCGTTGGGCAACAGCAAACCGGAAGCCTTGCGTAGCCTTGTTGGTGAACTTGCTCAGACCATGTCTTCCCTTGAGAGCAGATCAAAACAGGACTCTTGCTCAAAAAACCTTGCCTATGTCCCCTCCTTGGACAATTCAATCTTATGAGCAATTGAGAAATGTTTCCCAGTGGCCATGTTCAGAGCATAAGCTAAGCAGGTTACACTTTAGGACTTCAGAGTCTTGAATGAACCTCTCAAAGTTTTTTTTTTTTTAAAAAATTGTGACAGTTTTATTATAATTTCATATAGGAAAGTCCACATAAATCAAGCCTTCCTGTATGGCTCACATGACCCTTATTATGATTTATTTCTACAGGCATTCACACCTTCTACTCAAAGGTGGCCTTTCTGTACCCCATCACAAGTTTGTTCTGGATCATGGTGGTATTCTTGCCTAGTTCAATCGTGACACCATCTTATTCTCTATTAGCACTTGCTAAGTGGACCCTCTACCTCTTCCCATTGAGTACGGCCTCGCTAGGTCTAAATCTGGCCCTGCCCTTGCTAGTTAGCCAGAGTTGATGGGACTTGCGGACTGCTACGTTTGGAGATGACAAAGGGAATAGGAAAGAGCTTGATAGAGGACAGTAATGGTATGTGGGGAAGACCTTGGGGGAGTGGGCCAAGAAATGTTGCCTAGGGAATGGTCAGATAAGAGACAGCTTAGCCTGCAGCTGGATAGTGGGTGGGGCAAGAGGCTCAGAAGGGACCCTCCCTAGGTTCTCGGGCTGTAAAGGAGATGGGGGGGATGAGTCTGAAGGGGAGGGTGATATAATGGTATGTGGGAAAGACCTTGGGAGATGGGACAAAGAGATGCTGCAAGGGAATGCTCAGATAAGAGACAGCATAGCTCTCAGCTGGATAGTGGATGGGGCAAGAGGCTCGGAAGAGACCCTCCCTAGTTTCTCGGGCTGCAAAAGGAGATGGGGGACAATTGTACTTTCAGACTTGCAAGATTCTGTTAATGTAGCTTTACAGTAAAGTACAATTAGCTCATCTGGTCATGTTCCCCGTCTGGTCTACCTAGTAAGACTGACATCAATCTGAAAAACTAGGGAGGGTCCCTTCTGAGCCTCTTGCCCCACCCACTGTCCAGCTGCAGGCTATGCTCTCTCTTATCTGACCATTCCCTAGGCAGTGCCTCTTGGCCCAGTCTCCCAAGGTCTTTCCCACATACAAGAACTGTGGATGGCAGTTGCCAGTTTTAAGAACTGTCCATGATGTGGCTTTATGGCATAAAGTCCAAGTGATGATTCACTTCTTCCATCTGAGCCAGAATAGAACATGTGCAACCCTACACATGCTTATTCAGAATATTTTGTTCTGCATTCTGTGAACTTAGTTCCTGGAAAATGCATTTAGATCCATTTTCGGAAGGGTTCGTTTTCAAGCGTTTCCCTCCATAGCTGTGGCTGCAGCATCACAGGTTTATTTTTAGCATCACTAAGCAAAACAATCAATTTTTTAGCAAACTGGAATGCCAGTTTGGTGTAGTGGCTAAAGGCACCAGGCTGGAAACTGGGAGACTCTGTGTTGGTCATGCCTTGGTCGCAGACCCAGCTGGTTACTTTGGGCCAGTCGCCCTCTCTCAGCTCTAGGAAGAAGGTGGCAACGGCAAACCACTTCCAAAAAAAAGTTGCCAAGAAAATTCTAGGGAATTGTCCACAATCACCCGAAATCAAGGTTAACGTGAAGGGACACACATAAGCAAATGGTTAATCCCAAGTTTTGTCTAGGGAAGAAGTTCTCATTAGCCACAGCTTCAAATTTGTCTCCAGTACGGCTATACCCCATCCAGGTTTAGCAGATACTGAACCTTTATTTATGTATTCTTAGAGCAGTGTTTCTCAGCCTTAGCCCTTTTAAGAGGTGTGGACTTCAATTCCCAGAATGCTGGCTGGGGTATTCTGGGAGTTGAAGTCCACACCTCTTAAAAGGGCTACGGTTGAAAAACACTGCTTTAGTGTATCTACAGTATTCTATAAGGCTTAAGAGAAAATTTAAGGCTGGGGCCCAAACTCTAGATCACTGTTTTTCAAACTTGGCCACTTTAAGAGTTGTAGACTTCAACAGGCTGGGGAATTCTGGGAGTTGAAGTCCACACCTCTTAAAACAGCTACAGTTGAAAAACACTGCTTTAGTGTATCTACGGTATGCTATAAGGCCTAAGAGAAAATTTAAGGCTGGGGCCCAAACTCTAGATCACTGTTTTTCAAACTTGGCCACTTTAAGAGTTGTAGACTTCAACAGGCTGGGGAATTCTGGGAGTTGAAGTCCACACCTCTTAAAACAGCTACAGTTGAAAAACACTGCTTTAGTGTATCTACGGTATGCTATAAGGCCTAAGAGAAAATTTAAGGCTGGGGCCCAAACTCTAGATCACTGTTTTTCAAACTTGGCCACTTTAAGAGTTGTAGACTTCAACAGGCTGGGGAATTCTGGGAGTTGAAGTCCACACCTCTTAAAGTTGCCAGGCTTGAGTAATACTGCTCTAGGCTGAAGTTCATCTAGCAGGGAAGGCTAGCACAGGAGAAAACAAGCTGCATTTGTGAGAACTTTCATTTCCAATCTTGTTCTCTTCAGACATTTTATGAGGTTGTGCATGTTTTGGAAATGACTCAGAAGTGCTTAATGTGTATGTTTATACACAGACAGACATAGACACGCACATGCTTCAGAGCTCATGAGAACATCGCTTTTTTTTTTAACTTCATCTTTTTCAGGGTTTTTTTTTCCAGGCAGAAACACGCTGGCCTTGTACAAGGTCTAATGTCTTCCAAATCATTTCTGAAGCATGCCCAGCCTGTTTCACTTCCTTTTCTGCTCCCAACGTGGTCAACTGAAGAGAGTCCTCTTTTGGCGGTTGTTTTGTTGCTCAAAAACCAACCTGATAAAGGAATGGCAAGCACCTTATGGCTAACATTCTTTTTTCCAAGGATAAAGGAAGCCAAGTGAGCTGGTGGCAGACTGAAATTAAGGGATGGTGCCCCAGGTCTGGATCCTTTCTCATCTCTGTAAATACATTTCACTGCTGATGGGCTTTTTCTGTGTTTAATGATCTACCTCAGCAAGAGCTTAAGCGCTGTGACTTACCCATCCCACTCTGGTGTATGACGACTTCCGTTCATTTAACTAATAAAGAGCATCGATCAATTACAGGACTCGTTCGTGCTGTGTGCACAGGTTTGTGTGAAACAAGTTTCTTGACTTTTTCTTTTGTCACAATCGATGTAGGAATCTCCTTGGATCATAAAATAGCTGCTTTCTCTGTATCCTAAGGGTTGGGTGGGCTGGAAGGAGAATGTATTTTGCATTACGAATGGGGTGGAATGGTTAAATCTCACTTTCCAACTATGAACTGGAACTGGTATTTATTTATTAGCTGTCATTTGCAGCTATTTATATTGCTAAGCCTCCATGTTTCCTTGTTTTGGCTGCATCAGTTGTCCTGAAAAAGTCGTCAAGGTTTTTTCTCTGAACATCATATTGCCGAAAACTTTTCCAGGGAGACTCAAAGATCTGCAGGTTGAAGCATCAGATCTTGCATTTTTCGGATGCAAGAAGTTAATCAGGCAGCCTGCCTGCCTGCCTCCCCGTTTCTGAAAACATAATGCTCCTTGCCCTCTCCTGAGCATCACACACTTGCTGCATGTGCCATGACGTACCTACTGAAGGCCTGGCTTATCCAATTGACTCAATTTTGGGGGATTTCACACAATACACTAGTTTCTTGGTGTTGGGTTAGTTGCAAGCCTGCAGAAAGCTAAGAGAGGCAGAAGCAGCATGGCCAGCAGCCCCCAGCCAGCACGGCTGGTGGGTGGGATACTGGCAGCTGCAGCTCATCAGCATCTAGGGGATGTAAGAAACCTTCATAAATAACTCCCCATCTGTGCAGGAAGAGGCAAATGGCATACACAGTCATAAGAAAAACCATGCGTGACATCTGCATGCTTCTGTGGAGAGAGCCAGTTTCTACATTAGAGGTATATGCTGACCACCTAAATGATTTGGGGGAGCTTACAAAAATACGAAAGATACGATAGATTGATTATATATAGATATGGATATGGATATGGATATGGATATAGATGAGATGGATGGATGGATGGTAGGTAGGTAGGTAGATGTATATGCTGACCACCTAAATGATTTGGGGGAGCTTACAAAAATACGATATAAATGATTTGGGGCAGCTTAGAAAAATACGAGATAATAATAGAGATGGATGATAGAGAGGAAGATCTGAAATTATGTTAAACCCAAAACTAATATTAAAACTAAATGCTGAAAATCTCAAAATAATCTAAACGGCTGGGTAAAAAGGTAGGTTTTATTCCCCTTTGTAAACTACAGGGAGGCCTGCCTCTGCTCAGACTGTCTACAGGATGGGCCCTAGGGGGAAAAACCAAATTTGCTTTTTATGTTACACACATCTGGCAGGACTTACTGAGGCTCTGAATGGATAGGTGGACAGTAAGCAAGCAGTCCTGTGGTCATGTGAGCCTAAGCCACACACAGCTTTACCCCCCAAAGTGCACATCTTGAACTAATGTTGGAAAGGGGTAATATAACATCACCCAGAGATGCCCTTTGCAGTTTTCAGAACATCTTCAAGGGCTACCCTACGGAGAGCATTCTGTAGCACTCCAGCCATCAGATTACCAATGCATGTATCAATGAACCCAGATCCCTCTAGATACAGGTGCAACCAGATCGTCAGCTCAGTTTTTTCTATATCCATATATTTCAGATATAAAAAGGGAGATGCAGAAAGGAAAAAGGTTTAAAAAGGTTTATTAAATGTGCTGTAAACATCTATATAATACTGCTTCAGACATTGTTATAATGGCTATACAAATTTCCCAGTATCCAAAACCCATCATGTGTTTCATCCCCTATGAATGATTGTCTTTGGAGTTAAGAGCAGAGAAGGGTATTTAGGAAGGAATAAATCCCTGCATTCTTTCCAAGTTTGTTTTCCTTCCAAGATACTCAGAAGAAAGAAATTTCTGAAATTATTTTTAGCTTATTTAATAAACGAGAACAAAAATAAACAAGAACAAAAATAACAAAAACATCAAAAAAAAAAGTCTATTCTACAAATGCCTGGGATTAAGTTGCCAGCATCTCTAACGCCATGTGGAATAAGGAAAATTGAAACTATAGTCCACTGTTTACTGTCCAGGCTGATAAAGTGAATATTTTATGCTGATTTGTGACTTTCCTGTAGTGCATCCAGACTGGCTATAACTATTCTTCCAGTTAGCAGAAACTACTATTTGAATAATGGAATTAAGCTTCAAATCTTGATTGATGCTAACTAAAAAAGGCATTGCTCTAGGTCAGCATTTCTCAACCTTGGCAACTTTAAGATGGGTGGACTTCAACTCCCAGAATTCCTCAGCCAGCATAGCTTCTGGGGATTGAAGTCCACCCATCTTAAAGTTGCCAAGGTTGAGAAACACTGTTCTAGGTTTTGACAACCTGCTTAGCTATGGACGATGATCAAAGAACTGTGCAAAAGATGGGCTAGATGGTGCCAAGCAGGCTCCTGTCAACTAGCCTGGGTGTGCACAGTGTGCAAAATGTGCCCCACGTGCACACCAGGTTTGGGTCATTGACTGGCAAGCAAAACAAATCCAAATCGTAAAGGCGGTCAGCATTCATTTCTGCTCAGTGACACCACCAAAACGGTCGGTAAGTAAGGTAAGTCTTACCCGGGCTCCTGTTTAAAAAAATACTAAACTGAGAACCTACTGCAAGGCTTTGCGGTGCTTCAGATCCAAAGCTGAAAGCATGCTTCAGAGTTGTCGGGCGTCCTGCACGCGTCAGCACCTCCTTAAAGAAGCTGTGCCTTTCCTGGCACCACCACCACCACCACCACCACACAATCTCAGGAAAAATTTCCCAGGAAAACTGTGTGTTAGAAAGGGCTGATGGGGTACAGTAAGATGCTTTGAGTATGCATATACATACACAGCGCCTCCCTCATTTAAATTTCTATTTCCCAGGGAAGATGCAATTATTCTGCAACCCCGGAAAAGTCACCTCTTTCACATATATAGACAGGCGTGATCTGGATGTCCCTACCCATTCTGAAATTCCGTTTTTGCTTCGGAGCCAAAACACAGCATATCCCTAATGAATTGCCACTAGAAAACATCCCATCTGTTCAGCTTTGCAAACCTACTCCTTTTTTAAAGGAATAACAAACCTGATTGATGTAGCAGGAAGGAAGACCTTCCCTGAACTGACAACACTAATGCCCTGTTGAACCTACAGTATTTTTCTTAAGATGCCCCTTCTCTCTTCTAAGGACCTTAAGGCAACCTTCTTCAATCTGGATAAACTCCAGCTGGGTGGACTTAAACTCCCAGAGTTGTCCTATAGCATGGCAGGCACTGGGGATTCTGGGAGTTGAAGTCTATACACCCGGAGGTCATCTAAATTGTGGATATCTACCTTACAAAATATCCTCATTCTTCTTAGGAAGAAAACAAGAAAGAACATCAGTGATCACGGGTGCAGGAACTTTCATTTCCTCAACTTGGTGTCCTCCGGTGATGTTAGACTACAACTACAATCTTCCCTGGCCATTAATGTAACTCAGGACATTGGGAGGTACCAGCACGGAGTAAGCAAGGCCGGGAAAGTTTCACTTCTGGTGACTGCTTATTTCAAACCCATCCCCTTTTTGGAGACTGGCTTTGAGTTAAGATGAGCCATTCCTCTCTCCAACAAGTGGAAAATAGCTTAGCTTATTCAGAGCCAACCCTTCTCTAGTTGTCCATTTAGCATGGAAACACACCTGCTGTTTTTAACTAGGTAATGCCATGCCAGAGAGTTAGCAGACACAAGAAAGCAAAGTTTGCTAGTTGTCCTAGGCTTGCGATCCTAAGTACAGAAGGGACAAGGGAAAAAGAAAAAAAAAACCCTAGTTTTTTCTGCTTATAAGTTGCCAAGGAAGATTACCCCCGCTAATTTGCCATCCAGGTTAAAGTAATAGCCAGAGACAGACCTGGATGAGCGTAATGCTTCTTCGTATTTTAAGACAAGCATTGCGCGTTGCCAAGGTTCCTATTCCAAATCAAAAGATAAAAACATATATAAATCCACTTGTTTGTTCCTCTTGTGAGGAAGAGGCTTTCCAGGAGCCCCAAAGCCTGGAAACAGACTAAGGACTTCCTACAGGAGAGAATCAGCAACAAAACCTGACGGACACCAATCCCTGGATCGCATTTGTATTTTCTGCCGAAGAATTATTGCTTTAGTACACCTATTAGGCAGGGCGGCTTCAGGATTTAATACAATGCCTATTGGCAGGGTTGCCTTCTGGGCTGTAACTGTTAATGGCTCCAGGAAGGTACCATTTCAGGTTTCCAGATCCCAGAAAGTGAAAGAATCACGATGCTAACATAGGGTAACGTCTGTGAGCACGTGAGCGCGAAAGAGTCTTATGCACATTCAGGCTCTCGCTGAACCAGGAATCCATTTCCATTAGGAAGATACTCTGAGCCCAAGTTGGCCCTAGGTCCTGTTACATGCCAAAGACCCTTGCTACATTTTGGTAAAACCTGGCAAGCAATCACTGGAGCACTAGCAGTCTTTGTAGTTGCTGATGAGCTACAAAGGGTGGGGAAAATAAGTGTGGGATATACTACTTCACCCAACTGTACTTAGTGCATTACGAATGCAGAGAGAGCAATCTAGGGGACTTGGCCAGCTTTTCTGCCATTTCCAGCCCATCAGAAGAAGTGCCTGAAGAAAGATACACGAGGCACATGCTGAGATGTACACCCGATACTTAATCCCGCTTGACATCTTTGCTCGCAAACGGGCCAGATCCCAGCCCTCTGGGCCAGTGCATCTGACAGTTCTCACACAGCAACTGGTCTGCAAAAGAACACAGCAGCCACAAGAACAAAACCCACAGGTTTTCTCCAAAAGAAAGTCCAGCTGTCCTTTGGCCAGGCAGGACTGTGCATTAGTCCTGCATCGCAACATTACTGCAAGGTCAAGAGTCCCTCCAGATGCCCCCATGCAGTAATGCAGATGCCAAAAGAAAGGAAAAGGCTTAAATTTAAAATAATAATAATAATAATAATAATAATAATAATAATAATAATAATAATAATAATAAAAAATGGTCAACTTCTCACAAGATGTCAGCATCCTGGCTTGAAGTCTCAAGAGGTTAGGGACATTAACAAAAAAAAATCTGATTGAGGGGAGGCTGGTAGTTGCCACTGTGTCGCCAAGCCCAGGCTGAATGCATAGGAGAACCTGTTTTCGAGAAGCAAAGCTTAGATGATTGTTTGCGAACGCTGCCGGAGGCCAGGAGGGTGAAAGGCCTGGTTGAGCAATTCATCATCTTCGTGCCAAGGAAGCTGCCGTTCTTCTCTCCTGGAATACTCTTCATACCATTCCTGAGAACGGAAGACTGGTGTCATTACGCTAATCCACAGCCATCCAAGGTAGAACGCCCACCCAGGGAAAACAGAGCAGGATCCATGATATCAGGCAGACCCCAAAATTTTTATGCAGGCAAAGCCAGGAATCAGATAAATAGCAACCTTTCCTTCCACACATCAGAGAAGCAAGAAGTTGCACAGACAACTTCATTTTCTTTATTGTGAACAACTCTGAGAAAGGTTAAGGAAGACAAGGTTTGACTGGGTCCACCCATCTTCACCCCTGGCTTGGCTCACGCAAAACAGTAAAGCAGAAACATGATCTACACACAGCAACCGTTGACTTCAGGCAACACATTTGGTTTGGGTGCAACCTAGGCAGGTGCCACATTCCCACTGTCAACTTTTTAGCTACAGTACCGCAACAGAGGGTTTTGCTCCTCTTTTTGTGAAAGGGTTAGTTGAGTTTTGATCTGGATCCCAATGTAGGAGTTGCAGAGTTGACCAAACCGGAAGCTGGAGACCAATCGTGTTATTATTAAAACCTCCTGACGCAGCAGGAGATATGGCCATTATCTTGTTTGCCCTAGACTGAAAGAATCTAAAAATAAATAAAGTCAAGGGAAGCAGGAAACCCATAAGGTCCAGGACAATGCATGTGGCCATATTGGTACCCATGGACATCAAGTTGCCGATCCTCTGCATAGGCTGTTCTTCAGTTATCCACCATAAAATTACTGCCCAAGACATCTCTATGCCATTGAAAACCAAGGAACACCATATGTACAACCTCTGCAGGTCTCACCAACCTACCTGTATCTCTTCCTCATACATTTTCATACTTAAGTCACTTTTGGTCCTCGACCGCCGGCCCAAGAACAGCATGGAGGTTTGCTAAAGCAGCAGAAGACAACAAATGGTGAGAGGAAGAAGGAGACCTCATCTCAGCTAGATGGGAAGACTACCCTATTTTATGTTCTGACCAGCTGTCCCCAACCTCGTGTCTTTGGGGCTGTGTTAGCTGGGAATTATGGTTGCCAATGAGTCCAACTCACTGGCAGCTTGCCACATCAGGGCAGATGCTGCTAAAGGCACAGAGGGATTTACACGGGGGCGTTTCTCTTTCTTTTGATTTTAGAGGGAGCTGCAGATCATTTTCCTTTCTCCCAATTTTTTTCCTTTTCCACAGAAGTGGGTCCAGGAGGAAAACTGTGTGCCCTGTTGAATGTGAACATCATACAGAAGGTAAGGTTCTTATACCGCTAACGTTGATTGTACAGGAATGTGTTCTTGGTTGTGAGACCTCTCAGAAGGTGCACTACTTATTCATTAGATTTCTGCCTGTCCTTCAGGAGTTCAAGGCAGCATACAGAGCAGTCCTTCCTCCAATTTTCCCCCAAGAAACAACCCTGTGAGGCAGGTTGGGCTGAGCGGGAGAGATTAGTCCAAAGTCTGGGAGCTTCTGTGACTGAGGAGGGACCAGAACCTGGGTCTCCCCATTCCTAGTCCAGCACCTTCTCCACTGGACCACCCTGGCTCTTGGGCTGAGAGAGGAATGGACCAAAACTCCTCCAAGGAGCTTCGGTGGCTTAGTAGGGACTAGAACTTGGGGGTTCCCTACTTCTAGTCCAGCACCTTCATCACTGGACCACCCTGGCTCTTGCCCTCAGTCCTCAAGGGCCCTAAAGTCCTCAAGTGAGCCTTCACTGCTGAGGGGGGGCTGGGTCTCCCCACTCCTAGTCCAGCATCTTTCCCACTGCCTCACCCTGGCTCTTGAGCTAAGAGACAGAGGGACTGGCCCAGTCATCCAGTGAATTTCTGTGATGGTATGTGGGAAAGACTTGGGACAAAAGATGCTGCCTAGGAATGGTCAGATAAGAGACAGCTTAGCCTGCAGCGGGATAGCGGGTGGGTCAAGAGGCTCAGGAGGGACCCTCCCTAGTTTCTCGGGCTGTAAAGGAAGTGGTAGGGGGAGGATTCTACTTTCAGACTTGCAAGATTCTGTCAATGTAGCTTTACAATAAAGTAGAATTAGCTCATCTGGTTGAGACTTCTATCTGGTTTACCCTGGGAGGCCGACATCGATCAACTAACACCTTCATCACTACTCCACACAGGTTCTCAGGCTGAGAGGGAGGGACTGTCTCCCAAAGTCATCCAGGGAGCTTCCACACCCAAGGAAAGATGAGAACTTGGGTCTCCCCACTCCTAGTCCAGCATCTTCACTACTGGACTACCCTGGTTCTTGAGCTGAAATGCAGGGACTGGATCAAAGTCCTCCAGGGAGCTTCTGTGGTTGAACAGGAACTAGAACCCAGGTCTCCCTGGTGCTAGTTCAGGATCACTGAAATTTCTGAGTCCAACCTAAAAGCATCCCTGACTGGGATCTTCTTTTTCCTCCTCTACCAATCAAGAAAAAGACAATCCGGTCAGCATCACAACAGCTGCTGCCTTGTTCTTCCCTTGGAAGGATCAGCAATCACTTGTGGATAGCCAGTGACGTGTGGAGAAATCATTCGATCCAGCCCATTCTGAGACCTCTCATCCTGAGGGTGATGGGTAGGCAGAAAGCAGGAAGAGGTAAACAGAAAAGGCAGGAATTCCGGCCTCTGTGACTCACCCGGTGCCGATCCATTTGGGAAATGACCTTGAGGAGTTGACTAGCTGCCAAGGTGTTCCCATGCCTCCCGTATAACTCGGCGACAGTCACAATTTCTTCCTTGGAGACCTCCCGCTCAAACACAATCCCACTGTCTTCTGCTGGAGAAAGAAGTCAAGGATGAAAGTGAGCTACAAAAATGTCCAGATCTGAAAAAGAATGGAGGAAAAGCACCAAGCAAGCAGGAAAGAAGGCTTAACCCTAGAGCTGATTTTGCTGAGTTCTGCTTTTTAAACAGAATCCAAGCCAGCAGCCATCAACTTCCTAGCTACAGTCCAAAACAAGCTGGTTTCTAGCATTACAAACAAGGAGGTTATTAACAGAACCCAGAGCGACTATTCTTCTCTCTTCTCCTGCCCAGAATTAAGCCAGAGACTTCATTCTCACACAGTCAGAGGAAAACAAGCTAATATCAAATCTGTCCATTACCAGACTGAGTAACAGCTGGAAACTGGTCCTTCACCCATAAGAGGGAGCCATGCAGGCCATCGCTGAGCATGGGTGGATGAAAGAGATACAAAAACGGAACACTGAGTTGACTATAAATAGGTCTGGCGTTTGGTACACAGCATTCCCTGGAATTCTTTCTACAGGAAAATCCTCTCAGATGTTCCTTGATTCTTGTCTGCCTCTTTAATCGATTCCAATCTAGCCTACCGGGAGAAGACTGGTAGGAGGAAGTCATGCGACCCAACAGAGGACCAATATGTTCCACACACCTTCTGAATCCTGATTCTTGCGGGTGTAATTCATGCGGAATACAAAGGCCTCCAGGATAAAAGCTACAATGATTGTCATCACCACCTGGGAAAGAAATCCAAAGTCAGTGGCAATGTGAAGATTCCTCTCCTAACATCTTGATCTCTTGGTTTTTGGTGGCCACGCTGAAGTAACAAGACTAATAAAGTTACAGGTGGAGTTCTTGGTGTTCTCTGAACTTGGTGGTTTGCTTGCAGACGTTTCATGACCCAACTAGGTAACATCTAGGTAACATCATCCCATTACCTAGTTGGGTCATGAAACGTCTGCAAGCAAACCACCAAGTTCAGAGAACACCAAGAACTCAACAGTTCAATACTGAGCTACATATATTCTCTTCTATTGAAAAGTTAGGAGTATTTCAGGAGGCATGGATGAACACGTGCCTTCTCTGAAAAGGGATAAATTATGCATTAAATACAGTAACCTCTAACAGACCACAGCCTTCCAGAGCTCAGATACAACTGGCAAACTCTTCCTTCCAACATCACCTCAAAATAATGGACAAAATTCTTTGTATCTAAAACGTTTGTATCATTTCTGTAATGACACAATTATATAAGTGATGTAAACCAACATCAATTATGCAAAATACATCAGGGACATAATTATACCACCGTGCAAATGTGGAGATCGATTCATAGGACAGAAATTACATCATTTACAGATGTAACTGATATTCAGGGTTAATCTACAGAGGCTCCACCCACTAAAGTAAGACAAAGTCCATTGAAGCATTCCAGAAGACCACTGGAAAAGATCTTAAAGCTGGTTGACAGAAATTGTTACTCTAAATCTCTTTCTCTTTTAAACACATTTGCGCAGAAATCATGACACTGCTTGGCCAAATAGTTATAGCTACAAAATAGTTACTGAAACATCATTGTAGTCATATTGTTCCAATGGCCTTCAAAATACCAGCTATCAAAGCAGCTGGAAGACTTGTACAGTTGTCCTATGGTTAACCATCATAAAAAGGATGTTATCGTGGAGGACTGGATTGTGAAGATGATGGAATCTGCAGAAATGGCAAAGTTGACCTGTCTGATCAGGGGTAAAACAATGAGTATTTTTATAAAAGAGTGGAAACCTCTGATGGAATTTTTGCTGAAAATGGGAAAAAACGAAATGGTGATTTCTAGATTTGCTGATTAAAAAGGGTTGAATATGAGACAGAACTATGTAATATAATCTTAAAGAGGGAGGAAGGATCATAAGTTTGTAACTGCTGGAAATAAGATTTGGAGGTAGCTTCTTTAATTGTTTTTCTTTTTCTATCTGTATTGCACTTTGCACTTCTTCTTTTATCTTTTCCTTCACTTTTTTTTTAGATATTTCCATGTTTATCTTCGACTTCTGCAAAAATGTCTAATAAAAGTTATGTTAAAAATATAATAAAAAGGATGTTATCATAATCATTATCCAAAAGTGCATTGAAGCATCTTGTTGAATCCACTGACCATGGTCACAATGTAGAAAATCATGAAATAAAGACGGCTCCAGTGAGAAGTCTCTGAGGTCACTCCTTCCTAGAAAATACAAAGAAAAATGGGGTCTTTTAGCAGGTGGTGGTGGACGGCAACCAGAAAGGCACCCTCCCAATAAATAACTTTTATATATGCTCGAGAAGAAGTGTCAGATTCAGGCAATAGTATTGTCTTCTACTGCAATCCTATCTACGCTTAACCAAGAATTAAACCCTCTGTATACAATTAAACTGATTTCAGTGTGCAAATGTAACTGGTTGCACTGGTACGTATTTTAATGCTTGAAGCCACAGAGCAACATATGGAGGCCACGAAATTGAAAAACAAAAGAAAAGGCCAAAACTGGGTGGTGGTGGTGATAGTGATTAAAAAAAAAATGCCTTTTTAAAATTGCTTTGATTTGATTTGACCTGCCAATCTTGTTATTTGTTTCTACTTTTCCTCAATTCATTTCTATTGTCTTTAACTGCCACTTGGTTTTAAATGATCCTGCACACTAAATTTTAGAAAGGGCAACGTTGCAATTCTTCGGCAAGGAACGAAAGTTTTGTCCAGCACACCATGCTAATGGATCAGTTCACCAAGTTCAACGGCTCCAAATCTCTTTTAGATGTACGATATTATAATCCTAGCTAGCAATGTTGCTATAAGAAAAAAGGCCACTTTGAGGAAACTGGTCAGTATCTTCCCAACAGAGCATCCCAGTTTTTTTAAAAAAAAAATTATACCCAAGTTTAACTCATCTATCTGCCAAGGAACTCAGGGCATCATACCCAGATCTCCTCCCACCCTCCATTCTATGGTCACAATCGCTTTGAAAGTTAGGACAAGCAGAAATGATAGGCTCAAGATCATCTAGGTGGCTTCAAGTTTGAGTAGAGTTTCTCAATGGTGTTCTAACCACTACTCATCATTGCCAGTGCTTTGGCTTATTCATTGCAATACTCTGGAACTGAAAGGGCCGGGAAGGCGGGGGAATTTAAGTGACATGGGATTGCTCCAGCAAAGGAGGGGTTCTTCTTAGACTCACCATGACAATGTACCAATCATTGACTACAGTCAACTCAAACAGGGTCACTGCATAAAGAAAAGAAGGGTAAGGAGACAACGAACAGGAAACAATTGTCTTTCACTCAACATTTCCACTTCAAGGCTCCATGAAATCAACCAGAGAGCAAAGACAGGGCCATATGTTAATTTTTTAAAAGCGGGGGGGGGGGGGTTGCTCCAAGACCGGCAGCAACAAGCTTATCACTGTTGATGCAGGAACACCACTGGAGCACATCAGGTTTGAAAAATCCCATACTTGGAAGTCTTGGGGTACAGTTTACACAACATGTAGGTCACCAGCATTCCATATACTATTTTGAGCCTACAATCACTCCAATATGGCCATTTTGCTGTTGAATTTCAGCCAAGGGATGTTGGGGGCTCTTGGGGCTGAGGGGCAGGTCACATCTGGCCGACAGCCTGCATGATGCACGCCCTTCCTGTTTTTCTAAGCTTCTGAACATTTCCCATATTGGAGTTCCTTTGCTGGAAAATACACAGATTATTTTAAGTGCAGCGTGATTTTTGTATCAGGCAAAGCGTCTGCAACCAACATCAAGTTTGGAACACGTGAGATTAGCAGAACATGTATCCGGGGTTCACACAATACACTAAACCGAAGTTCATGAAACACTATTGGCTACATTTCACAGAATATGCTTAGCTAGGTCAACTGAAGAGCTATGGTTGCATACACTCAACACATTAAGCTTAGTTAATATTAACCATAGTCAGTTCTTTGTAGTGTACTGTGTTGGGTGGACCTAGAACCATTTGATTAATGCATGCTTTAAGAAATGAAAACCCAGAACACAGGTTCATTCAATACCCAGGTTAAGTGTGTTACATGAAGCAAATGTATGGCTCTGTTCACACAGCAGGTGGCACTCAAACAAGTAAATGGTTTTTTGTGTTGGCCTAATTCATCCAACATGCTAAGACAACGGATGAATCCCCACAGCACGCAACTCAAGTTGATCAACCGCATTTTAGCTTAGGTGAGCGTGTTGTACAAAACCATCCACAAAACTGATGGAATTATTGCTTTGCTACTTGGCTTGGTATAATAAAACTTGATGCAAGCAAAGGTTGCAGCCTTCTAAGCCTCTGTTCAAGAAATTAAATACAAGTGACAACTGGTTTCAGCTTCAGCCTTGGTATGTATCGATCTAGTACAGCCTTTCTCAGCCTTCTGATCGTGGAGGAACCCTTGAAATATCTTTCAGGCCTGGGGGAATCCCTGCCCATTCAGGCTCAAATACACACCAGAAGTTGCATAATTATTATATTTGTTTCATGGGTAGTAGGCCTGGATATGGCAAATAGAGGGAGAAAACATAGAGGCTGTGAAAGACTTTGTATTTCTAGGTGCAAAGATTACTGCAGTTGCTGACTGCAGTCAGGAAATCAGAAGACGTTTAATCCTTGGGAGAAGAGCAATGACAAATCTCGATCAAATAGTGAAGAGCAGAGACATCACACTGGCAACAAATGTCCGCATAGTTAAAGCAATGGTGTTCCCTGTAGTAACATATGGCTGCGAGAGCTGGACCATAAGGAAGGCTGAGAGAAGGAAGATAGATGCTTTTGAACTGTGGTGTTGGAGGAAAATTCTGAGAGTGCCTTGGACTGCAAGAAGATCAAACCAGTCCATCCTCCAGGAAATAAAGCCAGACTGCTCACTTGAGGGAATGATATTAAAGGCAAAACTGAAATACTTTGGCCACATAATGAGAAGACAGGACACCCTGGAGAAGATGCTGATGCTAGGGAGAGTGGAGGGCAAAAGGAAGAGGGGCCGACCAAGGGCAAGGTGGACGGATGATATTCTAGAGGTGACGGACTCGTCCCTGGGGGAGCTGGGGGTGCTGACGACCGACAGGAAGCTCTGGCGTGGGCTGGTCCATGAAGTCACGAAGAGTCAGAAGCGACTAAACGAATAAACAACACCAAAAGGCCTGGATATATGCATTAACAGAGTTCTTAAACTGAAAATAACGAATGAAACTTCCCTCTTTAATGTGAAGTTGCCTGAATTTGAAATAATTTTTTTTAAAAATCATGATCTCCCAGGGAACCCCTAGGGATCTCTCGTGGAGCCCTGGGGTGCCACGGAACCCCGGCCTAGAAACCCTGATCTAGTATGCCAGTAAATAGCCCAAGGGATTTTGGAAGGACTGCACTATCAACTTTTTCTGCCAGAACATCTGGATGGTTCTTCACCTACAAAGAGAACCAGGATCCTGGACGAAAGACCAGATCCTTCTAGAAGAGAGACCTTCTCCGCCCCGGAGCACAGGGCTCACGCTGAAAAAGCCAAGCAGGCTGGTGCTCTTACCGAAACTGTTCAAAATGTTGTCGAAGTTGTTGAGATAGTAGTAGCCTTGTTCCATCACGGTCTTGTTCCCAATGGTGCGGTTGACCCAGCGAAAGGCATCGGCCACTGTGCTGGTGCTGGATGAGGGAATAGGAAAGAACGAACTTGAGACTAGGCAGGGAGTTAAAAAATCTGCTTTCACAAGAAGCAGGCACAGAAGGGTGGAGAAGTAAAGATCGGTGACTGGATTGGTCCCTATAGGTAGTCCTTGACTTACGACCATTTGTTTAGTGACTGTTCAAAGTTATGACAGTGACTTATGACCGGTTCTTGCACTTACAACCGTTGCAATGTCCCTGCGGTCACATGATCAAAATTCAGGTGCCTGGCAGCCAGCATGTATTTCCAACAGCTGCAGCGTCCCGGGGTCACAGGATTGCCATTTGCAACCTTCCAGCTGGCTTCCAACAAGCAAAGTCAATGGGAGGAGCCGGATTTGCTTAACGACTGTGATTCACTTAATGACTGCAGCAAAAAGGTCATGAAATCGGGTGCAACTCACTTGACGACTGCCTCACTTAGCGATGGAAGTTCTGGTCCCAATTGTGGTCGTAAGTCGAGGACTAACTTGAGTCTCCTAAGTCCACATCTGGCACCTTAACCACTACTTTACACTAAGCCTCTTCATAAAAATCCCCTCCGTTCTCTTTATTCAAGGTGAGGAAGGAAGCATGGGTATAATTTTAACTCATTTCAAAGAATGCACTACCTTTGGGTCAAGGTGGGCCACCCAACTGTCCAGAGATATCACCAAGAGCATCTGAAAATGCTGTTCCAGAATTAAGTCAACAGTGTATTAATTCAAAATGGCCAAAATCTTACAACTTGGGGGTGGTCCTTGTGATTTCAACGCCTTGTGATTTCAACCCCTTTGGCTCCCCTTCCCCTAATCTGGCAAGCAAGCAATCCAAGGCCCACAAGATGTTGTTGAACTCCAGTTCTCAACACCCCTGGCCATAGTTGGCTGGGACTGAAAAGCTAGGAGCTGAACAACGGAATGACCTGAGGCTGCTCCTTCAATTTTAAAACAGCAAACTACACTGATCTACTATATGTAGAGCCCCCCGACGGGAGGAGATGGGTGGGGACAAATTAGATGGATGGATGGATGGATGGATGGATGGATGGATGGATGGATGGACAAACCAAGTCCATGTATATTTTTCAGGGAGAAGGAATGTGGAGACACTTACTTACAACAGTTGGGGTAGAGTTTTCCTGAGAAGAATTCCATGCCCACAATGGCAAAACAGTAATAGAAGATGAGTAGAGTTAAGCCTAGGCTAGAGAAAAAAGGCAGGGCTTAGCCGAAGTGCCGTTTCACAAGGTGGCTTCTTAATGATGGATTTCTGTTTCTGACTTCAGCTAAGAACATCTCACTGAATTGTAGAATTGGAAAGGCCTACAAGCAGCAGCTACACCAGCCTTCTGCGGTGTGTGGGAAAACCAGCTGAAGTACCACTGAGAAGTAGCTGTCCAGCATTTTCTTAAAAATCTCCAGGGACGGAGAGCCCACAAGGTAGTCCGTTCCATCTTCCCTTTATCGGCCTGAACATGGCTACCATGTCGCCCCTAAGTTTTCTTTCTTTCAGACTGAATATCTCAAGTTACTTCAGCCTGTCTTCTTAGTATGTCCTTAAATCTCGGTACCATCTTTGCTGCCTTCCTCTGAACCATCTCTAACCTGCCGGAGGCTCTGAATTAGCAGAATCTAATTTCTGCTAATCTCAGGCACAGCAGAGATTTGCAAAACTCCCCTTCTCAGAGCAAAATTGCTGCTGTGGGTCATTAGATTTCCCTGCACACACACACACACACACCTCCTGGACCAACACAGCCATTGCTGTGGGCTTGCATCTTCGAAAATGCTGACTGTGACGACACATGAGCTTACTTCTGTAAACAGATGCATGCAAAGACTTGTCTATTTCTGTAGCCTCTGAACCTCCTGAGTTACTGTATTTTTCTTGGTGTTTTTCCTCCTCTTGGGATTTAATGCTGAATATCTATTTATATTGTTATGCGCTATGAAGTCTATCATGTTCAGTATGATTTTATTACTATCTTCTTAAGTTGTTTGAATACAGCTATGGGAAGAGCAGAAGACAAATGCTGTAATTGATAAAATGCACAAAGGAACAAAGGCTGGAATGCATCTGGCCTCAGGGCCCAAGCAAGATAAATCCAGGCAGAAATCTTTCGCTTGTCATACCTGGCCATCCTGGGAAGAAGCTCAAACATGGTATCCAAGACATTCCGGTAACGTTTCTTCAGTTTAAACAGCCTGCAGTGAAAGAAATAAAACATGCATTACTGTCTGGAGCATGGCTGCTTCTGAGCATGCCAAAACGCTTCAGCTCTCAAAATAAATTATTAATTTGCAGCAATGAACTGAACATGACGTGCTTATTTGCATACTGCTCCAACTATTCCCAGTACTGTCTGACTTTAGCTGGGTTTGACAGCTAAGCATGGATGGATCTGTTAAGTGTTTGGATGGGAGACTATCAGCAAACCACTTTTCCACTGTTACCAAGAAGATCACACGGATGTGAACCCAGAGCTGAGCTTAAAGATGTGGTTTATTGTGTAAGATTCCTGGGTCCACACCTACTAATCCATGGTTTGTTTAATTATAGTTTACTGAATAAATCCCGGGTGGCTCTGCGTAACACACTAAATATAACATAGTTTCCAAACCACAATGTCTGGATTCATATAACACACTAAACCAAACCAAACCATCTTATAGCTTAGCACCTTGCAGACTAGAAACCACGGCCCGGAAGGTTTCCTTCCAACTACAGCAACCTCTGATTTTTTTTTCATTCAGCTTTCCTCAACCTGATGCCCTACAAGTATCTTGGTTCTTCCATAGTTCTCAATGGCAGCACTGTTCAGGAATTCTGGGAGTTATGGTCCCATCACAATTGGAGGGCACAATCTTAGATAAGATTGGTTTGTGGAGATACAGTGTCATGAGTAAGGATGGCCAGCAGGGGGCTCCCATCCAGACTGTTAAGCGCATGCGTAGCACTGAGGAATTAGGTAGCTATTCAAAGAGACACAGATCGGGACCGCCTTAGCCTTTGGGGTTTATATGGCTGGGTTTTTCCCACGCTTCTTCAGTTTGTTAGGATTGATGTCCTAACTGCCAGGAAACACGCTGAGACAAGGAACTGGTCTCTAATGCTTTATTGCTTGTACATAACAGGAAAATCCTAACAAACTGAAGAAGCGTGGGAAAACCCAGCCATATAAACCCCAAAGGTTAAGGCGGTCCCGATCTGTGTCTCTTTGAATGGCTGAACAGTTCCTCAGTGCTACGCATGCGCTTAACAGTCTGGATGGGAGCCCCCTGCTCGCCATCCTCACTCATGACATACAGGGATTGAATGAGGGAGGAGGAGGAGGAGGAGGAGGAGAAGGAAGAAGTAGTTCAGCCACAACTATTCTTGAAGGAGAAGTTGTTGTTGTTCAGTCCCAACTATTCTTCACTTATTTCTAGCCCATGGTTTATTTCATTCAGGACTACCCTGGAGTCAAATCACTCATCCTACCAGCTCCACGGTACCAATTCTCTCCACCTCGGAACAGCTTTTCAAAGGTTGCTGGACTGCCAGTCCCAGCATCCCTTGGAATCAGGGACCAAGAGCAAGGGATGCTGGGAGCCGCAGTTTCTCAGTACCCAGGGGACCCCCCAGTTCCGCCTGCATCCAACCCATCCCGTGTGTTCACCTCAGCAACTGCAGAGGCCGCAGAACGACAATGAAATAGAATGGCTCCATATCGAACGCGAGCGCCAGCAGACCCAAGAAGGCGAACAACGTGACAGCGAAATCAAAGCTGGAAAAGAGCAGACACGAAAGCGGGTCTTCCGGGAGGCGTTCGCAAGTCACATTCCTAGAGTCTCCAATGCCAAATCCCTGAAGTGGTGAGATACATACAGGTTCCAGCCAGAAGAGAGGTACTCTTTAGGCCCCAGTCCTGTGATCTTCAGCAGCACTTCAACTCCATAGACTGTCAACACAGAAGAGGAGGTGCTGTGATGGTTGTTTTTATTATACGGTATTGTCCAATAAAACTGCATTCCTTTGATACCTTTAAAATTTTCTCCCTTCTCTTCCCTTCTTTTCCCTTCCCCTTCCTTTTTTCCCTTTCTCATCTTCCTGCCTGCCTGCCTGCCTGATTCCCTTCCCTTCTCTCCTTCCCTTTTTCCCTTTCTCTCCCCCTTCCTTCCTTCCTTTTCTTCTTTCCCCCTTCCCCTCTCTCTTTTAACTTCTTTTAATGTATATTCACACACACAGACACTACACAGGCTGGTCAAAGACCACGATAAAAGGTCTACCTACCTCCTACCTACCATTACACATTGTGTTTTCTGCTTTTCATGATTTCCCTAGAAATCCCACCTGAACCAATTACGTAGCAGCTTGAAGAACAGAATTAACTTTGAGGACTCAGGCTAAATCCTTCTGTATGGAGGGCCCTCAACTTTTGGGGAGACAAAGGGCCTCTTCAAAATGTCAAGAAGACGTTGGAGGAGCTCTCACCCCATGGGACCCCCAGGAGCTTGCACACATTCCCTTAATTGCACCAGTGGGGGATGCAGCAGCCCCATAAAACCAGGGCTACCCCTTCCTCTAATCTCCCTTCCACCCAATCACCCTAAAGTATCTTACTCCATTTTTCTCTTCTTTTTTTTTTTTCTGGGCAAACTTAGTACTGGGCTCCAACGTCCCATCCTTTTTATTCTCTGAGGAAGCCTCCAAACGCCGTCTTGGAAATCAAGGTGCTAAAGACTCACTCGTAAGGAAGACGATGTAACTCCAAGGGACATCTCGAGAAAAGATTCCATCTGAAAAAGAAACAACGGGGAGTTCCAGAGGACAGCTGAAATCACGTCAGAGGGAAGGGAAAGTGGACTCGGTAAACGGACATTCGCCGTGTTGTGCTGTACCTCGCAACATGAAGGTTTCCACTAGAATCCAGAGGCCGTTCACCGCCACCAGAATATCTAGAAGACATAAATTTGAATAATAAATAAATAAATAATGGGAAACCTCAGCGTAGCTTTCAAACAAAGCAGGAAAGACTCAGTTGCACAAACGCACATTGGTGAGGTGCTCCCAAGGAAGCCAACCTTTGGATCAACGGGTTTTAAACCATTTTTACCCTCCTCCCCGGCAGTTAAGGCTCAGCCTGCCACTTACATCCCATTTCTTTTTTATTTAGTTTGCATTAGTTTTTATCCTTTTAATCGTAACGTTTAATAGAATTACTGTTTAAAAAATGAAGATACATTGCTCAGCATGCTGCCACAACGAAACTCCATTTGATACACCACGTAGCTCTATCCACCCACCCCTAAAACAGAGTGAACACTTACACATGCCGTACTGGAAGGTCCGAGAATTCACTAATATGTTAATACCTGTTGAAAGGAAGAAGAGGTAAAGAAAAAGAATTAAATGCTTCCCGTCCTTGTTGCTGCTAGATTCCCTGAAACACCCCGGGCTGGATGTAAAGGGGGAAAAAAAAAAAGGTTGGTGGCTTGAAGATGCTCTCTCCGCCTTTTAGTTTTTCTCTTTTACCTTCTTCTCTTTTTTTGTATTTTTATAATGGTTTTTATGACATTTTACTTGTAAGCCGCCCAGAGTCTCTTTGATAGTGGGGTGGGCGGGGTATAAATGTAATAAATAAATGTAATAAATAAATACAAGAGATTTGGGAGCAGCAGCCCCCTTTTTATCTTACCCCCAACTAAGGAATATGACTGGGGGGGGAAACCTGCTCCCCCTCCCAGCTTAACATAATTAAGGAACACAGTGCCTGTCAAATTAATGATTACGATTCTACAGGGCTAACACTAGTTTTTCTCAGGAAACAGCAAGACTGGCTGATTTTATCCGGGTTCAGCAAAAATAAATACATGCAACTTACTTATTTATTAGTTTGATTTATATAGCCACCGATCTCAACCGCATGATTCTGGGCGGCTTACAACCATTTAAAAACTACCAAAAAAATAATAATAATCAAACTATTTTTTTAAAAAGGTACAAAATCAATACAATTAAATTAACATCCACAGCTGGGGTCTAAAATCAATCCGCACTCAGCATAACCACTGTATGGGCTGCTCCATTATTCCTCCAGATTCCTATACCTGGTAGCGTGGACCTGGTTGGGATTTGGATGGGAGGCCACCAGGAGATCAGAGTTGTAGGCTAGACCAAGAAGTAAAACACAAACGCAAACTGCAAACCACAAACCAAGCCAGAAGGAAGGAAAGAAGAACCACTTCTGTATATTTTGTCACCAAGAAAACTTCACGGATGTGTCCGTGATATTATCAAGCCCAACTTCGCTTGTCACTTTCTACTTCGACCAGCACGGGAAAAATCCTGCCTTGTCCTTTTTAGAACAGCGCTGCTGAATTCAGACAGGACCGTTGGCCCCAGATCATAAACTGCTGGGTTTTACCTTTAAAAATAAGGAAAGCTGTTCCTGGAAGATCATCAAACCAATGCTCGCGGTTCCTTTTTGCCTGGAAAACAAGCAACCCCAAACCAGCTTTGGTTCATTTTTCATGTAATAGTTTTACACACAGCAGACGTACAAAGGAAATCTGTTAAAAGTTTTGAAGGATTTTTGCCAGGATACACAGATGACCAGCAAACTACCTCTGGGACTTTTTTTGAAGGGGTTAAAGAATAATTTTAAAAAATTCAGGGAAGGTCTGTACGTTTGGTTGGTTGGACCAGGGCTAAAAGAGGAAAATAGTTATCTGGTTGTCCTTACTGGACTTTTGCTGACAAAGAATGACTGACAAAGCATTTGGATTTTGTGTTTTCATCTAAGAGGTGAGTTATGGAGAGAAGAGAGATTATGTTTTATTTAGAGACGGTCATAAGCTACAGGTAGTCCTTGACTTACAACCATTCATTTAATGACCATTCAAAGTTAGAACAGTGCTGAAAAAGTGACTGGTCCTCACGCTTATGACCATTGCAATGTCCATGCAGTCATGTGATCAAAATTTGGGTGCTTGGCAACTGGCATGTACTTACAATGGCTGCAGTCACGTGATCACCATTTGCAACCTTTCCAGGGTGCTTCCAACAAGCAAAGTCAACGGGGGAAGCCCGATTTGCTTAATGACTGCAGTGATTCACTTAATGACCATGGCAAAAAAGGTTGTAAAATCAGGTGCAACTCTCTTAATGACCGCATCGCTCAGCAATGGAAGTTCTGGTCCCAATTGTGGTCGTAAATCGAGGACTACCTGTACTAAAATTGCTTTTACCTGCTGGGATGAAGGGGGAAGTTACTTCTTCCTTTTTTCTTCTTTCTTTTTCTCTTTTCTACACTCCCTCCTCCCCTTTTTTTTGTTTGCATTTTTTGTCATTTATATTGACTTGTATTCTTTTCATTTATAACTCTTAATAAAATTATTTGGAAAAAAGAAAGGAATAGTTTTACACACAACACAGAACATAGGAAGAGGCTTCCACACGATCTGGGACTTTTGCTAAAACGACAGAAGCAGAGCGAGGCCGATGCAACGACAGCTTCATCCCTATGTACGCGCAGGCCACTTCACAAGGTATATAGTGAAGAGGCAGAGCACTATGCTGCTTTCATCATCACCTGCCCCCTCATTCCCCCCCCCCCCCGGACTCTCTGAACACGGGGGCACAGCCTGGAGACCCACGGAAGCACACGGCTCGAGAAGACTTGGGATCGACCGCAAGGACTTGAAAAGGCTGCCCCTGAATTAACTTTTTTTTTTAAAGGAAAGAAAGGGGAGCCCTTCATACAGAGGGAGACGTCATCAGAACTGTGTTTCGTGAATGTTAATTCCATTGGAATCAAAGCAAAGGCCATTCTTATCCTGGCCGTAACTATCTGGGAGGAATGGGAGCCCGCCCTCCCTCTCCTGGCAGGAATGTCTTTCAAAAGGACACATGCAATTTTTGGCCTGGAGAAACAGGGGATGCACCCCTGGTGTAGAAGAAACGGGGATGAACTTTTCATCAGTGGAGGTTTTCCAGCAGAGGCTGAGACGCCCTAGCGGAGTTGACAGTGATCAGGGGTTGGGCTACAGGACCTTCAAGGTCCCTTCTTCCTGTAGGAGTCTAAAAATAAATAAATAAAACTTCCCGGTGCTTTACTTCCTCCACCGAGTGTCTCTTTTGCTCCTCAGCATTCTAGGGGATGCCCTCCCACCCAGCACCCCTAAACCAGACAGCTTACCTTCCATTTTAAGCCAACAACTTCGTAGAAACTATACATTTCCTTCAAACTGAAAGACACAATGGTTCTCTTTAAGCGGGTGCATTTGCTAGACTGATTCAACTTTCCAATTCAGATTTTGCCATCCTGTTTTTTACCTCCCCCAGTTCAAGTGCTAGGGGCCCAGTCCCACATTTGGGACTGGCGAGCTGCACACAATTTAAATCAAAGTCTTGGCGAAAGTTCGGAGCACAGATGTCATGGTCTGCAAGCAGTCTGTACATGCCAACTCAGCTAACAGACAGCTAAAAATAAGGAGTTCTGCATCACCAGATTTGCTAGGGGCTTGCAAAAAAGGAGGCAAATATTCAAGCAAAGATCTTGTTCCTCTTCTGAGACAATTTCATTGCTCTTCCATAGAAAAATGTTCCTTACTGTAAAATGTGTTAAATGCTTAGCACACAAGGTTGCCAGGCATTTTGCAACAACTCCATACTTGCACGATCATTAAAATGCCCCTGACCCACATGCATACACACGCACAAGCATTTCCCTCACCTGTGTGGCAAAAAGCTCCTGTTTTATTTGGTCTTTACAAAACATGTTAAGGACACCACACATTTAACATTTAGCTTAAATTTCTTAAAATAAGTTTGTTCTTGGACATAAAACTGCTTCCATTGTTGCACATGAGTGCAGATCCCTAAATCACCTACATTCTTGCTGAAGAGTCTTCCCCCATCCTACTGCCCTCCAGATCTGTTGAGTTGACTCATTAAAGCACCTATATCCTTTCCCAAGTTCTCACAAGCAAAGATGTAGCTGCTTTAAAGAGGCAATCCTATTCCTGTGTATTTCAGGGCATCTCTCCTGAATCAATTTCCAAAGAACAAACAGTACTAGTTTTGATGTTCTGTAATTTGTCCTGGGAAAAGAAATGTTCAGATTCTTTCCATCTTCTCCCATGGAGAAGGAAAAAAACAACAACAACCACCCAAGTGGCCTCACCTGAGTAAAGGGGTATTGCTTTGACTCAGTGCTTTGAAAGTAAGATAACGGTCCCGAACGCTCATCCGGGGCGCATAGAAGCGCATCAGGCCGTCAAACTGCTTGAAAGCAATCCCAGAGGGTCTCTGAGAGATAAAAGGAGTGAGTTACACAGAGGAAGTAGAGAGGGCAGGTGGCTACAAGCTTTTTTTCAGTTTGCTTCCTCTGTTAGCATGATGCCAGCCTTCCCAGGCAGACCAGATAGGAAACACGACCAGATGAATTAATTCTACTTTATTGTAAGGCTACATTAACAGAATTTTGCAAGTCTGAAAGTATAATTTTCCCCCCACCCCCCGTCTCCTTTATAGCCTGGGAAACTAGGGAGGGTCCCTTCTAAGTCTCTTTCACTGCCCATTATGCAGCTGTGGGCTATGCCCTCTCTTCTATGACTGTTTCCTAGACTGTTCCCTAACCGCCCAGAGTCCCTCTTTCGAGGGAGATGGGTGGTGATGAAATTTGATAAATAAATAAATTTAAAAAACATCTCTTCGCCCCAACTTTCAAGGTCTTTCTCACATACCATTACACATGCGGTAAAGAACCTGATGGTGGTCAGTATCTGGCAGTCCCGTGTGTAAAACGGGATCCATTTGACTGGGAAGCTGACTGGATTTGCACACTGCCCTAAGCCATCATGGGTCTTCCACAAGAATCCTCTGACTTTTTCAATTGGTGGGCACATGTTGAATTCTGAAAGCATGTCTTAGGCATGCTCACAAAATGGCAGCTACGGGGCTGAATCCCATCAACCAGAAGGCAAGCTGGAAAGCTTCCCATTCCCTCTTTCTAGCATCCTAGGATGCTTGATATCCTTCACCTTGTCTTGTCTTTCTCTCCCCGGGACAGATGGGCACATTTCCAGTACGCAAGGCTAAGAAAGCCTCTGGGGTCTGCGCCATTACTACTGCAGCAATCGCTATTATTATAACAGAGGCAGTTTTGCAAATGCCTGAGGCTGTGCCCTTCCTTCTTAAAAACAGGTGGGGCAGGGTATCTAGTAGGCATCAAGGGAGGTATCTGTGGACACTGACGCCCACGGGTGCCATGTTGGGTATCAAGAGTTTAGTGTGATGCGTGACTCCAACTGGAAGACCTGAACCGCTCAAGTGTATTGGGGATCCAACTTTTGAAGGTGCTGCCTCAGTGGACGCCAACACCTGGCTGATTTTCTCTGAGTGTGGAAGGGAAGTGGGATAGGGCTTGGTTCATACTTGGATGGGAGTCCAACCAGAAAATCCCAGCTCTGTGAGTTAGAATTACTTCAAGACTGTTGCTCAGAAACTATACAGACATATCCAGAGGTCATCCGGAGCTGAGTCCAACTCTCAGGAGACCACCTATAATGGGCTGTGAGAATAACCTTGAGGAACAGGAGGACGAGCTACAGCCAAGGGATTGTTGTCAGCCCTTGAGGTAGACCAGACTTGAACACCAAAGTCATGAATACTAAAACTACTTTTATTATAGGGTTACAGCAACAGAATCTTGCACGTCTGAATGTGCCTCCCCCTCCCTGCCTTTATCCCAAAGAGAACTAGGGAGGGTCAAGTCTGAGACGCTTTCTCAGGTTACATTTCTGCTTTGGACTCGGATTTCTTTTATCTGACTGTTGCCTTCGCTGCGGCTCTTCCTCCTGTCCTCAAGGCTATTCTCACAGCCCATTGCACCACTTTTATTCTTGGAGACACCCAACAGCAACCTCTTGGATGCGTGCCCAGCGCCACTTACCTGCTTACTAACCAGCAGACGGTAGGCATGCTGGACGGCCATGCGCTTGTGAAGCAGCAGCGATCGGAATTTCATTTTTTCAATGTCACTGAATGTATCAAAGACAACAGCAAGGAGCTACAGGAAGAGAAAGGAAGAGAAGCTAGAATGCCATGTAAGTTAACCATGCTGCCTAGCACCCAAAGATGTGGCAGTGTGTTGGCTTATTTATATGTTTTTAATTGGCTTAATCTACCATGGTGGGATGGACCATTTGTGTATGGCAACCATCCTTGGCTTCAGTCCTTCCAGTGAGCTGGGGCAGTCTTACAGTGTGAGTGCGTATACTTCACATCCAAAGATTCCAGATCTGACCACGTTGGCACCTCTAGGCACAGCTCGGAAACCCCTTCTCTGGGGAAGCCTTTCCCAACCTGGGCATCTTCCAGATGTATGAAACAGCCAGTCTGGCATAGCAGTGAAGGCGCTGGAGTTGGGAATGGGGATCCAGATTCAAATCAGCCATGGAAGTTCCCTGAGTGACTTTGGGTCAGTCCCTCCCTCTCAGCCCAAAAGCTAGAGAGGGGAAGTGTGAAGGTGCTGGACCAGAAGTAGGGAGACCCAAGTCCCTGCTCAGCCACAGAAACTCCCTGGGTGATTCTGGGCCAGTTCTTCCCTTTCAGCTCAACCAACTTCACGGGGTTGTTGTGGGGAAAAGTAGAAAAAAAATAGGGGGAAAGACCACTAGGTATGCCACCTTGAGCTCCTCTATAAATGGTGGAATAAAAAATAAATAAATAGGCTTCAATTCCCAGAGTCCCCTAGCAAGCATGGCCACACCCAAGAATTCTGGGAGCTTTTTTATTTATGTGATTTGTATGGCCACCCATCTCACCTAAGCTGGAAGTCGACATCTGGAGGGCATCCAGATTTGGAGGAGATTGCTATGGAGAGAACTTCTAGAGAAGTTCTCTAGAACTTCTAGAGCGTTTGGGCTTCAACGCTCCCATCTACCCAAGCTAACTTTACTAGCTGCAATCAGTAGACCAAAAGTTGTGAAAAACATCAACCTGCCTACACCAGGTCTAAATTTTACAGAACTGGAACGATCCAGTCTTACCTCAAACTGAACACAGTTATTATGGTGTAAACACCCACGTCATACATCTGACAAATGGGATTCCAGTTCTCAAAAGCAGGTGCCGGATG